>NC_087369.1:129315987-129940987 GCF_030014295.1 Loxodonta africana
TATGACACTATAGACAGAAGCACCATGCTGTCCCTCCACAGCAAAGACCTAAAAAACTTAGTGAAACAGAGACAAACATCAATCCCGGAAACCTAAGCATCAAATGAAGAGATAAAGAATTCAACCAAGCACCGAATGGAATAAGAAACTGACAGAGAACAGAGAGCAAAGGTCTCCTATTAGGTAATACAGCGTGGATTCACTATCTTGGACTCCTGTGAGAGATTGACAGGAAAGCATCTTCACGGAGCTCCTGGAAGGAGACAGAGCACTCTGTAACCAGCAATACATGTTTTCCCGCCCCCCCGCCATTCTTCCCCTTGCTCGGCCTCTGCCATTTCCCAGCCAGCTGTAGTCACTCGGCCAGCAGGTACTGGCTCCATGCCGCTTGGATTTGCCCCACTCACACCAGCCAGCTCCTTTAGTGCCATTTTTTTGTTGTTGTTGCTGGTGTTCCTTTTTTTCAGCATCTTTTGATTTCTTCTCTGCCTTTCACCTCCTCCCCTTCCTTTCTCTCAAAAACCTGGCTCTGTATGCCATCTTTGGCTCTTCTTGCCAGGCTGTGAAGCGCCATTCAGCTGGGGAACTGCTTCCTCAGTCTGTACCACCACACTGATGGGATCCCTGGGACCTTTTTTGTTTGTTTTCTGTTTCTTTTTTCCTTTTTGTTTTTCCACATTCCTCGGCTTATAGTCTCTACTTACCTTCTTTTCCTGTCTGCTGAATGCCTAGTGCTATGCGCC
This sequence comes from Loxodonta africana, assembly GCF_030014295.1. NCBI lineage: Eukaryota > Metazoa > Chordata > Mammalia > Proboscidea > Elephantidae > Loxodonta > Loxodonta africana. The sequence goes on from NC_087369.1 coordinate 129,316,731, forward strand.
ATCTCTGCCCCTTCTAACCAGGCTGCCCTGCGTGGCTTGGGAGCCACTTCCCAGGTCTTCGCAGCCACCCTGGTTGGATCTCTGGGGTCCTTTCCTTCTCTCTCTCTTTTTTTATTATTTTATTCTTACTTTTCATTATTATTTTTTCTTTTTTCCTTTTTGTTTTTCTTCATGTCTCAGTTTCTTGTATCTCTCTACTTCCCTTCTTTTCCTGTCTCCTGAATACCTGGAGCTGTGTGCCATCTCCGTCCCTTCTAAATGGGCTGTGCCCCAAGGCCTACAAGCCACTTCCCTGGTCACTGGTGGGATCCCTGGGGGCATTTCTTTCCTTCTCTTATTTTTCTTTAATTTTTACTTTTTTCTCTTTTTTACTTTTTGTTTTTCTTCATTTCTCAGTTTCTCATCTCTCCAGTCCAATGGCAGGCTCCCTCAACACTTTTTTTTTTGCTCCTGTTTCTCTCTCCTTTTCCATACCCAACTTAACTCCAGACATCATAAGCTCTCCCCTCCCTCCTGTCTATCTGCACCATGTGCTGAGCATCGCACCACCAAGCAGCACAGTTACGGCCTACTGGAACCTGCCCTGCACTGACTGCCAGCCAGCCTTGTCAGCCACAGTATTTGCCACAAACAACCCATTCCTGGCCTCTCATCTTCAGCTGGACATGCCCTGATGCACCATAGCTGAGCTACTGGCCCTGCTCATTGGACAAGAAGGTGAAAAGTATTGTGCCCACAGATAAGCAAACAACAAAGAACACACAGCCAGTCTGCTCAGACATAATAACCAAATAAAACAAAAAAAGCAGGACAAAACAAACAAATCTACAATCAATAAATGAAGAAAGTAACTATTGAATGTCCCAAAGACAGCAGACACTATCACAACATATTAAAAAAAAAAAAAAAAAAAAACAGGACAGGATGGTTCCAATAGGTGTCCAAAATAAAACACTAGATGACTTTCCTGTAGAAGAAAGGCCACTGAAACTACCTGATAGGGAATTCAAATCTCTAATATTCAGATCTATCCAAGGAAAAAGCAGCAAAAATGAGGAAACAATGGACAAATTAATGGTAAAGACAGACAAAACAGTGGAAGAACTCAGGAAAATAATACAGGAACAAAATGTTGAAATAAATTCACAGCTAGAAATCATACAAAAACAGTTAATAATCCAAGAGATAAACAAGATTTCAGAAATGGACAGTGTCATAGAAGTTCTAAGGAATAGGTTTGAAACAATGGAAGACAGGATCAAGAAAATTGAAGACAAATACTTGGATACCACTTTGCTTGAGGAAAAATCAGAAAAAATGAAGAAGAAAAATGAAGAAACCCTGAGAATGATGTGGGTTGTAATCAAAAGCAAAAATTTACGAGTGACCGGAGTTCCAGAACAAGGGGAGAAAATGGAAGACACAGAGAGGATCATTGAAGAATTGCTGGCAGAAAACTTCCCTAATATCATGAAGGATGAAAAGCTGACCATCCAAGAAGATCAATAAATCCCATATAGGATAGACCCCAAAAGAAATTCACCAAGGCATGTCATAATCACACTTGGTAAAACCAAAGACAAAGAAAAAATCTTGAGAGCAGCTTGAGAAAAACGAAAAGTCACATACAGAGGTGAAACAATAAGCCTAAGCCCTGATTATTCAGCAGAAACCATGTAGAAAAGATGACAATGGTATGGCATATATAAAACCTTGAAAGAAAGAAATTGCCAATCAAGAATAATATATCCTGCAGAACTCTCATTCAAATATAATGGTGAAATTAGGACATTCCCAGATAAACAGAAGTTAAGGGAATATGTAAAAACCAAAGCAAACTTACAAGAATTACTAAAGGGAGTCCTTCCATGTGAGAACAAACAACAACATCAGACCATAGCCTGAATCTAGGATGCAAGATCACACTAGACAGATACCAATTTAGGATATTAAGTCTTAAGGGCTATCCAAAACCGAAAGATTTACAAAAAGAAACCAGAGAGGTTAATCTGTAAATGACAATGTCAGAACAATAAAAGAGGGAATGAACAGTGTAGGTATAGAACTTTCTAATGGAGAGGAAGGCAAGGTGATACCAAGTAATAATAGACTCATTCAAACCTAGGAAGATATGGGTAAATTTCAAGGTAACCACAAAGGAAGTTAACAAACCTACTCATCAAAATAAAGAAGAAAAACATAAAGTCTCAGTAAAAACAAAATCTACAGAAATGGAAAAAAAAAATTCACAAACAAAAGGAATTCTGCCAGGAGAGTAATAGAAAGAAAATGTCAGCACCACAAAATGTCAGCAATAAACTCACACCTATCAATAATTACACTAAACATAAACAGCCTAAATGTACCCATAAAGAGACAGAGAGGCGGTATGGATAAAAAAAACAGGGTCCATCAATATGCTGTCTACAAGAGACACACCTTAGAAACAAAGATGAAAATTTATTAAAAATCAAAGGATGGAAAAAAATGTATCAAGCAAACAGCTTCCAAAAAAGAGCAGGAGTGGCAATACTAATGTCAGATAAAATAGACTTTAAAGAAAAATCATTAACTATGTTAGTATTGGTGAATTAAATGTTGGAGTCATCACAGTTTAATTAGTCTCCTAATATTTTTAGGTCTGGGTTTGTAGAAAGTGGTAATTGTCACTTTGGTTAAAAGGTTTTCAAGCTGATAAATGTTTTCATCAATAATTTGACTTTTTCAGAAGAGTTTTATGATAGTGAGAAGTATTTCCTCTTAATAGAAAATCTGGCAAAATATCTTGGATTTTGCTCTGAATGTGAAAGTAGATGTGAATCAGTTTGAAATATTGGAGACGTAAAGAAACTAATCCTAGCCCTGGCTCTGTCGTTCACCCTCCATGTGATTTTAGAGAAATCACTAGCAAAAAAAAAAAAAAAAATTTTTTTTTAAGATGAGGGGGTTAGATCAGGTAATTTGTAAGGTCTCTTTTAACTCTGCTGACATTTTTTAATTGCTAGATAGCATTTATTAGAAAGGAATAGCAACATCTGTTTATGGAATGTAGATAGGAGATCAAATAAAGGGATGCAACAAGGGATTCTAAAATTTTATCCTTGGACTATAAAGAAATGGTTAATCTGTGTTCTCCAAAATGGAGGTTTTGTGTTAAGGGTAGCTAGGTAGAAGATGACTTCTGTTTTGATATGTTATATTTAAAGTAGTATCTTCCAAGGGTTTATAATATTAAGCTAACGGAAGTGGTCAGTGGGTGGTAATAGCATGGTATTATATGCATATGGCTTAAAAAATACAGGTAGTACTTTTTATATATTGAAAAAATGGTTCCATCCCTATCCCCTTTGACTTCCTAGATCTGTTCTCGAAGGGCAATAACTCATAAATATGTTTTGCTTTACCAATACGTTATCTATACGCTCTCTGCTGTTAAAGATGAAGGGCTCTTTATCCTACCACCCCTATCTCTCTTCCTCCATCCTCCCAATATGTTACACTGCTTTCAAATAAATCAATAAACAGTACTTAAGTTGTTTTGAATATGTGAATGTTATGAATATATTCCTTATTGTAGACTGAGGTAGAACTCTATGATTATAATTATTTTCTTGTGTAGATCTTTTCCTTGAAGTCTCTTATTGCATTTTTTAAAATTATTCTAATTGTGTGGTAAGGATTAGCAGGAGTCCATTCCCAAAGATGACTGGAGGTGGTTCCAGTCATCACATTCCAGCTTCTCCATTCTCTTTGTCAGCTGCCTCTGCAGTATTGTTTCTCTCTGACCCTAGCTACCAGGAGCTCACAAGTTAAAAGGACACTGACCCTCAAACTGCCAAATAGGCGGATGCTAGCCAAAAGTTTGGGGAGTCCACACAGCACCCAAACCTTCTTACTTGCCGGCCACCAATTTGGGGCTGTTTTCCCATTACCCCTTCAGGATCCCAGCCCCAAGCTCTGGAGTCCACACAGCACCTTTACTTTCTGATCGCCTGGCTCCTACTGAACTTTTGGGTTCGATAATTTGCTGGAACAACTCACAGACTTCACAGAGAGTATGCCGTACTCACGACTACCGATTTATTATAGCCAAAAAGAATAAAATGGAGAGACATGCAGGGTGAGGTTTGGGAGGGTTTCCAATGCAGAGCTTCCATGTCCTAAGGGATGTACTACCCTCCTGAAAGCAAATGTCCTTATCAACCAGAAAACTTTCTGAGCCTTAGTGTTCAGGGCTTTTATGGTCCTGTCCTACATAATAGGCTAAATCATGCCTGCTGAGGCTAATTGATATTGGCCTCCCTGGTGAGTCTTTTCTGGTCTAGCTCACCACTCACCAGCACAAATTCTCAGGTGTGGCCTGGAAGTCTCAGAACAAAGTACCCCAGTTACTCCAAGGGTTATTTCCCTGGAACTAAGTACAAAGGTCACCTTACTCAGGGTAAAACTAGGTCCTACCAAAACCAAAAAACCAAACCCATTGCCGTCGAGTCGATTCCAACTCATAGCGACCCTATAGGACAGAGTAGAACTACCCCATAGAGTTTCCAAGGAGCACCTGGTGGATTCGAACTGCTGACCTTTTGGTTAGCAGCATTTACGCTTAACCACTACGCCACCAGGGTTTCCAGGTCCTACACCCCAGATGATGTGATTGCATAGATAGAAAATTCAAAAGATAATGATATTAATTAAAATTAGCAAATTTAGGAAAGTTTGTGGATATATCAACATATTAAAATTGATTATATTTTATACACCACAAACAAAATTGAGAAAGAGTGGCACCACGTATGATGGTCTCCCCAGTATATTCTAGGTAAAAAGTGAGAGAATTAAATATGATAGAGCTTTTGGAAAAACAAAGAATATATTACTATGGGGTGTAGGACCTATAATTAGAAGACCTTCCATTAGATTGATTGACACAGTGGCTGCTACAATGCGCTCAAACATAGCAACCATTTCAAGGATGGTACAGGGACTGGGCAGTGTTTTGTTCTGTTGTACATGGGGTCGCTATGAGTTGGAACCAACTCGACAGCACCTAACAACAAGTTCATTGGATGGGCAACTGTTTTATATATGTCCGTTAGAATAAGTTTGTTCATCACATGGAAATCTTTGTACGTACTTAGATTATTTTCTGAACGTGTTTCAGTTATCAGAGATCTGATTAATGTCTCCAGATAGGATTGTGGATTTGTCCATTTTTCCTTGTAGATCTGTTAGTTTTTACTTTCTATATGTTGAGGATACTACCAGTACATTGAAATTTTTTTTGTTTTTGTTTTAGTATCTCCTTTTGAACCAAACCTTATATCATTCTGAAGTGATCCTGTTTTATCTTTCCTAATGCTTTTTGCTTTAAAGACCATTTTGTCTGAAATTAATATATCTATGCCAGCTTTTTTTGGTTATTATTTGCATGAAATAAGTTCTTCCATCTTTTTTTCCCCTAATCTTTCAGTATACCCTTACATTTTTGATGTCTCTGATAAATAGCATATATGTTGAAATTTGCCTTTTTTCTTTGAAGTCAGAAGATATTTGCCTTTTACATTAAGCATTTTTTAATGTACCTATCTTCTTTATTAACAGAATTTCCAAAAAACAAAAAGTTGAAAGAAAATGTAATGAAAACCAATGAATTTTACCTTTTAGATTCAATACTTGTTAGCATGTTGCCATATTTTCTTTATATCTTTATGTCCCTTTCTTTCCAGTGTGTGTCTGTAATGACTGTGTGTGTGTTGTTGTTGTTGCTGTTAGGTGCTGTCGAGTCGGTTCCGACTCATAGCGAACCTGTGCACAACAGAACAAAACACTGCCCGGTCCTGTGCCATGCTCACAATCGTTGTTATGCTTGAGCTTATTGCTGCAGCCACTGTGTCAATCCTCGTTGAGGGTCTTCCTCTTTTCCGCAGACCCTGTGTACTTTGCCAAGCATGATGTCCTTCTTCAGGGACTGATCCCTTCTGACAACATGTCCAAAGTATGTAAGACACAGCCTCACCATCCTTGCCTCTAAGAAGCATCCTGGCCACACTTCTTTCAAGACAGATTTGTTCGTTCTTTTGGCAGTCATTAAAATGAATAAGGAAGACCGAAGAAGAGTTGACGCTTTTGAATTGTGGTGTTGGCAAAGAATATTGAATTGTGTATTTTTTTATACATGTATATATATGTATGTATGTGTGTATACACACACACACACACACACAGAGGCATTCTTCCCTGGGTTAGGAACGAGATTCATTACTGTGTTTTTAAGGATTTGTAGGTAAGTTGGAACAGGTGCATATGGTTCTTAGGTAGCCTTACTTTAGTGCAAGAAAAGGCTCCATGCCATTTCAATGATTTAAAAACTGAACGTGCAGCAAATGAAGGTGATTATGTTGAAGAATTTGTTTAAGTATGGTTGGTTTAATTGTTTCAAAGTGAGAGCAAATTCACAGAACATGAAAGGGCAAGTAGGTGTTGTCCAGAAGTTCCTAACCCAGGGACTTATTGTGTGTATATATGCATATATATAGTTTTTTCTAAGCCATTTAAAATAAGTTGTAAACATCGTGACACGTTATAAAAAAACAAAACCTTTTTTTTTGTTTTTTTTTATAACGTTATACTATAGCCTAAGTACCACATCATGCATCAGCTGAGGAAAAGGACGTTATTCTGCATAAACATGATATTATCACATTTAAGAAAATTGACAATAATTTTAAAGTTGTTGTTGTTGTTGTTGTTAGGTGCCGTCAAGACGGTTCTGACTCATAGTGACCCTATGCACAACAGAACGAAATACTGCCCGGTCCTGAGCCGTCCTTACAATTGTTGTTATGCATGAGCTCATTGTTGCAGCCATTGTATCAGCCCTCCTCGTTGAGGGTCTTCCTCTTTTCCGCTGACCCTGTACTCTGCCAAGCATGATGTCCTTCTCTAGGGATTGATCCCTCCTGACAACATGTCCAAAGTATGTAAGACGCAGTCTCGCCATCCTTGCTTCTAAGGAGCATTCTGGTTGTACTTCTTCTAAGACAGATTTGTTCGTTCTTTTGGGAGTCCATGGTATATTTAATATTCTTCGCCAACACCACAATTCAAAGGTGTCAATTCTTCTTCGGTCTTCCTTATTCATTGTCCAGCTTTCACATGCATATGATGCGATTGAAAATACCATGGCTTGAGTCAGGCACACCTTAGTCTTCTAGGTGAGATCTTTGCTCTTCAACACTTTAAAGAGGTCCTTTGCAGTAGATTTACCCAATGCAGTGCATCTTTTGATTTCCTGACTGCTTCCTCCATGGCTGTTGATTGTGGATCCAAGTAAAACGAAATTCTTGACAACTTCAATCTTTTCTCCGTTTATCATGATGTTGCTCATTGGTCCAGCTGTGAGGATTTTTGTTTTACGTTGAGGTGCAATCCATACTGAAGGCTGTGGTCTTTGATCTTCATTAGTAAGTGCTTCAAGTCCTCTTCACTTTCATCAAGCAGGGTTATGTCATCTACATAACGCACGTTGTTATGAGTCTTCCTCCAGTCCTGATGCCCTGTTCTTCTTCATATAGTTCAGCTTCTCAGATTATTTGCTCAGCACACGGATTGAATAGATATGGTGAAAAAATACAACCCTGGCGCACACCTTTCCTGACTTTAAACCATGCACTATCACCTTGTTCTGTCTGAACAACTGCCTCTTGATCTATGTAAAGGTTCCTCATGAGCACAATTAAGTGTTCTGGAATTCCCATTCTTTGCAATGTTACCCATAATTTGTTATGATCCACACAGTCAAATGCCTTTGCATAGTCAATAAAACACAGGTAAACATCCTTCTGGTATTCTCTGCTTTCAACCAGGATCCATCTGACATCAGCAATGATATCCCTGGTTCCACGTCCTCTTCTGAAACTGGCCTGAATTTCTGGCAGTTCCTTGTCGATATAGTGCTACTGCCATTTTTGAATGATCTTCAGCAGAATTTTGCTTGCAAACTAAAAAAAAAAAAAATTTTTTTTTTCTTTCAGTGATATTAATGATATTCTTCTATAATTTCCACATTCTGTTGGATCACCTTTCTTGGGAATAGGCATAAATATGTATCTCTTCCAGTCAGTTGGCCAGGAAGCTGTCTTCCATATTTCTTGGCATAGACGAGTGAGCACCTCCAGCGCTGCCTCGGTTTGTTGAAACATCTCAATTGATATTCCATCAGTTCCTGGAGCCTTGTTTTTTGCCAGTGCCTTCAGAGCAGCTTGGACTTCTTCCTTCAGTACCATCGGTTCCTGATCATGTGCTTCCTCTTGAAATGGTTGAAAATTGACTAATTCTTTTTGGTATAATGACTCTGTGTATTCCTCGCATCTTCTTTTGATGCTTCCTGCGTCATTTAATATTTTCCCCATAGAATCCTTCACTATTGCAACTTGAGGCTTGAATTTTTTCTTCAGTTCTTTCAGCTTGAGAAAGGCCGAGCGTGTTCTTCCCTTTTGGTTTTCCATCTCCAGCTCTTTGCACACGTCATTATAATACTTTGTCTTCTCGAGCTGCTGTTTGAAATCTTCTGTTCAGTTCTTTTACTTCATCAATTCTTCCTTTTGCTTTAGCCGCTCGACGCTCAAAAGCAAGTTTCAGAGTCTCCTCTGACATCAATCTTGTTCTCTTCTTTCTTTCCTGTCTTTTCAGTGACCTCTTGCTTTCTTCATGGATGATGTCCTTGATGTCATTCCACAACTCGTCCGGTATTCAGTCACCAGTGTTCAATGCATCAAATCTGTTCTTGAGATGGTCTCTAAATTCAGGTGGGATATACTCAAGGTCATATTTTGGCTCTCGTGGACTTGCTCTGATTTTCTTCAGTTTCAGCTTGAACTTGCATATGAGCAATTGATGGTCTGTTCCACAGTCAGCCACTGGCCTTGTTCTGACTGATAATATTGAGCTTTTCCTTCGTCTCTTTCTACAGGTGCAGTCAATTTGATTTCTGTGTGTTCTATCTGGCTAGGTCCATGTGTATAGTCGCAGTTCATGTTGGTGAAAGAAGGTATTTGCAATGAAGAAGCCATTGGTCTTGCAAAATTCTATCATTCGGTCTCTGCCATTGTTTCTATCATGAAGGCCGTATTTCCCAACTACTGATCCTTCTTCTTTGTTTCCAACTTTCGCAGTCCAATTGCCAGTAATTATCAATGCATCTTGATTGCATGTTCGATCAATTTCAGACCATAGCAGCTGATAAAAATCTCCTGTTTCTTCATCTTTGGCCCTAGTGGTTGGTGCGTAAATTTGAATAATAGTTGTATTAACTGGTCTTCCTTGTAGGCATATGGATATTATCCTATCACTGACAGTGTTGTACTTCAGGATAGATCTTGAAATGTTCTTTCTGACGACGAATGCAACACCATTCCTCTTCAAGTTGTCATTCCCAGCACAGTAGACTATATGACTGTCCAATTCAAAATGGCCAATACCAGCCCATTTCAGTTCACTAATGCCTAGGATATTGATGTTTATGCGTTCCATTTTAAAGTATCAATATTCAAGTCCTATTCAAATTTCTCTAATGGTTATAAAAAGTATTTTGTAGCTGTTTATGTATTTCCTTTGTCTATTGTATCAAATCTTTAGAAATCTGGAATGGTTTGGGAGAAAATTTTCCACGGGATTCTTGTGTCTCTGCACATCTTGACAGGAGAAGCACTATCTTTGTTCTGGACTATCTTTTCAAGGATGTTTGTATAGTGAACAGCTTTGAAAAATAGAGGTAGTATCTCCCTTGGAGGAAAGGACAGGTATGTTTACTGTCTAGTAAAATGAAGGTATGTATTGGTTTTTTTTTTTTACCTCTCTAGAGCAAAGGTCAAGCAAGCTTGCTCCCTTTGTAGAAGATGTGGGCTCCCTAAACTTCAGATTTCTCTCCTGTGACAACAATCATTGCATCTGCAGACATTGCCTGGTTTTCTTCACATCATCCTGTAGGAATTAGGGTTCAAGAAACTGGCTATTGCTCTGAGTAGTAAACTGTTGTCTCTGATTACAAAGTCTTGTATCCTCTGCCAGCATCCATGAAACTGTGGCAGGGTAAATTGTTAATTGCAAATAGGGAAAAATTTCAGAGTCTTGGCAGTTCTTGACAGAATGGTCTTCTTAAATAACAATAGAAAAATAAAAATAAAATTGTCCTTTTATTTCAAGACTGATTTCTAATAGCTTTATTGAGATGTAATTCACATACCATACAGTTCATCCTTTTTGAAGGGTACAATTCAGTTTTTAGTATATTCACTGAATTGTGCAAACATCTCTGAAATCAATTTTAGAATATTTTTATTACCCCTAAAGTAACCTTGCATCCCCTAGGCATTACTCCTTTTCCTACCAACCCTCAGCCCTAGGAATCCACAAATACACATGCTATTTCTATAAATTTGTCTATTTTGGAAATTTCATATAAATAGAATAATGAAATATGTCGGTTTTATAACCAACTTCTTTCACTTAGCGTAGAGTTTTCAAGGTTAATTTATATTGTAGCATGTTTCAGTACTGCATTGCTTTTAATGGCTGAACAGTGTTCCATATGGGTGGAATGTACCACATTTTGTTCATCCATTTCTCAGTTGTTGTACATTTGGGTTGTTTCTAGTTTTTGGCTATTATGAATGATACTGCTGTGAACATTTGCATAGAAATTTTTATGTGGATATTTTTATTTGCTGGGTCACATGATAACTTTTTGTTTAATATTTGAAGGAACTGACAAACTGTTTTCCAATGTGATTGTATAACTTTGCATTCCCACCAGCAATGGCCAAGGTTTCCAGTTTCTCCATGTCCTGCCAGCACTTCTTATTACCTGTCTTTTTTTTTAAATTCATGCTACTGTGTGTGAAGAAATATGTCATTGTGGCTTGGATTTGTATTTCTCTGATGGCTAATGATGTTGAGCATCTGTTACTGAGTTTAGTAGTCATCTTCTTTGAAGAAATGCCCATTCAGATCCTTTGCCTGTTCTTAGATTGGATTATTTGCATTTTATTGAGTTTTAAGAGTTTTTTTTATATATTTTGGATACAAGTCCCTTATAAGATATATGATTTGCAAATATTTTCTCCTATTCTCTGTGTTGTCTTTTCACTTTCTTGGTAGTATCCTTTGAAGTACAGTCTTTTAATTTGATGACCACTTTATTTTTCTTTTGTCGCTTGTGCTTTTAGTGTCATATTTAAGAAGGATTTCACTAACCAAAGATTTAGAGAGTAATGCTATGTTTTCTTCTCAGAATTTTATAGTTTTAAACCTTGCATTTAGTCGATATGTGTTTTGAGTCAATTTTTTGTGTGTGGTGTGAGTAAGAGGTCCAAGGTCATTCATTTGCGTAGGGATAACCGTTTGTTCCAGCATTATTTGTTGAAGAGACCGTTCTTTCTCCATCGAATGGTCTTGGCATCCTTGTCAAAATTCAGTTGACCATAGATGTTAGGGTTTATTTCTGGTGTCTTTTCCTAGGCCAGTACCATATAGTCTTGATTACTATAGGCTTGTACTAAGCTTTGGAATTGTAAAGTGTGACTCCTTTAATTTCGTTCTTTGTCAAGAGTGTTTGGCTATTCTATATTACTTGAATTTTTATATGAATTTTAGGATCAGTTTGTCTATGCAAAAACGCAGTTGGAATTTTTATATTCAATGTAAAATGCATTGAATATATAGAAAAATTTGATGATTATTGCCATCTTAACAATATTATTAAGTGTTCTGATATATGAACATGAGCATTATCTTTCGATTTATTTAGGTCTTTAATTTCTTTCGCCCATGTTTTGTAGTTTCAGAGCATAAGTTTTGCACTTCTTTTGTTAAATTTATTTGTAAGTATATTATACTTTTTGATGCTATTTTGAATGTAAATGCTTTCTAAATTTCATTTTTGGGTTGTTCATTGCAAGTGTGTAGAAATATTGTTGATTTTTTTATATGAATCTTGGATTCTGTAACATTGCTGAACTCATTTATTAGTTATAATACTTTTTGGTGGCTTTATGGTTTTCCATTTATAAGATCATGCCATTTATGAATATAGTTTTACTTTCTTTCTAATCTGGATGACTTTTTTTTTCTCTCTTGCTAATTGCGCTGCTTATAACCTCCAGTGAAATGTTGAATAGAAGTGGCAAGAGCAGGCATCCATTTCCTGTTCCTTGTGGTAGAGGGAAATCATTAATTCACCATTAAATAGGATGTTAACTGTGGGCTTTTCATAGATGCCCGTGATCATGTTAAGGAAGTTCCCTTCAATTCCTGTTTTGCTGAATGTTATTGTTATGGAAGGGTGTTAGATTTTGTCATATTTGTTTTCTGTGTCCATTGAGATGATCATGTGATTTTTCTTTTTTATCCTGTTGATATGATGTATTACACTAACTGGTTTTTGGATGTTGGTTAACCTTGCATTCATGGGATAAACTCTACTAGGTCATGGTGTATAATTTGTTGTTGTTGGTTATTTGTTCGCTAGCAATTTTTTTGAGAAATTTTATGTCTGTATTCGTGAGAGATCCTGGTTTCTAGTATTTTTTTAATTTGACATCCCTAGATAGTTTTGGTATCAGGGTAATAATGGCCTCATAGAATAAGTTGGGAAGTGTTTCTCTTCTGTTTTTCTGGAGTTTGGTGGCTCTACTTCCTCCTTTCCAATCTGGATGCCTTTTATTTTACTTTCTTGCCTGTAATCCTGGATAGAACCTTCAATATAATACTGAATAGAAGTGACAGAGCAAGCATCCTTGTCATGTTCTGATCTTTTAGGAAAAACAGTCAGTCTTTCACCATTAAGTTTGACATTAGTTGTGGGTTTTTCATAGATGTCATTTATCAGGTTGAGGAAGATTCCTGCTATTCTTTCGTAGGTGGTACTGTTCCTCTTTCATTTCTGATTTTTAGTACTTTGAGTCTTCTCTCTCTCTCTCTCTCTTCTTTTTTCTTGGTGACTCTCTTAAACATTTGTCAACTTTGTTGGTCTTTTTAATAATCACATTTTAGTTTCATTGATTTTCTTTATTTTTTAATTTCATTAATTTCCTCTGAAGTCTATTATTTGCTTCCTTCTGCTTGCCTTAAGTTTAGTTTGCTCTCTTTTCCCAATGTTTTAAGGTGGAAGGTTAGTTTCTTTATTTGAGATTTTTCTTTTTTTTTCTTGCTAGGGGGAGGATCCAAAAAGTCATCTCTTTCATGGCATGGCATTCACTTCTTGGAAAGTATACTCTAGTATTTTTTTTAAATAATTTACCAAATTTCAGACTTGTCTGATTGGTTCATCATACTGTGTCAATTTACACTTAATTTCATTTAATGTAATTACCGTATTTTTACACAAATACCACGTGCCTTCTAGGTTTCTTTGCCAACTGTACCCTCTCCCTGCAAGGTATTTTCATAAACACCGATATTCCAGCCTTTTTTCTTACATGTAGCTATAAAAATTTAGCATAGTGCATTTATGAAAATACCTTGTGGGGAAAGGATGTGGTTGGCAAACAAATGTACAGACACATACTATTCGCATAAAAATATGGTGTTGATAGATTTGCTTTATTTGTCCTGACTTTTCTAAGTTATCTTCTTATCTGTATCTCTCTGTCTCTTACCTCCTTTTTTGAATTTACTGAGTATTTTCCTATTCCACTAGTTTGGAGTTAATACACTCTATCAGCTTTTAAGGCTAACACTAGAAATTATAGTTTGTATACTTTTCAAGGTCTAAAGTAACCAATATTCATACTTGTTTTCCTCTATTCATCACCTCCTGACTTCAGTTGTATCATTGCTTTGCTTTTCTGTTAATTCTATATTTTTTACCCCTACAGCTATTTTTGTAATTTTTTTTATTGTGCTTTAGGTGAAACTTTATAGGTCAAGTTAATTTCTCATACACAAATTTATACACATATTGTCATGTGACACTAGTTGAAATCCCTGTAATGTGACAGCACACTCCCCCTTTCCACCCTGGGTTTACAGTGTCCCTCCAACCAGCTCCTGTCCCTTCCTGCCCTCTCATCCTGCCTCCGGACAGGAGCTACCCATTTGGTCTCGTGTATCTGCTTGAACTAAGAAGCACACTCTTCGAGAGTATTATTTTATGTTCTATAGTCCAGTCTAATCTTTGTCTCAAGAATGGGCTTTGGGAATGGTTTTAGTTCTGGGTTAACAGAGAATCTGGATGCCATGTCTTCTGGGGTTCCTCCAGTCTCAGTCAGACCATTAAGTCTGGTCTTTTTATGTGAATTTGAGTTCTCCTTCATGCTTTTCTCCTGCTCTGTCAGGGACTGTCTGTTGTGTTCCCTGGCAGGGCGGTCGCTGATGGAGTCTCTGGTTTATGTGGCCCTTTTGTCTCTTGGGCTGATATTTTTCTTGTGTCTTTGGTGTTCTTCATTCTCCTTTGTTCCAGGTGGGTTGGGACAAATTGATGCATCTTAAATGGCCACTTGCTAGCCCCAGACACCACGCACCAAAGTGGGATGCAGAACATTTTCTTAATACAGTTTGTTATGCCAATTGACCTAGATGTCCCCTGAAACCATGGTCCCCAGACCACTGCCCCTGCTACTCTGTCCCTCGAAGTGTTTGGTTGTATTCAGGAAACTTCTTAGCTTTTGGATTAGTCCAGTTGTGCTGACTTCCCACTTATAATGTATTGTCCTTCCCTTCACCTAAAATAATTCTTGTCTACTAGCTACTTAGTGAATACCCCTCTCCCTTCCTCACTACCCTTGTAACTATCAAAGCATGTTTTCTTCTGTGTTTAAACCTTTTCCTGAGTTCTTATAATAGTGGTCTCATACAGTATTTGTCCGTTCATGACTAATTTCACTCAGCATAATGCCTTCCATATTCCTCCATGTTATGAAATGTTTCACGGATTCGTCATTGTTTTTTAACGATGCATAGTAGTGCATTGTGTGCATATACCATAATTTATTCATCCATTTATCCGTTAATGGGCACCTTGGTTGCTTCCATCTTTTTGCTATTGTAAACGGTGCTGCAATGAACATGGGTGTGCATATATCTGTTTGTGTAAAGGCCTTTATTTCTCTAGGATATATTCCAAGGAGTGGGATTGCTGGATCCTATGGTGGTTCTATTTCTAGCTTTTTAAGGAAGCGCCAAAGTGATTTCCAAAGTGGTTGTACTATTTTACATTCCCACCAGCAGTGTAGAAGTGTTCCAGTCTCTCAACAGCCTCTCCAACATTTATTATTTTGTGTTTTTTTGGGTTAATGCTACCCTTGTTTGAGCGCAATGGTATCTCATTGTAGATTTGATTTGCATTTCTCTCAGTTTGTTGTAATGTGGGGACTTGTGTGTTGCTGTGATGCCGGAAGATGTGCCACCAGTATTCAGATACCAGCAGGGTTGCCTGTGGGACACAGGTTTCAGCTGAGCTTCAAGACTAAGACAGACTAGGAAGAAGGAATTGGTGGTCTACTTCTGAAAAGAATTAACCAGTGGAAAACCTTATGAATAGCAGTGAAACAGTGTCTGACATAGTATCAAAAGATGAGCCCTTCAGGTTGGAAGGCACTCAAAATAAAACTGCTTAAGAGCTACCTCCTCAAAGTAGAGTCCACCTTTATGATGTGGATGTAGTCAAGCTTTCCGGACCTTCATGTGTCGATGTAGCATGACTCAAAATGAGAAGAAACATCCATTAATAATCACTAGCTGGAATGTACAAAGTATGAATCTAGGAAAATCGGAAATCATGAAATATGAAATGAAATGGATTCCATAAAGATTGATATCCTAGGTATTAGTGAGTTAAAATGGGCTGGTATTGGTCATTTTAAATCACAATCATGTGCTCTACTGTGCAGGGAATTATAACTTGAAGAGGAATGGTATTGCATTCATCATCAAAAAGAACATTTCAAGGTCTATCCCAAAGTACAGCGCTGTGAGTGATAGGATAATATCCATATGCCTACGAGGAAGACCAGTTAATAAGACTATTATTCAAATTTACGTACCACCCAGTAAAGCCAAAGATGAAGAAATTGAAGATTTTTACCAACTTCCGCAGACTGAAATTGATCGAATATGAGATCAGGATGCACTGAAAATTACTGGTGATTGCAATGCAAAAGTTGGAAACGAAGAAAGATTAGCAGTTGCAAAATATGGCTTTGGTGATAGAAATGATGCCGGAGGTCGCATGATGGAATTTTGCAAGACCGATGACTTTTTCACTGCAAATACCTTTGTTTCACCAACATAAATGCAACTGTACACATGGATGCTGCAAATAATCTGAGAAACTGGATTATATGAAGGACGGGGCATCAGGATTGGAGGAAGACTCATTAACAGCCTGCGTTATGCAGATGACACAACCTTGCTTGCTGAAAGTCAAGAGGAATTGAAGCAGTTACTAATGAAGATCAGAGACCACAGCCTTCAGTATGGATTTTATCTCGACGTAAAGATAACAAAAATCGTCACAACTGGACCAGTGAGCAACATCATGATAAACGGAGAAAAGAAGTACAGCCAGAATGCTCCTTGGAAGCAAGGATGGTGAGACTGCATCTTACCTACTTTGGACATGTTGTCAGGAGGGATCAGTCCCTGGAGAAGGACATCATGTTTGGTAAAGTAGAGGGTCAGCCAAAAAGAGGAAGACCCTCAAAGAGGTGGATTGACATAGTGGCTGCAGCAATGGGCTCAAGTGTAGCAACAATTGTGAGGATGGCACAGAAGTGGGGAGTTTTTCATTTTGTTGTGCGTAGAGTTGCTATAAGCCAGAACCGACGCGAGATCACCTAACAGCAACAACAACAATGACTAATGATTGTATTTCCTCGTGTATGTGGTAGCCGCCTGGATGGCAAATTGACCATTATTTTTGCTTTTCTTTCTTTTTAGTATTTTAGGCCTTCCATCTGATATCCTTTTTCATTCACATAGAATGGAAGACAATCAAAAGGTTTACATTTCCTTTTGTGAGGTTCTTCTGGGTGGCACAGAAGGTTAAGCGCTCAGCTACGAGTCTAAAGGTTAGTGATTTGAAGCCACCCAGAGGTGCCTCAGAAGACAGGCCTGGCACTCTCCTTCCAAAAGGTCACAGCCAAGAAAACCCTATGGAGTAATTCTATTCTACACACATGGAGTCACCATGGTTTATAATTGATGGATGGCAATCTACAACAACAGCTGAGCACGCACTGTCTTGATTTCTTTTTGTCTGAAATCGTATTTTTACTTATTCCAGAACGCTGTTTTCACTGAATAAAAAATTATAGTTTGGCAATTCTCTCTCAGTATATTAAAGACATCATTCCACAGTTTTATGGCTTCCGGTGTTGCCTCTCACAACTAATCTCTAAGTTGTCATTCCCTTGAAGGCAGCCTGTCTTTTCTTTCTTGATGTGTTTAAGGTCTTGTGTTTGCTTCTGTGTTCTGCAGTTATACTGTGTTACATGTGGCTTGAGGTTTTATTTTTCCTGCATTGGATTTTTGGACTTCTTTAACCACAGATATCTTTAATTATTTCTTGAAAAATCTCAGTTATTATTTCTGTAACTATTGTCTCTTCTCCATTCCCTATTTCCCCTTTTCTTCTGAAATCTCAACTGCATGTATGTTAGTCTTCTCACTCTTTCTTCCATGTCTCTTAACTGGTCTTTCACATTTTCATGTTTTTTCTTTATGCCACAGTTTTTAATTTTTTTTTAACTTTATCACGTCTCTCTTCAATTGCATCTAGTCTGCTGTGAAACCCATCCACTGAGTTTTAGATCTCAATTTTTATGTTTTATTTCTAGAATTTTTATTTTATTTCAATTCAGCTATATCATTTTTTACAATCCTGGTCCCTCTGTTATTTTCAAGTCTTTTAAAATGTCTGTTTATTGTAAGGGTAGTTATTGTATATTCTGTGTCTAATAATTCTAATATCAGAAATTTTTGCCAAGGACTTTCTGCTGTCAAATGGTTTTCCTTGTTCTTATAATATTTTACTTCCTTGTATGCTTAATGATTTTTATCGGTTCATCTCATTTTCCTTCGAAAATGATTTATTGAAATTCTTTGAAGTTCAGTATGGTGATACGTTTGTCTGTATATGATTTGTATGTGTTTCCACCAACCCTCTGTAGATCAAACCAGTCTGGGTCCACTTTAAACAAATTCACAGTTTGAAATTAGTTGTCCACCCGAAATCAAACCAAACCAAGCCTGTTGCTGTCCAATTGATTCCAACTCATAGCAACCCTATAGGACAGAGTAGAACTGCCTCATTGGGTTTCCAAGGAGTGGCTGGTGTATTCAAACTGCTGACTTTTTGGTTACTGGCTGAGATCTTAACCACTACATTACCAGGGCCCCAGTTGGCCACCCAGGTAATGTTAATTTGGACTACAAATTGATCTTAGGGCCAGGTTGTGGTTATAATTACTCAGGGATCTTTTTTCCTGTACGTCTCTGCTGAGAGCCTTGATATCTTTCCTTCCATTTCCCTGGGGATAGGATTGTGGAGTTGGTTTATTGTTTGTAAACCCTTGCACTGAAGAAATTGTAAAACAAGTACCTCAGATTTTCCATGTTTGTCAAATGCTGTCAGGTCAGTACTAGTTTACTGTTTGTTGTTTGTTTTCCTAAATTTTAGCTTGATAAATTCTTATTATTATGCTTTTCTTGGTGCTTTTGAGATGTTTTTATATTTTTTAAGCATTTGTAGATTTTTAAGTAGGTGTATCAGTCTACATACCTAACCAGCCACATTACTGAACTCTATCCTGTTTCTCTGTGCTTTTAGTTCGTAGTATATGGCTTCTTGGAACACTTGAATTAGAATCACCTAGAAATGCTTGTTCAAATAGTAGATTGTGGTATCCAACCTCAGGCGTACTGGAACAGAATCTCTAGGATGGGGTCCTGGTATCTGCATTTTTGTGAAGTTCTTTTGACAATTCTAGCGCACACAGAAGTTTGCTTTTATTTGTGCTTCTATGTACTTTTAAGTCTAATGTTTTGTAATTTTGAATTGTTGTAGCCTGAGATCTAAATTTATTTTTTCCGTAGTTGTTCCAGCATCATATGTTGTACAATCCATTATTTTCACATCTAGTTGAAAAACCACCATTTGTCATTTTACTAAATATTTGGGTGTGTGTGTATAGATCTATTTTGGGCCTTTTTGTTTTGGCTCACTGAGCTGCCTATTCTTTGAGTAATAACATATTACTCTAATTACTGTAGCTTTTTAATGTGTTCTGTGTGATAAAGCAAAACTTTATTCATTTTTAATATTTTCTTCCATAATAAGAAAATAATACAGTAGTCTGTCATCATTTCCTTCTCCTGAAAATTTTCAGTTTGTTTTTAGCCTGTATTAGTTTTTGAAAAGACATGTTTTTGGCCGTATCTCCTGTGTGCCTTTTGCATGTGAACTGAGGAATCCTTTTAGACTGAGCTACTTAATGTTAGTATTATCTGCCTCTTTGCCTACAACTAATTTAGTGTTTTCATCTTAGTGCTTAGCATGGCCATTTTTTTTCCTAGAATCTTTCTCTCCATCCTTCAAAATTGAACAACAGGTATTCATTCACCTTCTTTACAGAGACTTTATTAACACCTCCAGGCTCAAGGGAACTCTCTTTCTTAGCGCTGATAGCAATTATGGAGCATACCACTCATTTTTTCACTTAATGAATCCTACAGATCACAGACTGAAAGCTGGAATGGCTTAAGGAGATGATATTGTTTTTCTCAGTCATTTTACAAAAGAGAAAACCGAGTGCTTAAGTATAAGACTGACTTGTCTAAGGTCTCCTAATGATTTAATTGCTGAAGTAAACTCTGGAAATATTTGTTATATTTCAGAGCTCTTTACAGTACCATTGTCTGCCATATCATTTTTCCATTGTATTTTGGTTTTCTTTTTTAGTGTTTGCCCCTGCCCCCAACTTTTTAAAATTAGATTGGAACTTACTTAAAGGCAACACCTATGTCTAACACAGGTTTTGTACAATTCATAGATCTAATATTGTGCTTTATGCTTATTGGTCACCTAGCCAATATTAATAGATGTTGGTTTAAAAAGTAAAATTCCGTTAATCAGATGTCAAATTGAGACTATATCCTTGAGGACTCCACTCTTTGACTGTATGGAAAGTGGCATCTAGTGGTTGGTGTATGTATTACAATTGCCTAGTTTTTTTTTTTTGTTTTTAATCCATGAGTACCAGAGTCATTCTCATAATCTATGTGTAATAAATATGATATAAATAAAAATATCAGATTGAATTCAAACAACTTTGCCTGTAATACCCAAATTTTTCTGTAGTGATTTCTCAATTTACTACATGTTAATTAAGAAAGAAGTGCAAAAAACCTGAAATTACTAATTTTTCTTGTGTAAAATAACTTGAAACATGATGTACAAGAAGATTAAAGGTTGTTTGTTATAAATTATATTAGGAGTGGGGTAAGAAAACATTTTTATTACACTCAAGATACTGGAGTGGGAATATTGTTGGGTAAATCAGCAGTCAAAAATACAATAGCTCTTAGTGTATCTTCCGTTGGTGCTATGCATTATTCTCAGGAACTTAATTTATAATTATAGCAGGAGGATCTCTTAGCAAAGGCCAAGGACAGTAAGTTACACCATCTTTAGCTTACAATATTAAAAGCCCATACACATATATTCAAATATAAATTCCAAAGTCAAATGTTAATTATTCTTAGATTAACAACCATTTGTGTTGTCAGTACCCCTGCCCTCCCATTAATGTATGTAATTGAGTGATGGCGATATGCACAATCTAATTCAGTGAATATGAACATTGACTGTTCTTACCTTCTGAATCAGTGTCTTCTAAAATGTGTAAATTTGTAGTTTGGAATCTAGAATTTATGTTTGCACAAAACAATACTACATATTTCAAATTAACCTTTATTGCTGTAACATTGCAATGTAATTTTTTGTGCATGAGCTTATCCTGCACATTAAAGAGCAATAATGTACTGTCTTCTTTGTATTTCTACCTTCACCTAACATAGTGCCTAGCACATAATAGATGATCAGTAAGTATTTGTATTGCAATAGTTAAATATGTTGAAAGGGGACTGTGTTTTATCCATCTTTATAGTCCTAGTGCCTAACAAGTTTTCTGGCCTCTAATAACGCTCCATGCATGTTTGATGAATGTGTAATTTTGAATAAGTCTGTGTAACTTGTGGTATAGTTGATCTATAGTACTAAAATCAGTGAATATAACCTAATCACCTCTGTATAATACATAATGGCCACATAACAGACTTTAAATTTGAAATGCCAGGAACATAATTTTTTTTTCCTTTTTATTGTGCTTTAAGTGAAAGTTTACAAATCAAGTCAGTCTCTCACACAAAAACTTATATACACCTTGCTACATACTCCCAATTGCTCCCCCCCATGAGACAGCCCGCTCCCTCCCTCCACCCTCTCTTTTCATGTCCATTTCGCCAGCTTCTAACCCCCCCTACCCTCTCATCTCCCCTCCAGGCAGGAGATGCCAACATAGTCTCAAGTGTCCACCTGATCCAAGAACCTCACTCCTCACCAGCCTCCCTCTCCAACCCATTGTCCAGTCCAATCCATGTCTGAAGAATTGTCTTCAGGAATGGTTCCTGTCCTGGGCCAACAGAAGGTCTGGGGGCCATGACCACTGGGATCCTTCCAGTCTCAGTCAGACCATTAAGTCTGGTCTTATGAGAATTTGGGGTCTGCATCCTACTGTTCTCCTGCTCCCTCAGGGGTTCTCTGTTGTGTTCCCTGTCAGGGCAGTCATCGGTTGTAGCTGGGCACCATCTAGTTCCTCTGGTCCCAGGCTGATGGAGTCTCTGATTTATGTGGCCCTTTCTGTCTCTTGGGCTCATAATTACCTTGTGTCTTTGGTGTTCCTCATCCTCCTTTGCTCCAGGTGGGTTGAGACTCATTGATGCATCTTAGATGGCTGCTTGCTGCCGTTTAACACTGCGGACACCACTCTTCAAAGTGGGATGCAGAATGTTTTCTAAATAGATTTTTTTATGCCAATTGCCTTAGTTATCCCCTGAAACCATGGTCCCCAAACCCCTGCTCCTCCTACACTGGACTTCAAAGCATTCAGTTTATTCAGGAAACTTCTTTGCTTTTGGTTTAGTCCAGTTGTGCTGACCTCCCCTGTATTGTGTGTTGTCTTTCCTGTCACCTAAAGCAGTTCTTATCTACTACCTAATTAGTGAATACCCCTCTTCTACCCTCCCACCCTCCAGCCTCTCATAACCATCAAAGAATATTTTCTTCTCTGTTTAAACTATTTCTTGAGTTCTTATAATAGTGGTCTTATACAATATTTGTCCTTTTGCAACTGACTAATTTCACTGAGCATAATGCCCAGGAACATATCTTAATGGAGCATTCTTTGGCAGTGTGAGTGAGAGATTGTCCCAACATTAAACCATTTTGTTTATTATAATCTGGAAAAGGGGCTCCAGCATAAGGGTGGTTTGTAGTTGTAGCTGAATGCGGTCGGAGTTCTGACTAGAAAAAATGACATCAGTACTTTGATAAGGATTAGGAAAGTTACTCTAGTAGTGACTGGGGTAAAGGAAAGCATGGAATGTTGGATGATAGGCTAAAGTAACTTTAAAGCCATAGATTCTCAAGGCTGAGTATTGATGAATACTAATTGGTATTTATATATCATGTTAAGATTTCAGTAATTCAGTCTATTTATTTGATGAAAGGCATGCCAGCTTTTTGTATATAAATGCTGAGCTATCCACATATGCTAAAATAATTACTATTTGATTTTCTAAGTGTTTCTGCTTTGTGCCAGAGTAAAGGATAGTTCTGGTTGGCAGAAGTCACCTACTTTCTTCTTATCCTCTCTGGTTTCTTATTTTAGAGGGTTTTCTCTGACTTCAGGACCACAATGCTTAATGTGACTGAATGAATTTGTGGTAATAGCTATTGAGACTATCTAGGCTGTGGGAACAGTATTTGTGGTAAAACTTTGGGCTTTTAGATACCGAACTACTGAGGGAGTTGGGAGCAAAGAAAAGAAAGGTAATAAAAGGTCATATTATATATTTTATGCTCCATGGTTGCTCCTGAATGCAGATAAGCATAGAATTAAAATAGTAGGCATTTCTGGCAGTACCTAGTTGCCAAGTTTGTTGGTGAAATAGATGGAGAAGTAATTTCTTACATGTGATGTTAGAAGAAAAAGGGAGTTTCCAAGAGCTTGGACAAGTGGCAAATCACTTTACAGGGCAGTTAAAGTCTTTCCTAAAAATGTATTTTTTTTTTCATTTTGAAATTATAAATTTACACTTATTCATTGTAAAAAGTTCAGACAGAAAATGTATTCAGTGAAATATGAAAAACTTGCCGAGAGGTAACCATCATTTGGTATGTGTACTTTTAGATATTTTTCTGGTGTTTGTTTTATAAAGTTGGATTGCTAAATTCAGATGAGCTGAAAGTCAGATTTTCAGGTTCATATTTAATGATTTCTTCCCCTCTTTCTCTTCCTTGTAGGCTTGTTATGGATGTTCTCCAGGATCAAAGTGTGACTGCAGTGGTGTAAAAGGAGAAAAGGTAAGAGCTGAGGTGGAGCTTTGCAAGCTTAGTAAATCCATTAAAATACTGCTATTAATATGTATTTTACTTATAGTACTTTTGTCTCTACATGTAAGTAAAAAAAATGAACTCTGCTATACTGCTTCTTTTGGACAGTTGTAAGATTTAGACTGTTTTAGGAATTAGCAAATATTTTCTGTAAAAGGCCATGGGATAAATATTTTAGATTTTGTGGGCCATGTAAGGTCTTTTTCACTGCTTTTTTTGTTGTTGTTTTTTTTAAACAACCGTTCAAAAATGTAAAAAAAAAATCTTAGCTTTTGGGCCATACAAAAATAGACCTCTGACTTCATTTGGCCTAATAAATGAAGTTTGTCAACTCCTGTTAGATCTTGTAGAAGTCACTGACTTAATAGGCAAAAAACAGGGGTAAAACACTTTAGAAGGAAACCAAACATTTATCAAACTACTCTCTGCTGGATACAATGCTAGGTACTTTCATGTATTTTATCTAGTCCATACACCTTAATCACTGATGAAAATCTATTTTTCTCTCACTTTTTCCACAACAGCATCTCCTATTATATAAACCAAACCCATTGCCATCGAGTCAAATCTGACTCATAGCAACCCTATAGGACAGAGTAGAACTGCCTGTAGGACAGAGTAGGGTTTCCAAGGCTGTAAATCTTCATGGAAGCAGACTACCACATCTTTCTCCTGCAGAGTGGCTGGTGGGCTAAAACCGCAGATCTTTCACTTAACAGCTGAGGGCTTAACCACTGTACAACCAGGACTCCTTCTCCTATTACATAGATATTATAATTACAAAGTAGGTGAGGCCTAAATTGTGTAATCCTAACCGTTATGAGTCAGTGACTGACACTGAACTTAGAAAATTAAAAAAAGATTGTAAATTGTGACCTAATAAAATTTGTACTAGGAGAAAAGAGATCATACTGTAGTCCCTACTTTTTGTTTTTTGCTTTATTGTGCTTTAGGTGAAAGTTTGCAGAGCAAATTAGTTTCTCATTCATCAATTTATACACAAATTGTTTTGTGATATTGGTTGTAATCCCCATGATGTGTCAACATTCTCTCCTTCTCCACCCTGGGTTACCCATTTCCATTCATCCTGTTTTCCTGTCTCTCCCTGCCTTCTCATCTTTGCCTTTGGGCAAGTATTGACAATTTGGTCTCATTTACATGGTTGAGCTAAGAAGCACAGTCCTCCTGTGTTTTACTGTTTGTTCTATAGACCTGTGTAATCTTTGGTTGAAGAGTGAATTTAGGTAGTGAATTCATTTCTGAGTTGAAAGGGTACCCAGGGGCCATAGTCTTGGGTTTTCTCCAGTCTCTGGCAGACCAGTAAGTCTGGTCTTTTTTGTGAATTTGAATTTTGTTCTTAATTTTTCTCCCACTCTGTCTGGAGCCCTGTGTTGTGATCCCTGTCAGAGCGGTCCATGGTGGTAGCCAGGTACCATATAGTTGTTCTGGGCTCAGGGTGGTAGAGTCTGTGGTAGTCGTGGCCCATTAGTCCTTTAGACTAACATTTCCCTTGTGTCTTTTGTTGTCTTCATTCTCCTTTGCTCCAGATGGGATGGGACCAATAGATGTATCTTAGATGGCTGCTCAGCCTCTATTCTTTGGGGCTCAATAAACATTTTTGAACGAATCTTACTGATTATATACGAAAAAGTTTAGAACAGTCTCTAACATGTATTCCATTTAGAGATATGGAAGGTCCCTTAGCATATTAAGGATATTTTTAAAAAGTCCCAGAGTAAAGAAACCAATTTATTTATGTTTGTTTTATAATGCCTCAGTTACCTTGTAACCCATTTTCTCCCTAACAAAGCATTTATTAATATTAATTGAATAGTGTTCTACAGAGCACCTATTTGAGTAATGTTAAATTGATGGGAGCAGTTTTGAAAAATTTTGTTTATTTTGTTGTTGTTGAGAATATACACAGCAAAGCATACACTGATTCAGGTTTCTACATATACAATTGAGAAACATTGATTACATTCTTTGAGTTGTGCAACCATTCTCATCCTCTTTTTCTGAGTTATTTCTCCCCCATTAACATAAACTCACTGCTCCTAAGCTTATTAACTAAACTTTCGGAGTTGCTCTTATCACTTTGATCCTGTATAGATAGTTATTCAAAGAGCATAATGCTCAAGGCAGACATTTTTTACTAGTTAAGCTAAACTGTTGTTTGGTTTTAAGAAGACTTCCAGGGATATTTTTGGTTTAAGGTTTAAAGATTATCTCAGGGCAATAGTTTCAGGGGTAAGGGTTGCAGTTTTGTAGCAAAGGTGCTTTCTGTACTGGTAAAAATACCAAGAGGGATTCATTTGTGATAGTGGCAGAGTGACTTTTATCAGACTGATAACTTTTCTTGAGATAACAATACTCTGGACAAATATAACAGCTATTTGAAACCACAGGAAAGTTACAAAAGTAGGCAGGAAGTGGAAAGTATTCTACTCTTGAAAGAGGGGATTATAATTGGTAAATTTGCATTTATATGGCTTTTCTCCTTAGTGTACCCCTCAGTCTGTATAAAAAGGTGGTTAGAACTCAGACAGAAAGGCACGGTCTTACTGGTTTGAGAAGTCAGATGAAAGGTTTGAGGATGCCTTAATAGATGAAAAGTGAGAGAAAACCTAAAAATCTGCCTGTAATCTTCACCCAAATTCTTGGTTGACCTATGAATTCATATGCATAGAAGTTGATCCATGTACCCCAGCAAAAAAGAACAGCTACAAGGCTGAAATAACTTAGCATGGATTTAGCTGCTATCTATTGATGGGATGACAAAGTTTTGAGTTTGAGTTCAGCTGAGTTGACTGTTTGCTAAAACAAAAGATCAATACTAGATAATAGAATCCAGAATCTCTACATGTTGCCTAGAATATCCAGTATACAATCAAAACTTCCTACACATGAAAGGTAACAGGTAGGAGCGAAGCATAGTCACGAAAAACACCAATCAGTGAAAACCAATTTTGAAGTAACACAGATGTTGGAATTTGCAAAACATTTAAAGCAGATATTATGGACATATTTGATGATTTAAAGAAAAATATGCTCATACTTTGCAAGCAGATGGGTAGGTAATTAAAACAGAGCACTGGAAACTATAAAAAATGGAAAATATTGATTTGAAAACTAGATTTTAGAAATGAAAACTCACTCGATGGGCTTAACAGCAGAATGGAGACAACACAAGAAAGGATAAGAGAATTTAAAAATAAATTAAAAGACGTTATCCAGTCTAAAGAATACCCGTTCCCGTCAAGTTGATTCCAACTCGTAGTGACCCTATAGGACAGAGTAGAACTGTCCTATAGAGTTTCCAAGGAGTGCTTGGTGGATTTAAACTGCCAACCTTTTGGTTAGCAGCCATAGCACTTAACCACTACACCACCAGCGTTTCAGTCTGAAGAATAGAGAGATAAAAAATGAACAAGGCCTCAGTGACATGTGGGATGACATCAAGTGGTCTAATTCAAATGTAAATGGAGTTATAGAAGGGCATGAGAGAGCAATCGTGGCATTAAAAAATAATTATTATTAATGGGGAGTAATAATGGCCAAGAATTTCCGACATTTCATGAAAAATATAAATTTACAGATCTAAGAAACAATTTTTTTTAAGAAACTCAGCAAATCCTAAGTAGGATAAAAACAATGAAAACTACACTTATGCACATCATAGTGAACCTTCTGAAAAAATAGAGATAAAAAAGAAAATCTTGAAAGATGCTAGAGAAACAATAGGCATTACACACAGGAGAAAAATTATACAAATGGTGACTGACTTCTCATCCGAAAGAATGGATACTGCATCCAATGTCAAAACATTATTAGGGAGTTAAAAAAAAACAACCTGCAAACAGAATTAAAATATAAAGCAAAAATATCTTTTAAAAACGTAGGCAAAATGAAGACATTTTCAGATGATAAAAAAACGAGAGAATTCTTCACTAGCGTACTCGCACTAAAGAAATACTATAGAAAGTTATTCAGGCTAAAGGGAAATGACACTAGAGGGAAATGTGGATTTACAGAAAGGGATGAAAAATGCTAGAAATAGTGTGTATGCAGGTAAATACAAAAGACCATCTTTTTTCTCCCTTCAAAAGATTGTTTAAAGATATATAAAACAAAACAGTGAATTATGGAATATATACGTAGATGTACCATATACGACAAATATAGTACAAAGGATGGCATGTAACAATGGAGCTCTACTGTTGCAGTGTTCTTAGATTTTACATGAAGTAATTCAATATTAACACTATGTAGACTGTGATGAGTTATGCATGTATATTGTAATCCTGAGACTTAACACTAAAACATTTATGTAAAGTGGCATAAGAATAAAGCCAATGGAGAAATTTAAAAGTAATACTGGGAATACTCAATCCAAAGGAAAGCAGGAAATGAGAAACAGAGGAACAAAATACAGAAAAGGCAAACACAGAAACAAAGAGTGAAACTGCAGAAGGTGGGGCCAAGATGCCAGAATAGACACATGTTTCCGGCCAGCCCTCTTACAGCAAAGACTGGAAAAAACAATTGAACGAGTATATTTATGACAAGCTAGGAGCCCTGAACATCAAAGGCAAAGCTGGAAAACGAACTGAGTGGCAGGGGAAGAAAAAGATGGTTCAGAAGCAGAGTAAAGTTACCAGACGTGAATCGCCAGGAGCCCTCAGGCACCATTCTCGGGAGCGGCTGAGGCGGGCTGATACTAGCCTTTAGCTGCAGTTTCCTGAGGGAGAAGCAGCCAGCCACGCAGCCTACTCACACCTCCTGAACCAGAGAATAACAGTGCTTTTGGCAAAAGCTAAGTACTTGTGTTTATTTTATCACGCCCCCACCCTCAAGGTGGCTTCAGCGACTGTTGATTTCCCCGGGCCTGAGATAGGCCCTTTTGAGCACCTAGAGCCTTGGAAAAGGAATAAATTCGCAATTGGGAGAAAAGATAATGTGCCAGCTCCACTAACTGGGGGAGCCCAGGACAGAAGCGGCTCCTATCCAGGCATAAATGGTCTGTGGACTTTGAGTATCTTTCCCATCTGCATGGACCTGTATGGGCCTATTTCAGGAGAATAGGCCCTTGTTGGCAGACGACAACTGTTTCAGCTGTGCCGTGGAGAGGTGGGTGTTTGGTGTTTGACACTGCTTTGCTTATTAAACAGGGTCCTCACCTACCCACATCAGGGGCCTAAGAACTGATGGCTCCACTCAGGTCACCCAGCCACCCACGAAAGGGGTCCAAGGATAACTGGTACCTGCCAGTCCTTACAACCAAAAACATTCGGAGCCCATGTTCCGTCTGCAGAAACCACCCACCTATATGCTCTAGGGAAGAAGGACATGCTTTCCTTAGAGACACATGGGGGACAATTCTCACCCCTGCCTTGTTCACAGGATGACCCCCTGCTGCAACCAGATACTGGTACCTACACCAATTACCCCTCCCCCTCTAAGACTGTAGGACAGAGCCTGTACCACACATTTGATGATCAGCTACCTGGACACTTGAGCTGAATTCATAACAAGGAAAGTGAATGGACTCCTAGACTTATATACCTGATAACAGGTCTAGCCATCTGAGAACAGGACGTCAGAGCTCCAAAGGCAAAAATAATCTAGCTAGTTATCTCGAGCAACCTATTTGGGCATATCAAAACAAAAGAAAGCAAAAAGCTAGGATACAGTAAGCAAACATAAAATAAACTAATACAGTAACTTATAGATGGCTTAGAGACAACAGTCAATATCAAGTCCCATAAAGAAAGAGACCATAATCGCCTCAACAAGCTCTCAAAACAAAGAAATCAAGGGATCTTCTAGATGAAAGTGCCTTCTGGAATTACTGGACGCAGAATACAAAAGATTAATATACAGAACCCTTCAGGACATCAGGAAGGAAATCAGGCAATACACAGACCAAGCCAAGGAACACACAGATAAAGCAGCTGAAGAAATTAAAAAGGTTATTCAGGAACATAATGAAAAATTTAATAAGCTGGAAAAATCCATAGACAGACGGCAATCAGAAACTCAGAAGTTTAACAATAAATTTACAGAATTAGACAACTCAGTAGAAAGTCAGATGAGCAGAATTGAGCAAGTGGACAGCAGAATTTCTGAACTTGAAGATAAAGCACTTGGCACCAATATATATGAAGAAAAATCAGATAAAAGGATTTTTTTTTTAATGAAGAAACCTGAAGAATCATATGGGACTCTATCAAGAGAAATAACCTACGAGTGATTGGAGTACCAGAACAGGGAGGGATAACAGAAAATGCAGAGAGAATTGTTGAAGATTTGTTGGCAGAAAACTCTCCTGATATCGTGAAAGATGAGAAGATATCTATCCAAGATGATCATCAAACTCCACATAACGTAGATTTTAAAAGAAAGTCACCAAGACATATTATACTCAGAGTTGCCAAAACCAAAGGTAGACAATTTTCAGAGCAGCTAGGGATAAACAAAAAGTCACCTACAAAGGAGAGTCAATAAGTATAAGCTTGGACTACTAGGCAGAAACCATGCAGGCAAGAAGGAAATGGGATGACTTATAATAAGGATTGATGGGAAAAAATTGCCAGCCAAGAATCATATATCCAGTAAAACTGTCTCTCATATATGAGGGTAAAATCAGGACATTTCCAGATAAACAGAAGTTTAGGGAATTCGTAAAAACCAAACCCAAACTACAAGAAATACTAAAGGGAGTTCTCTGGTTAGAAAATCAATAATATCAGGTATCAACCCAACACTAGAACACTGGACAGAGCAATCAGATATCAGCCCAGGCACAGAAATCACAAAAATAAATCAACATTAAAAAAAATGCTTAAAGCAGGGAAACACCGATGTTGTTATGTAAAAGAAGACAACATTAAAAAAATAAAGAGGAACTAAGAATGTAGTTATAGGTCTTTCATATGGAGAGGAAGACAAGGGGATACAAAGAAATAAAAGTTAGGTTTAAATTTAGAAAAATAGGAGTAAATATTAAGGTAACCACAAAGGAGACAAACTAGCCTACACATTAAAATAAAATACAAGTAAAATAAATAGAGCCTCAGGAGAAACGAAATCAATAACAATGAATATGAGGAAAATACAATATATAAAGATAACTACTCACCACAAAAAATTAAGTGGGAAAAAGAAACTGTCAACAACACACAAAAAAAGATATCAAAATGAGAGCACTAAATTAATACCTATCCGTAATTACGTGGAATTTAAATGGACTAAATGCACCAATAAAGAGATAGAGAGTGGCAGAATGGATTAAAAAAACACGATCCGTCTATATGTTGCCTACAAGAGACACACCTTAGACTTAGAGACACAAACTAAAACTCAAAGGATGGAAAAATCTCAAGCAAATGTCAATCAAAAAAGAGCAAGAATGG
Organism: Loxodonta africana; assembly: GCF_030014295.1. Taxonomy (NCBI): domain Eukaryota; kingdom Metazoa; phylum Chordata; class Mammalia; order Proboscidea; family Elephantidae; genus Loxodonta; species Loxodonta africana. The sequence continues at coordinate 129,347,817 of NC_087369.1, forward strand.
CAATATTAATTTCTGACAAAATAGGCTTCAAAGTTAAGTCCATCATAAAGGATAAGGAAGGACACTATATATAATGATTAAAAGGACAATATACCAGGAGGATATAACGATATTAAATACTTATGCACCCAATGACAGGGCTGCATGATACATGAAATAAACTCTATCAGCATTGAAAAGTGAGATAGACAGCTCCACAATAATAGTAGGAGACTTCAACACACTACTTTCCATGAAGGACAGGACATCCAGAAAGAAGCTCAATAAAGACATGGAAGATCTAAATGCCACAATCAACCAACTTGACCTCATACACATATACAGAACACTCCACCCAATCACAGCCAAGTATACTTTCTTTTCTAGTTCACATGGAACATTCTCTAGAATAGACCACATATTAGGTCATAAAACAAACCTTAGAATCCAAAACATTGAATTTTTACAAAGCGTCTTCTCTGGCCATAAGGCCGTAAAAGTAGAAATCAATAACAGAAAAAGCAGGGAATAGAAATCAAACCCTTGGAAACTGAACAATACCCTGCTCAAAAAAGACTGGGTTATAGAAGACGTTATGGAATAAAGAAATACATAGAATCCAATGAGAATGAAAACACTTCCTATCAGAAACTTTGGGACAGTGAAAGCAGTGGTCAGAGGTCAATTTATATCAATAAATGCACACATACAAAAAGAAGAAAGGGCCTAAATTAAAGAATTATCCCTACAACTTGGACAAATAGAAAGAGAGCCACAAAAGAAACTCTCAGGCACCAGAAGAAAGGAAATAATTAAAATTAGAGCAGAAATAAATGAAATAAAAAAACAGAAAAACAACTGAAAGAATTAGCAAGTCCAAAAATTGAGAAAAATTTAAAAAATTGATAAACTTCAAAAAAACTACTGAAACTAATAAAAAAGGTTCAACAGAGTGTCAGGTTACAAGGTAAACATACAAAAATCAGTTGGATTCCTCTACAGCAAGAAAAAGAACATCGAAGAGGAAATCACCAAATCAGTACCATTCACAGTAACCCCCAAGAAGATAAAATACTTAGGAATAAATCTAACCAGAGATATAAAAGACCTACAAAAAGGAAACTACAAGGTACTACTGCAAGAAACTAAAAGGGACCTACATATGTGGAAAAATATACCTTGCTCATGGACAGGAAGACTTAACATTGTAAAAATATCTATTCTACCAAAAGCCATCTATATATACAATGCAATTCTGATCCAAATTCCAATGACATTTTTTAATGAGATGGAGAAACAAATCACCAACTTCATATGGAAGGGAAAGAAGCCCCAGATAAGTAAAGCATTCCTGAAAAAGAAGAGCAAAGTGGGAGGACTCACTCTACCTGATTTTAGAACCTATTATACCCCTACAGTAGTCAAAACAGCCTGGTACTGGTATAACAACAGACACATAGACCAAAGGAACAGAATTGAGAACCCAGATTTACATCCATCTGCATACGAGCAGCTGATGTTTGACAGAGGTCCAAAGTCAGTTTAATGGGAGAAAAGACAGTCCCTTTAACAAATGGTGCTGTCATAACTGGATATCCATCTGCAAAAAAATGAAACAGGACCCATACCTCACACCATGCACTAGAACTAATTCCAAATGGATCAAAGACCTAAACATAAAGTCTAAAACAATAAAGATCATGGAAGAAAAATAGGGACAACTTTAGGAGCTCTAATACATGGCATAAACAGAATACAAAACATTACTAAAAATGCCGAAGAGAAACCAGATAACTGGGAGCTCCTAAAAATCAAACACCTATGCTCATCTAAAGACTTCACCAAAAGACTAGGAAGACCACCTACAGACCAGCGCCTGATCTCTAAAATCTACATGATTCTGCTAAAACTCAACCACAAAAAGACAAACAACCCAATTAAAAAATGGGCAAAGGATATGAACAGGTACTTCACTAAAGAAGACACTCAGGCGGATAACAGATACATGAGGAAATGCTCTCGATCATTAACCATTAGAGAAATGCAAATCAAAACTACAGTGAGATTCCATCTCACGCCAACAAGTTTGGCATTAATCCAAAAAACACAATAAATGTTGGAGAGGCTGTGGAGAGATTGGAACACTTATACACTGCTGGTGCGAATGTCAAATGGCATAAACACTTTGGAAATCGATGTGACGCTTCCTTAAAAGAATAGAAATAGAACTACCATGAGACCACTATTATAAGAACTTGAGAAATAGTTTAAACTGAGAAGAACACATTCTTTTGTGGTTACGAGAGGGGGGAGGGTGGGAAAGGGGTATTTACTAATTTGATAGTAGTTAAGAACTACTTTAGGTGAAAGGAAGGACAACACTCAATACAGGGGAGGTCAGCACAACTGGACTAAACCAAAAGCAAAGAGTTTTCCTAAATAAACTGAATGCTTCGAAGGTCAGCAAAGCAGGAGTAGGGGTTTGGGGACCATGGTTTCAGGGGACATCTAAGTCAATTGGTATAATAAAATCTATTAAGAAAACATTCTGCATCCCACTTTGAAGAGTGGTGTCTGGGGTCTTAAAGGCTAGCAAGCGGCAAACTAAGATGAGTCAATGAGTCTCAACCAACCTGGCTCAAAGTAGAATGAAGAACACCAAGGACACGAGGTAATTATGAGCCAAAGAGACAAAAAGGGCCACATGAACCAGAGACTACATCATCCTGAGACCAGAAGGACTAGATGGTGCCCGGCCACAACTGATGACTGCCATGATAGGAAACGTAACAGGGAACCTCTGAGGGAGCAGGAGAACAGTGGGATACAGACCCCAAATTCTCATAAAAAGACCAGACTTAATGGTGTGACTGTGACTAGAAGGACCCTGGTGGTCATGGCCCCCAAACCTGTTGGCCCAGGACAGGAACCATTCCCAAAGCCAACTCGTCAGACATGGATTGGAGTGGACAACGGGTTGCAGTGGGATACTGGTGAGAAGTTAGCTACTTGGATCAGGTGGACACTTGAGACTATGTTGGCATCTCCTGCCTGGAGGGGAGATGGGGGGGTAGGGGGGTTAGAAGCTGGCAAAATGGACACGAAAAGAGAGAGTGGAGGAGGGAGTGGGCTGTCTCATTGGGGGGAGAGTAATTGGGAGTATGTGGAAAGGTGTATATAAGTTTTTATGTGAGAGACCGACTTGATATATAAACTTTCACTTAAAGCACAACAAAAATTATAAAACAAAACAAAAACAAATTGATAAACCATTGTCCAATGTGACAAAAGAAAAGCAGGACAGGAAGCAAATAACCTGAAAAAGAAATGAGATTGACAATATTACAATAGACCCAACTGAAATTAAAGGAATCATATCAGATTATTATTAAAAATTATACTCTAACCAATTTGAAAACCTAGAAGAAATGGATGAATTCCTAGAAACACACTACTGACCTAAACTAACAGGAAGAGAGGTAAAAAAAAAAAAAAAAAAGAGAACAACTAAATAGACCCATAACAAAAGAAGAGATTGAAAAGGTACTAAAAAAATTCCCAACAGAAAAAAAACCCTGACCCGGAAGGCTTCACTACAGAGTTCTACCAAACTTTCAGGGAAGAGTTAACACCACTAATACTAAAGGTATTTCAGAACATAGAAAAAGACGGAATACCCCAAAACTCATTCTATGAAGCCAGCATATCCCTGATAACAGAACCAGGTAAAGACACCACAGAAAAAGAAAATTACAGATCTATATCCCTCATGAACTAGATGGAAAAATCCTCAACAAAATCCTCGCTGATAGAATTCAACAACATATCATAAAAACAATTCCCCATGACCAAGTAGGATTTATACCAGGTATGCAGGGATGGTTCAACATTAGAAAAACAATTAATGTAATCCATAAAACAAAAGACAAGAATCACATGATTTTATATATTGATGCAGAAAAGACATTTGACAAAGTTCAATACCCATTCATGATAAAAACTCTCAGCAAAATAGGAATAGAAGGAAAATTCCTCAACATAATAAAGGGGATTTATTGAAAGCCAACAGCCAAGCTCATCCTAAATGGAGAAGGTCTGAAAGCTTTCCCCTTCAGATTGGGAACCAGACAAGGATGAGCTTTATCACCACTCTTACTCAACATTGTGCTGGAGGTCCTACCCAGAGCAATTAGGCTAAATAAAGAAATAAAGGGCATCTAGATTGGCAAGGAAGAAGTAAAAGTATCTCTATTTGCAGATGACATGATCTTATACACAGAAAACCTTAAGGAACCCTCAAGAAAACTACTGAAATTAATAGAAGAATTTAGCAGAGTATGAGGATACAAGATAAACTTAAGAAATCAGTTGGATTCCTCTATACCAACAAAAAGAACATCAAAGAAGAAATCACGAAATCAATACCATTTACAGTAGCTCCCCAGAAGATAAAATACTTAGAAATAAATCTTACCAGAGATGTAAAAGACTTATACAAAGAAAACTACAGTATACTTCTGCAAGAAACCAAAAGAGACCTACATAAGTGGAAAAACATACCTTGCCCATGGATAGGAAGGCTTAACATTGTAAAAATGTCTATTCTACCTAAAGCGATCTGTAGATTTAATGCAATTCTGATTGAAATTCCAATGACATTTTCTAATGAGATGGAGAAACAAATCACCAACTTCATAGAGAAGGGAAAGAGGCCCTGGATAAGTAAAGCATTATTGAAAAAGGAAAACAAAGTGGGAGACCTCACTCTACCTGATTTTAGAATGTATTATACTGCCACAGTAGTCAAAACAACCTGGTACTGGTACAACAACAGATACATAGACCAATGGAACAGAATTGAGAACCCAGACTTAAATCCATCCACATGTGAGCAGCTGATATTTAACAAAGGCCTCAAATCAGTTAAATGGGGAAAAGACAAATGGTGCTAGCATAACTGGATATCCATCTGCAAAAAAATGAAACAAGTCCCATACCTCACACCACGCACAAAAATGAACTCAAAATGGATCAAAGACCTAAATATAAAATCTAAAACGATAAAGATCATGGAAGAAAAAATAGGGACAACGTTAAGAGCCCTAATACATGGCATAAAAAAGAAAACATTATAAAGAACGTCGAAGAAAAACTAGATAACTGGGAGCTCCTAAAAATCTGACGCTTATGCTCATCCAAAGACTTCACCAAAAGAGTAAAAAGATTACCTACAGACTGGGAAAAAGTTTTAAGCTATGACATTTCTAACCAGCGCCTGATCTATAAAATCTACATGATACTGCAAAAACTCAACTGCAAAAAAGACAAATAACCCAATTAAAAAATGGGCAAAGGATATGAATAGACAATTCACTAAAGAAGACATTCAAGTAGCTAACAGATACATGAGAAAATGTTCACGATCATTAGCCATTAGAGAAATGCAGATCAAAACTACAATGAGATTTCATCTCACTCCAGCAAGGCTGGCATTAATACAAAAAACACAAAATGTTGGAGAGGCTGTGGAGAGATTGGAACACTTCTACACTGCTGGTGGGAATGTCAAATGGTACAACCACTTTGGAAATCGATTTGGCGCTTCCTTAAAAAGCTAGAGATAGAACTACCATACGATCCAGCAATCCCACTCCTTGGAATATATCCTAGAGAAATAAGAGGCTTTACATGAATAGATATATGCACACCCATGTTTATTGCAGCACTGTTTACGATAGCAAAAAGATGGAAGCAATCAAGGTGCCCATCAACGGATGAATGGATAAATAAATTATGGTATATTCACACAATGGAATACTACGTATCGATAAAGAACAGTGAGGATTCCGTGAAACATTTCATAACATGGAGGATCCTGGAAGGCATTATGCTGAGTGGAATTAGTTGCAAAAGGACAAATATTGTATAAGACCACTATTGTAGGAACTTGAGAAATAGTTTAAACTGAGAAGAAAACATTCTTTTGTGGTTACGAGAGGGGAGAGGGAGGGAGGGTGAGAGAGGTGCATTCACTAATTAGGTAGTAGATAAGAACTACTTAAGGTGAAGGAAAAGACAGCACACAATACAGGGGAGGTTAGCACAATTGGACTAAACCAAAAGCAAAGAAGTTTCCTAAATAAACTGAATGCTTCGAAGGCCAGCATAGTAGGGGCAGGGGTCTGGGAACCATGGTTTCAGGGGACATCTAAGTCAATTAGCATAATAAAACCTATTAAGAAAACATTCTGCATCCCACTTTGGAGAGTGGCATCTGTGGTCTTAAACGCTAGCAAAAGATTATCTAAGATGCATGGATTGGCCTCAACTCACCTGGAGCAAAAGAGAATGACGAACACCAAGGACACAAGGTAACTATGAGCCCAAGAAACAGAAAGGACCACATAAACCAGAGACTACATCAGTCTGAGACTAAAAGTACTAGATGGTGCCCAGCTACAACCGATGACTATCCTGTCAGGGAACACAACAGAGAACCCCTGAGGGAACAGGAGAACAGTGGGATGCAGACCCCAAATTCTCATAAAAAGACCAGACTTAATGGTGTGACTGAGACTAGAAGGACCCTGGTGGTCATGGCCCCTAGACCTTCTATTAGCCCAAGACAGGGACCTTTCCCAAAACCAACTCTTCAGACAGGGATTGGACTGGACGTTGGGATAGAAAAAGATGCTGTTCAAGAATGAGCTTATTGGATCAAGTAGACACTTGAGACTATGTTGGCATCTCCTATCTGGAGGGGAGACGAGAGGGCAGAGGGGGTCAGAACTTGATGGAATGGACTCGAAAAGAGAGAGTGGAAGGAAGGAGCAGGCTGTCTCATCAGGGGGAGAGCAATTAGGAGTATATAACAAAGTTTATATAAATTTTTGTATGAGAGACTGATTTGATTTGTAAACTTTCACTTAAAGCACAGTAAAATTTTTTTAAAGTGAAATTGCAGATATAAATTCAGTTATATCTATAATTTTATTAAATGTAAGTAATATAGAAACTCCAATGTGATTATTAAAACGAATTAATAGGAAGACTCAATCATAGGCTTCTTCCATAAGAAATACACTTTAAATATGAACATAGAGATAGGTTGAAAGTAAAAAGATGTAATAGAATATACCATGTAAACAATGAGTATAAGAAAATTAAAATGATAGTATTACTGTCTGATCAATTACTCTTCAAGAGCATAAGTATTACCAGAGACAAGTGGGAAAACGTTGTAATGATCAAAGGGTCAATTTGTTATGAATCAATATTAGAAATGTGTTTGTCTGCAACAATAGAGCTTCAAAATATACGAAGCTAAAACTGACAAAATTAAATGGAGAACTAGAGAAATCCACATAGTTTTAGATTCTGATGCTCCTCACTCAATCATTGATAGAACAACTAGGAAAAAATATATACTAGAAGCATACGTGATTTTTTTCAAAAGCACATGGCGTATTCACCAGAATAGATTATATGATGAGCCATAAAATTAGATGCAGTAAATATCAAAGATTGAAAACATCAGTGTATATTCTCTGACCACAATGGAATGAAATAATTAACAATAAGATATGTATAAATTCCTCAGCTGTTTGCAGAGTAGAAAACATCCTTCTCAATAACTGATGGACAAAGGAAGAAATTACAAGGAAAATTAGAAAAATATTTTAAATCACATAATGATGAAAATGCAACATCTCAAAAGCTATGAAATGGAGCTAAAGCAGGACTTAGTGGGAAATGTATAAATGCCCGTGTTAGAAAATATGAAAGATTTAAAATTTGTGATCTAAGTTTTTTCACTTCAGAAGCTAGAAATGGACAAGTGAATTAAATTAAAAGTAAGAGAAAGAAATAATATAGGCAAAATAGAAACATATGAACAAGAAAAAGCTTACATAACCAAAAATTGGTACTTTGAAATGATTAATAACATTAATAAATACCTAGTGTCTTAGTTAACTAGTGTTGCTATAAGAGAAATACCTCAAGTGGACGGCTTTAACAGAAATTTATTCTCTCACTGTCTAGTTGACTAGAAGTCCGAGTTCAGGGTGCCAGCTGCAGAGGAAGTCTTTCTGTCTCTGTCGGCTCTGGAGGAAGGTCCTTGTCATCAATCTTCCCCTTATCTAGGAGCTTCTCACCATGGGAACCCTGGGTCCAAAGGACGCTGTCACTCCCAGCTCTTGTTTCTTGAGGTATAAGGTCCTCCGTCTCTCTGCTCACTTCTCTCTTTTATACCCCAAAAGAGACTGACTTAAAACACTACCTAATTTTGTAGATTGAGTCCTGCCTCATTAACATAACTGCCTCTAATCCTGCCTCATTAACATCATAGAGGTAGGACTTAAAACACATAGGAAAATCATATGACAAAATGGTAGACAATCACACAATACTGGGAATCATGGCCTAGCCAAGTTGACACGTTTTGGGGCGTACAATTCAATCCATGACACCTAGCGTGACTGATAAAAAAAATAGAAAACACAAAATACCAGTATCAGGAATGATCCTACTGACAGTAAAAGATGAATAAGGGAATATTATAAACAACTTTATAATGGTACATTTGACAACTTAATTGAATTAGATAAATTCCTTGAGAAACATACATTAATAAAAACAAAATAAAGAAATAATATCTGAGTAGCTGTGTATCTACTAAAGAAATTGGATTTTGAACCCTTCCCACAACAAAAAAATTCTATGCCAAGATGGTTTTACTGGTAAATTCTGTGAAAGAAATATGTCAATTCTGTATAAATTCTTTAAGAAAATAGTGGTATGTGGAATGCTTCCCAACTAATTTTATGAAAGGAGCATAGCCTTGATACTAAAATCAAAGACATTACAAAAAAGAAAACTACAGTTAAATATTAACATGTTATGGATTGAATTGTATCCCCCCAAAGAATGTGTTGTAAACCCTAACCTCTATGCCTGTGGTTATAGTCCCATTTGGGAATGGGTTGTGTTTATGTTAATGAGACAGAATTAGTGTAGGGTGGGTCTTGAGTCAATCTCTTTTGAGATATAAAAGAGATTAAACAAGTAAGCAAGTGAGCAGAGATGAGGGAAGAGAGATGCCAAGATACATGGAGATCTCTAGGGTGCCATGTATCCAAGCAGAAACTGAAAAGACAAGAACTTTCCTCCAGTGCCAACAGAGAGAAAGCCTTCCTTTGAGCCGGCACCCTGAATTTGGATTTCTAGCCTTCTGAATTGTAAGAAAATAAGTTTCTATTTGTGAAAGCCACCCACTTATATTACTGTTATAGCAGCACTAAATAACTAAGACAACATAGAGAAAAATTCTTAACAAAATTTTAGCAAATTGGATTCCACAATTTATAAAGTAGATAATGTGTCATGACTAAGTGGGGTTTGGAACCCTGGTGGCGTAGTGGCTAAGAGCTTGGTGGCTAAACAAAAGGTCATCAGTTGGAACCCACCAGCCACTGCATGGAAACCCAATGGGTGAGTTCTACTCTGTCCTGTAGGGTCACTATGAGTCAGAATTGACTCGACAGCAACGGGTTAAGTGGGGTTTATCCTTGGAATGCAAGGTTGGTTTAACATTCAAAAATCAAAAAATGTGATTCATCATATAATCACCTTAATAGATATAGAGGAAAATTTAACAAAATTCAACATCCATTCCTGTTTAAAAAAAAAAAACTCTCTGCACACTAGGCATAGAAGGTATTTCCTGATCCTAATAAGGGGCCTGTACCAAAAACTTACAGCTAAAATCATACTCAGTGGAAAAAGACTGAATTCCTTCCTTCTATGGTAAAGAAAGACTTACGGGTATCTGCTCTTTCCACTACTATTCAACACTGCCAATGCAGTAAGACAAGGAAAAAAAAAGGAAAACAATCCAGATTGTAAAGGAAATAAAACTCTTTTTTTTTTTTTTTGTCTACTTGGAAAATACTAAAATGCAACCAAAATTAATAAGGGAGCTTAAAAAGTTTGCAGAATAAACAAAACCAATGAACAAAAATCAGCTGCATTTCTGTATTCCAGCAATGAAAAATAGAATATTGGCCTTTTCCAGTAGCATCAAAAACTTGAAATAGGAATAAATTAGACAAAAATATGCAAATTTTGTACAGTCAAAGCTATAAAAATATTAGCGAGAAAGATTAATACCTGAATAAATGGAGATCTATAACACAGATGGCTTAGGAGGCTCAATACTATTAAGATGCCAGTTCTTTCCAAATTATCTGTAGATTCAATGCAAGTCCCAAGCAAAATCCTTGTAGGGTATTTTGTAGAAATTAACAATCTAATTTTAAAATTCAATTGGAAATGCTAATATAGCTTTAAAAAGAATAATGTTGGAGGATTTATGATATACAATTCCATTATAGAACTACTGTAAATAAGATGGTATGTTACTGGCATAAGGATAGACATAGATGAATGGCACAGGGTGCAAAGGCAATTCAGCAAAGAATGGATAGTCTTTTCAACAAATGGTACTGGAAGAATTGGACATGTGTATGCACAAAACTTAACTTTGACACATACTGTGTACCATATACAAAATTAACTCAAAATGGCTCATAGACCTAAATATAAAACCTAAAACTATAAAATTTTAGAAGAGAAAATAGGAGAAAATCTGTGTGACCTTGGGTTAGGCAAATAATATGACACCAAAAAGTATGATCCATAAAAGAAAATACTGATAAATTGGACTTCATCAACATTATGAGCTTCTGCACTTTAAAGGACTCTATTAAGAGAATTAAAATATATCCACAGACTAGGAAAACATGCTTGCAAATCACATATCTGATAAAAGACTTGTATTTGGAATATATGAAAAACTCTCAAAATGCAGTAAGAAAACAAATAACCCAAAATAAAATTAAATTAGAAATAAATTGGGAAAAGATTTTAAGACATTTCACAAAAGAAGATATACAGATGTCAAATTAGCATGTGAAAAGATGCTCAACATTATTAACTAGAGAAATGCAAATTATAATAATGTTGAGATACCACTATAAATTTCTTAGGATGTCTAAATATTAAGAAAATGACCATACCAAGGACTGGAGAGGATATAGAGCAACTGAAACTGTCATAGATTGCTGCTGTGAATGTAAAATAGTGCAACTACTTTGAAAACAGTTTGGCAATTTCTTAAAAAGGTAAACATAGACTTTTATATGGCCCTGTTCATTTCTAGACATTTGCCCATGAGGAACGAAAGCATATGAGCATACAAAGACTTGTACATGAATGTTCATAGCAGCTATATTTGTAATGGCCAGAAACTGGAAACATCCTATCTATCCATCAGCAGGTGAATGAATCAACAAATTACAATGTATCTGTATTGGAATACTACTCAGCAATAAAGAAGTATAAATTATTGATACCTGCCACATGTTTGAATTCCAAAATAAATATGCTGAGTTAAAAGTTAAACAAAAAGAATAGTATGATTCCATTATATAAAATTCTAGAAAATGCCAAATTAATATATAGTGACAGCAGATTTGTCGTTGCCTGGGAAAGGGGAGCACCAGTGCCGTCGAGAGCATGTAGGAGATATTATAAAGGGGCACAAGGAAACTTTTGTGAGTGATAAAACCCATCAAGTAGGTTCCGACTCATAGTGACCCTACAGGACAGGGTATAACTGCCGCATAGGGTTTCCAAGGCTTTAAATCTTTACGGAAGTAGACCGTGCCACATCTTCCTCCCGAGAGTAGCTGGTAGATTCGAACCACCAACCTTTTGGTTCGCAGCTGAGCACTTTAACCACTGCGCCACCAGGGCTCCTACTTTTAAATGATAGATGTTAATTATTTTGATTGTAGTGATGGTTTCACTGGTGCTCTCTCTATATATATACACACACACACACACACATATGTCAGAACTTCAAATTTTATACTTTTAGTTTATTTTTATTAAATAAAGCTGTTTTTAAAAAAGGATTTTTAACACAGAAACAACAAAACATCTAGATTCTCCTGAAGGAATGTGTCCAAGTACATACTACTAAAAACAAAACTGGCCAAACTCTCAGTGAGAACAAGAAGTTGAAACCCAGTTGAGAACCGAAAAGGCATGTCTCAGTCAAATTTTACCTAAACAAAGTGTGCTCTTCTACCAGCAGCATCAGCAGCTACTGCAGGCTTGTTAGAAATGCAGATTCATAGGCTCCACAGCTGACCTACTTATTCAGACTCTGGGGATAGGACCTGTAATCTTGGTGGGCAAGCTCTCCAGGTGATTCTAATGCAAGTTAAAGTTTGAGAACTTCTGACCTAGAATACCTCTATTTTGACAGTTGCGAAAGACCAACCTTCTTGTTCTCCTAGTTATATTGCTGCAAATATTTCTTTGTGGTATATAATTACAAAAACAAAAGAGAAATTGCATTACCTAATTAAGTCATTGTTTTCATTTGTCTATTGAGGGTCTTGCCTTACCCAAAAAAAAATTTTTTTTTACATTTTACATATTATAATCCTACAGAATTTTGATCTTAGTTATCAGTTTGCCCTAATTTCTCTTTTTCCTGTTTTTGGAAATCTAACATTTTCCTTTTAATTTTGTATCTTCCTTGAAAAATTATTCTTAAAATATTCTTTTTATTCCCATGGTCATGTTACTTTCTTAGTTTGATTATGAAGTGCTGTTCCTGTAAACTGATAACATTTCTGTGGATGCCTTTGGCTCACAAACTGAGGCTCTGCTTCTAAATAAATCAGTCTATTATCTTTTTAATATTAACTTGTGATAAATAAACCTGTTTTATCAGAAAAAAGTCACACTTTTTATAATTTCTCCTAATCCTAACTTTTTCTTGGCGGGGAGGCAAAAGCGTGTGTCATGAATTTTATGTAACTCATCAAGGAAGTTTATTAATGAATACGTGTTTACTGAGTATTCTGTTGGGCCCTAAGAATAAATAAGATGGTGGAAAGGCATGATTGCTTACATTGCAGGGGTCAAGGTTATTACAGATTTCTGGTTGGGGCAGCTGAGTTGTGCTCTTTTCTGGAATAGGGAAGAGACCAGAAAGATAATGACTTCAGTATTGATTATATTGAGTTTGCTATGGGAAAATTATATAACTTCTCTTTGCCCTGATTCTTCATCTGTAAAATGGAAGTAATAGTACTATCTACCTTATATTATCGTTAGGAGGATTAAATAAGATAAAATATGAAAAGACTTTAGAGCCTGAAAAATATTCAGGTGGAGACATTTAGTAGATACTTGATGTTATGTGAGCCTGACCAACGACTTCTTCATTACAAATACCTTCTTTCACCAACATAAACAGTGACTATACACATCAACCCAGCCAGATGAAACACACAGAAATTAAATTGACTACTTCTGTGGAAAGAGATAATGGAAAAGCTCAATATCATCAGTCAGAACAAGGCCAGGGGCCGACTGTGGAACAGACCATCAACTGCTCGTATGCAAGTTCAAGCTGAAACTGAAGAAAATCAGAGCAAGTCCACGAGAGCCAAAATATGACCTTGAGTATATCCCACCTGAATTTAGAGACCATCTCAAGAATAGATTTGACGCATTGAACACTAGTGACCAAAGACCAGACGAGTTTTGTGGAATTACATCAAGGACATCATCCATGAAGAAAGCAAGAGGTCACTGAAAAGACAGGAAAGGAAGAAAAGAGCAAGATGGATGTCAGAGGAGACTCTGAAACTTGCTCTCGGACGTCGAGCAGCTCAAGCAAAAGGAAGAAGTGATGATGTAAAAGAACTGAAGAGAAGATTTCAAAGGTCCTCTCGAGAAGACAAAGTAAAGTATTATAATGACATGTGCAAAGAGCTGGAGATGGAAAACCAAAAGGGAAGAACACGCTCGGCGTTTCTCAAGCTGAAAGAACTGAAGAAAAAATTCAAGCCTCGAGTTGCAATAGTGAAGGATTCCATAGGGAAAATATTAAATGACACAGGAAGCATCAAAAGAAGATGGAAGAAATACACAGTCATTATACCAAAAAGAGTTAGTAGATATTCAACCATTTCAAGAGGTGGCATATGATCAGGAACCAATGGTACTGAAGGAAGAAGTCCAAGCTGCTCTGAAGGCATTGGTGAAAAACAAGGCTCCAGGAATTGGTAGAATATCAATTGAGATGTTTCAACAAACAGATGCAGCACTGGAGGTGCTCACTCGTCTATGCCAAGAAATATGGAAGACAGCTTCCTGGCCAACTGACTGGAAGAGATCCATATTTATGCCTATTCCCAAGAAAGGTGATCGAACTGAGTGTGGAAATTATAGAACAATATCATTAATATCACACGCGAGCAAAATTTTGCTGAAGATCATTCAAAAACGGCTGCAGCAGTATATCGACAGGGAACTGCCAGAAATTCAGGCCAGTTTCAGAAGAGGACGTGGAACCAGGGATATCATTGCTGATGTCAGATGGATCCTGGCTGAAAGCAGAAAATACCAGAAGAATGTTTTATTGATTATGCAAAGGCATTTGACTGTGTGGATCATAACAAACTATGGAGAACACTGCGAAGAATGGGAATTCCAGAACACTTAATTGTGCTCGTGAGGAACCTTTACATAGATCAAGAGGCAGTTGTTCGGGCAGAACAAGGGGATACTGCATGGTTTAAAGTCAGGAAAGGTGTGCGTCAGGGTTGTATTCTTTCACCATACCTTTTTAATCTATATGCTGAGCAAATAATCCGAGAAGCAGGATTGGGACATCAGGATTGGAGGAAGACTCATTAACAACCCGCGTTATGCAGATGTCACAACCTTGTTTGCCGAAAGTGAAGAGGATTTGAAGCGCTTCCTGATAAAGATCAAAGACCACAGCCTTCAGTATGGATTACACCTCAACAGAAAGAAAACAAAAATCCTCACAACTGGATCAATGAGCAACATCATGATAAACGGAGAAAAGATTGAAATCGTCAAGGAGTTCGTTTTACTTGGATCCACAATCAAAGTCCGTGGAAGTAGCAGTCAAGAAATCAAACAATGTGTTGCATTGGGCACAACAGAATGAGACACTGCCCAGTCCTGCGTCATCCTTACAATCGTTGGTATGCTCGAGATCATTGTTGCAGCCACTGTGTCAATCCACCTCGTTGACCCTGTACCCTGTCAAGCAGGATGTCCTTCTCCAGGGACTGATCCCACCTGACAGCATGTGCTTATTAGCCACCTGTATATCTTCTTTGGGGAAATGTTTGTTCAAGAGCTTTGGCTACTTTCTTCTTTTTTATTGTGCTTTAAGTGAAAGTTTACAGTTCAAGTCAGTTTCTCATACAAAAACTTCCACACACACATTGTTATGTGACCCTAGTTGCTCTCTGCAATGTGGCAGCACACTGCTTCTCTCCATCCTATATTTCTTCTGTCCATTCAACCGGCTCCTGTCCCCTTCTGCCTTCTCATCTCGCGTCTGGACAGGAGCTGCCCATTACTTGAACCAGGAAGCACACTTCTCACCAGTATCATTTTATGTCTTATAGTCCAGTCTCATCTTTGTCTGAAGAGTTGGCTTCAGGAATGGTTTTAGTTCTGGGCTAAAAGAGAGTTCAGAGGGCCATGTCTTCTGGGGTCCCTCCAGTCTCAGCCAGACCATCAAGTCTGGTCTTTTTACTAGAATTTGAGTTTTGCACCCCACTTTTCCCCTGCTCCATCATGGACTCTCTGTTGTTTTCCCTGTCAGAGTGGTCATTGGTGGTAGCTGGGTACCATCTAGTTCTTCTGGTTTCAGGCTGATGGAGGCTGCGGTTTATGTGGTCCTTTATGTCTCTTAAGCTCATATTTTCCTTATGTCTTTGGTCTTCTTCATTTTCCTTTGCTCCAGATGGGTTGGGACCAATTGATGCATCTTAGATGGCTGCTCACCAGCTTTGAAGACCCTAGATGCCACTCACCAAAGTGGGATGCAGAACATTTTCTGAATAAACTTTGTTATGCCAGTTGACCTAGATGTCCCCCAAAACTATGGTCCCCAGCCCTCCTCCCCTGCCTCTCTGTCCCTGGAAGTATTTGGTTGTATTCAGGAAACTTCTTTGCTTTTGATTTAGTCCAGTCATGCTGATTTCCCCTGTATTGTGTGTTGTCCTTCCCTTCACCTAAAATAATTCTTGTCTACAATCTAATTAGTGAATACCCCTCACCTACCCCCCCCCATAACCATCAAAGAATGTTTTCTTCTGTGTTTAAACCTTTTCTTGAGTTCTTATGATAGTGGCCTCGTACAATATTTGTCCTTTTGCGACTGACTAATTTCACTCAGCATAATGCTTTCCAGATTCATCTATGTTATGAGATGTTTCAGAGATTCATCACTGTTCTTTATCATCGCATAATATTGCATTGTGTGAATATACCATAATTTGTTTACCCATTCATCTGTTGATGGGCACATCAGTTGTTTCCATCTTTTTGCTATTGTGAACAGCGCTGTCGTGAACATAGGTGCGCTGCATATAGCTATTCGTGTGAGGGCTCCTTTGACCATTTTTTCATTGAGTTGTTTGTCTTTTTGTTGTTGTTGTAGGAGTTCTTTATATATTTTGGATATTAAACTCTTATCAGATATACGATTTGCAAATATTTCTCCTGTTTTTGTGGGATGTCTTTTCTCTCTCTTGATAGTGTCCTTCATCCCTGCTCCATACTTATTCAGTGTAAACCTTGCAGACATGGCTTCCTGGCCTTGTTACCATCTTCCCTATTAAATGCTTGACATTGTTATGTCTAAATCTTGCTTCATCTGTGATGTGCTTTTTACTTTTACAAGAAAGCAAAGTATTACAATGCCATGTATAAGGTAATATAAATTC
This sequence comes from Loxodonta africana, assembly GCF_030014295.1. NCBI lineage: Eukaryota > Metazoa > Chordata > Mammalia > Proboscidea > Elephantidae > Loxodonta > Loxodonta africana. Next base: position 129,364,655 of record NC_087369.1, read on the forward strand.
AGGGTGGTTTGTGTTTTTCTCCTGGCATCTTGCATGTTAGTGGATACATGATAGTGGATACTGTGAACACTGTGAATTAATTATTATTAAACTAAATTAGTTTTGTCTATGTAGTTTTTGAATCTTTTTGTATCTCCAATCTCCTGATGCCTGAAAATTAATAAATGACCATACCTTTCATTCTTGTTCAATTCCAGGGAGAGAGAGGATTTCCAGGTTTGGAAGGCCATCCAGGTTTGCCTGGATTTCCAGGTCCAGAAGGGCCTCCAGGACCTCGGGGACAAAAGGTATGTGCCAAGTTGCAAACCAATAATACCAGAGGAATTAATTCATCTCAAATGTGGGAATAAGTGTGAAATCAACAAATCAAAGTTATTGAATCATTTCCAGAAGCTCATATTTAAATGAAACAATAGCATGATCAGGAGTCTATTTATACTTTTTGTTGATTTTTAAAAAACTGAGTATTACTGCCATATTGAAATATTTTTGGAAGATGCTGTTACTGGTATGTGATTATTGGGATCCTTAACAAAAATTCAGTTCCTTTTAAGATAGGGAATAGGAAGAGATGATAGTGAATTTTAAGACTGAGAGAAGTTTCTGTTTTGTTTTGTTTTTAATTTTTATTGTGCTGTAAGTGAACGTTTACAAATCAAGTCAGTCTCTCATGTAAAAATTTATATACACCTTGCTACATACTCCTAGTTTCCCTCTAATGAGACAGTGCACTCCTTTCTTCCACTCTCTCCTTTCATGTCCATTCAGCCAGCTTCTGTCCCCCTCCACCCTCTCATCTCCCCTCCATACAGGAGCTGCCTGCATAGTCTCTATATGTCTACTTGATCCAAGAAGCTCACTCCTCACCAGTATCATTTTCTGCCCCATAGTCCAGTCCAATCCCTGTCTGAAGAGTTGGCTTTGGGAATGGTTCCTGTCTTGGGCTAACAGGAGGTCTGGGCATCATGACCTCCAGGGTCCTTCTAGTCTCAGTCAGACCATTATGTCTGGTCTTTTTAGGAGAATTTGAGGTCTGCATCCCACTGTTCTCCTCCTCCCTCAGGGGTTCTCTGTTGTGTTCCCTGTCAGGGCAGTCATCGGTTGTGGCCAGGCACCATCTAGTTCTTCTGGTCTCAGGCTGATGTAGTCTCTGGTTTATGTCTCTTGGGCTCATAATTACCTTGTGTGTTTGGTGTAGAAGTTTCTGTTTTTGTTTTCAATGGCTTCTTTGGTTCAGTGCCCTTTTCTGTCTGAATTAGGTAGATTTTTGAAGCTATATGTAAAAATGCTAGTTCTGTTCATTTACCTGGAAAGGAAAACTGGTTTAAAAACCTTTCCTTCCTAATTTTATTATTCCAGGTAATGGCAGTATATCATATCGTTATAGTATTAAGGAAATGAAGTGGATGCTCACCAAGTAGCCATCTGTATAAAGGGAAGAAATTGATTTAAATGCACAAATTCCTTTTATCACTTAACTGCCCCAGAGCCAAGATTTTTTTTGCGGGGGGGGGGTGTTGAGCCTGATCTCTGAGGAGATGGCAGTACATCAAAGTAGTTTTGCTGGATTCAAGAGCAGATGGGACCCATACTAAATTTCCTGAGTTGAACTTTAGTGCTGAAAAAACAGCAAAATCTTAAATGACTACATAGAATTTAGGTAGAGGGGGTCTTCAACTGAATCTCCTGTGTCTAATGAGGTACAAGAGCAGCAGGATGATTCTTGTACACCCAGGAAATGGCACAGAAGTAGCAGAAATTTGAAAGAGTCAAATGGATGAAAGTGAGCACTAACTCATAACAATCCATGCAGACTGTTGGCATGGGACATCTCAGTGAGGAGTACACTTTCCCACCCCTTGACAACTTGGAACTGCTTAATCTCTCCATAATTTATGCACAACCTTGTGAAATTGAGGAGGGAACTCCAGTAGACTGAGATGTTTGTGAAATGTTTGCCATGTTTGTGGAATGAGTGCTTTGAAACAGAATTTATGTTGAGCTATAGAAAAGTGAAGTCAGATTTTAAAAAGCTAGCTACATCAGAATTTCTTTGAAATAATTTGTCATTAACTAGGACTATTCTACAGTATTATGGCAGTTTTAAAAAATGTGATTGTATGCAGTTTAAGTTTAGAAAGCAGCTCAATCTTTTGTTGCGATTCCATTTCAATATCCATAAAGAGAAAAGGTCAGAATATTTTGTAAACTTTTAAAATTCTGAATTTTAAGTACTTTGCACTTCTATCTCCAGTATGACTTCAGTTTCCCAATATAACTTAATTTATACTTGTTATGCAGTTGGGTATTTTGGTACATGTGTATATGTTAACATGTATACTATATGGACTAAGTAAAAAATTGTGTAGGTTCATTCTTTAATCTGTATACTCATATATAAAACACATACACACACATTATATATGTATATATACACATATATATATTTCCAAGGGACTTCTTTATTCTTTTTTGGGGGGGACTTCTTTATTCTTACAAATAAAATTTAACAATTTAATTTTGATAGTTAATATATTCATTTCATTCAAAAATAAATTCACATAAGAAGGTATACAACGAAAACCTCTCTCCTTCCCACCCTTTTTCATTAGCTACTGAGTTTCACATATCCCTAGTAGGTATCCACATATGTTAGCTTCTTGTGGATACTTCCAAGGATTTTTTTATGGATATGCTTGCAGATACAAATATATATGAATACACATACACACACGCACACATGCATCACAGTAATGCTAAAATATATAACTTTGAATAGGTATCCTTTCACCCAGAAGGTATTATATCTGCAAATAAATCAGTAAAAGTGATATTAGTACATTGGAGGCTACATGTATGTATGTATTTGTATAGATATTGTCAATTTGCCTTTCCCCCCCAACCAAGGTTGAATGATTTATCCTTGGACTGACAGTCTACGAGAAGATTTGTTTCCCTATAGCCTCACCAACACTGTCTATTATGAAACTTTTGGATTTTTGCCAATCTCTGGTAGATGAAAAATGGTCTTTCAATGTGCTTTTAATTTGCATTTCTCTTGTTTTGAGTGAAATTGAGCATCTTTTCATATATCTATGCATCATTTGTGTTTTCTGTGAACTGCATTTATATCATTTGCCTAATATTCTACTGGATTATTGGTATTTTCTTATTTCAGTGAGCTATTTCTATATAAGGGAGGTTAGCCTTTTGTCTGTACTGTGAGTTGCAGTTATTTTTCCTCAGTTTGTCGTTTGTCTTTGCTGTGTGTGTGCATGTTCATTTATGTGTCTGTGTATCTGTGTGTTTTTCAAAGGTCTTTTCCTTTATAGTTTTTTAATTTTGATTAAGAAAGGCATCCCGCACTATAACATTATAAAAATTCTTCATTTGGAATTTATCCTGGTGTATGGTTTTGAACATCAGAAGTGTTTAAAACTTTTCTTATGAATCATTTCTTGTTAATCTCATTTCTAGATATTTTCTTTTCTGTTGCTGTTGTATGTTTGGTGTTTTCTCCCATTATGTCTCCTAACTGGTTGCTGTTGGTACATAAGAAAGCTATTGATTTCTTTGTATTAATTTTATACACAGTTGTCATGCTGAATTATGTTATTGATTGTAGTATTCTATGTTGGTTAGTACTACCAGTACAATATTAAGGCATCCTTGTCTTGTTTTTGCCTTTAGTGGGAATGTACAAAAAGGTTCCCTTAAACAAAGGACCTTCTAATTGTTTTAAAATAGAATTTGTTTTGATTTAGTTTGACCTCCTCAGAGATGCATCTGTTGTAGAAACGGTTTATTAAGCTTTTTTAAAAGCAGGATGTGGTAGGCAGAAAAATGGCCTTGTCTTAGTTATCTAGTGCTGCTATAACAGAAATACCACAGGTGGATGGCTTTAACAAAGAAAATTTATTCTCTCCCAGTCTAGAAGGCTACAAGTCCAAATTCAGGGTGCCAGCTCTAAGGGAAGGCTTTTTCTCTGTCGGCTTTGGGAGAATGTCCTTATCATCAATCTTCCCCTGGTCTAGGAGCATCTCAGTGCAGGGACCCTGGGTCCAAAGGACTCCCTTTGCTACCATTGCTTTTTTTCTTGGCGGTTTGAGGTCCCTCTGTCTCTCTGCTGGCTTCACTCTTTTATATCTCGAAAGAAACTGACTCAAGGTGCAACTTAATCCTATAGGTTGAGTCCTGCCTCATTAACATAACTGCCTCTAATCCTGCCTCATGAACATTATAAACGTAGGATTTACAACACATAAGAAAATCACATGAGATCACAAAATGGTGGACAACCACACAATAGGTGGGAATCATGGCTTGCCAAGTTGATACACATTTTGGGGGGGACACAATTCAATGCATAACAGTCGCCAAAGATGTATACCTATAAGTCCCCAGAACCTGTGATTAAGTTAGGTTACACGGCAAAGTAAAATTAAGGTCGTAGATGAAATTAAAGTTTCTAATCAGCTGACTTTAAAATAGAGATTATCCTGGATTATCCAGGTGGGCCCAGTGTAATCACAAAAAACCAAACCAGTTGCCATCGAGTCGATTCCGACTCATAGCGACCCTTTAGGACAGAATAGAGCTGCCCCATAGGGTTTCCAAGGAACGCCTGGTGGATTCAAACTGCTGACCTTTTGGTTAGCAGCCACAGCTCTTAACCACTACGCTACCAGGGTTTCCAAGGGTCGTTTAAATGTTGAAGAGGGATGCACAAGAGTCAGTGTCAGAGTGCTGCAGTGTAAGAAAGACTCAGCCGGCCATTCTTGGCTTTGAAAATGGAAAAGAACTTCAAGTCAAAGAATGCTGGTGGCCTCTAGAAGCTGAAAAAGGCAAGGAAATGGTTTCTCCCTTACAGGCTCCAGAAATTAACACAGCCCTGTGGACCCCTTGATTTTAGCCCAGTGAGACCTGTGTTGTCAAACTTCTGACCTTTAAAACTATAAGATAATCAGTTTGTGTTGTTTTAAGACACTAAGCTTGTGGTAATTAGTTACAGCAGCATAGGAAACTAATACACAGGGTAACCCTTTCTTCAAATGGAACTTTACATGGAAGCCCTACATAAAACAGGTAAAAACAGCTGCCCTGATCGAAGGAGGGCTGTGAGATAGGTCCTGAGGCACCTCTTGTGGAACCTCTGGGGTTGTGAATTGAGCACGTTGCAAACCACTTATGTAAAGCAAAGTGTTGTGTACCGTCAAGTGGATTCCGACTCATAGAGACCCTACAGGACAGAGTAGAACTGACCCATAGGGTTTCCAAGGCTGTAATCTTTATGGAAGCTGACTGTTACGCTTTTCTCCTGCAGTGCAGCTGGTGGGTTCGAACTGCTGACCTTTCAGTTAGCGGCCCAGCACTTTAACCACTGTGCCACCAGGGCTTCTTGGTCTGCTGTGTGTTCCACTGATATTCCTGTCCCTTGGAGCAGAATTAGGTTTTTATTCCATTATTTTTAATATAAATTAAAAAGAAAAACCTTTGTTAAGGAATATTTTAAATTCTTAGCAATGCAACTGATACTAGAAATAGGTAAATGGATTAACACACAGTGGGCAGCCTCTTTTGCTTGGAGTCTATAGCAGAAGCTAGAAAGGAAACTTCATGGTTCTCTCCTGTTCCTTCTTAAGCTCTGCCTGTAGGAAGTGCCTTTTAAAACAAAGCACAGGTTTAAAACAGCAAACGTAAGAACAGCACATATTTGGGCTCAGAGATGATGTTTGTATTTTGTTCATGCCTAAATGGTTGTGGAAATATCTGTACCACTATTTCATCTTTGTTTTCTTACATAATTCATAATTAACTTTGCCAGTATAACAGATATAAAGTTTCTTCTACATGTCCTTTCTCAGTGAATGAAGACCTTTCTTATTTTTTGTCATATGACTTACCTCAGTGATTTCATCCTGAATAAGAAATACTTCTTCCTTTGGTATATGAGTTTCGTATCAACTTTCACAAAGGTTTACAATGTTTTAGTTATTTAAGGACTTTTTAGGAAAGAAAAAAAACTAAGTACTTTGTATTTTTCAGGGTGATGATGGAATTCCAGGGCCACCAGGACCAAAAGGAATCAGAGTAAGTGATATATCAAATGCTTTGTCGGTTGAAACAGATAAAAAATAAATGAAATGTTATAAGAACTGGAAATGACCCATATGGAAATGAAAGAAAAAAAGGCAATCTTTAAAGAGTTAAATTTAAGAGTTGATATTATATATCCATGATTAGCCTTTCTTTAGTACTTTGATAATTATCTTTTGTATCTAGTTGTCTATTTAAATATTAGTTTAAATTTAATTTAAATTAGTATAAATAAATTAGTTTAAGAGGATTTTAAAGTAAGTTATGATTAAGAAATATGAAAGTGCTAAATTCTAACAACTTACTAATTTTTTTTTAATTTATATAGTACAACTGATTTAAACCAGAACTTCCCATGCTGTTTGATCTCCTCTGCTCTCTCAGTTTCAGAGTGCTGGTCAGCTCAATCTGAGTAGCCTTCTACTGTCCCATGTTCAAATATTATAATTTCCTTTGTGTATCTTGAGAATAAGGTTGGGAAGCACTGGTTTAAACCACTTTTGAAAGAATACCTTGATTTTTCATGATTTTAATGTTCTCCAAATCAGGATGTATCTCAAAGTGTACATTTAACGAAGTTTTTTTTTTTTTTTTTGAGAAGCTTTAGGTCGACATATATCCTACAGAGTTTTAGTATTGAGGGGAAACTGCAATTTAAAAATAGTAATGGCTTTTGGTAAAACATATTTCAATTTTCCAAATCTCAGTTTCTTAATTTCTTAAATTAGAAAGCTAAACAGCATGATCTCCAAAGTTCCTTTTAGCTCTGAAATTCTGTATTTACACATTGGTGAGGTCCTTTGATTTGAATAGAAAATATATAGGTGGTGATATAGCATGTTTATGTATGTACTCTGCACACATGGAGTTGCCATGAGTCAGAATCTACTCCAAGACAATAACAACAACAATGTAAATGACAAAAATAATCAAACACTCTGATGCTTGGATCTTTGGCAACTTACATAAGTATTAAAAACATTCTGTTTTGCTGTATGCTTCTTAAGAATACATAACTTGCCTTATGTGCTACTTTTGACTTGTACAGATAAGAAACTGGAAAAGCAGCGAAAATACTCAAAACCCCTACTTTATTTTAGCAACTATATTTCTTTGTTTTTCTGCAAGAACTCAACATACTATTAAAGGTCTTTATAATAATCATATATATATCCATACCATAATAATAACTATAGTTACCATTGACTATGTCCTAAGCACTGCCCAAACTAATAAAAAGCTGTGTATTCTATCAATTTCCACCTGCAATTGTCTGGGAGTACCTGGATAGTCTATGTCCCTTGACATAAGATTTTCTGAAACTTACTGATAGAAAATTTGAAACATATATGTACAGAGAATAGTACAATGAACTCCCATGTACCCATCACCCAACTTCAAAAATTAACATTTGGATAATCTTGTTTCATCTTTACCCCACCACTTAATTTTTGGAATATTTTAAAATAAATCCCAGGCATCATGTCATTCTACCTGTGAATACTTGAGTATGTCTTTCTAATAACCACATAGCCACTATACCATTATTACACCTAAAAAAAGTAGCAATAATTTTTCAGTATACTCAGGGGCAGATCTTTGATGTGGTGAAACCCATGTGAAATTGTTCATTACAGATTAGTAAGCACAGGTCAGCCCGTGCTTACCTTGCTTCCTGGGTCATCTGCCCCTGTCAGGGATTGTAAATTTGAAAAGTGGCTTTGATTCTGTAGGAAGGTGCTGTGTGTGGAAGAGAGACAGATGCCAGCCATACCTAGAAGCAGAATCTTTGATGTGATGAAAAAATGTGAAAGTGTTCACTGCAGATGATCTGGTAAGCAAGGTAAGCACTGTGCTTACCTTGTCTATTGGATAATTCACCTCTGAGTATACTCTAAAACCAAGTACATACTCAAAATTCCTCAGTTATCTCAAGATGTCTTTTTACAAGTGGTTTGTTCAAAGCAGGATCCAACAAAGTCCGTATATTGCATTTGGTTGCTATGTTTCTTAAGCCTTTTTATTATGCCATGGGGGAAACTGGGTCGTTTGTATTGTACAGTGTCCCACATTCTGAATTTTATTGATTGCTTCCTCATGATGACATTTAAATTGTTCTTCTGTCCCCCATATTTCCTGCAAGTTAGAGGTTGCTTGGTAGAGAAACTAGGGAAATTTCTGGAGCTACGGAAAGAGTTGTACTCTTAAGATTTATTAATTTTACTTTAGTAAACTATACCTTAGTAAAAGAAAGAAAGAAAGAAAAGAAAAATTAAATGGAATCCCTGGGTGGTACAAATGATTAATGTGCTCAGCTGCTAACCAAAAGGTTGGAGGTTCAAGTCCACCCAGAGGTGTTTTGGAAGAAAGGCCTGGCAATCTACTTCTGAAAAATCAGCCATTGAAAACCTGTGGAGCACAGTTCTGCTCTGACACACATGTGGTCCTCATGAGTCAGAATCTACTTGACAGCAACTGGTTTTAAAAAAAAAGAAAAAAAGAATATTTCATGGGTAGCGCTGTATACTTTCTGTTGAATTGTATCATGGGGCATGTATTTGCGTGATTCACTTTATTGATGCTAAGTTTGATCGGTAGTTTCAGGTGATGTCATACTGATTCCTCCATCAAAAATTTCCCCCCATCAGGAAACTAGCACAGCTTGTATAAGGCAAGGTCACGGAAGCCCTATAGAGGGATCAAATTGCTGGGCTGAGGGCTGTGGGGACCATGGTCTCAGGGAACATCTAGTTCAATTGGCATAACAGAGTTTATAAAGAAAATGTTCTACAATCTACTTTGGTGAGTAGCGTCTGGGGTCTTAAAAGCCTGTGCGTGGCCATCTAAGATACTCAACTGGTCTAACCCCTTCGGGAGCAAGGAAGAATGAAGAAAACTTAAAGACACAAGGGAAAGATTAGTCCAGAGGACTAATGGACCATATCTACCAGGGTGTCCACCAGACTGAACCCAGTACAACTAGGTGGTGCCCAGCTACCACCACTGACTGCTCTGACAGGGATCACAATAGAGGGTCCCAGACAGAGTTGGAGAAAAATGTAGGACAAAATCCTAACTCTAAAAGAGAGACCAGACTTGTTGGCCTGACAGAGACTGGAGAAACTCTGAGAGCCTGTCCCCCAGACACCCTTTCAGCTCAGTAATGAAGTCACCCCAAGGTTCACCCTTCAGCCAAAGATTAGACAGGCCCATAAAAACAAAATGAGACTAAAGGGGCACAACAGCCCAGGGCAAGGACTATAAGGCAGGAGGGGACAGGAAAGCTGGTAACAGGGAACCCAAAGTCAAGAAGGAGACTGTTGATAAGTCATAGGGTTGTTAACCAGTGTCACAAAACAATATGTGTACTGTTTAATGAGAAACTAGTTTGTTCTGTAAACCTTCATCTAATGTACAGTAACAATAAATAAATAAAAATTTCCCCATCAACTTTTCACCTAATGGTTTTACCATCTATTGATGACCATTGCCTAGATTCATTCTTTGATTCAGAGTTGCAAAATGGTGATTTTTAAAATTCAATAAACCCTTCTTCCTTTATTAGTTGGGATTCTAATTTATCAGCTCAAATTCTAATAGGATAATGAATTGCTACAGTAGCAACTTCCAGTGGCAGTCGAAGTAGGCTTTTTAATTTTATGTCATTATAAGCACAAGGAATTTATGTGTTTCAATCGGTGGTCATTTTTCTTTTTGATGCCAAAATTGTCCCATCTTTGGCCTGTGAGGGCCCTTTGAAATTGGCTCCTGTCCTGTGCCTTTTTGACAAAACTCCAATGGTCTTTGATAACTTCCTTGCTTTCTGGCACAAGACCTTTCAGGCTTATCTTGTACATTTCCTCTCCAGACCTAGAATAGGCCATTTCTCTTATTCTAGGTTCCTTTTAGTGAAGAAGATTATTTAGATACCACAGTCTAAGTGTTAGGTGTGTTCATTGCTGCTGTGTTTGTCATTGTTTCAGTGTCTTTTCAGTGGACAGTTAAATAAATACATATTTTTTAACAGAAAAAAATCGTGAGGTTCTGCTATTCCAATTTAAAGTAACAAGGTTTTACTTAACTTTCGGAATTGTATATACATCTTTGTGTGAGCATGCACACACACACGTGTATCTATGTATACACTCACAAACATACTTTTATGTAACAGTATTTACTGGAGATTGACCTCTTTAAAGCGTTATAAAAAGCAAATATGTCACTTTGAGGACTAAGGTGCGCCTGACCCAAGCTGTGGTATTTTTCAATCGCCTCTTACGCATGTGAAAGCTGGATGATGAATAAGGAAGACCAAACAAGAATTGATGCTTTGAATTATGGTGTTGGCGAAGAATATTGAATATACCATGGACTGCCAGAAGAATGAACAAATCTGTCTTGGAAGAAGTACGGCCAGAATACTCCTTAGAAGTGAGGATGGCGAGACTTCCTCTCATGTACTTTGGAGATGTTATCAGGAGGGACTAGTCTCTGGAGAAAGGACATCACGCTTGGTAGAGTAGAGGGTCAGCGATAAAGAGGAAGACCCTCAAGGAGATGGATAGACATGGTGGCTGCAACAATGGGCTCAAGCATAACAGTGATCATGAGGTTGGTGCAGTACCAGGCAGTGTTTCATTCTGTTGTACATAGGGTCGCTGTGAGTGGGAACAGACTCGACAGTACCTAACAACAGTAACTGAGATCACTCCATATCAATGTACAGAGATCTTCCTCACTCTTTTTAACAGCTGCATGGTATTACATTGTGTGAACACTCATGTCCCTATTAGTGTACATTTGGTTTATTTCTAATCTTTAGCTATAACTAATGATGCTATAATAAATAACTTTGAATTTCATGTTCCATTTAATAATTTCCCAGTCTGTCTTTGGGATAGTGTCTTAGAAGTGAGTTGCTTGGTCAAAGGGTAGATGTATATGTAATTTTGTTAGGTAATTTCCAAATTTCCCTCCATAATATTTGAATCCACATTAACAGTGTATGAGAGTGCCTTTTCTTCATAACCTCACCTATAGAGTGTTGTCAAACATGTATTTTTGACAATCCTGACAGGGAAATTCGACTGAAGAATTTTCTGAATGGCCACACTGATGTTTTCAGGTGCAGATATTTTTGCCACTTTCCCATCCTCTGCCGAACCTGGGAGAGCCACTTTATCTGTTAGAAGAGACACTTCATCCTCTAATTTGCGTGCTACTACTAACTGCAGTGAAGACTAAGCTCCCTCAAAGAAGTTTCTTCTATGTGTATAGAAGAAAATTTTAAACATTATAGGAGATTTTTCTATAGTGTTGAAGAGAACTACAATGAGTGGTAATAATCAATAAGACACATTTTGTCAATTTCTAGCCTAAATATAATTTTCATAGTACCCTTAGGCCAGATGTTATTTTATTGTTATTTGGTTCAAGTAATTTATTTCTTCTTATAGGGTCCTCCTGGACTTCCTGGATTTCCAGGGACACCAGGTCTTCCTGTAAGTAGAATTTGGCTTTTTATTTTAAAAACCTTTAAAAAGTAATCTAAAAAATAGTTTACATGTGTTACATGTCTTTTCAAAGGGAATGCCAGGCCATGATGGGGCCCCAGGACCTCAAGGTATCCCTGGATGCAATGGAACCAAGGTGACATTTCTTCAACTTTAGCTTTGGTAGTATGCTTAATAATAAATAATAGGATTAAAAATCAAAGAAATCAATATGAAAAATGTTGAAGAAGAGATACAGTAACTTCACGTCCAGTGTACACATAGGGTGTGTTCTACAGCGTTTTCAATGTATTGGAACATCAGTAATTTCTTTAAGCATGTGTAATTAGTTCGAATATTTCATTGGGTTGAAAATTACTCACCAAATCCTTTTTTGGAATTGGTGTATAGTAGAATTAGGATATGTGTATATATATATATATATATATTCCAACATTACATTTGTTGTTAAAAGTAATACTTGTGACTGTGATTCATTAACTTTGCCTTTTTAAAAACTTTTTTAAGTTCTATGTTTTCAAATATTTCATGTTTTAATTTTTTTTTACCTTGCCTAATAACTTAAGATAAATCCTAAAATCTTACCTGTAATACAGTACATCACTTTTTACTATAAACTATTTTTTTTTATTAGTATGAGGGAAACCCTGGTGGTGTAGTAGTTAAGTGCTACAGCTGCTAACCAAGAGGTCAACAGTTCAAATCCGCCAGGCGCTCCTTGGAAACTCTACCGGGCAGTTCTACTCTGTCCTTTAGGGTCGCTGTGAGTTGGAATCGACTCGATGGCAGTGGGTTTTGGATTAGTATGAAACTTGAAACTATTCTCCATTAGCGAAAATGATACATTTAACAATTTAAAAAGAAAAACAAAAACTTAGATACTTTGAACATTTTTTTTCCTGCCCACTTTTCTACTGTTTAGTCTGTTTGGATTAACATAAAGCGATAGCAATAAAAATGAGGAAAATTTGCTCTTTTTGAAAGCTTTCATATTATAGCCTCTGTTCTCATTCCCTCACTTTTCTCCTCCTTTAGGTTAATGCAATATATTATTATTTTTGGTATAGCTTTTTTGCATTTTCCATCTTGTCTGTTATATTCTGTGAAACTATTCTTGAATTATCTTAGATGTTTCTAATTAATGGCATGTGTCAGATTTTATAGTACGGGATATATTTGAAATAACTTGAACAAACTGTTTTGTGTTATGAAGACCAAATTTTGTGACAATTACTGTAGTAGTATGTACTTGAAGACAATACGATTCTTTTTACCACCAACATTTCTCCAAATCAATCCGATCCTTGCCTAAAGTTATTATTTTGGGTTTGTGAGGTTTATGGAGGTTTTTTATCTCAGCTGGGGCCAAGGTTTTAAAATTTGAAGAGCAAATGTATGTATAATGAGTATAGTATACTCTGTAGTTAAAGGCGTCTTTTTTTTTTTTTTTTTTCTGAAAAGGGGAGCCTTTGTAGATCTAATGATTAGTTTGTATTTATGGCCCCTCAGTTATGTGAGCAACAAATATTAAAGAAATTAAATGGATTTATTATGGATGCTTTCAGATTAAATGGAACTCTTAGGTTTCTTACTATTTAGGTAATAGAATGAATCCTAGAGATGGAACAGAATATATGGGCTCTTTCTGGTTTTGTTCTTAAAACTTGATATACAGGCCACTTCCTTTCTTCTGGGCCTGCTTTTCCCATGTGTAAAAAGTCACGGGGAGGGATATTGAACAGTAACTCAAAGGCACGTTGCTGTAATAAACTCACTCTTTTAAGCCTTTTGACAGGGATGTGTCTAGGATTGCTATGGCATATAGGTATTTGAAGGCAGGTTGCATCTGGGGTTCTTCTACAGCAAATGTCTGTATTAGTACCTTAAAATAGTGAGTGAGAAAAACTGGGTGCCTAGAAAACATGATCTGAAATTGCTAGGACTATTGCTATTATTGTCCTCTTAGTGATATTAATGGCATTCTTCCCTACTATCTTTTCCTCCTTACAAAAATAATTTAAAATAGTTTGCAATAAAAGGAAAATGCAATAAATAAAAAAAAATAAAAGGAAAATGCAATAGAGCAGTTAAAATAAGAATTTATATAATACATGAGCAGGAAATTGGTACAAATCATTAACTATTACATGCGATGATGGCTAGGAATCTGTGGTGTGATTGTCTTAAAATGGATTTGTCAGAAGAAAATAACTGGGATAGAAGTTTTTTTTTCTTTATTTGTGATTGGGATTGATGAGTAGGGATAAAAGTATCTTAGACGATTGAATTGATATGGATAGTTGATGATGAGATAATTGTTAAGTGAAGGTGAATGAATTTTTGGCAGTTTGGTATGTTTCAAAATGGCTTTTACAGAAGTCTTTTCAGTATGTCATCATTTGTTGGTAGAGTTATGCTTTGTTTCTTGTTCTTCTGTGCTCTTTTTTTTTTTTTTTTTAACCCTTTCTAGGGAGAACGTGGCTTTCCAGGCAGTCCCGGTTTTCCTGGTTTACAGGGTCCTCCAGTAAGTTATACAGTTTGGGATCAAACTGAAAATGGGGATTAACAGAAGAAACAGAAGTGGTATAAAGTAAACTCAGTGCAATCATATGGATCAAAGTAATGCATCTTAAAGTAGTGAACTAGATTGTAAAAGAAAAGAGATAATATAGCTTTCTGCTGGGAAAAATCAAGACTTATAAGATATTTACTATAAATGTCATCATGAAGTATTCTAAGATATGTAATACTCAGAAATGACCCTACAGCGGTCTATTCAATTTGGACTCTAGAAAGGATTGCATTCTTTTGCTTGCTCCTATTTTATGTATAATAATCCTTTTTATTTTTAATAATAGGGTCCTCCTGGTATCCCAGGTATGAAGGTAAGCATCTCCTGCTGAGAAGGTAAATGTTTTGAATAAAATATTTGGAAAGCATGCAACTTCAGTAAGTTAATGACTTAGCCTTCTGTCTTCAAATAGGTATTTCTAGGATTTGTTCAGGTACACACCAAAAAAACTCTCCCTGAGTGGTCACCTCTGTTCCCTTGGCTTTAAATACCTTCTGTATGTTGATAAACTTCCAAACTTCTCAAGTTTCTTTTCTGACACCTTTCAGCCTTTATCTTATTACACCTTGAAACAGTTGACCACCCAGTCCCTCTAGAAATGCTCTTTGGCCCTGGCTTCTGTGGTACTACCATTTCCTGATCTTTCTTCTACATCTCTGGTCATTCTAGTCTTCTACCCAGCAAGTCTGTCAAGATGCAGTCCTGATCCCTGTTTCTTTTCTATACCGACCAGTATTAATGCCCATAGTATTTATTGCTATCTAGTCTTTTTTTTTTTTTTAGTCTAGTCTAGTCTGGGTTAGTTACTGAATACACAAATTTCTGCCTCCAAAACAGACTTCACTTTTGAGTTAAATGAATGTATTCAGGTAATTGTCTTATATCTGCACTCAGATATCTCCCAGACATGCAAATGAACATGTCCAAAATTAAACTGTCCCCTACTCCCCCAAAATAAATTTGCTTCTCCCTCTGGCTTCTTCATCCCTAAAGTTTGCATCTCTGTACCTTGTGTACACTTTTGCGTGAGCCCATTCCAACATATATCTCCTCATTTAATTCTAATAATAATAATAAATACTGTAAATTCTACCTGTAAAATATATCTTAAATCCATCCACTTTTCTCCATCTCCACTGCCACCAGATGTCTTATTTGGACTACTGAAATAGCCTCTTAACTAGTCTCTGTTTTCACTATTACACCCCACCTGCCAGCCTGATGAGTTCTCTGCAGAGCAGCCAAGAATGATATTTTAAAAACTTAAACCAATCATGTAATCTCCCTGCTTATAAACCTTCAGGGGCTTCCCGTTGCATAATAAGATAAAGTCCCTATTCCTTTTCATGGCCTGTACTATTTTCTTTGTTACTCGCTGTACTTTTTTTTTTTTTTTTTGTAGCCTTTAAAAGAATGTATTGTTACGGTATTTGTTAACGTGTTAAGGTCTGCATTTCCCCATTATACTGTTAGCTCCATGAGAACAGAGGCCTCAATTATCTTCTTCACTTCTGAGTATCCAGATCAAAACTGTTGAGTTGATTTTGACTCATGGCGACCCCATATGTGTCAGAGTAGAACTGTGCTCCATAGAATTTTCAAGGCTGGGATCTTTCAGAAGCAGATTGCAAACCATTTTCTGAGGCGCCTCTGAGTGGATTCGAACTGTCAACCTATGAGTTCGAAATTGAGCATTTAACTGTTTGTTCCACCCAAGGGCTCCGTTCTTAGTAGCCAGAGCCTAGAAATTCTTAGCATATACTTAAAATTTAGTAATCTTTTTTTTTTAAATGTATGAGTAGGTGAAGATACCACAGGCTCTTAATGAATCTAATATATTTCAGTGTACTCTGGCCACTTCCCCATTTCCTTTTAAAAGGCAAATTTATTCATTTTGATTACTGAGATGATCTAATCTTCCAGGACATTTATGTGACAAATTGAATTCTCAGAGCATTTTATTGTGCTTTTGTGGGTTTTCATGTGTAATAACTATTACTTACAACGCCTATGGATGGCTTTTTTAGGGGGAACCAGGTAGTATAATTACGTCATCACTGCCAGGACCAAAGGGGAATCCAGGATATCCAGGCCCTCCTGGAATACAAGTAAGCATTCGGGGATTTCCTTCTTTGTTATACTGCTTAAGTCAGACGATCACAGTGTCACTTTTTTTGTCTTTAACCTTTGTAACCTCTATTTTGGTCATAGAAATTATCATCTGAAGTTTGCTAGACATTGTATGTACCTTGTACCTGAAAATAAAAGCAGACTGGACCAGAGAGAATCTTAACAAGCACTGCTTTGTTCTTTTACCTTTCTGTCTGGTTTCCATGGATATTTTTGTTGGTGGGATTGCCAACAGAAACAGGCTTTTATTTTCTTATTCTTGTACTGAGGGGAGGAATAGGGCAGTGGGAGTAGCCTTGACTTGTAAATGGTCTGATAAAAATAAAAATCCCGTTTAAGAAATTAAAAGACATCATTTGTAACACTATCGGTTATGCCTTACACATGAACATATTTTGAAGACTGAAGGAATAAAATTTATGCATGGTGAACATTAAGTATAATCTTAAGAGAAAAAAAGTAATGTTAGCCTACAAATATCGTGCATAAAGACAGCAATGACTTTTGAGTATTTATAGATTAGAAGATAAATTTCTTGGGGGTTGTATTTCACAAGAATTGATTCCTTTGCCAAAAAAAAAAAAGTCAGTTGTTTCTAATATTTAATCACTAAGATACAATGTTAGGGACCTTTTTCATGAGCTACCGTCTCATTCCTTACTTGACATCACCTGTTTATACTGTAAGTACTCTGAATCTTGCCCTTTATCTTTTATAATTTTTTTATGTAATATTTTAAAAATACAGCAGAGTGCATGCAAAATATATGTAAATTATGAAGCATAACTACAAAATGAACACCTACAAACTAGAACGTTACAAATAATTTTAATCAATCTGTATTTCTTTGCTGTCACATCCTTCTGCATTACACTAAGATATAACTACTATCCTGAGTTTTCCATTGCTTCCTAAAACTAGTTTTATTACATACGTTTATAACTCTAAACAATATTTAGTTTTGATTTATAAAAATAATATGTGGCTTTCTGCAGCTTTTTTCTACTTATTATGTTAAGATTCATCTGTGTTACTGTATATGGCAAGAGTTCATTCAATTTCACTTCTGTATAATATTCCATTGTGTAAACATACTACAGTTTGTTTCTTTGAGATCCTATTTTTGGAACTTTTGGTTGATTTTAGATTTTTTTTTTCGTTAAAAAAAAAATCCAGGATTTATACCTAGGTATAGGATTGATAGATTTCAGAGCAGGCAAATGTTCAGCTTTTTACAATGCCAATTTATGTTCCACAACAGTTGCACCATTCTCTTATCTTTTTTTCAATTATTCTACGTCTCTCTTTGTTGTTAATCTTACATACATGTATATTTTTTTTTATTGTTCTTTAGGTGAAGGTTTACAGATCAAACTAGTTTCTCATCAGATAGGTAGTACATACATTGTTGTATGACACTGGTTAAAAACCCAACGACATGTCAACACTCTCCCTTCGCAACCCTGGTTCCGTTTTACCAGCTTTCTTGTTCCCTCCTGCCTTCCAGTCACTGCCCCAGGGCTGGTGCACCCCTTTAGTCTTGTTTTGTTCCATGGGCCTGTTCAGTCTTTGGCTGAAGGGTGAACCTCAGGCGTGACCTCATTACTGAACTGAAAGGGTATATTTTTATTTTGAAATTAGAGAAAACACCTTGGAAGTAGTAGTCTTTTTTTTTTTTTCATTTCTACCATAAAAGCCCCCACTAAGTAAACGTGCTAATCTCTTTATTTTGTAAAACTTCCTTATTATGTGTTTGTGACACATTTGTTATCTACCACTGTAAACTTTCTGAAAGCTGCATTCATCCCTGTTTAGTTTCATTTTTTTATAATTACTTAATCCTTTTGCATTTTACATTCTGCTTATAATAATGCAGAATTATAGGATTGTAGAACAGAATTCCGCAACAACTTAAATTTAAATTTTATTCATATTGTTCTTTGTAAGATACGGTGAGAAGACATACCTGTGTATGTGTGCATATGTGTGCATTTTATCATTTTCTTTACTTCTTTTAACAGGGCCCAGCTGGTCCCACTGGTTTACCAGGGCCAATTGGTCCCCCAGGACGACCAGGTTTGATGGTGAGCTTCCTTTTGTTATTTCATTTCTCCTTTTATTTCTGACTTCTTTCACAAATATTAATATTATTTGTATTACTTGAAAAGTACAATGCATTTTCAACATTCGTAATCTATAAATTTCTCATTTAAGGGAACATTTACAATGTTATGGTGAACAATATATGTGCTGTATCTCCATTTTATAGATGAAAAAATGAAGTATATAAAGAAAAGATTTAAAGTATTTTGTTATATGTCTCTTTTTGTGACAGTGTTGAAGTCGATTCTGGCCATCTCAAGAAGTCATCAAAGACAGTTCTTTATCACTTGATGCAGCATGCTTCTTCAAATTGCAGTTTGCTGTTTAAGAACAAAAGCAGGGATTCACATGAAATATCAACTCTCATTTTTCAGGGACCTGGGACAAAACAAAGGAGCCCTGGTGGTACAGTGGTTAAGCACACGGCTGCTAACCAGACCACCAGCCACTCTGCAGGAGAATGATATGGCAGTCTGCATTCGTAAAGGTTACCAAACCCAAAAACCCACTGCCGTCAAATCGATTCCAACTTATAGCGACCCTGTAGGACAGTGAACTGCTCCGTAGGGTTTCCAAGGCTGTAATCTCTATGGAAAGAGATGGCCACATCTTCCTCCTACGGAGCAGCTGGTAGGTTTGAACTGCTGACCTTTTGCTTAGCAGCTGAGCACTTAACCACCGTGCCACCAAGATTCCTTCTGTAAAGATTACAGCCTCGGAAATCCTATGAGGCAGTTCTATTCTGTCCTATAGGGTGTCGTTATGAGTCACGATTAACTTGACAAAACCGGGTTTGGTTTTGGGTTTGGGAACAAAACAGGATTGGTGAAGTGAGTGGGTCACTCTGCAATGGGTGAATGGATTTGTGTACCCCAAGAGGGAAGCAGCAACCTCCATAGACCCTGAAAGTGTAATCAGTTCCCTTAATAGATTCTATGGCTTCCCATATTTTCCACCCTAATAAATTCTAAATATTTTTACCCCTGAAATGCTCGGATTTCATTCAAGTCATGTTTTAGACTTAGAGCTTTGCAGTTACCCTCTTAAAAGGGAAAGAAAATTGTACTTGAGTCAAAGTAATTTCTCACGTGCCACTCTATCTCTCATCTACCATATATTTAAGTGACAATTTTCATTATACCTTTATAGATTGTACGCTTTTGCTTGTGACAGTTGGTCCTCTACTCTTGAATGAAGGAACTAAGGTTAGGTAAATATTAAAAGAAAATACCAGAAAAGACTGTGATTTCTGCTTTCTAGGGTCGCTATGAGTCGGAATCGACTCGACGGCAATGGGTGGGTTGGGCAGCGCTTTAGGAGAGGATTAGAAAACTCCTTTGTTTAGTTTGCTTTAGGTGTAAACCTCCTGCAAAACATGAGACTGAACTATGGCCCTTTTTTCTAACTCTTTTGTTACAACATTGGTATACTCTGGGTGTGTTATTACACTTTGAATTTCCTTAACATTTGTAGCCATTTAACTAATTCACTGTACACTTCTGAAAGTCCCTTTACTTAGTGCTGATTCAGTTTAAAAAAACCCATTGCCATTGAGTCAATTCCAACTCATACCGACCCTATAGGAAAGAGTAGAACTGCCCCATAGGGTTTCCAAGGAGTGGCTGGTGGATTCAAACTGCCGGCCTTTTGATTAGCAGCCATAGCTCTTAACCACTGAGCCATCAGAGCTCTGTTGATTCCATAGGTGAAGCAAAATGTTCGAAAAGCTACCAAAGTGCAATATGTGAATAAATAGACCCATTGAGATTAAGAGGCAATATATTTGGGCAGACAATTGGCTTTTTAATTTTTCATACCTTGAAACATTCTCAAATGCACAAAATCAGATTGTATAAAAATAAAACTGGATTAAGTAATAAACCTCATGCTTTTTTATATCTGGAGAGTTAATTGCTTTATGGTATCTAAATTTACCTGTAATTCTGATATGAGAAATTTGGTGTGTTTCTTGAGATTAACTTTTGTATTGATTTTTGACATTGGTGCTATTTCTTTTCCTCTATCCATCCTTCCATTTCTTCCCTGCCCTGTCACCAGAGATCTCCACATTCGTCTCGTTTACTTTAATCAATTCAAATGTGTCTGTGACCAAAAAACACTGGGGGAAAAAAACTGGAAAATATTATTTGAAGGGCTTTTTCAGTCCTCACTTTTGGAAACTAATGCATTTTTTTCATAAACTTATTATTTTTAACCCTTTGTTTTCCTATTTTATATCTTCTTTTCTTAGGGCCCTCCTGGTCCACCAGGACTTCCAGGACCAAAGGTATTTTTCTTTTTCTATATATCTTTTATTTGGTTTGGATTCTTTTTGTTATTGTTAATAAGATTTAAACTGAAACTTCTCTCTTCAGGGGAACATGGGCTTAAATTTCCAGGGACCCAAGGGTGACAAAGTGAGTAAAGAAAAAGAATTAGTTATTCAGCCCTCAGCTTTCTCCTTTCACAGTCATTTGGACCTGTCTTTTTCCTTCTCTTGCTTCTTTCAACTGACTTAGCTTACATGTTTTATTATTTTCTGTTGTAGCTTATGAAGCCTTATTCCCTTATTTTATCTTGAAAACAGGGTGAACAAGGTCTTCAGGGCCCACCTGGGCCACCTGGGCAGATCAGTGAACAGAAAAGACCAATTGATGTAGAGTTTCAGAAAGGAGATAAGGTGAGTAGATAGGGAGGAAATCAATGAAAATCTTGCTATGAAAGCAGCATTCCATTAAAGTTCATTATAAGCTGGAATGTGGTTTTATATGAGGGTAATTTAAAAATAAGGAGCCCTGATGGTGCGGTGGTTAAGCACTTGACTTCTAACCAAAAGGTTGGTGGTTCAAACCCACTAGCCGCCTTGCGTGAGAAAGATGTGGCAATTTGCTTCCGTAAATATTACAGCCTTGGAAACCTTATGGGGATAGTTCTACTCTGTACTATAGGGTCACTATAAGTTGGAATCAACTCGATGGTAATGCTGTAATTTAAAAATAGCAAGGATTTGAGATCATTGAATTATTTAAAGAGCTTTATTTTACTGGGTTTATTGAGATATAATTCTCATGCCATACAATTCACCTATTTAAAGGGTGTAATTCAATATTTTTTAGTATATTCACAGGGTTGTGCAACCATTACTACTATCTAATTTTAGACCATTCTCACTGCCCCATCACTTTCCTAACCCCAAAGAAATCCATATCCATTAGCTGTCATTCTCCATTTCCTATAACCTTTCCAGCCCCAGGTAACCACTAATCTATTTTCCATCTCTATAGATTTGCTTGTTCTGGACATTTCATATCAACAGAATCATATAATATGTAGTTTTCTTTGGCTTCTTTAATTTAGTGTTATGTTTTCAGGTTCATCCATGTTGTAGCATGTATCAGAACTTTACTTCTTTTTATGGCTGAGTAATATTCTATTGTATGAATATACTATGATTATCCATTTATCATTTCATAGATGTAAGATCCATTTCATAGGATTGTTTCCATTTGGGGCTATTATGAATAATGCTGTTGTGAACATTTGTGTACATGTTTTTGTATGGGCATGTTTTCAATTCTTACAGATATATAACAAGAAATGTAATTGCTGGGTCATATGCACTGGGGGGAGGGGTGATAACTCTGTGTTTCACATTCTGAGAAACTGCCAGACTGTTTTCATAGTGCCTGCACCATTGTACATTCCTATCAGCAATGAAGGAGCGTTTCAATTTCTCCACATCCTTGTCAACACTTGCTATGGTCCACCTTTTTTATTATAG
Organism: Loxodonta africana; assembly: GCF_030014295.1. Taxonomy (NCBI): domain Eukaryota; kingdom Metazoa; phylum Chordata; class Mammalia; order Proboscidea; family Elephantidae; genus Loxodonta; species Loxodonta africana. Next base: position 129,386,850 of record NC_087369.1, read on the forward strand.
ACATCCTAGTGGGTGTAAAAGTGGTATCCCATTGTGTTTTTTATTTGCATTTCCCTGATGACTAATAATGTTGAAAACATTTTCATGTGCTTATTGCCATTTGTGTATCTTCTTTGGATAAATGTCTATTCAAATACTTTGCCCATTTTTAATTGGGTTATTTATCATATTATTGTTGAGTTATATTAATTCTTTATGTATTTTGGATGTTGTATGTAGTCAAGTTGATACTGATTCAGGGACCCTATATGACAGAGTAGAACTGCTCCATAGGGTTTCCTAGGCAGAAGTCTTTATGGGAGCAGATCACCAGGTCTTTTCTCACATGGATTTGCTGATAGGTTCAAACCACCAACGTTTTGGTTAGCAGCTGAGTATGTAACCATTGTACCACCAGGGCTCCTTATATTCTGGATACTAGACCCTTACCAGATATATTAATTGCAATTTTTTTCCCGTACCGTAGGTTGTCTTTCACTTTTTTAATAGTACCCTTTGATGCACCAAAACCAAAAAACCAAACCCAGTGCCGTCAAGTCGATTCCGACTCATAGCGACCCTATAGGCCAGAGTAGAACTGCCCCATAGAGTTTCCAAGGAGCACCTGGCAGATTCGAACTGCCGACCCTTTGGTTAGCAGCCGTAGCACTTAACCGCTACACCACCAGGGTTTCTGCACAGATGTTTTTAATTTTGATGAAGTCTTGTTTAACTATGTGTCTGTCAGTTTGTCCTCCTGTGTTGGCTTGCATGTTGCTATGATACTGGAAGCTTTACCACCAGTATTTCAAATACCAGCAGGGTCACCCTTGGTGGACAGGTTTCAGCAGAGCTTTCAGACTAAGACAAGCTAGGAAGAAGGACCTGGTAGTCTGCTTCTGAAAAAATTGGCCAGTGAAAACCATATGAATAGCAGTGGAACATTATCTGATATAGTGCCGGAAGATGAACCCCTCAGGTTGGAAGGCACTCAAAATGCAACTGGGGTAGAGCTGCCTCCTCAAAGTAGTTGTTGTTCTTAGGTGCTGTCAAGTCAGTTTCTACTAATTGCGACCTTAATGACATGGATGGTCAAGCTTTCAGGACCTTCACCTACTGATGTGGCATGACTCAAAATGAGAAGAAACGCTTGCAAACATCCATTAATAATGGGAGCATGGAATGTATGAAGTATGAATCTAGGAAAATTGAAAGTCATCAAAAATGAAAGGGAACGCATAAACATTGATATCCTAGTCATTGGTGAGCTGAAATGGAGTTGTATTGGCCATTTTGAATCAGACAATCATATGATCTACTATGCTGGGAATGACAAATTGAAGAGGAGTGGCATCACATTCATTGTCACAAAAAACATTTCAAGATCTGTCCTGAAGTACGCACTGTCAGTGATACGGTAATATCCATACGCCTACAAGGAAGACCAGTTAATACGGATACTATTCAAATTTGTGCACCAATCACTAATGCCAAAGATGAAGAAATTGAAGATTTTTATCAACTGCTCCATTCTAATATTGATCAAACATGCAGTCAGGATGCATTGATAATTACTGGTGATTGAAATGCGAAAGCTGGAAAAAAAGAAGGATTGGTAGTTGGAAAATATGGCCTTGGTGATAGAAACAGTGCCAGAAATCGAATGATAGAATTTTGCAAGACCAATGACTTCTTCATTGCAGATACCTTTTTTCAACAATCAAACTGACTATACATATGGAGGACACCCTGGTGGCAGAGTGGTTAAGAGCTACAGCTGTTGACTTAAAGGTCATCAGTTTGAATCCACGAGGTACTCCTTGGAAACCCTATGGGGCAGTTCTACTCTGTCCTACAGGGTCACTATGACTCAGAATCGACTCAGTGGCAACGGGTGTTTTATACACATGGACGTTGCCAGATGAAACACACAGGAATCAAATCGACTACATCTGTGGAAAGAGACGATGGAAAAGCTCAATATCATCAGTCAGAACAAGGCCAGGGGCTGACTGCAGAACAGATCATCAATTACTCATATGCAAGTTCAAGTTGAAGCTGAAGAAAATTAGAACAAGTCCGCAAGAGCCAAAGTACAACCTTGAGGATATCCTACCTGAATTTAGAGACCATCTTAAGAACATATTTGAAGTGTTGAACACTAATAGCCAAAGGCTAGAAAAGTTGTGGAATGACATCAAAGACATCATACATGAAGAAAGCAAGAGGTCATTAAAAAGACAGGAAAGAAAGAAAAGACCAAAATGATGTCAGAAAGGACACTGAAAGTAGCTCTTGGACATAGAGTAGCTAAAGCAAAAGGAAGAAATGGTGAAGTAAAACAGCTGAACAGAAGATTTCAAAGGGCACCTTGAGAAGACAAAGTATTATAATGAAATGTACAAAGACCTGGAGATAGAAAACCAAAAGGAAAGAACACAGTCAGCATTTCTTAAGCTGAAAGAACTGAAGAAAAAATTCAAGCCTCGAGTTGCAGTGTTGATGGATTCTTTGGGGAAAATATTAAATGATGCAAGAAGCATCAAAAGAAGATGGAAGTTATACACAGAGTCACTGTACGAAAATAATTGGCTGACGAGTCCACCATTCAGGAGGTAGCATATAAAGAACCTATGGTATTGAAGGAAGAGGTCCAAGCTACAATGAAGGTATTGTCGAAAAACAAGGCTCTAGGTATTGACGGAATACCAACTGAAGTGTTTCAACAAATGGATGCAGCCCTGGAAGTGCTCACTCTTCTGTGCCAAGAAATTTGGAAGACAGCTACCTGGCCAAGCCACTGGAAGAGATCCATATTTGTACCCATTCCAAAGAAAGGCAATCCAACGGAATGCAGAAATTATTAAATGATATCATTAATATCACACACAAGTAAAATTTTGCTGAAGATCATTTAAAAGCAGTTGCAATAGTAAATGAACAGGGAACTGCCAGAGATGGAACAAGGGATATCATTGCTGATGTCAGATGGACCCTGGCTGAAAGCAGAGAATACCAGAAAGATGTTTACCTCTGTTTTATTGACTGTGCAAAAGCATTCGACTGTGTGGATCATAGCAAGTTATGGATAACATTAGGAATAATGGGAATTGCAGAACACTTAATTGTGCTCATGAGAAACCTTTACATAGACCAAGAGGCAGTCATTTGAACAGAACAAGGGGATACTGCAAGGTTTAAAGCCAAGAAAGATGTGTCAGGGTTGTATCCTTTCACCCATACTTATTCAATCTGTATGCTGAGCAAGTTGCCCGAGAAGTTGGACTATATGCAGATGACACAACCTTGCTTGCTGAAAGTAAAGAGGACTGGAAGCACTTACTGATGTAGATCAAAGACCACAACCTTCAGTATGGATTACACCTCAACATAAAGAAGACAAAAATCCTCACAACTGGACCAGTGATCAACATCATGATGAATGGAGAAAAGATTGAAGTTGTCAAGGATTTCATTTTACTTGGATCCACAGTCAACAGCCAAGAAAGCAGCAGTCAAGAAATCAAAGGATGCATTGCATTGGGTAAATCTGCTGCAAAGGACCTCTTTGTTGAAAAGGAAAGGTGTCACCTTGAAGACTAAGGTGCGCCTGACCCAAGCCATGTTATTTTCAGTCACATCATATTCATGTGAAAGCTGGACAATGAATAAGGAAGCCTGAAGAAGAATTGATGCCTTTGAATTGTGGTGTTGGTGAAGAATATTGAATATACCATGGACTGCCCAAAGAATGAACAAATCTGTCTTAGAAGAAGTACAACCAGAATGCTCCTTAGAAGCAAGGATGGCAAGACTGTGTCTTACATACTTTGGACATGTTATTAGGAGAGACCAGTCCCTGGAGAAGGGCATCATGCTTGGTAAATTAGACGGTCAGCAAAAAAGAGGAAGACCCTCAACAGGATGGATTTACACGGTAGCTGCAACAATGGACTCACACATAACAACGATTATGATGTCGCAGGACCAGGTGGTGTTTTGTTCTGTTGTACATCAGGTCACTGTGAGTCAGAAATGACTCAATAGCACCTAACAGCTAACAACAACGATTTAACTGTTTTTCTTTTGTTGCTTGTGTTTTTGCTGTCATCTGTGAAATCATTGACCCCTAAAAAGAAATATTACCTAACTCAATGTTATGAAGATTTAATCCTGTGTTTTCTTCTAAAGTTTTATAATGTTGGCTCTTACATTAAGGTCAGTGATCTATTTTGAGTTAATTTTTTAATATGTAGTGACGTATGGGTCCAGCCTCAATCTTTTGCATGTGGCTCTCCTCTTGTCCCTGCATCATTGTTGAAGAGACTACTTTTTTGCCATTGAATGGTCTTGTCACCCTTGTTGGAAATCAATTAAAAATAAATGTAAAGATTTATTTCTCAGTTCTCAAATCTATTCCATTGACCTATATGTCTGTCCTCATGCCAATACCACACTGTCTTAATTACTGTAGCTTTTTAGTATGTTTTAAAATCATGAAATGTGGGTCCTCCAACTATGTTCTTCTCTTACAAGATTGTTTTGGTAATTCTGGGTCCCTTGAATTTACATGTGGATTTTAGGATTAGCTTGTCAGTTTCCCCGAAGAAGCCAGCTGGGTTTTGTTGATTCTGTATATCGCTTTGGGTAGTATTGTTGTTTTAACAATACTAAGTCCTTCAATCCATGAACATGGAATATCTTTCCATTTATTTACATCTTTTATAATTTTTTTTTCGGGTTTATAATTTATTTTGGAAACCCTGGCGGCGTAGTGGTTAAGTGCTACGGCTGTTAACCAAAGGATCGGCAGTTCGAATCCACCAGGCGCTCCTTGGAAACTCTGTCAGGCAGTTCTACTCTGTCCTATAGGGTTGCTATGAGTCGGAATCAACTCAATGGCACTGGGTTTGGTTTTTGGTATAATTTATTTCAGCAATATTTTGTAGTTCTCAATGTACAATTCGTGTACCTTCTTGGTTAAATATGTTTCTGAGTAATTGTTTTGTGCTATTTTATTATAGATGGAGTTATGTTATTATCAGTTTTGGATTGTTCATTGCTAGTGTAGAGAAATACAGTATATTTTTAAATTTTTTATTGTGGTAAATATATGTAACAAAACATCTGCCATTTTAATCATGCTTCAGTGTACAATTCAGTGACATTAATTACATTCACCATGTTGTACAACCGTCATTACCATTATCTGTTTCCAAAAGTTTTTCTTTGTCCCAAACTAAAACTCAGTACCCATTAAGCAATAACTCCACATTCCCCCTTCTCCCTAGCCCCTGGAAACTACTAATATATTTTTTCCCTTAAGTAGATATTTATGTAAGTGGGATCACACAATATTTCTCCTTTTGTGATTGACTTATTTAACTTAGCATAATGTTTGCAAGCTTCATCCATGTCATAGCAGTTATTAGAACTTCATGTCTCTTATGCCTGATTAATGTGGCACTGTATATACATGGAAACCCTGGTGGTGTAGTGGTTAAGTGCTGTGGCTGCTAACCAAAGGGTCAGCAGTTCAGATCCACCAAGCGCTCCTTGGAAACTCTATGGGGCAGTTCTACCCTGTCCTATAGGGTCTCTATGAGTCAGACACGACTCGACAGCAACGGGATTGGTTTTTGGTTTTTTTCGTATAGAAATACTGCATTTGTTTATCTATTTATGTGTTGATGGACATTTGAGTTCTTTCCAGCTTTTGGCCTTTGTGAATAATGGTGCAATGAACATTCTTATGCAAGATTTTGTTTGAAAACCTGTTTTCAGTTCTTTTGGGTATATACCTAGGAGTGGAATTGCTGGGTCATATGGTAACTATGCGTTTAACTTTCTGAGGAACTATAAAACTTTTTCCCACAGCAGCTGCAGTATTTTATATTCCCACTGGCAATGGATGAGGGCACCAATTTCTCTGCAGGCTACAAGTATTTTTGTATGTTAATTTTTGTACCCCGCAACCTTGTTCTGCTTGTTTATTAGTTCTACTATTTTTTAATGGAGTCCTTAGGATTTTTTATATACGTGAGTATGTCATCTGCAAATAGAGATTTAATCACTCAAGATACGTGCAGAAATAGTAGGGGAGAAAAGTGCAGCTCCAATATACGTGATTTTAAATCCTGGCCCACACAAAGTGCATCCTAATGTACATTGTGAGTCATTTGCAGTTGTTGTCTCACAACCACTTATAGTATTCTTAGAAAAATTGTGGAGACCTGTGACATGAAGGAAATGGGCATATGTTACATATTTTTAAAAGGACAAAATACTGTTTATTTCAAAACAGTAAAACAATTGTCACATGTAAATTGGATTGTTTCAGTCTGTGCAGCCTGTATAGTTCCAGGCAACAGAACTAGGACCAGTGTGTGAATTTACTCCATGTGAGGTTCAGCTTTGTAACTATTGGAATTGTCCCAAAATGTAAAAACTGTCTTATGAGGTTATGGATAGAAGTGTTCCAGTGAGATGCTACCATTAGTTCTCAACTTTGGCTGCACATTGTGATCACCAGGGAAACTTTTAAAAATCCAATTGTTCATGCTGTACTACAGACCGATTACGTTTGAATCTCACTGTGTAAGACTGAGAATCAGTATATTTCAAAGCTCCCAAGGGATTTCACTTGCAGCCAATGTCTAGAAACCCTGGGTTAGATGGTCACTGAAGGAGACATAATAGAAAGTTTTTCAGTATTAGATGAAGAACTCCCTATCATTTGAAATCAGAAGATGTTCTTACTGAACTAAAAACACGATCTTACATAAGGAGGAAAATTTTTAGTATAGTTTTGAAGGGTATGGTAAACTGATGGGGAAATGACTAGGGAAAATATCTAAGAAATAGGGACTAACTGAAGCAGAATGGACATCTTTCTGCTATCTGATCAGTTTGGTGCGTAAGAAAAGAGATCTATACCATGCCATGATGTGTGAGTTGCTTGAAGAATTAGCAGACCAGGCCAAGAGAATGTGAGGTGTATATATTATTCACTGTGTGGTGTTGAAGACCAAAATGATGGAGCCAGTGAGTGCGTAAAAATTATAGAAGTTAGAGCAAGGATGAGTATGAAAGCAAAGTTCCTTGTGAAATAGGAAGCATTGTGATTTAGACACAAGTAAAAAGGTCATAGGTTTTGAATTACAGGATTTCTCTTCTTGGTCTAATGCAAAATGATGAGAGAATGGATGCACAATTAGGTCATTTTAAGGTAGATTCTCATTGTCTTAAATGACTGTGTTCTTTTCACTGGTACGCAAGGAGGAAGATGATATTATCCTATAAACTCTTGTTGTGTTTAGAAATAATTATTTGATACCTTGCTTCTCCTAGAGTAGATGGGGGAGGGGGTTTAAATATATCTTTTTGAGCATACTGCCTACCCTTGGACAGTGTGTGCATTTTTGTTTCACTTAAAAGCTGATAAGACAGTTAAGAAAAAAGGACAAATAATTGTGTTGAAACTCTACCACCAATATCAATTGGGCTGTTTAATTCTCTGCAAAATATATTTGCTGTACAGCCCAAAAGTCTCCTACTTTTAAGTACTCTTGCTTGTTATAAAAATGTTTTATAAGAATGAAAAGTGATAAGTACTTTAATTTAAATATTGTTTTTACCGCAAAGCTTGGTTTTGCATATGCTAGAAATTTACTGAAGTGAGCAAAGATGGCTCCAGGTTCTTTTGCCTAGTAGATTTCAACTGTGAATTAGAAACATCCTATTTTCTCTGATTATACTACATGAGTCTAGAGTTCAGCTTGTTAAAGCTTTCTTAACTATTTCTAATAGCTTGAAAGAGATATGTATGTTCCAGTATTAATATTGCTTTCCTTTCCCCTACTCTATAGGGGCTTCCTGGTGACCGAGGGCCACCTGGGCCTCCAGGGATACGTGGTCCTCCAGTAAGTAACCTGAAATGCTTCAGCATTATTAATGTAAATTGGTAGTGATACAAAGTATCCGTTGAACTAATATAAAACTCCTTTTGTGTGTACAGGGTCCTCCAGGTGGTGTGAAAGGTGAGAAGGGTGAGCAAGGAGAGCCAGGCAAAAGAGTAAGTCTTATCGTTACTAATATTGTTTTCTAAAAATTGTACACGTATCTACATATATATGTGCATAGATATGTATGTGATTTTATTCTTTCCTCATAAATAGGACTTTCATTGCCTCAAAATGTCATTACCAACATGTTCATGTATTATAACATTGAAATGTAAAAAGTCTACTTAATGTAGTCCAAAACAGGAAAAACATTCATTATATTCTCCAACCTCAAACTTCCTAACTAACAGATTTGTGTTCTTGCCCCATTATTTGTTTGTATTTAATAGGGTAAACCAGGCAAAGATGGAGACAATGGCCAACCAGGAATTCAAGTGAGTAGCAAAGGTCATTTTCCCAAAAAAATTGGCATCATTTGTAGATGGTGATAAAGAATTAGGATGGCAAAGACACTAGGGTTTAGAAATAGTTTAAGTGAATGAAAATTATTCTTTCTTTCTATTTTAAATATAAAGTTGAGATTCCGCTATGATTTTTTAAGTCAGATTTATTGAGATATGATTTATATACAGCAAAATCGCCCTTTCTTTAGTGTACAGTTTTGTGCATTTTCACAAATGCATACAGTTGGGTAGCCATCACCATAATCAAGAACAATTCTGTTACTACCAGAATTCCCTGTTCTTTTTTGCTAACCTCCTCCTTCACCCTGAGACCCTGGCAACAACTGATTTGTCTTCATCTCTATAATTTTGCCTTTTCCAGAATGCCATATAAATGAAATCATACAGTATGTAGCCTTAAAGAATCAGGATTTTTTTCACACAGCATAATGCATTATAGTGTGTGTCAATAGTCTATCCATTTTTATTGCTGAGTAGTATTCCATCGTATGGCTGAAACATGGTTAATTTATCCATTTACCCATTTAAAGATATTTTGATGGTTTATGACTTGAGGCCACTATGAATAAAACTACTATAAATACAAGTTTTTGTATAAACAAAAATTTTTTTGTTCCAGTAAAAATTTTGACTGATAGTTTTTCTAATTACTATAAAAACATGCAAGTCTGGGAAGTTTATTTCAAGCAGCCTCTCTTCAAGCACAGAGTATACACAGTAGGTATAAAAAAAAGTTTTTGAGTGCATTTAGAAAACTTGAGGAAGTTTAAAGGTCATCCGAAAGGAAAAGGATAATTCTTACAAAGCTAGGAATTAAAATAAAATCAGATGAATTGATTTCAAGATGATTTTACTAAACAAGAAGCCCTCAACTTACAAACTCTATATTCACAAATGTCTTAAACATATAAAATGGTATAAGGGGAGATATGTTCAAGAGGCTTCTTTTGGAACAATTGATCTTTGTTTCATAATTCAGGCATCCACAGTGTTGAACAGTTGCCTCTGATTGTTTTTGACAAATGTCCCTGGAGGGTGGGGGAGGGAGACTTTTTCCTATTTGTGCTGGGTGAGCTGGAATCTGGTCAAATAGACAGCACTATGAGCAGGTCTTCTAGGGAACCACCACACAGGTCAGTCAGATAATGACATTGCTCTGGGTATGAATCTTTGGAGGTGCTCCAACCCTGCTCCCCCTCTCCAGCGGCTGCTAGGTTGTTGATTTCACCATGATACAGACTGTTGTCAAGTCTATGGCGGAGTTGGGAAGGAGGCGATGGGAATAAAACAAGTCAAAACGCCACGAAGCTCACTGCTTTTACCAAGATTCAGCCATGTTCCTTGAACAAATGCTCCCCAGATTGTTACAAGCCTTTGATTAATTTCCAGAGTTCTGAAAAAGTTGATTCTGACCATTTTTGTCCTTTCATTGCTTTTATGGAGGGGAGAATTTTTGGAGTTCTTTATTCTGCTGTTTTCACTTATGTCACCCTGTCTATGTTTTAAAGGGTTTGCCTGGTGATCGAGGTGATCCTGGTGAACCAGGAAGGGATGGTGAAAAGGTAAGAATTTTTATATTTTGAGGTGGCTGGTTTTCTTTTAGTTAAACAGAATCCTTTTCTCTCCTAAGGTTTAGTTCTAAATGAAGAAGTTGTAAATAACCAGCTTTTGTATTGAAAACATGCCTTCCTCATCCATTTTTTTTTTCCTTACCGCTTCCTCTAAATTTTCTTCATTATCCTAAATCACAGCCCATGTGGTGGAAATACATGAAGGATTATTTAACTTTAAAGCATTCCCACTTTGACAAGTTGGTCACTTTATTTTAAGCATGTATCTGCATAACTTTTGTTCTCCAGAAAGAGTATTAAGCATTATTTTAGTGAGGTCCTCATACTACAAAAAGCTTACGTTTGTGAATTTAGAATGTCTCCACTAAACATTACCGTTCTTTATGCAATTATTGTCAGTAACTCTATGGCTAATTCTTTGTCGTTTTTTTCATCTGGCTATCCAGCCTGATTGAGGTCATTTATTTGGTTATCTATTTTAAAAGTGATTTTGAAAGAATGTAGGAGGCACACAGTTACCCTATTTTTAGCAAGATACAAAATATGCAGTCTTCCATTCCCTCTGGTCTCTAATGCCTTGGTATTAAAACTGAAACTGAAAAAACGTTGTTTTGCCAGAAAGGAGGAAAAGGCGTTACAAACTTGAATGTACCTAGAGGGCACACATTTAAATGGTGATTTGTCTCTGAACTAGTTCCAAGTTCTAGCTTGGCCTTAAGAGGCACAGCTAGAATAAAGGAATATAGTAAATACTCAGAGAACAAGATGTTTTGTTTTTTTCAAGTTCAAGTAGTAACTCCTTAAACTAAAAGGAGCTTATAGATAGATGAAAGATTTCTATGAACAAGTCTTAAACCAAAAAAGGAGTGTGCAGGAGACATCTCTTCGTATGTCTTGGCCAGTAGACTAATAGTTAAATACTATGTTATTCTGTGCTGTTGTAGCTGCTGGTTAAGGATAAAAGTTTTATCTCAACATGTCTTTCATTAGCTTCCACGAGTAAGCTCACAAAAGCAATTATGATTAGCTGTCCCTGCTGATAGTTAAGTCCATCACCTCCAAATATCTTTTACTAATGGAAATGATAGTAGATTTACACCTTTGACCAATTTTATATAAAGGAACATGTAATGGTTTTAACTGATTTTTTTTTAATGGTGCCAATTATTTCATCGAGTATTTACTTTATAAGGTACCTGGGTGGCACAAATGGTTGAGTACTCAACTACGAACCAAAAGCTTGTTGATTTGAACCCACCCAGAGGTGACTCAGAAAAAAGGCCTGGCAGTCTCCTTCCAAAAGGTCATAGCTTTGAGAAACCTAAAGAGTACGTTTATGCTCTGACATACATAGGGTTGCAGTGAGTCAGAATCAACTCAGAGACAACTGGCATGGTTTTTTTGGTTTATTTACTTTATAGGATACTCACAATTAGCTAGAAAATAGGAGCCTTAAAGGATATTAGAGCTAGAAAGACTTAGAAGCCTTGTCCAACTTCTTCACTTTTATATATAAGGTAGAGAGAGAGAGAGAGAGATCAATTAATTTTATCAAGATCTCATAGCTGGTAAATCTGAAACAACATTATAGGTCTTCCTAGGCTTAGTTCAGTATTGTTTCATTACCTCATGTTGTATTTCTCATTTGAGGTACTTCATTATGAATTTCTGTCTTTGTGAAATTTAATTATCTCTTATCTTCGTGAGGAAATTGTTATTTTCCTGTGATTTTTACTAAAGTATTTTATAATTTTATTGAACAGGGCCAAAAAGGTGAAATTGGCCCAACTGGGCCTCCTGGACTTGTAAGTGTTTTTTAATCTTCATTTATTCAGTTTATTAATGCATTGTCATTTTTGTACCTTAATTATATCCTCCCTACCTTCTCTCATAAAAAAAATAGAACATAAAATTCCAAATCATTGTCAAAAATCACTTGGCTGAACTTTTGCTGGCTCAAAAGTCTTGGCATCTAAGAACTTCAGTGAAGATGACCTTAAGATCTTTGTGGTATTCTGTTTGTGTATTACTTATTCATAGTAAAGATCCAAAATTATGGCACTGAGTTGTTTTGCATCAATGATTGCCAAAATCATCTCTCAAGCAACCAGCAGGTGGTGCAAGTGTTGCTTACAAAGGCTCAATAGAAGAAACGGGGAACTGAGGAAAGGTCCTTTCCCCTTCAGAGCTCAGAGGAAAAACGGATTTGGTCCTAATAGGCTTTCTCAATTTGTAATTGTCTGGTTTATACCTCTTTCTTTCCTGAGTGTGTGCTTTCTAGGGGCTCTTAATAACAAATGTAGGAAACTGTTCCATAAAAAAATAAATTGAGGGGTTATGAATTTTGTCATTTACATTTACCATGAAATTTAAGTCTCAAAGATATTTCCAATCTTATTAAAAATAAAATATTATTACTGAGGTTCTACACATTGGTTTTTCTTTGGTTGAAATCTGGTAAGGGTTTAGACTGTATTGAAGCCACAGAGGAGAGAATGCTAGAAAACCTATTCTGTATGTTTGAAAATTTTAGTGAAAGTTATGTAATGCTTTTAGTCCATAGTGAGTCTCAGGTGTTGATACTTAGGATGGTTCTAAATTTGATGAGGAGCTATTTTTAAAAGATCTTAGACAATTTCTGTTCACTTTCATTTTAAAATCAGAGTTTTCATTTTCTAAGAAGTAATCTCTAAAAAATGACACAGTAAAATTTGGTTGAGTATCAGAAAAAAAATGGGAATTTTGAGAGTACAGCCCTATCCAGCAGCTCACTTTCCCTTTTGAACCAGCATCCCAGTTCTGGGTCCCACAACTTTCAGTCTCCTTTTGTCTGAATATTTATTATATCCCATAGAGCCAGGATAAATATCACACTTTATCAGTAGGCGTTGATTTTTACCTCAGATTGACGATTTCTTAAATCTGAGGCTTATTTACCTTTGTGGGTCTATGAGGTGAATTTCTTTATATTTAGTTTATTTAATATGAAATATCTTTAGAACGGCCTTACGTACTGAGGGTCTAAGAAGACAGAGAGAAAAGGAATGATCAGTTGGTTGGGTTTAATTAATAAAGCCTTTCTCGAAGAGAGGAAACCCTGGTGACATAGTGGTTAAGTGGTATGGTTGCTAACCTGAAGGTCAGCAGTTCAAATCCACCAGGCGCTCCTTGGAAACTCTATGGGGCAGTTCTACTCTGTCCTATAGGGTCGCTATGAGTCAGAATTGACCTGACGGCAACAGGTTTGGTTTGGTTTTTTTGGTTTTCTGGAAGAGATGAGTTTTCTTTTTTTTTTAAAGAGGAAAAAAGTACAGATTGGTAAAGAGAAAGATGGAGGAGGGCATTACAGATGTTTGGAATGGCATGTGCAAAGGCATAGACAAGAATGTGGAAGTTGCATGAAGTGGTAATAGTCAGACCTCACTCTAATAGAAACTCATTGCTAGAAATAACAGGAGATGAAATAGATGAGAGAAGTATTGGGAGTGAGAAGTGACTTGAGAGAGTCTAGGGTTAAAAGTAGCATCAGATAGTAAGAAGAAGTGAGCAATTTTGAGTCCTTAAGCAGGGTAGTTACCAGAGAAAAATTGGTTTTTGAGGTTTTTTTATTCTAGCAGTAGACTTGCATTCAAAGGGACGAGATCAGTGGTGCTTCTATTAGTCCAAGTGTAAGGTGAGGATAGTAGCTGTAGCAACAGAAGAGAACAAATTAGAGAGACGTTTTCAGTAAAGAATTCTCAGGCTAAGCTTACTGGAATGAATTGAATGTGTATTACAAGAGAAGAAAAGTCAAAAATAATTCTAGCTTTATAAGCATGGGGCTCAGGAGGGTGGTAATATTGTTAATGGCATTGGAAATTTTCTAATTGGTTGGAATATGGGAATAATATAAAATGTTACTTATAATCTGATAGTTGTCTTAGTTTTGCATCTGAACACTTTACCAAAATGATGACAGTATAATCATATGTAACTGCTATATTATTTTCAGGACAACAAGCCTCTTCCTCTTTGAGTTCCTTTATTAGTATTTGTTTTTTTCTTTCATGATAAAGGTACTACCAAGGCCTGGGACTGGTGTAACTGTGGGAGAAAAAGGAAACATTGGATTACCGGGCTTGCCTGGAGAAAAAGGAGAGCGAGGATTCCCTGGGATACAGGGTCCACCTGGCCTTCCTGGAACTCCAGGTAAAAGATGCTATACTTATGTCTTTGTGCTTATAGCATCTTTACTAATCCATGTATACGGTATTACGTTAGTTTTAGGGTAAGCAGTAAGCATAAGAGTAGAAGACATGGGTATTTTTAATTGACAGATACTTCTCAATTCTTACTATAGTTTTTTCTTTCTCACCAAATTTCTTACCTGTACTTAAAAAAAAAAGCTGAATCATTTGAGTAGTGACTTTTTTTCCTAAAATCCCATTTCTACCTTTTATTATTAATAATTTACACCAAACAATTTTGTGATCCGATAAATGAATCATCATATTTTCATGCTCTTATGGAAAGAGATACTGTCCTACTAATGCCTGGTTTTGCAAGATTTTCTGTATAAAAATGGTAAGCAGCACTGTCCACTTAAATAATTCCAGAAACATGTACCTAGAAATCTCAATGGTTATTTTGCTACGCCATAAAATCTTAGGGCTCAATAATGAGTCTTATCTCATTATTCACTACATTGTGGAGATATACAATGTAGTGAAGCATTTCTAATTCGGCCACAAATTAAGCACTGTCCTTGTTTAGCATGTTTATTTAGATGTCGAGTAAGATGGAGTGTAGTAGGGATTTATGTAAAATTTGCAAAAGCATCCAGTACAGTACCTGGTACATACACATTCAATAAATTCTGGTTCCTTTCTCTTCAAAAGTATTTGGCTAATGAGATATTAACATTATAAGATGAGAGACTGGCACTGATCCTTCCAAGGAGAAGGAGAATAAAATGTGGATTCTGTTATGCTCTAACGAAGTATGCGCTTTGGATTTCTGATTTCAAGATAGTGGACTAAACACATACTTTGTCTGGAAAATGGGGATAAAGAATTCCCCCAGGATACAGCAAAAGAGTTAAAGATTTAGAAAGTACAAAAGAAAAAGTTGAGACATAAAGAATAAACCTAAAATTTCTAAAATCTATCATGAAGGAGTTCACAGAGGAGAGAATGGGATGAGAGGCAATATTTGAAAAAAGTAATGCCTGAGAACTTCCTGTATTAAAAACAGACATAAGTTCCAGTGAAAGGACTCATGAAGTCCTTTAAAAAACCCAAAAAACCAAACCTGTTGCCATTGAGTCAATTCCGACCCATAGCAACCCTATAGGACAGAGCAGAACTGCCCCATAGAGTTTCCAGGGAGCACCTGGTGGATTCAAACTGTTGACCTTTTGGTTAGCAGGTGAAGCTCTTAACTACTATGCCACCAGGGTTTCCATGAAGTCCTTAGCAGGATTAAAATAATAATAATAATACAAAAATCAATAGCAAAACATGTTGTAAGACATTTCAGAATTCAAGGGTAAAAAGAAGTTCTTAAAAACTATCTGAGACCTCTGTAATAATTACTAGAGGTTTTACTCCAAAAGGAAGAAAAATGAATGCAGGATGAAGTAGGAGGGGGAACTAAGGTATAAGAACCAATGGTTAGGAAAGCTATTAATAAAGCATGTTAAGTTTAAATAAAAAGTATTGCTTATTAAGAAAATTAAGTAACATCCTGAAACTGTAATTGTAGACATTATAAGATGACAAGAATAAGTTGAAATAAGTAACTACAATTCATGTGAAAGGAGTAAACACCAATTAAAAGACAAAGACTAAAATAAAATTGGAATATGAATATCTATTTTTTTTATGTAAAACAGGCATAACTAAGAAAAGGACACAGGAAATTTGAAAATAAAGCAATGGAAAGATGTACTAGGTAAAAGGTATCAAAAAGAAAACTGATTTAGTAATTCTAATATAATATGAAATAGAAATCAAGGCAAAAAAACGCATTACGGGGACAAGAGAAACATTTCATATGGATAAATAGATAAATTATACCACAATAACACAAAAGTCATGAAACTTTATGCATTTAACAGTATAACTTTGAATATATAAGTGAAAACTGATAAGCTGTAAGAAAGAAATTGGCAAATCCCTAATATATCAAATAGGTGAAACATAAATGATATAAATACTTTGAGCAACACAATTGAGCTATATATGGGGGAAAGAGATGAGCTGTGTGCAGCAGAGAATACACATTGGAACATTTACAGAAATCATACCAGAAAAAAAATCAAAAAAAATTTATATGTAGTTCACGCTCTGTGACCAGAGTGAAGAAAGTTAGAAATTAATAACAGACCACCCCCAATATCTTTACATTTGTAAATTAGGAAGCACATTTATAAGTAACTCTTGAGGTAAAAAGGAAATAAGAAGCCACTGAAAGCTAAACAACCACAAAAGCACTGCATATCAAAACTCTTTGACTATGGCCAAAGTGACACCATTACTTTATCACAAAGTTGGAAAGACTAAAAGTAAATAAGCTAAGTTAAAAAGGGAAAACTAGAAAAAAGATAAGCACAAAGAAAGTTAGAAGGGAGAACTTGGTAAAGACTTAAAAAAAATAAAGCGGAAGACAAACTAAAGCAAATATAGTTTAATAAGAAAAATAAATGATGTTACTTTGAAAAAAAGTAAGAAATGAACAAGACTTTGACAAATACAATCAAGAGAAAAATGAAAGAAGTAACAAATAAAAAAGAATTAGTAAATAAAAAGGAATTATTGCCATAAATACAATTGAAAATTTTAAATTATATAAATATATCAAAATATTTGAAACTCTAGATGAAATAAATTCCTCATAAAAGAGAAAACATAAACTACTAAAATTGTTCTGAGAAAGTAAGAAACCTGGATAGATCAATTACTATAGAAAAATTTGAAATAGTAATTAAAGATCTTCATGAAAAGTATTTATGGGTGCTTTTTTAAGGATTCATGAGTGAATTCTGTGAAACTATAGAATAAATAATTCCCATACAGATAATTCCCATGTTTTTGTAAACTATTTCAGAGCGTTTTAAAAAAAAGAAAATTCAAATTCCAGGATGTAATGTTAGAAATAACTATGTCAATCTCATTTATGAACCTAGAAGCAACAATCCTAAGTAAAATATCAAATCAATTCAGAAGTATATTAAAATAATGTTATGACCAAGTAGATTTTACCCTAAGATTGCAAAGATAGTTCAACAGTACTGTAAATGATATACTAATAGATTTAAAAAGAATAGACCTGTGGGGAGATTGGAACTCTTACAGACTGCTAATGGGAACATAAAATGGTACAACCACCATGGAAAATGGTGTGGCACTTCCTTAAAAAGCTAGAAATCGAAATACCATATGAACCAGCAATCCCACTTCTATGTATATATCCTAGAGAATAAGATCTGTGACAAGAACAGACATATGCACACCCAAGTTCATTGCAGCGTTATTTACAACAGCACAACATGGAAACAACCTAAGTGCCTAAAAAAAAAAAGTGCCTATCAATGGATTAATGGATAAACAAACTGTGGTACCTACACAAAATTTAACACCACGTAACGAGAAAGAACAATGATGTATCTTCGAGACACCTCATGACATGGATAAATCTGGAGGACATTATGATGAGTGAAATAAGTCAATCACAAAAGGACAAATATTGTATGAGACCACTGTTATAAATAGTCAAGAAAAGGTTTACACACAGACAGAAACATTTTTTGTTAGTTACCAGAGATGGGAGGGGGAGGGAGGGAAAAGTCACTAACAAGAGAGTAGACACATGTTCACTTTGTTGAGGGGAAGTGCAATATGGGAGAAGTCAGCACAACATGACCAAGACAGAGGAAGACACTGAGAGGTACACAATAACAAAAGACAATGCTGGTAAGTAATTATAACATATATAATCCTGTAACAACAGTAATAACAAACAAGAATAAATGAGAGGATACATAGACAGGTATGCTGAACAGGTGTGGGAGAACGTAGGGGAGTACACCCCACGTGCATATATAGGTTTGGCTGTGGATATTTCTACACACATATTTGTATGTGTTACATGTGTATTTATGTATATAACAGAGCACACAGGGGGCACAGTCATGGAAACATCTTAGACATAACCAAACACGTTGCAGGACTATGTTACTGGGCTTGAAGGCTAAGGACCATAGTCTTGGGGGACATCTAGGTCAACTGGCATAACAGTTCATGAAGACAATGTTCTATGTTCTATTTTGGTGAGTAGCATCTAGAGTCTTAAAAGGTTGCAAGCAGCCATCTAAGATACAACTATTGGTCTCTTTCCATTCTGAGCAAAGGAGAGTGAAGAAAGAAACAATTAGTCCAAAGGAACCACAGCCTGCACTACCCTGAGGCCAGAAGAACTAGATAGTATCCAGCTGCCACTCCTGACCACTCTGAGCAGGATAACAATAGAAAGTCCAGGTTAGAGTGGGAAAGAAATGTAGAACAAAATTCAAATTTGTAAAAAAGACCAGATTAACTGATCTTAGACTAGAGGAACCCCTGAGACTATGGCCCTTAGAAACCCTTCTAACCTCGACCTTAAGCCATTCCCAGAGATCACCTTTCAGCCAGATAATATGTTCTTGTTGTTGTTAGGTGCCATCGAGTCAGTTCCAACTCATAGCGACACTATGCACAACAGAACGAAACACTGCCTGGTCCTGAGCCATCCTTATAATTGTTGCTATGCTTGAGCTCATTGTTGCAGCCACTGTGTCAGTCCACCTCACTGAGGGTCCTCCTCTTCTCTGCTGACCCTGTACTCTGCCAAGCATGATGTCCTTCCCCAGGGACTGATCCCTCCTGATAACATGTCCAAAGTATGTAAGACACAGTCTTGTCATCCTTGCCTCTAAGGAGCATTCTGGCTGTGCTTTTTCTAAGACAGATTCGTTCATTCTTTTGGCAGTCCATGGTGTATTCAGTATTCTTCGCCAACACCACAATTCAAATGCGTCAATTCTTCTTTGGTCTTCCTCACTCGTTGTCCAGCTTTCACATGCGTATGATGAGATTGAAAACACCATGGCTTGGGTCAGGTGCACCTTAGTCTTCAAGGTGACATCTTTGCTCTTCAACACTTTAAACAGGTCCTTTGGAACAGATTTACCCAATGCAACGCGTCTTTTGATTTCTTGACTGCTGCTTCCATGGCTGTTGATTGTGGATCCAAGTAAAACGAAATCCATGACAATCTTTTCTCCATTTATCATGATGTTGCTCATTGGTCCAGTTGTGAGGATTTTTGTTTTCTTTATGTTGAGGTGCAATCCATACTGAAAGTTGTAATGTTTGATCTTCATCAGCAGGTGCTTCAATTCCTCTTCACTTTGAGCGAGCAAGGTTGTGTCATCTGCATAACACAGGTTGTTAATGAGCCTTCCTCCAATCCTCATGCCCCGTTCTTTGTATAATCCAGCTTCTCGTATTATTTGCTTAGCATACAGATTGAATACGTATGGTGAAAGAATACAACCCTGACGCACACCTTTCCTGACTTTAAACCAATCAGTATCCCCTTGTTCTGTCCGAACAACTGCCTCTTGATCTATGTACAGATTCCTCATGAGCACAATTGAGTGTTCTGGAATTTCCATTCTTTGCAATCTTACCCATAATTTGTTATGATCCACACAGTCGAATGCTTTTGCATAGTCAATAAAACACAGGTAAACATCCTTCTGGTATTCTCTGCTTTCAGCCAGGATCCATCTGACATCAGCAATGATATCCCTGGTTCCATGTCCTCTTCTGAGTTTGGCCTGAATTTCTGGCAGTTCCCTGTCGATATACTGCTGCAGCCATTTTTGAGTGATCTTCAGCAGAATTTTGCTTGTGTGACATTAATGATATTGTTCTATAATTTCCACATTGGGTTGGATCACCTTTCTTGGGAATAGGCATAAATATGGATCTCTTCCAGTCAGTTGGCCAGGAAGCTGTCTTTCATCTTTCTTGGCATAGATGAGTGAGCACCTCCAGCGCTGCATCTGTTTGTTGAAACATCTCAATTGATATTCCATCAATTCCTGGAGCCTTGTTTTTCGCCAATGCCTTCAGAGCAGCTTGGACTTCTTCCTTCAGTACCATCGGTTCCTGATGATATGCCACCTCTTGAAATGGCTGAACATCAACAAATTCTTTTTGGTATAATGACTCTGTGTATTCCTTCCATCTTCTTTTGATGCTTCCTGCGTCATTCAATATTTTCCCCATAGAACCCTTCACTATTGCAGCTCGAGGCTTGAATTTTTTCTTCAGTTGTTTCAGCTTGAGAAAGGCCGAGTGTGTTCTTCACTTTTGGTTTTCCATCTCCAGCTCTTTGCACATGTCATTATAATACTTTATTTTGTCTTCTCGAGAGGCCCTTTGAAATCTTCTCTTCAGTTCTTTTACTTCATCAATTCTTCCTTTTGCTTTAGCTGCTCAACTTTCGAGAGCAAGTTTCAGAGTCTCCTCTGACATCCATCTTGGTCTTTTTTTTCTTTCCTTTCTTTTCAGTGACCTCTTGCTTTCTTCATGGATGATGTCCTTGATGTCATTCCACAACTTGTCTGGTCTTTGGTCAGTAGTGTTCAATACGTCAAATCTATTCTTCAGATGGTCTCTAAATTCAGGTGGGATATATTCAAGGTCATATTTTGGCTCTCGTGGACTTGCTCTGATTTTCTTCAGTTTCATATTGAACTTGCATATGAGCAATTGATGGCCTGTTGCACAGTTGGCCCCTGGCCTTGTTCTGACTGATGATATTGAGCTCTTCCATCATCTCTTTCCACAGATGTAGTCAGTTTGGTTTCTGTGTGTTCCATCTGGCGAGGTCCGTGTGTACAGTTGCTGTTTATGTTAGTGTAAAGAGGTATTTGCTATGAAGAAGGTATTGGTCTTGCCAAATTCTATCATTCGATCTCCGGCATTGTTTCTATCTGTCACCGAGGCCGTATTTTCCAACTACCGATCCTTCTTCTTTGTTTCCAACTTTCGCATTCCAATCACCAGTAATTATCAATGCATCTTGATTGCATGTTCTATCAATTTCAGACCGCAGCAGCTGATAAAAATCTTCAATTTCTTCATCTTTGGCCCTAGTGGTTGGTGCATAAATTTGGATAATAGTTGTATTAACTGGTCTTCCTTGTAGGTTTATGGATATTATCCTATCACTGACAGCGCTGTACTTTAGGATAGATCTTGAAACGTTCTTTTTGATGATGAATGCACCACCATTCCTCTTCAAGTTGTCATTCCCAGCACAGTAGACTATATGACTGTCCAATTCAAAATGGCCAATACCAGCCCATTTCAGGTCACTGACGCCTAGGATATTGATGTTTATGTGTTCCATTTCATTTTTGACGGTTTCCAATTTTCCTAGATTCATACTTCATACATTCCAGGTTCTGATTATTAATGCATGTTTGCAGCTGTTTCTTCTCATTTTGAGTCATGCCACATCAGCAAATGAAGGTCCCGAAAGCTTTACTCCATCCACGTCATTAAGGTCAATTCTACTTCGAGGAGGCAGCTCTTCCCCAGTCATCTTTTGAGTGCCTTCTGACCTGGGGGGCTCATCTTCCAGCACTGTACCAGACAGTGTTCCACTGCTGTTCGTAAGGTTTTCACTGGCTAATACTTTTCAGAAGTAGACTGCTGGGTCCTTCTTCCTAGTCTGTCTTAGTCTGGAAGCTCAGCTGAAACCTATCCTCCATGGGTGACCCTACTTGTATCTGAATACTGGTGGCATAGCTTCCAGCGTCACAGCAACATGCAAGCCCCCACAGTACGACAAACTGACAGACGCATGGGGGGGCCAAATAATATACAGGCCTATAAAATAAACAGTAACATCCATGAAGAATGTGCTTTTTAGAACGATGACCTATATGAGAGCAAAAGGGCAACATCTGCCCAAAAGGAATGATGAGAAGAAAGGAAGGGGCAGGAAAACCAGACAAGTGGAAATGGGGAACTCAAGGTGATATAGGGGAGAGAGAGTGCTGACACATTTCAGGGATTGCAACCAATGTCACGGAAAAATTTCTGTATAAACTTTTGAATGGGAAACTAATTTGCTCTGTAAACCTTCACCTAAAGCACAGGAAAAAATAAAGGGGTCACTTGATGCAGAGAAAGCAGTCAATAAAATTCAGTACCCATTCATTTTTTTCTCTAAGTTTTATTTATTTTGTTGTTATTGAGGATATACACAGCAAAATATACACCAATTCAGCAGTTTCTACATGTAAAATTCAGTGACATTGATTATATTCTTTGAGTTGTGCAACCATTCTCACTCTTCTTTTCTGAGTTGTTCCTCCCTCATTAACATTAACTCACTGCCCCTTAAGTCTCCTATCTTTTGAGTTGCTGTTGTCAATTTGACCCCATATAGATAGTTTTAAAAAAGCATAATGCTCAAAGCAGAACTTATTTACTAGATAAGGTAAACCATTGTTCAGTTTTAAGATTTCAGGGGATATTTTTGATTTAAGGTTTAAAGATACTCTCAGGGCAGTAGTTTCAGGGGTTCATCTGTTCTCCGTAGCTCCGGAAAGTCTGGAGTCCATGAGAATTTGAAAATCTCTTCTGCATTTTCCCCCTTTTGATCAGGAGCCATTTATGGAATCTGATCAAAATGTTTAGTAATGGTAGCTGGGCACCATCTGGTTCTTCTGGTCTCATGGCAAAGGAGGCGGTTGCTCATGGAGCCAATTAGCCACACATTCCATATCCTCTTCCTATTCCTGACTTTCCTTCTTCCTCTGTTGCTCCAGATGAATAGAGACCAATTGTTGTGCTTTGATGGCCACTTGCAAGCTTTTAAGACCCCAGGCACTACACAGCAAACTAGAAGATGCGTTAGAAGCACTAAACACATTAGGCCAATTAACTGGGGTATCCCACGAAACGATGACCCTAAACCTCCAAACCAAGGCACCAAATCCCATGAGGTGTTTGATTGTACATAAGCAGCCTCAGAAGCTACTGTGTTTTTTTTTTTGTAAATATATCTACTACACAACTTTTGCCAATTCAACTGTTTACAGGTGTACAACTTTTATTAACAGCAGCTACAATAATCAGCTGTGCAACCCTACCCTTAATGTGATTTTTCTATCATTGTTAACCCCCCTTTTCCTCTTCCCTCCTGCTTCTGGTAACCACTAATAAGCTTTGGTCTCTGTACATTTGCCTTTTCTTCTCTTTTTATATAAGTAAGGCCATACAGTAGTCATTCTTCAGTGACTGGCTTATTTTACTCAGCATGATATCTTCAAACTCTCTCTATACCATAGCGAGTATCAGGACTTCATTTCTTCTACTGGCTGAGTAGTATTCCACTGTATGTATATACCACATTTTGTTTATCCATTCATTTGCTTGTCGGTGTTTAGGTTGTTTCCACCTTTTGGCTATTGTGGATAGTGCTACAATGAACTTCTCCATTTGTTTTTTAAAGAAAATAATTACTAGAATTAAAAGAGGACTAACTTGACGAAGCCTATCTACTGGACCATACAGGAAGTGCTCTACTTCGTGATGAAGCATCAGAAGCATTCTCATTCAAGTAAAAAAATGAGATAAAGATACCCAGAATCACCGATACTGTTTGTTATTATACTAGAGATCCTAGCAATGAACTAAGGCTGAAAAAAAAAAGAAGTATAAGGACAGAAAGGAAAGCAAATTTTTGTTATCCATAGACCATATGATTGTTGTTGTTAGGTGCCATTGAGTCAGTTCCAACTCATAGCGACCGTGTGTACAAAAGAACGAAACATTACCTGCTCCATGTCTTCCTCACAATCATTGCTATGTTTGAGCCCATGGTTGCAGCCACTGTGTCAGTCCATCTCATTGAGGGTCTTTCCTATTTTTTGCTGACCCTCCACCAAGCATGATGTCCTCCAAGTATTGGTCCCTTCTGATAACATGTCCAAAGTATGTGAGACATAGTCTCACCATTCTTGCTTCTAAGGAGCATTCTGGCTGTACTTCTTCCAACACAGATATGTTCATTCTTTTGGCAGTCCATGGTACATTCAATATTCTTTATCAACACCATAATTCAAAGGCATCAATTCTTCTTCAGTCTTCCTTAATCATTGTCCAGCTTTTGCATGCATATGAGGCTATTGAAAATGTCATGGCTGGGGTGAAGCACACCTTTGTCCTCCAAGTGACATCTTTGCTTTTTATAGCATTTTAAAGAGAACTTTTGCAGCAGACGATGCAGTGCATCGTTTGATTTCTCGACTGCTGCTTCCGTGGCTATTGATTGTGGATCCAAGTAAAATGAAATCCTTGACAACTTCAATCTTTTCTCCGTTTATCGTGATGTTGCTCATTGGTCCAGTTGTGAGGATTTTTGTTTTCTTTATGTTGAGGTGTAATCCATACTGAAGGCTGTGGTCTTTGATCTTCATCAGGAAGCGCTTCAAATCCTCTTCACTTTCAGCAAACAGGGTTGTGTCCTCTGCATATCGAAGGCTGTTAATGAGTCTTCCTCCCATCATGATGCCCCAATCTTCTTCATACAGTCCAGCTTCTTGGATCATTTGCTCAGCATACAGATTGACTCAGTGTGGTTGAAGGATACAACCCTGACAGACACCATTCCTGATTTTAAACCATGCAGTATCCCCTTGTCCACTTCAAACGACTGCCTCTTGGTCTATGTACAGGTTTTGCATGAGCACAATTAAGTGTTCTAGAATTCCCATTCTTTGCAGTGTATTTCACAATTTGTTATGATCCCCACAGTCGAATGTCTTTGCATAGTCAATAAAACACAGGATAACACCATATGATTATCTACTCAAAAATGTCATCTACTCTGAAAACCTAAAAGAATCAAATTACAAATTATCAGAACTTAAATAGAAAGTTTGCAGGATGATCAGATGTGAGTAGCACACATAAATAATTTGCCTTCCTCTACGTCAGTGATAACAAATCAAACATAAAATAGGAAAAAATCTAGTTTACAATAGTGATATTAATAGTAATTAAATTCATGACAGTTGTAAAGCTAACCTGTGAATAAACTCACCAAGAGATGTGCAAAACCTTTTTACAGAACTTCGTAAAATATTATTAAATCATTTAAAATCACTAAATAATTGGAAATACGTATCTTATTGTGCAATGGAAGAACTCAGTGCTGTAAACATTTAGTTCTACAAAAAAAAAAAATCCCTTTACATTTAAATTAATCTCACTCAGAATTCCAACAGGGTTTTTTTTTTTGTAACGAAACTGGCAAGCTGATTCTAAACTTCAATTGTAAGAATAAGTGTGCAGTAGTAGTATTAAAGACTTCTAAAAAATTTTTTTACTGTGTATAATGTGAAAGTTTACATAGCAAAGTAGTTTCCCATTCTATAGTTTATACATAAAGTGTTCCATAACAATGGTTTCATTCCCCACAGTGTGTCAGCAGTCTTCCCATATCCACCCTAGGTTTCCTATTTCCTTTTGTCCTGACTTTCTATCCCTTCCTGCCTTCTTCTTGTCTTTGCTTTTGGGCAAATGTCGCCCTTTTGATCTCGTATAATTGATTGTTGTAAGGAGCACATTCCTCTCAGGCATTATTGTTTCTTTAATGGGCCTGTCTATGATTTTATGGAAACCCTGGTGGCGTAGTGGTTAAGTGCTACAGCTGCTAACCAAAAGGTCGGCAGTTCAGATCCGCCAGGCGCTCCTTGGAAGCTCTATGGGGCAATTCTACTCTGTTCAGTAGGGTCGCTATGAGTCGTAATCGACTCGACGGCGATGGGTTTGGTTTTTGGTTCAGTCTATGATTTTAGTGAAAGATGATCTCCGGTAATGGCTTCAGTTACAGTTCAGAAGGGTGTCTATCTTAGGGCCATAGTCTCGGGGGTTCCTCCAGTCTCTGTCAGACCAATAAGTCGGGTCTTTTTTGTGAATTTGATTGTTTGTTCTACAATTTTTTTTCTCGTTCTGACCGGGACCCTGTTGTCATCCCAGTCAGTAGTGATAGCTGGGCACCGTCTAGCACATCTGGTCTCAAGATCATGTAGGCTGTGGTTCATGTGGTCCATTAGTCCTTTGGACTGATTGCTTCCTTTAGTCTTTGGTTTTCTTCATTCTCCTTTACTCTGGAACAATAAAAGACCAACACATGTATCTGAGATGGCCACTTGGAAGTTTTCAAAACCCAGATGCTACTTATCAAAGTAGGATGTAGAACTTTATGAACTATGTTGTGCCTGTTGATGTAGGTGACCCCCAAGTAAAGATGGTTTTTAAAAACGAGAAATATGAGCATATTTTCCTTACCAGTTTTGAAAACATTATAAAGCCATAATAATTAAAAAGTGTGGTACTGGTGCAGGAAAAAAAAAAAAAAAACAATGGAACAGAAGAATGTCCAGAGACAGAGCCATGTCTGTATGGGAGCCTCAGAAGGCTTCTTTTTCTCTTGCCAATGGCTTTCCAGTATTTCTGAGATTAAAAGATCATAGTGTCAAAGAGGAAACCCTGGTGGCCTAGTGGTTAAGTGCTGTGGCTGCTAACCAAAAGGTCAGTAGTTCAAATCCACCAGGTGCTCCTTGGAAACACTACGGGGTAGTCCTACTCTGTCCTATAGGGTCGCTATGAGTCAGAATCGACTCGACAACAGGCTTTTAGGCTAGGCTAGTGTCTTTTTTTTTTTAGTGTCAAAGAAGAGTAGATAGTTATTAGTACATTTGCAAAAGTAATAAAGTTACCTTAAATTCTTTCTTATACTTAAAATGGTAGTTACATTATTTGAAAATTTTTATCCCTTTGCCAGATGTTGATTCTTATAGAAAAAATAAGAACATAACCAGCCTTTTACATTAAAGGAAGATATTATCGTTACTTAGTGTCTCATTGATAACCAAAATAATTTCTCTCAAATCATTTTGATCACTTTAATGGGTACATTTTCTTATCTCAGGGACTGCAGTTGTCGGTCCTCCTGGCCCCCCTGGTTTTCCTGGAGAAAGAGGCCAGAAAGGTGATGAGGGCCCACCTGGACTGTCCATTCCTGGATCTCCTGGACTTGATGGACAGCCTGGCGCTCCTGGCCTTCCAGGGCCTCCTGGGCCTCCTGGCCTGCACATCCCTCCTAGTAAGCGATATTTTGTCTCCTCCTAAGTTCTATAGTTGTTTTTGTTTCTTTCATTTATAAGTGAATCTTGCTGAAGGTTGGCGTCGTTCTTTTTGTATCTGATATCTAAGAAATCCTACTGCTGCTTTTACTTTTGGATTTTTGGTGAATCTTTGATGGTTAAATTTATTCTTCAAATAATGCTTATTGTCATCAATATTCTATCTTCCTTTTGCACATAGCTAGTTGTTATTTCTGTAGAGCGGTAACTGAATATAAGTCCTTTCTTATTCTAGCCTGCCAAGATTTCTTTTCTATTCATCTTCTAGATATTTCACAACGATTAACTTGTTATCCTTTCTTTCTCTTATCTCAGGTGGTGAGATATGTGAAGCAGGCCCCCCAGGCCCTCCAGGATCTCCAGGTGATAGAGGATTTCAAGGAGAACAAGGAGTGAAAGGTTTGATTCCCAACCATATTCATTCCTTCATTATTTCAGATCATTGGCAAAACCTCCTATTATCCCCCATCCCACCTCACCCACCCACTCACTCCCGTGGTCATACCCCAAGACCAGCACAGTACCATTAGTGAACACCTCCATAATCTTGATTGCATGAATCCCATTTTCTGACCACCATCTTCTATCTCTCTAGCTCACCACTTCTAATAATCTGACTCCAAAATTACTTTAACCCCACTGAGAACTAACAACTTTAACTATCCCTCAACCCTTTGATGTCCTTTCATCCCTCTTAAACCAGCTAAAATTCCATGATCAATCATCGACTTCTTTGCCTTTCTGTCACTTCATTGTACTCACTTAGAACAAAATCATAGTCCTGGTTAATTCTAATTTCCACCTCTTTTGAGCCTGCTTCTTCTCTTGAAACTTCTAACACCTCTTCCCCCATTCTTATTTTTTTAAGTTGTGCTTTAGATGAAGGTTTACAGAGCAAATTAGTTTCTCATTAAATAGTTAATACACATACTGTTTCGTGACATTAGTTGCCGACCCCATGACGTGTCAAAACTCTCCCCTTCTCAACCTTGGGTTCCCCATTTCCATTCGTCCAGCTTTCGTTTCCCTTCCTGCCTTCTTGTCTTTGTTCCTAGGCTGGTGTGCCCATTTAGTCTCACATACGTGGTCGAGGTATGTGTATTATTGTTTGTTTTATGATGTTGTCTAATCTTTTGCTAAAGGATGAGCCTCAGGAGTGACTTCAGTACTGAGTTAAAAGAATGTTCGGGGGCCCCATTCTCACTTTAAGCTGCTGAACTTACTTTATCCTTCATTAACCAATTGAAGCAATAACAAGAGAATTTTCACAAATTGTCACCACCACATTTACCCACCTACCTACATCTGTGCCCGTGTACAAGATTTTATTTACATAAGCACACGAATCCTCAATGTACACCTTAATAAACTTTTATAAATGTATATTAAAACTATGTAACTACCATCCAGATCAAGATTTAGAACATTTCTAAGATCCTAGAAGATTGTCTTTGTGCCTTCTAGTCAGTACCCCTTAAAGGTACCTACTATTTTATTCTCTATTTATTGTAGGTTAGTTTGTCTAATTTTGAACTTTGTGTAAATGGAATCGTACGATACAGACTCTTTTGTGACTGGCATCTTTTGCTCAATATTATATCTGGGGGATATTTCCATATTTTTGTGTATAAAGATATTTTTTCACCGCTGTGTGGTATTCCATTGTATGGATTTACCGCAATATCAATTCTAATGTTTATGGACATTTGGTGTGCGGCTGTTACAGATAAAGCTGCATGTTTTTTAAGGCTTAAAAACTCATTTCTGTGGCATATATACCTGGGAATGGAATTGCTGTGATATAGAGTAGGTGTAGGTTTTGCTTCCATAGATATCAGCAAATCGTTTTCCAGAATGATTTTAATTTGCATTTCCCTGATGACTTATTGATGCTGACCATCTTTTCTTATGCTTTGGACGTGCCCTTTTGTAAAGTGTCTATTCAGATCTTTTTCCCATTTTTAATTGAGTTGTTGGATCTATCTTTTCCCTTTATGTGACTTTTTTCACTGTGTGTTTTGCTGAACAGAAGGTTTTAAGTAAATGAAGTCCGACTTATTAATGCCCCAACTTTATGGTTAGTGCTGTTTATGCCCTGGTTTAGAAATCTTTGCTTATTCTAAGGACCTGACAATATTCCTCTATGTTTTCCTCTAGAAACTTTATCGTTTTACCTTTTGTGTTTAGATCTTTGATCCGTCTTCAGTTAATTTTTGTGTATAGTGTGAGTCAGGGATGGAAGTTCATTTTTTCCCACATGGATATCCAGTTGACTCAGTACCATAGTACAAAAGGCCGTAATTACTGCACTGGATTGCATTAGCACTTTCGTCGTAAATCAGATGACTGTCTATTTGTGAGTCAGTTTCCGACCTCTGTATTTTGTTCAGTTGGTCTGTTTGTCTCTCCTTGGGCCAGTGTCAGACTGTGATTATTGTAGCTCTAGAGTAAGTCTTGGCTTTTTAGGTACTTTGCATTTCCATACACATTTTAGAATTATCTACCCAACTTTTAATTTTGGAATGCCCCAAGATTCAATCCTTGTTCCTCTTCTCTTCTCTAACTCATTCGTCTCATGACTTTAAATGCCATCTACTTGCCAATGACTTCTTAATTTATGCTTCTAGTCCAAACATAATTCTTTGCCTCTGGATTTGTATATCCAGCTGTCTACTCAACATCTGTATTTGGATATCTTTATTTGAATACACATTTTGAACTTGACATCCTGATCAAGTTAAAGTCCTGATCTCTGCTACCTCCTTCATAATCACTCCACTCATAATATTCCCCTTCTTACTTGAAGGCAGGCTGCTCTAGCCTTCCAGTTACCTGGGGAAAAAAACCTTGGATTCATCCTTGATCCCCCTCGTCCTTTGTATTCCAAATATGATCTGTCAGAAAATCCCAGGGGCTCTACTTTCAAATATGTCCCAAATCTAAATAATTCTCATCACCTTCATTGCTATCACCCTGGGATTAGCTACTGTAATCTCTCTCCTAGATTACTACAGCAGTAGCCCCCTAACTGGTCACCCTTTTCCATCATTGTCTTCCTAGTGATGCTTCTTAACATAGCAGCATCCAGAGTCATCCTTTTAAAACTTAAGACATGTCATGTTGATTTTCTGTTTAAAATCCTCTACTAGATTCTCATTTTACTCAGAGTAAAAAATAGTCTTTACCATGGCCTATAAAACCTTTCATTATCTGCCACTCATTATAACCTGTGAGCCCTCTTCCTCACTTTACTTCAGCAATTTGGTTTCCTTGCTGTTCCCTGTATGCTCCAAACTTGGCTATTCTCTCTGCCTGGGATACTATACACTCATTATGCTTGTGTCATTTCCTTTAGAGTTTTTTTTTTAAATCATATGTCATATTCTCAATGAGTCCTATCCTGACCACACTATTTAAAATTGCAACCTTCGATCCACCCTGGCATACCTAATCCTATTTAACCATTTGCCATCAAGTTAACTCCAACTCATGACCATGAGTCCAATCCCATTTATCTAGCTCTAATTTTTTTCCTATAAGCACAACACCTTTTAATGTATATGTAGTTTAATAATTTGTTACCTTCATTGTTCATTATCACTCCCCACTGGTAGACTGTAAGCTCTGTGAAAGCATGGATTTTTTGGTGGGGCATGGGGGCTGGAAGTCTTTTTCTTTTTTTAATATTTTATTGTGTTTAAGGTGAAAGTTTACACAGCCAATTAGATTCCCATTTAACAATTTCTACACAAATTATTCAGTGATTTTTGGGGAAGGGGCTGCAATTCTCATTATTTCCATTCTGGTTGCTCCATTTCTAGTACTCTAGTTTCCTTGCCCCCTTACCTTCTCGTCTTTGCTTTAGAGTAGTTCTTGACCATTTGGTCTCATATAGATGATTTTTTAAAGGAGCTCATTACTCACAGGTGATATTCTTTGTTTTATGAGCCAATCTGCTATTTATCTCAAAGGTGGCCTCAAGGATAATTTTGGTTTAAGATTTAAAGAGTATCTCAGGGTGACAGTCTCAGGGGAAGGCATGGATTTTTGTCTGTTTTGTTTATCAGTATATCACATGCACTTAGAACAGTGCTTGGCACACAGTAGGCCCTCAGTAAATATTTGTCACATGAATTGATTTCTAGAAATAGACTTCTCTAACCACAGTTAGATAGGGATGTTGTCCCTTAGTGCTAACTTCTTTAGAATCTATCTAAAGAAGGTAGATATACCCCTTACAGTAACATTTGCTTTCATTCTTATTTTCTTCAGGTGACAAAGGAGACACCTGCTTCAATTGTATTGGAACTGGTATTTCAGGGCCTCCAGGTCAACCTGGTTTGCCAGGTCTCCCAGGTCCTCAAGGTAAAACAGGAACATTTTAAAATACTTCTTGGCTAGATTTTGGTGAGCTTATAGTTTTAGAATGTTGCCAGTTCTCATTTTATAGCTAGCCACACATATCCATAACTAATTAAATAGGAAATGCCTCTATCTGCTACAAAATAAATTATGCTCTTGTTTCTAATACCTAAAGCTACTGACATTTTTCTGTTAAAGCATTTTGACAGTATTATTCCAGGAAAAATATCTTTTTATTTTTCATAGGGAGAGGAAAATAACTTATACAGAGTCAGAATTTTTTTCTTCCAGCAAGCTGGAGGAAAAATTCATAATGCCTGGCCCCTGAGTATAGTTTCCAGTGGCAGAGCTTCTAGTCATTGGGGTTGTATTGCGTGTTGTCATTAAGAAACGAGGTGTTTATTGGAGTTTGGCAGCCAACTGCAAATATTCCTGTATATATAATCCCTCCCTCCCCATTTCTAATCAAAACCAGATTTGATATCCATGAGGACCTAAAATATTTTGCTCAACTTCCTCTTGGAATATTATATTGTTTTTGAATAACACTTTATATCTAAGTCAGAGCTGAGAATAGATACTAGATCTCTTACGTTTCTCTCTAGTGTGTCTGTCAAGGAGACCAGTTCCTTTAAAGCTTGGAAACAGATTTTCAGCAAGTCTGATAGCTGCTACTGCAGTTTCTGGGTAGTGTAAATGGTTAACTTGCTTGGCTGCTAACAGAAAAGTTAGAGGTTCAAGTCCACAGCATCTGGTTTTTGGTTATACCTGTCACGAAAAATCAATAACCTAGCCATGTACCTGTAGTCTGGTGGTTCTAGAGCTTCAGCAAGCATTAGAATCACCTTGGGAGCTTGTTAAAATTTGGATCCTTAGGCCCCGTCCCCAAATTTCCTGATTCGGTAGATCTGGGATGGGGCCCAAACATTCACATTTCTAACCGGTTCCCGGACGATGCTGGTACTACTGGTCCAGCGGCCCCATTTTGAGAACCGTTACTTTGATGATGTTTCCTCTACTTTTTGGTCACCAAATGTTTCTCAAAAACTAAATTTGAGGGCATGACAAATAAAAGAAAGGGTTGGTAAAGGCCTAGGAAGATGTGTAAGTCAGAACAAAGAAAGATATGTAGACTTTATCTTTATCACATTCTTCTCCCCTTGATTATTGGATGATTATGGGAACCTGGGCACCTCTATCCATAGTGCTTAGTAGCTGCAAGCTTTGAAAAAGGCTTTGGATTTGGAAATACATAAGGATAGAATCTTGTAACATGAAATTTTAGGTTTATCTAAAAGAAGGGATTATTTCCTCATTTTGACATCATAAAATATGGAAATTAAAATGTCAATCGTTAAATGGGATGGAGAAGGATTATTTTAAAACTTGACTTTCTGACTTGCTGATAGCTATATGAGCTTTGTCAGGGTTTCAAGCTCAAAACTTACATTATTGTGTGTGTGTGTGTGTGTGTGTGTGTGTGTGTGTTAGGATCTCTTGGTCTCCCTGGACAGAAGGGAGAAAAAGGGCATGCTGGTGCAACCGGACCCAAAGGATTACCAGTAAGTTTTGAGTATATTATATAACAAAAAGAAATTATATGTATATATCCTTATATATACACAAAAATTGTCATATAATTTTTCTATTAAATCGTGATTTGTTTGATTTCATCTCTCTCCCTGTCATACATGCTTCATTTGATTCAATGCTGTGTACACTAAAAGATATAGGATGGGTGGATGAGGTAAACTGGGAAGGGGACAGTGTTAGAAAAAAGAATCTGACTTTCTTTTGTCTCTTTCTCCTTTTCCCCCTCATTCTTACTGTTTTTCCTCAGGGCATACCAGGTGCTGGAGGTGCTCCAGGCATCCCTGGATCTAAAGGTGAACCTGGTGACATCCTCACTTTTCCAGGAATGAAGGGTGACAAAGGAGAGTTAGGTTTCCCTGGAACTCCAGGGCTTCCTGGTTTGCCTGGCACCCCTGGACAGGATGGATTGCCAGGGCTTCCTGGTCCCAAAGGACAACCTGTGAGTTGGTTTGATATTCTTGGTTTTGTGATATAAAATTGTCACTTAGGAATGTTTCCTAAATTAGTGCAAAGGATGGGCCTGCTGCTGAGATGAACAATCAATGCTTAAAAGAAGGTGGTTATATATAGTAATGGCACATTGTTATTGACTATGTAAGGTTTCTTTACCACTCCTTCTCAGTTCTTTTATAACCTTCTCCTTCTTAACCCATTGCATATTTAGTCATATTGGCTGTCAATAAGTAGGTAGGAGGTTAAGATGCTTATTTTGTAATGATCTCTTATGGGTCAGTGTGATGTTCCCTCTCTCTTACTCTGTATTTCCTTGTCTGGGTTTATTTAGACCTGACAACTAGAAATCTAACTTGGTTTTCATATATAGTAAGCTTGAGCTGGAATTGACTCAACAGCAATGAGTTGAACTTAGAGATTAGTATGAGTAGATGACCATGCTAAATGAGGCACAGAGCATAAACATTGAACATAAATGAGCAATATCTTATTTCGTGTACAATACACATCCTGGAATATTTAGGTTGTAAGTTATATTTTATAATTTGTTAGCTAGACTGACTGTAACTTTCTTGACTTATAATAGAATGTAAGGTCCACGAGGATGAGATTTATGTCCATTTTTATTCTCTGCTGTATCACCAGTACCCGGCATATAGTAGGAGTTCAGAAATATTTGATGAATGAATAAATGACTGAGTGGAGTGATCACAATATCATCCAGTAATATCCCACACTTTATAGCTTTTAGGAAGAATATTTATGGCTGAATTTTTAACCTAGTTGTAGTCATTAATTCCAACCTGTACATAGCTGTTATATCTACTTGTTTCTGTACTAAACTTTTCACTTTCCAGGGTGGAATTGCTTTCAAGGGTGAAAGAGGTCCCCCTGGGAGCCCAGGTTTGCCAGGTCTTCCAGGGGATAGAGGGCCCATGGGCCCTCCTGGTTTTGGCCCTCCAGGCCCAGTAGGTGAAAAAGGCACACAAGGTGTGGAAGGAAACCCAGGCCAGCCAGGAATACCGGGTGAGTTTACTGTGGTTGTTTGTTTTGTTTTGTTATTAGTCTGGTGCTTAAAATCTGAAATGTATTATCTTTTGGCCACTCTTGCTTTCCTTTGCTGAAAGATGTGTTTCCTTGGCCATTTATGGTTGTGCCCTTCAGAGCTTCTGAGCAAGGGGACACAATGTGCTTTTTTAAAGGGAATTTTTCTTTGAGTTTTTTTGGCAGTCTTTGTTGCCGTTGTTCTTTTTAAGTGCACGATAAATAATGCAAAGTTTAACAAATACTTATAATGGAAACATGCATGTAACTACCATGTATGTAGGTCAAGAACTGGAACACTGACAGCATCCTAGGAACCCCTAACCTGCCTTCCCCTTTCCTTTCCTGATCTCAACCCCCTTCTCTCTCCTCCAGAGTTAAGCATTGTCCTGACTTTTTCTCCTTTCCATTTCCCCCTTAGTTTATCACCAATGTATGTATTCTTAAACAAAGTAATTTTGCCTGCTTTTGAACTTCATGTTTATGGAATCATTGGGCAGATACTCTTTTTGTTAACTTTGTAGGAGTCAGCCATATTGTGTGTAGCTACAGTACATTTATTTTTATTGCTTCTACATTATATCGTTGTAGGGGTGTGTGTGTGTGTATTGCAATTGATTTATCCGTTGTATTGTTGATGGACAATAGGATTATTTAGAGTTCAGGCCTATTATGAATAATACTTCTATGGACATTAATGTGTGTGTGTGTATATATATGTATGTATATGTATATCCTGGTACACATATGTACAAACTTCTCTAGGGCAGGGGTTGACAAACTACAATCCACAGGCCAAATCTAGCCTATCACCTGTTTTTATAAATTTTTGTTATAACACAGTCACGCCCATTCACCATTGTCTATGGTTGCTTTCCCGCTACAACAGCAGCGTTGAGTAGTTGTGACAGAGATCATATGGTCTACAAAAACTAAAGTATTTACTATCTGGTCCTTTTACGGAAAAAGTTTGTCAACCCCTAGGCTAGGGTATATATTTGAGATTGGCATTTGGAGGCATAGGTTAAGTGCATCTTCAGCTTTACTAGAGAATTTCAAGCTGTATCCAGAGCGATTATACCAATTTATACTCTGTCTAGCAGTGTAGGAGACTTCTGTTGCTCCAAGTCCTCACCAACGTCTTGTATTGTCAGACTTGTACATTTTTGCCAATCTGTTGACTATGATATATCTCATGGCAGTTTTGTTTTGCATTTCTCCGATTTCATCAAAGTTTTACATCTTTTCATATGTTTGTTGGCCATTTGAATTTCCTCTTTTGTGAAACATTTTTGCATTTTTTATTGCCTTGTTTCTTTTTTTTATTGATTTAGCATTCTTTTATATTCTGTGCGTGAGTACTTGGTTAACTATTTATTTTGCAAAAATCTTCACCCACTGAGTGGGTGTCTTTAATGAACAAAAATGAATTTAAACGTAATTAAATTTATCAGTTTTTTTTTCCCCTCATAGCTAGTGCTTTTTGTGTCATGTTTAAGAAATCCTTCTCTATTCTGGGCCCTTTTCCAGTTCATATTTCCATTTATGAGAAGTAGGTATACTTTGACTTTTCACTCATAAAGTCTTAAAATACCATACCATACCAAAAAAAAGTATTTTGCTTGTTTACTACAGTTTAATGTTTTTTTCAGGCTCTTTAGACCTACATTTTCGAAATATTTTTATAGATGCCATTTTCAATGATAGAAGCTCTCAAAGCTGTCATCTGCTTTTTCTGTTCAAAATTTCATCCTGCTCTTTAATATTTTCCTTGAATATATAATGTGAGGTTGTTTTTCCTGTGGATTTTTGTTAGTTTGTTTGAAGTTTTAGAAGATTGTCAAGGATTTTCTTTCTTTCCTTTTTTTTTTTTTTTTTTGCTATTAATTAAAGGATATCTTTAGTCACGTGAACAGTTCTCATTCACCACTAGTTTCCCCTTGTTCTCAGGTCCTAAAGGTGATCCAGGTCAGACCATAACTCAACCAGGGACTCGTGGCCTGCCTGGTACCCCAGGTAGAGATGGTGAAGTAGGTCTTCCAGGTATGAAAGGAATTCATTTCATCACATATTCAGCATTCGTTGGCTTCTTTCTTTGATAGTTCCCCTTTCAAAACAAATGTTTCTTCGTAGGTGACCCTGGACTCCCAGGCCAGCCAGGCTTGCCAGGAATACCTGGTAGCAAAGGAGAACCAGGTATCCCTGGAATTGGTCTTCCTGGACCACCTGGCCCCAAAGGTATGTAAGACTCAGTAGTGGACAAGGTAGGTTACCTGATATAGTATGATATTCTTTGATATAGTTCACTTAATATATTAGTCGTACCTTTTTCTATGTGCTATAAAAAATGTAAATGAAAAGTCACAGCATATTACACTATAAGCTCATTATATTTATCTAAAACACTCCAGACAAGAAAATATCTAAATCATAGATATGTAAAAACTATATGTAAGCTCAAAAAAAGGTAGAGATTATTATCTGCTGTGTTCATTGTTATATTCTCAGGCCTTAGAACAGTTTCTGGCACATAGTGAGTAATCAATAAATATTTGTTGAATGAATGGATTGTGTTCAACAAAAACGGACTTATTGTACACTTATATTCAATCAATGCATTATCCTAGATCATATTCTCTTGAGTTACTGAAATTTTTAGGACTGTTGTTTCACTTTAGCTTTATTCCTTACATTAGTCTAAGGACAGTTCTCAAACATCTCCGTACTCATCTCCAATAAATGACTTAGAAAGTGTCAGATTTAATTTTATATGTATATGTGTGTGTAATATCTGCAGTCATTTTTAGCTAATTTCCAGAATTATGTGGTGGTCCCTTTATTATTCTATATCCAGATGGAGACAAAAGAAGAGTTTCTGTGTTTTTGTGTGGAATCCATTCCTTATCTTTAGTCCCATCTTATTATATAATAGGCCCCATTTCCTTTATGAAGGGTATAACTTCCACACATGAGACCTGTATGAAAACGATAAGATCATAATGTGATTAAGAGGGAATATTAGGTATCTGTAAGACATGATCGCGAATACTCATCTAGAATGTCACTGTGCTTTTACATCTTCTGTAGTCACTAACCATGATTGAATAAGTTGAGAATGTGTGTTTGGGATTTTGGATATCTTTCTGAAGTGTCTTCTCTTGGGGGATTAAAGAAAAAAATGACTTATTTTACAGGTTTTCCTGGAATTCCAGGACCTCCAGGAGCACCTGGGACACCCGGAAGAATTGGTCTAGACGGCTCTCCTGGGAAGCCAGGCTTTCCGGGACCAAAGGTCTGGGACATTTTAATTTAATCCTTCTTTTCCTATCTTCCCTACTTTCCTTAACCTTAATTTATTTTGACTTCGATGTCATCCCAAGTCCTCACTGTATACATAAAACTTAACTGATTATATTTAAAAATATATATTTAACCCAAAAATGTCTTTATATATTTGGAGCAAAAAAAAAAAAAACTTTTTTTTTCTCAGTCTATTTAGAGTAACTAGTTGTCTGATTAGATGAGAGAATACAATCATCAACTGTGCCTGTGCTTCTCTGTAGAATCACCATCCCAGCTAATCTCTACAGATGCCTGTGTGATTATTAGTTGAAATGGTATCGGATATGATGTCAGCAACATCTTCTAATACTGTTTCCCTCTGTCCTAATTCCACCATAGATACATAATGTGAATCACTGCTATTGACTTGGTAGTAATAATAATAATAACACCATGCTTGAAGTACTTTCCATTTATTTTATTATATATTAGAAAATCTAAAACTTTCATCACTCAACCTTCAGCAAACTCCTGGGGGTATGTAATTATCCTGACTGTCCATGTATTTTCTCTGTGCTTAATTAATTTAAACTTCCTGTTTTCCATAATTACTACTTGTTTTCCATGGGAAAAACAGTTGACCACAACTCCAGCTCTCATGAGAAAACCACCCCTCCATTTTTTTATTTCAAACATTTTCAAATAAACACAACAGTAAAAGAAATAATACAGCAAACTTTCATATATATCTATCACCCAGATTCAAAATTTTACCACATTTGCCTCATCTATTCCTTGTTTTCTTTGCTGAAATATTTTAACCCAAATTGCAAAATTGTCATTACTCACAGAAACTGTAATGCCATTATCACACTGAGTCAAAAATAATTATGTGGTGTCATCTAAAACCAAAGCCAAACCCTTTGCCATCGAGTTGATTCCGACTCAAAGCAACCCTCTAGGACAGATTATAGAACTTCCCCATAGGATTTCCAAGAGTGTAAATCTTTACAGAAGCAGACTGCCACATCTTCCTCCCGTGGAGCAGCTGGTGCGTTTGAACCACTGACCTTTCGGTTAGCAGCTGAATGCTTAACCACTGCGCCAGTACTCAGGCTGTAATCACATTTCTTCACTTGGTTAGACTGTTCTTTAATCTCACTTTCAGTTATCACTTTCTTGTCTTGAAACTAGTCCAACTCATTTAAAATTTGTTTTTACTAAACCACGTTTCTCATCCTTCAAAATGTTCTTTCCAACATACCAATTACTTTTTATTATTTTATCCTACCCTCCCACACGGAACAA
The DNA here is from genome assembly GCF_030014295.1 of Loxodonta africana. Classification (NCBI taxonomy): domain Eukaryota; kingdom Metazoa; phylum Chordata; class Mammalia; order Proboscidea; family Elephantidae; genus Loxodonta; species Loxodonta africana. The sequence continues at coordinate 129,426,127 of NC_087369.1, forward strand.
AAAAAAAGAAAGTATTGCCTTGTATTTTCTGCTTTAAATTCTCTACAGTCACCAATAAACACCAGGAAAAGTCATGGCAGTTTTCGTTGTGTTTTGTCATGTGTATGTTCAAGGGAGAACCAGGATTTGGGCTACCTGGGCCACCTGGGCCTCCAGGACTCCCAGGTTTGAAAGGAACACTTGGTCCAAAAGGTGATCGTGGTTTCCCAGGACCTCCAGGTCCTCCAGGACCCACTGGCTTCAATGGCATACCTGGACCTAAAGGTATGAAAACTGTTGTTATTTTTTAATTTGCTTTAAACTTTTCTAGAAATCTGAAACTGTAGGGAAAATTTGTAGATAAGCACAATAAACTGGAAACCTATGCCATCACTCTGTCACTGCTGTACTTTTGTTTTCATGCTGCATTGATTTTTTTGTCTTTTATTTCATTGGATAATATAATGTAATATAATATAATTAATATAGTAATCACTGAGTCTTTCTCCCACCCCTATACTCCATCAGCTCTGTTCCTCCCCATCCCTATACGTAGCCATTTTTTAGTTTCTTATTTATCTTTCTAGTGTTCCTTTATACAAACACAAGCCAATAAGAATATATATATATATTTCCCCCTTTCTCAAAAGATAGAATGCTATCTTTTGAGTTTTTGCACTTATTTCACTTAATATGATATCCTGGACATCACTCCATATCCGCACATAGAAAGCAGGGCTTCAGACCAATTCGAACTGATTCAGTCATGGCTGACAAAGCAAAACCAGGAACAGACCCAAATTTTTACAGTTTGGGCAATCTGGAACTATACTGGAATGGGAAGAATTGTGGTTGAATTCCTGGGATGGGAGACTCGGAAGAGGCGTAGTGAGCCCTTTCAGGAGCCTCATGCATGAAATTGGATTACTGGCAAGACTGTGGAGAGTGACAGACATTTATAGTGGCACGGTTGGCCTCCATCTTTGAGCGGGACACTGCTGTTTCCAACTCTGTTCAAAATCCAGCGGGCAAGAGATTTGGTTGCTATGCCACTTGCATTAGGTTTCTAGCAGGGCTTCAACCCGTAATTTTTCCCATTCTAGTCATCATTACAATTCACCCAAATTTTAAAAATTCAGGTCTGTTCCAGTTTTGTTTCCTTGGCCATTACTGAACCGGTTCAAAGCCCTGATAGAAAGCTTCTTCAGTTTTTAAAATGACTAGTATTCAGTTGCAATTTTTTTTAGTATTCAGTTGCATAGATATATAGCATAATTTATTCCACCAGTTGGTATTTGCTATATTGGAACTTTACCAATCTTTTCTTATTACAAATAATGCCACAATTAATTATCTTTTATATATATTTCATATGCTTGTGAGTATAAGCGAATAGTAATAAAATTGATTTTTTTGAATTAAAGGGTACATGTATCCTTAGATATTGTCAGATTCCTCTCTATCTGCACCGTGCTACAACTCCACCAGTAAAATATGAGTGTGCTGTTTGCCCACAGCCTTGCTAAATTAGTACATTGGCAAGCCCTTAGATTTTTGCAGATCTGATAGAAGTGCTATATTTTTATGCAGATAACTTGCGCCATCTACATTTGTTTGCCAGCCACACCCTCCCCTCACAAGGTATTTTCATAAGCATGCTATGCTGATTTTTTTACAGCAACATGTAAGGAAGATTAGCATAGCAGTGCTTATGAAGCTGCCTGGGGAGGGGGCACAGTTGGCAAGCAAACATAGGTGTGTGTTATTGCATAAAAATACAGTGAGTAAGAATCTCAGTATAGTTTTAAAACATTTTATTATGAAAATAGTCAAACAAATAAAAATTAAAAGAATCATACAGTGAATACCCTCTATCTGGGTTCTACAATTAATATTTTGTCTCTCTGTCAATATTTATTTAAAAATTTTTCAAATAATAAGCAAAACAGAAAAATTTACAATGACTACTATGTACCCATCACCTATATTCTGCTATCAACGTTCTACTATACCTGCTTTGTTATTGTCTACCCCATCCATCTGTCCATCCTTCTTTCCAGTCATTGATCTATCTTTTGATGTATTTCAAAGTAAATTGCAACAGCAACGCACTTCCTCCTAAATATTTTAGCGTGCATATTGTAACTACAATTTTGTAGTTAATTTTTTTCTTTTGATATAAAATTGATGTGAAATAAGACACACAAATCTTAAGAGTACATTTGCTGGACTTTAACAAATGCATAGACTTGTGTAACCAAAACACCTATCAAGATATCACAGAAATTCCGTTTATCCCCTTTCCAGTCAGTCCCTACCCCCATATCCACAGTGGCAATTATAGCATTAGTTTTTTTTTCCATCATAAATTAATTTTGCCTATTCCTAGAAATCTATATAAGTAGGATCATACAATATGTTAAGAACAGTCTTTTACAAGTCTTTTCATGGACATGTGCTTTCATTTCTCTTGGATAAATATCTAAGAGCAGAATTGTTGGATCATGTGGTATATGTATGCTTAGTTGTATAAGAAATGACTAGGGCTTTCTTCAGAATTATTGTACCACTTTAAACTCACACCAATATGATATGAGATTTTCAGTAGCTTTACATTCTCTCCAACATTTCGTGTTGTGTCAGTCTTTTTAATTTTGGAATTTTTTTTTATGTCTGTGTTGGTATCATATTGTGGTTTTATTTTGTGTTTTCGTGATGACTAATGATGAGCTCTTTTTCATGTGCTTGTAGATGTTACTTTTCATTATTTTGCCCATTTAAAAAAGATAGGTTGTTTCTCTTACTGTTGTTAAGTTGGAAAAGTTCTTTATATATCCTGTGTACTAGTCATTTGTCAGTATTTTATTCCTGTCTGGCCTGCCTATTCATTTTCTTATTAGCATATTTTGATGAACAAAAGTTATAATATTAATGAAGTTTCCTTTATTTTTTCTTCTTATGTGGTTGTTTTCTCTGCCCTATCTAAGAAAAAACCTTTGCCTCCCTCCAAATTATAAAGATATTCTGTGTTTTGTTTTATAAGCTTTATAGTTTTATATTAAAGGGTATTATCCATCTCAAATAATTTTTGTTCAGCATCATTTGTTTAAAATAGCCCTCTCCCCATTGGATTACTTTGCCACCTGTTTCAAATATCGAATGACTATATATGTGTGGGTCTGTTTCTGTGCTCTCAATTCTGTTTTACTGATTTAATTTTTTATCCTTTATCCAGTACCACACTGTTTAGATTACAGTAGCTTTAAAATAATACTTAAAGTGAAGTAGTGTAAGTCCTCCAACTTAGTTCATTTAAAAAATATCTCTGAGTATCTAGGTCCTTTGCTTTTCCTCTCAGAGTGGTTTAAATTTGTATTTCCCTTATTATGTCTGATATTGACCACCTTTTCATATGTTTAAGGGTCATATGTATTTTTTTCCTGTGAACTGCTCATGTCCTTTGCTCATTTCTCTATTGGTTTCATCTAACTCCTTGATTTTGATTGCCCTAATTACAGGAGTCAGATTAGCATAGTTTGTTTGGCAATTTATTTTTCCTTTTTGGTTTGCAAGGAACTGGACTCCCCTGGTTAGTGATTTTGAGTCCCCAAGTGTAATCTAAATAGGTCCATGCTCATGAAACATGTTGTATTGGCTCTTATTTCCCTTTAAAGCAACAAGACAGCCCTGCTCAACTTTTGCCAGGAAAAGCCCCAAACTAGCCTAATACAAACTCTACTAGATAAGCCCATCTAAAAATACCTTTGTATCTTTGATTAAACAATTCTGACCAGCTGTAAAATCTCATGCTCAAACTTACAGATAATGTTTTTCACCTTTAACTCCCCTGGCTGTAGACCCGTGACCCCAAAAATGGCAGATAGAGACATTCCAATGATAAGCAATATTGTAAATACCTCCTTGTGTGAATTACCCACTTGGTGTATTTTGTTTATACATGTCCTTAAGACAGAGATTGGGAAGAAGTGGGTTGAAGCCCACTTTAAACTTGAACTTCTTAACAGACATTTGCCTAATCTTTGGAAGGAAATATGGAATCCCTGTGTCCTAATAGGAATCATTCTCAAATACTAAAACCCCAGTACAATTCTTAAGGTGCAACAATAATAAGAATTTGGGATTTTCCAAAATGCAATTCCTTCCATCCCTCAAACGTTTATTATGTTCCTACCCTGTGCCAGATACCACTTGAATCACTAGAAACACAAAGGCATAGACTCTACTCTTGAATATCTCAGAGATTTCTCTGTACTTAAGACAATCTAGGTGATTTCACTATGCTGGTGGTTATCTCAATGTGAACTTTTGTGAATATATATCACTAATATTTTAGATCAGTAGAAAACAGTGAAAACTCAGCAAGAAGATCACAATAAAAGTTCATCCGGGGGGCGGGGCCAAGATGGCTGACTAGGTAGAAGCTACCTCGGATCCCTCTTGCAACAAAGACTCGGAAAAACAAGTGAATCAATCACATACATGACAATCTACGAATACTGACCATCAAACACAGATCTAAAGAGTTGACCTGAGTGACAGAGACTGAGAACGAACAACCACGGGGAAGCAGCGACGGTTTTTGGAGCCTGGAGCCAGGGTCCCAGTCAGAAAACCTCGGTGCTGGGCTTTGGACTGGGCGCAGGGGAGCTGAGCACGGCATCCTGTGATGGTGCAAACACGGGACGCAGCCCTACCCCCCATAACTGACCTCAGGGGAAGCCCACCCAGTGCACGCAGGCAGTGCAGCGACGTGGCTGACAGGAGAAGTCACCGGGAGGCAGCGACTGGTTTTGGAGCCGGGAGTGCGGTGTCCCAGCCGGGGAGCCTTGGTGTGGGGCTTTGGACTGGGAGCGGAGGAACTAACCACAGCTTCTGAGACAGCACAAGCACAGGACGCGGGCTGACACTCCGGGGCAATTTCTACCCAGCCAGCGCACACAGTGGACGCGGCCCTCGGGAATCTCAGATAAAACAGTCATCCCAAGCAAGATAAGTAACTTTGGCTATATTCTGGGGTGCTACTCTCTCCTGTTTATCTGAACCCTCCCCTCCCCTTCCCAGGCGGCTTCATTAACATTGGAATTTCCTGAGCCAGAGAGTGAACTGCTCTGCGGTTTTTTTTTTTTTTTTGGTCTTTTCCTAACCCATTCTCCTGGCCTGAGAGAATGAGAGAAACAGCTACAAAAAACCCAGGGACCAAAAATCCTTCCCTAATTGGACTAAAAACACAGAACCAGCTCCAGCCAAGTGTATGTGATCCACAGTCTTGGGCTTTCATCCCTGCAGGGAACAAGGTGGCTATTATAATGCAAAGGCATTTCTGATAGGGATCTGACTATAACTGTTTTAGCAGATTACTGGAAAGACAAGTTGTATTCAACAGAGCCCTCACTGACCCACAACAGGGAACTGAGGACTGAAGCTCCCGCCAGACCACCTAGCCTCTGGCCTTAGGGGTCTAAGGAGGGTGACAACTACCAATCTGTAGAGGTACTTGCATTGGGGGCCTAAGGTACAGCTGCAGAGCCCACCCACCAAAGTGCTTTAGGAATAGAGAAACACCTACCTCACTGGCACTTGGGGGAAGCCTGTCAGCATCCTGCCCCCGCCCCCGGAGTGTGAAACCCTGCTGCTACTAGAATCTGGTACATACAACAATCACCACTACTTCTCTAGGTGGATAGGTGACAGTCTGCACCACACACTTGATGACCCAAAATCAGATTCTACTCAAGAATAGTGAATGGACTCTTAGGCTTATATATCTGGTAACAGCCCAGACCAGCTGGTAATAGGACATAAGTGATTCAAGGGCTACAACAATCAAGACAGTGCAATCTAGTAGCCCATCTACGTATCTTGAAAGAAAACAAAACAAGATAAGACTCAGTGAGCAAATATAGAATAAATCACTACAATATCTTAGAGATGGCTCAGAGACAGCAGTTGATATCAAACCACATAAAGAAGCAGACCATGATTGCCTCTACAACTCCCCAAATTAAAGAATCAAAATCTTTCCCAAATGAAGATACAATCCTGGAATTGTCAGATACAGAATATAAAAAACTAATTTACAGAATGCTTCAAGACATCAGGGATGACCTCAGAAATGAAATAAGGCAATCTACAGAAAAAGCCAAGGAACACACTCATAAAGCAGTTGAAGAACTCAATAAGGTTATTCAAGAACACAGTGGAAAAATTAATAAGTTGCAAGAATCCATAGAGAGAGAGCATTCAGAAATCCAAAAGATTAACAGTGAAATTACAGAATTAGATGACGCAATAGCAAGTCAGAGGAGCAGGCTCAAGCAGTTGGAATGCAGAGTGGGAAATCTGGAGGACCAGGGAATTGACACCAATATAGCTGGAAGAAAATCAGATAAAAGAATTAAAAAAAATGAAGAAACCCTAAGAATCATGTGGGACTCTATCAAGAAGAATAACTTGCGTGTGATTGGAGTCCCAGAACAGGGAGGGATATCAGAAAACACAGAGAGAATAGTCGAAGATCTTTTGGCAGAAAACTTCCCTGACATCATGAAAGACGAAAGGATAGCTATCCAAGATGCTCGTCGAACCCCATTTAAGACTGATCCAAAAAGAAAATCACCAAGACATATTATCATCAAACTTGCCAAAACCAAAGATAGAGAGAATATTTTAAAAGCAGCCAGGGAGAAAAGAAAGGTCTCCTACAAAGGAGAATCAATAAGAATAAGTTCAGACTACTCAGCAGAAACCATGCAGTCAAGAAGGCAATGGGATGACATATATAGAGCACTGAAGGAGAAAAACTGCCAGCCAAGGATCATATATCCAGCAAAACTCTCTCTAAAATATGAAGGCGAAATTAAAACATTTACAGCTAAACACAGCTTAGAAAATTTGCAAAAACCAAACCAAAGCTACAAGAGATACTAAAGGAAATTGGTCAGAAAATCAATAATATCAGATACCAGCACAACACAAGGTCACAGAACAGAACATCCTGATATCAACTCAAATAGGGAAATCACAAAAACAAATGAACATTAATTTTAAAAAGAAAAAAAAAACACTCAAAACAGGGAATCATTGAAGTCAATATTTAAAAGATCACAATAATCAAAAAGAGGTACTAAATACAGGTGGCATAGAACTGCCATATGGAGAGGGATACAAGGCGATATAGGACAATACAAGTTAGGTTTTTACTTAGAAAAATAGGGGTAAATATTAAGGTAACCACAAAGAGGTATAACAACTCCATAACTCAAAATAAAAACCAAGAAAAACATAACGACTCAGCATACATGAAGTCAAATGCTATGAAAATGAGGAACACACAATTTACAAAGAAAAACATCTCAGCACAAAAAAGTAAGTGGAAAAATGAAATTGTCAACAACACACATAAAAAGGCATCAAAATGACAGCACTAAACACATACTTATCTAAAATTACACTGAATGTAAATGACTAAACGCACCAATAAAGAGACAGAGAGTCTGAGACTGGATAAAGAAACACGATCCATCTATATGCTGCCTACAAGAGACACACCTTAGACTTAGAGACACAAACAAACTAAAACTGAAAGGATGGAAAAAAATATATCAAGCAAACAATAAGCAAAAAAAGAAGAGGAGTAGCAATATTAATTTCTGACAAAATAGACCTTAAGGTTAAATCCACCAGAAAGGATAAAGAAGGACACTCTGCATAATGATTAAAGGGACAATTGCCCAGAAAGATATAACCATATTAAATATTTATGCACCCAATGGCAGGGCTGCAAGATACATAAAACAAACTTTAACAGAACTGAAAAGTGAGATAGACACCTCCACAATTATAGTAGGAGACTTCAACACACCACTTTCGGAGAAGGACAGGACATCCAGTAAGAAGCTCAATAGAGACACAGAACACCTAATTGCTACAATCAAACAACTTGACCTCATTGACTTATACAGAACACTCCACCCAACAGCTGCAAACTATACTTTTTTTTCTAGCACACATGGAATATTCTCTAGAATAAACAACATATTAGGTCATAAAACAAACCTTTTCAGAATCCAAAACATCAAAATATTACAAAGGGCCATAACAGTGGAAATCAATAACAGAAAAATTAAGGAAAAGAAATCAAATACTTGGAAACTGAACAATACCCTGCTGAAAAAAGACTGGTTTATAGAAGACGTTAAGGAGGGAATAAAGAAATTCATAGAATGCAACGAGAATGAAAACACTTCCTGTCAAAACCTATGGGACACAGCAAAAGCAGTGCTCAGAGGTCAATTTATATCGATAAATGCACACATACAAAAAGAAGAAAGAGCCAAAATCAGAGAACTGTCCCTACAACTTGAAGAAATAGAAAGTGAGCAACAAAAGAATCCATCAGGCACCAGAAGAAAACAAATAATAAAAATTAGAGCTGAACTAGATGAGTTAGAGAACAGAAAAACAGTTGAACAATTAACAAAGCCAAAAGCTGGTTCTTTGAAAAAATTAACAAAATTGATAAACCATTGGCCAGACTGACTAAAGAAATACAGGAAAGGAAACAAATAACCCGAATAAGAAACGAGATGGGCAACATCACAACAGACCAAACTGAAATTAAAAGAATCATATCAGATTATTACGAAAAATTGTACTCTAACAAATTTGCAAACCTAGAAGAAATGAATTCCTAGAAGAACACTACCTACCTAAACTAACACAATCAGAAATAGAACGACTAAATAGACCCATAACAAAAAAAGAGATTGAAACGGTAATCAAAAAACTCCCCCCCAAAAAAAGCCCTGGCCCGGACGGCTTCACTGCAGAGTTCTACCAAACTTTCAGAGAAGAGTTAACACCACTACTACTAAAGGTATTTCAAAGCATAGAAAATGACGGAATAGTACCTAACTCATTCTATGAAGCCAGCATATCCCTGATACCACAACCAGGTAAAGACACCACAAAAAAAGAAAATTACAGACCTATATCCCTCATGAACATAGATGCAAAAATCCTCAACAAAATTCTACCCAGTAGAATTCAACAACATATCAAAAAAATAATCCATCACGACCAAGTGGGATTTATACCAGGTATGCAAGGCTGGTTTAATATTAGAAAAACCATTAATGTAATCCACCATACAAATAAAACAAAAGACAAAAACCACATGATCTTATCAATTGATGCAGAAAAGGCATTTGACAAAGTCCAACACCCATTTCTGATAAAAACTCTCAGCAAAATAGGAATTGAAGGAAAATTCCTCAACATAATAAAGGGCATCTATACAAAGCCAACAGCCAACATCATTCTAAATGGAGAGAGTCTGAAACCATTTCCCTTGAGAACGGGAACCAGACAAGGATGCCCTTTATCACCGCTCTTATTCAACACTGTGCTAGAGGTCCTAGCCAGAGCAATTAGGCTAGACAAAGAAATAAAGGGCATCTGGATTGGCAAGGAGGAAGTAAAATTATCTCTGTTTGCAGATGGCATAATCATATACACAGAAAACCCTAAGGAATCCTCCAGAAAACTACTGAAACTAATAGAAGTGTTTGGCAGAGTCTCAGGTTATAAGATAAACATACAAAAATCACTTGGATTCCTCTACATCAACAAACAGAACATCAAAGAGGAAATAACCAAATCAATACCATTCACAGTAGCCCCCAAGAAGATAAAATACTTAGGAATAAATCTTAACAAAGATGTAAAAGACCTATAAAAAGAAAACTACAAAGTATTACTGCAAGAAACTAAAAAGGACCTACTTAAGTGGAAAAACATACGTTGCTCATGGATAGGAAGCCTTAACATAGTAAAAATGTCTATTCTACCAAAAGCCATCTATACATACAATGCACTTCCGATCCAAATTCCAATGACATTTTTTAATGTGGTGGAGAAACAAATCACCAACTTCATATGGACGGGAAAGAAGCCTCGGATAAGTAACGCATTACTGAAAAAGAAGAAGAAAGTGGGAGGCCTCACTCTACCTGATTTTAGAACCTATTATACAGCCACAGTAGTCAAAACAGCCTGGTACTGGTACAACAACAGGCACATAGACCAATGGAACACAATTGAGAACCCAGATATAAATCCATCCACATATGAGCAGCTGATATTTGACAAAGGACCAGTGTCAGTTAATTGGGGAAAAGATAGTCTTTTTTAACAAATGGTGCTGGCATAACTAGATATCCATTTGCAAAAAAATGAAACAGGACCCGTACCTCACACCATGCACAAAAACTAACTCCAAGTGGATCAAAGACCTAAACATAAAGACTAAAACGATAAAGATCATGGAAGAAAAAATAGGGACAACGTTAGAAGCCCTAATACAAGGCATAAACAGAATACAAAATATTACCAAAAATGACGAAGAGAAACCAGTTAACTGGGAGCTCCTAAAAATCAAACACCTATGCTCATCTAAAGACTTCACCAAAAGAGTAAAAAGACCACCTACAGATTGGGAAAGATTTTTCAGCTGTGACATCTCCAACCAGCAGCTGATGTCTAAAATCTATATGATTCTGTTAAAACTCAACCGCAAAAAGACAAACAACCCAATCAAGAAGTGGGCCAAGGATATGAACACGCACTTCAGGAAAGAAGATATTCAGGCAGCTAACAGATACATGAGAAAATGCTCTCGATCATTAGCCATTAGAGAAATGCAAATTAAAACTACTGTGAGATTCCATCTCACTCCAACAAGGCTGGCATTAATCCAAAAAACAGAAAATAATAAATGTTGGAGAGGCTGCGGAGAGATTGGAACTCTTATACACTGCTGGTGGGAATGTAAAATGGTACAACCACTTTGGAAATCTATCTGGTGTTTTCTTAAAAAGTTAGAAATAGAACTACCATACAACCCAGAAATCCCACTCCTCGGAATATACACTAGAGAAATAAGAGCCTTCACACAAACAGATATATGCACTCCCATGTTTATTGCAGCTCTGTTTGCAATAGCAAAAAGCTGGAAGCAACCAAGGTGTCCATCAACGGATGAATGGGTAAATAAATTGTGGTATATTCACACAATGGAATACTACGCATCGATAAAGAACATTGACGAATCTGTGAAACATTTCATAACATGGAGGAACCTGGAAGGCATTATGCTGAGTGAAATTAGTCAGAGGCAAAAGGACAAATATTGTATAAGACCACTATTATAAGATCTTGAGAAATAGTATAAACTAAGAAGAACACATACTTTTGTGGTTACGAGGGGAGGAAGGAGGGAGGGAGGGAGAGGGTTATTTACTGATTAGTTAGTAGATAAGAACTACTTTAGATGAAGGGAAGGACACTACTCAATACAGGTAAGGTCAGCTCAACTGGACTGGACCAAAAGCGAAGAAGTTTCTGGGATAAACTGCTTCAAAGGTCAGCAGAGCAAGGGCAGGGTTTGGGGACTATGGCTTAAGAGGACTTCTAAGTCAATTGGCAAAATAATACTATTATGAAAACATTCTGCATTCCACTTTGAAATGTGGCGTCTGGGGTCTTAAATGCTAACAAGTGGCCATCTAAGATGCATCAATTGGTCTCAACCCACCTGGCAAAGGAGAATGATGAACACTAAGGTCACAAGATAACTATGAGCCTAAGAGACAGAAAGGGCCACATGAACCAGAGACTGACATCACCCTGAGGCCAGAAAAACTAGATGGTGCCCGGCCACAACCGATGACTGCCCTGACAGGGAGCACAACAGAGAACCCCTGAGGCAGCAGGAGATCAGTGGGATGCAGACCCCAAATTCTCATAAGACCAGACTTAATGGTCTGACTGAGACTAGAAGGACCCCAGTAGTCATGGTCCCCAAACCTTCTGTTGTCCCAGGACAGGAACCATTCCCGAAGACAACTCATCAGACATGGAAGGGACTGAACAATGGGTTGGAGAGAGATGCTGATGAAAAGTGAGCTACTTGTATCAGGTGGACACTTGAGACTGTGTTGGTATCTCGTGTCTGGAGGGGAGATAGGAGGATAGAGAGGGTTAGAAACTGGCAAAATTGTCACAAAAGGAGAGACTGGAAGGGCTGACTCATTAGGGGGAGAGTAAGTGGGAGTATGGAGTAAGGTGTATATAGGCTTATATGTGACAGACTGACTTGATTTGTAAACGTTCACTTAAAGCTCAATAAAAATTATTAAAAAATAAAGATCATCCACTAGGTGTATTTATACCAGTGTCTGAGTATCAGAACGTAGGGGAGGTTAATGCAGCACTTTCAAAGCTATGTAGGGATCGGTAAATAATAAGGTTAATACTCATCAGGGAATATCTGTGTGAGGAAGAAAATGTGCTTAAGGCTGAACTTTCTAATCAGATTATACAGAAAGAAAAAGGAAGGCCACATTGGAAGCGTTCCATTTTCTTCATATATTACTTTTGTTCAGGCCTCATCTAAGGTGTCTGAGGAGGTTTAATATAAGAGGTGACATTGGAACTGAGTCTTTAGGGAAGGTATTCCAGGAGGCAAGAATAACGTCAAGAAGTACCATTGTGACAAATAGAGTGGTGTAATTGGAAATATGAAAAAACAAAATATAATTTGCAGTGACAACAAATTTTATATAGTTTCCTTTTTTAACAAATTTTATATCATATGTAGAAATTAATAAAGCAAAATGTGCCCAAATTATTTGTAGAAAAAATAAAATTCTATTATTAACAACTTTATTAAATTGAATTAATTCATAAATCATGTATATGGATGGGAAGACTCAAAGATGTCAATTCATCCCAAATTAATCTATACATATAATGCATTTGCAATGAGAAAGATTTTCTGAAGCACTTGAAAAACTGATTCTGAAACTTAAATAGGAGAATAAAAATTTACACATAACTAAAACAGTTTCCGGAAGCCCTGGTGGCATAGCGGTTAAGTGCTACAGCTGCTAACCAAAAGGTCAGCAGTTCAAATCCACCAGGCGCTCCTTGGAAACTCTGTGGGGCAATTGTACTCTGTCCTGTAGGGTCGCTATGAGTCGGAATCGACTCGATGGCAATGGGTTTGGTTGTTTTGTTTTAAAACTGTTCTCAGCAAAAAAGAACAAAGAAGGAAAATTTGCCAGCCACACACTAAATTGTATTAAAAAGCCATGGTAATTATAATATTATGATCCAGTGCGAGAACAAACAAGTAGATCAATGAAATAGAAAAGAATTCAGAAACATACCCAAGTACATATGGAAACTTAGTGTTTCACAGAAGTGTCATCGTTAGTCAGTAGGGAAGAGTGTATTCTTTAAAAGTTGGTGTTGAGAATGGACTTACTAAATGGTACCTAATTCACTCTAGATATCAAAAAGAACTAGAGTCATAAATACAAAAAGTAAAATTTAGAAAATATGGAAGACAAGGAATAGTAGATTTTTATACCACTTTAAGTTTATACAGTTTTGGTGGTTAAGTGCTACGGCTGCTAACCAAAAGGTTGGCAGTTCAGATCTGCCAGGCGCTCCTTGGAAACTCTATGGGGACAGTTCTACTCTGTCCTGTAGGGTCACTATGAGTTGGAATTGACTCAGTGGCACTGGGTTTGGTTTTTTTTTTTTTTCTTTAATAAAAAGGAGCCCTGGTGGCACAAACTATTAAGTGCTCAACTGCTAACTGAAAAGTTGGTGGTTAACCCACCCAGGCTGTCCAAAGGAGAAAGACCTAGCAATCTGCTTCTGTAAAGACAACAGCTCAAAAAACCCTATGGGGCAGTTCTACTGTGTCACATGGGGCCGATATGAGTCAGAATCGACTTGAGAGCACCCAACAACAACTGGAATAAAAGAATAGACATTTACAAATAGAAAATCAATAACAGAAAGGTATCTGAGGAAATCCTGAAACATTTTGAAAATAAAATGCTCCTATATAACCCATGGATCAAAGGGCAAATCACCAGGAGAATTAGAGTTTTTAATTGAATGATGAAAATGAAAATAAACCTAAAAATTTTTGTGATGGAAATAAAGCGGTGATTAGAAGGAAATTCATAGATTAAAAGCTTACATTAGAAAAAAAAATCTCAAATAAATTATCTGAATTTTCACTAAAGAAAGCAGAAAAGCAAACTAAGCCAAACACGAAGTAGGATATAATAACAATAAGAGTAAACAGTAAATATCAATGATATTAAAACTGAAAAACAATACAAAAATACTGTGAAACCAAATGAGGTTCTTTGAAAGTGTCAGTAAAATTGATGTACCTCTAGCCAAGCTGATCAAGAAGAAAAAAGAAGATATATTAGGAATGAAGGAGGGGACATTGTTACAGACCCTACAGGCATTAAAAGAATAGCAAGAGAATATGACAGAACAACTCCATGTTCATAAATTTGACAGCTTAGATAAGTTAGACCAATTCCTTGAAAATCACTATGTAGTGAAGCCCACTGAAGAAGGAGGTAATCCAACTAGTTCTGTATCTATTAAAGAAATTGGGTACTTAAGTGGCCAGCTTTCTAAAATCCTTGCTTAACATGATGTGCTTTTTACATGGGTATTGTGGCTCCTAAGAACTAGTGACACAGTTGTTTTTAATATCTAAACCATGTTTATTTCTTAAAGGTGATCTTGGACCAAGTGGGCAGCCTGGGCCAATGGGACCTCCTGGGCTTCCAGGAATAGGTGGTCAGGGTCCACCAGGACCACCAGGGATTCCTGGACCAATAGGCCAACCCGGTAAGATTGAAATAAATGTGCATTTTGTACTACTCATGATATATACAGATTCGTTAACTCATCGATAAAGAGTAACCTACTTAACAATCTTCCAGAAAACAGATTTGAGAGGTAACATGTCTACTTGTATACTTTTGTAAAGATGAAAAAGTATAGGTCAGAGCCTAAAAGCTACTTTGTTAGCGCTGTCAAGTCAATTCTGACCCATAGCGGTCCCGTGTACAACACAATGAAGCACTGCCCGGTCCTGCATCATCCTTACAAACGTTGCTGTTTGAGCACATTGTTGCAGCCACTGTGTCATCAGTCCATCATGTTGAGGGCAGTCCCCATTTTCACTGACCCTCTACTTTACCAAGCATGATGTCCTTCTCCAGGGACTGGTCCTTCCTGATAACATGTCCAAATTATGTGAGACGAAGTCTCACCATCCTTGCATCTAAGGAGCATTCTGGCTGTATTTCTTCCAAGACAGATTTGTTCGTTCTTCTGGAAGTGCATGGTGTATTCAATATTCTCCGCTACTTTAGTCCCTGGTATTTCCCCTCTCACTTGATCTAAAATTGACCTATTTCCAATAATACAGTCCAACATGAAATCATTGAGTTAGAAACAGTCTTGGAATTACAACATCTAAGAACTTCTACCGCTGATCATTTCAGACTTGAGTAGCTGTGCGACACTAATAGACCTTTGTCTATGAAACCTCTTAACATTTCTTAGCGTATGGGAATGAGAGTTATGGTTCAGGAAAAATTCTGTTATAAATATATTCTAGGCATCCTCGTTTCTTTTTGTTTAAAAAAATAAGTAAGTTGAATTTTTTCCTCTTTTGCCTCCGAAACCAGCAATCACTTTGTAACTCGTAAGCACTCTAAAGTTTCTTTTTTTGTATTTTTTGCTAGGTGCTCCAAAAAAAGTTTTCTTAATGTGTAACCTTAATAGGTTTGCCTTGGCTACATAGATAATCATATGGTTCACCTACAATCATTGTTTGTGTGAGAGCTTACTTGAGTTTTAGATGTTGGGCCCTCAGATAATGTGAATTTTTTTATCTTAAGGGCCATCCTGTGGCAGCATTGTGTTATTGCAAAGCACTGTAATAATTGATAAAATTAAAACAAATATGAAACATTTAATAATTCCTTAAGTCACATGAATGCTTCAAGTGGCTTAAACACAAGTTCAGATGTGCATGCATCTACTCCTCACTTATCAACTATCTCATTATCCAACATTTCACATTTATGACAGCAGTAAAAAAAAATCTATCTGACTATTTTGCTCATTAACGACATACACCTGACAGTAATGAATGCCAAGGTGAGAGGCAAAAGCAATGCTGGCTGTGACGGTTAAAGTTATGTGTCAGCTTGGCTGGGCCATGATTGTCAGTGTTTGGTAGTCATGTAAGGATGTAATTCGGCAGTTGTGTAATGATGTACACATCCTCCATTTTTGTGATCTGATGTGGTCATCCTCCATTTTCATGTAACTCCGATTTTTGCATTAACAACCTGGTCTTTGGAACCTAACTATGTTGATAAGTGTAAAGTGGGTGTACGTTGAATTGATACGATGGAAATATATTTTCTGATCTTAAATGGAAATAGGTATTTCATTATTTATGCCAAACATTTGGAAACAACAGTTAAGAATATAAAAAGCATGGAAGGTAATGATTACTTTTATTTATGTCTTATTTCAAAAATTTAATTTTATGGCAACATTGTACCTTTTTTTACAGCCCAACAGGTCGCCGATGATAAAAAAAAAATAAGAAAACTTATAGTATTGCTTTTAACGAGTTCCTTTCAAAGTAGTTACTTCATCATTCATGAAAACAAAATCTGTCCAACTAGTATACCAAAGGGATCTTGAGAAAAAGGGATGAATTTTTAGGTTTGGCCACTACAGGCATGGCCTGCACTTCCAAAAAAGATAATTAAAATGAATTTACCACTTCTGCTGTGTTTTGTCATTTCTTTATTTCCCAAAATTGCATGATGTTTTCTGGCCATTTTGAATTCTTTTTCATTTTTTTTAATTGTACGTTAGATGAAGGTGTGCAGAAAAAACTAGTTTCTCATTAAAGTTAGTACGCATATTGTTTTACGGCATTGGTTAACAATGCCGCAATATGTCAACACTCCCTTCTCAACCTTGGGTTCCCTATTACCAACTTTCCTGTCCCCTGCTGCCTTCTAGTCCTTGCCCCTGGGCTGCTGTGCCCCCTTAGTCTCATTTTGTTTTATGGGCCTGTGTAATCTTTGGCTGAAGGGTGAACCTCGGGAGTGACTTCATTATTGGGAGCTAAAAGGATCTCCAGGGGCCATACTCTTGGGTTTTCTCCAGTCTCGGTCAGGCCAGTAAGTCTGATCTTTTTCTGTGAGTGAGAATTTTGTTCTACATTGTTCTCCAGCTCTGCCGGGACCCTCTATTGTGATCCCTGTCAGAGCAGTTAGTGGTAGTAGCGGGGCACCATCTAGTTGTACTGGACTCAGTCTGGTGAAGGCTGTCATAGTTGTGGTCCATTAGTCTTTTGGACTAGTCTTTCTCTTGTATATTTAGTTTTCTTCATTCCCCCCTGCTCCCGAAGGCATGAGACTAGTGGAGTATCTTTGATGGCCACTTACAGGGTTTTAAGACCCCAGACGCTACTCACCAAAGTAGAATGTAGAACATTTTTAAACTATGTTATGCCAGTTGAGCTAGATGTTCCCCGAGACCATGGTCCCTACAGCCCTCAGCCCAGCAATTCGATCCCTCAGGGAGTTTGGATGTGTCTATGGAGTTTCCATGACCTTGCCTTGTATAAGTTGTGCTGGCTTCCCTAGTATTGTGTACTGTCTTACCCTTCACCAAAGTTACCACTTATCTATTGTCTATTTAGTGTTTCTCCATCCCCATCCCTCCCCTCCCTCGTAACCATCAAAGATTGTTCCTTTTTGCATTTAAACCTTTTCATGAGTTTTTACAGTGGTGATCTCATACAACATTTGTCCTTCTGTGATTGACTTATTTCACACAGCATAATGCCCTCCAGATTTATCCACGTTATGAGATGCTTCACAGATTTATCATTGTTCTTTATCGTTGCGTAGTACTCCATTGTGTGTATGTACCATATTTTGTTTATCCATTCATCTGTTGATGGGCGTCTAGGTTGTTTCCATCTTTTTGCTATTGTGAACAATGCTACAGTGAACATGGGTGTGCATATGTCTATTCATGTGATGACTCTTATTTCTCTAGGATATATTCTTAGGAGTGGGATTGCTGAATCATATGGTATGTCTATTTCTAGCTTCTGAAGGAAGCGACATACCATTTTCCAGAATGGTTGTATCATTTTACATTCCCACCAACAGTGCGTAAGGCTTCCAGTCTCCCTGCAGCTTCTCCAACATTTGTTATTTCCTGTTTTTTTTTTATTCGTGCCAGTAATGCCTTGTGAGATGGTATCTTATTGTGGTTTTGATTTGCGTTTCTCTCTTTTTTAATGGCTAGTGATTGCCAAGTATTTCCTCATGTATCTGTTGGCAGCTTGAATGTCTTCTTTGGTGAAGTGTCCATTTATTTTGCCCATTTTTTAATTGGATTATTTGTATTTTTGTTGTAGAGGTGTTGGATTTTCTGGTATGTTTTAGGGATTAGATCTCTGTCGGATTTGTAATAGCCAATTTTTTTTCCCAGTCTGTAGGTTCTCTTTTTACTCTTTCAGTGAAGTCTTTTGATGAGTGTAAGTGTTTAATTTTTAGAAGACCCCAGCTATCTAGCTTATCTTCTGGTGTTTGTGTGTTGTTGGTTATGGTTTGTGTCCTGTTAATGCCATATATTAGGGCCTCTGGCGTTGATCCTGTTTTTTCTTCTATAAACTTCATAGTTTTTGGCTTTATATTTGGGTCTTTGATCCATTTTGAATTAGTTTTTCTGTATGATGTGAGGTATGGGTCCGGTTTCATTTTTTTGCAAATGGACATCTAGTTTTGCCAGCACCATTTGTTAAAGAGACTGTCTTTTCGCCGTTGGATGGACTTTGGGCCCTTGTCGAAGATCAGGTGACTGTAGGTGGATGGATTTACATCTGGATTCTCCATTCCGTTTCGTTGGTCAATATATCTATTGTTGTACCAGTACCAGGCTGTTTTGACTACTGTAGCTGTATAGTAGGTTCTGAGGTCAGGTAATGCAAGTCCTCCTACTTTATTTCTCTTCTTCAATAGTGCTTTACTTATCCAGGGCTTCTTCCCTTTCCATATAAAGTTAACAATAAATTTTTCCATCTCTTTAAAGAATGTTGTTGGTATTTGGATGGGGATTGCACTGTATTTGTAAACTGCTTTGGGTAGAATTGTCATTTTCACAATGTTGAGTCTACCTATCCATGAGCATGATGTTTTACCATTTATGTAGCTCTTTTTGGTTTCTTACATTACTGTTTTATAGTTTTCTTTGTATAGGTCTTTTACGTTGTTATGAATGGCATTGTTTTCCTGATTTCCTTTTCATTATTCTCTTTATGGGAACCCTGGTGGCGTAGTGGTTAAGTGCTACGGCTGCTGACCAAAGGGTCGGCAGTTCAAATCCACCAGGCACTCTTTGGAAACTCTAAAGGGTGGTTCTACTCTGTCCTGTAGGGTCGCTATGAGTTGGAAACGACTCGACGGCACTGGGTTTTGGGTATTCTCTTGGTATATAGGAATCCAACTGATTTTTGTATGCTCATCTTGTATCCTGCTACTCTGCTGAAACTTTCTATTAGATCCAGTAGTTTTCTCGTGGAGTCTTTTGGGTTTTCTGTGTACAGTAAAAAATATCCGTAAATAGGGATGGTTTAAGTTTTGAATGCCCTTTATTTCTATTTCTTGCCTTATTGCTCTGGCTAGGACTTCCAGGATAGTGTTAAATAGTAGTGGTGATAAAGAGTGTTCCTTGTCTTGTTCCTGTTCTCAAGGGGAATGTTTTCAGCTTCTCTCCATTAAGATGATGCTGGCTGTTGGTTTTGCATAGATACCCTTTATTATGTTGAGAAATTTCCCTTCTATACCTATTTGATCGAGAGTTTTTATCAGGGATGGGTGTTGGACTCTGTCAAATGCCTTTTCTTCATCGACTGAGATGATCATGTCATTCTTTTCCTTCATTTTATTATGTGGTGTGTTACGTTGATTGATTTTCTAATGTTGAACCATCCTTGCATTCCTGGTATGAATCCCACTTTGTCGTGGTGTATTTTTTTTTTTGATATGATGCTGAATTCTATTAGCTAGAATTTGTAGAGAATTTTTGATTCTATATTTATGAGACATATTT
Source organism: Loxodonta africana (assembly GCF_030014295.1). Lineage (NCBI taxonomy): Eukaryota > Metazoa > Chordata > Mammalia > Proboscidea > Elephantidae > Loxodonta > Loxodonta africana. The sequence goes on from NC_087369.1 coordinate 129,446,173, forward strand.
TATTGGCCTGTAATTTCCTTTTTTTTGTGTGTGTGTGGTGTCTTTGCCTGGTTTTGGTATCAGGGTTATGTTGTGTTCATAGAATGAATTTGGAAGTATTGCTTCTTTTTTTTATGTTCTGAAATAGTTTGAGTAGTACTGGTATAAGCTCTTCTCTGAATGTTAGAATTCTCCAGTGAAACCATCTGGGGTAGGGCTTTTTTTGTTGTTGTTGTTGGGAGTTTTTTTTATTACCTTTTCAGTCTCTTTTCTTGTGATGAGTCTGTTCAGATTTTCAACATCATTTGGTGTTAGTTTGTGTAGGTAGTGTGTTTCTAGAAATTTGCCCTTTTCCTCTAGGTTTTCAAATTTGTTGGAGTATAGTTTTTCTGTTATGATCCTTTCTGTTTCAGTTGAGTCTGTTGTAATGTCCCCCATTTCATTTCTTATTTGGCTTATTTGTGTCTTTTCCTGTTTTTCTTTTGTCAGTTTGACCAGTGGTTTGTCGATTTTGTTGATCCTTTCAAAGAACCAGCTTTTGGTTTTGTTGATTCTATTATTTTTCTATTGTCTATTTCATTTATTTCAGCTCTGATCTTTATTATTTCCTGCTTCTGGTAGTTGTGGGCTTTTTTTTTTTTTTTTTGCTGTTCTCTGTTTGAGTTGTGTTGCTAAGGTTTTGATTTTGTCTCTTCTTTTTTCATGTATGCATCTATTGCTATAAATTGACGTCTGTGGACTACTTTTGCTGTGCCCCAAAGGTTTTGGTATGATGTGTTTTCATTGCCATTTGATCCTAGGAATTTTTTATTCCATCTCTGATTTCTTCTATTACCCAGTGGTTTTTCAGCAAGGCATTATTCAGTTTCCATGTAATTGATTTATTTTTCTTGCTCTTCTGGTTGTTAATTTCTACCTTGATGGTGTTGTGGTCAGAGAAAATACTTTGTATTACCTCAACATTTTAGATTTTGTTGAGGCTTGATTTGTGGCCTAAGATGTGGTCTATTCTGCAGAATGCTCCATGTGTGTTGGAAAAGGATGTGTACTTTGCAGCTGTTGGGTAGAGTGTCATATATGTCTATGAGGTCAACTTGGTTGGTTGCGCCCTTTAGCTCTTCTGTATTTTTGCTGAGTTTCTTTCTAGATGTTCTGTCCTTCACTGAGAGTAGTGTGCTGAAGTCTCCTACTATTATTGTGGAACTGTCAATTTCTCTTTTCAGTGCTGTTCGAGTTTGTTTTGTGTATTTTGGAGCTCTGTCATTGGGCGCATAGATGTTAATTGTGGTTATGTCTTCATGACGGATCATCCCTTTAATCATTATGTAGTGTCCTTATTTGTCTTTTGTGGTGGATGTTGTTTTAAAGTCTATTTTATCTGAGATTAGTATGGCAACTCCTGCTCTTCTTTTGGAAGTTGTTTGCTTGATATATTTTTTCTATCCTTTTATTTTTTAACAAATTTATGTCTTTGTTTCTGAGGTGTGTCTCTTGTAGACAGCATATTGATGAATCCTGTTTTTTTTTTTTTTAATCCATTCTGTCACTCTCTGTCTCTTTAGGGGTGCGTTTAGGCCATTTATGTTCAATGCAATTATTGATAAAGGTATGAGTATATTGCTGTCATTTCGTAGTGCTTTTTTTGTGGTGCTGACATTTTCTTTGTTCCTCTTATGCTCTTGTGCTGAATTCCTTTTGTTTGTGGATTTGTCTGTTTATTTCTTTTGTTTTTGTAGATTTCATTTTTACCTAGACTTTGTGTTTTTCTTCTTTATTTTGATGAGTAGGTTTTTTAACTTTCTTTGTGGTTACCATGAAATTTACCCTTATCTTCCTAGGTTTGATCCAGTCTATTATTACTTGGTATCACCTTGCCTTCCTCTCCATTAGAAAGTTCTATACCTACACCATTATTCCCTCTTTTATTGTTCTGACGTTGTTGTCATTTACAGATTAACCTCTCTGGTTCCCTGTTGTAATACTTTTAGTTTTGTATAGTCCTTGAGAATTCATTTCCCAGGTTGGTATCTGGCTGGTACAATCTTGCATCCTAGATTCAGGCTGTGGTCTGATGCTCTTTGTTCTCACACGGAAGGACTCCCTTTAATAATTCTTGTAAGTTTGGTTTGTTTCTCACATGCCTCCCTTAATTTCTGTTTATCTGGAATTGTCGTAATATCTCCATCATATTTGAATGAGAGTTTTGCAGGATGTATTATTCTTGGTTGGCAATATTTTTCTTTCAAGGTTTTATATATGTCATCGCATTGCCTTCTTGCCTGCATGGTTTCTGCTGAATAATCAGAGTTTAGTCTTACTGTTTCCCCTCTGTATGTTACTTTCGTTTTTCTCGAGCTGCTCTCAAGATTCTTTCTTTGTCTTTGGTTTTAGCGAATGTGATTATGATATGCCTTAGTGATTTTTTGGGGGGGTCTATCCTATATGGGGTTTGTTGAGCTTCATGGATGGTCAGCTTTTCATCTTTTGTGATATTAAAAAAAAAATATGTTGGCAGTTCTTTAACGATCCTCTGTGTTTTCTGTTTTCTCCCCCTGTTCTGGAACTCCGATCACACACAATTTTTTCTTTTGATTGTATCCCAAATAATTCTCAGGGTTTCTTCATTTTTCTTTGTTCTTTTCTCTAATTTTTCCTCAAACAAAGTTGTATCCAAGTGTTTGTCTTCAATTTCACTGATCCTGTCTTCCACTGTTTTAAACCTGCTCCTCAGCTCTTCTAGGACACTGCCCATTTCTGAAATCTTCCTGTTTATGTTTTGGATTGTGAATTATTGCTTTTGTATATCTAGTTGTGAATTTATTTTGACATTTTCTTACTGTATTATTTTCATGAATGCTTCCATTTTTTGTCTGTGTTTTCCATGAATTTGTCTTTGTTTACCATGAATTTGTCTATTTTCCCCTCATTTTTGTCTGTTTTTTGCTTCAACTCTTGGATAGCTCTGAATATTGTTGTTTTTGTTGTTGTTAGGTGCCATTGAGCTGGTTCTGAATCATAGGACCCCATGCACAACAAAACAAAGCACTGTCCAGTCCTGTGCAATACTCACAATTGTTGCTATGCTTAAGCCATTGTTGTAGCCACTATGTCAATCCATTTCATTGAGGGTCTTCCTCTTTTCCCTCACACTCTACTTTACCAAACATGACATCCCTCTCCAGGGACTGATCCCTCATGATAACATGTGCAAAGTATATGAGATGTGGTCTCGCCATTCTTACTTCTAAGGTGCATTCTTATTACACTTCTTCCAAGACAGACTTGTTTGTTATTTTGGCAGTGCATGGTATATTCAGTATTCTTTGCCAACACCACAATTCAAAGGCGTTTATTCTTCTTCAGTCTTCTTTATTCATCATCCAGCTTTTGTATGCATATGAGGGGATTGAAAACACCTTGGCTTGGGTCAGGTGCACCTTAGTTCTCAAGGTCACATCTTTGCTTTTCAATACTTTAAAGAGGTCTTTTGCAGCAGATTTGCCCAGTGTAATACGACTTTTGATTTCTTGACTGTTGCTTCCGTGGGCTGTTGCTTCCGTGGGCATTGCTTGTGGATCCAAGTAAAATGAAATCCTTGACAACCTTAGTCATTTCTCCAATTACCATGGTGCAGTTTATTGGTCCAGTTGTGAAGATTTTTGTTTTCTTTATGTTCAGGAGTAATCCATACTGAAGGCTGTGGTCTTTGATCTTCATCAGTAAGTGCTTCAAGTCTTCCTCACATTTACCAAGTGAGGTTGTGTCATCTGCATAATATAGCTTCTTAGATTACTTGCTCAGTACACAGATCAAATAGGTACGGAGGAAGGATACAACCCTGGCGCACACCTTTCCTGACTTTAAACCATGCAGTATCCCTTTGTTCTGTTTGAACGTCTGCCTCTTGATCCATATCCATATTCCTCATGAAAACAATTAAGTTGTTCTGGAATTCCCATTCTCTGCAGTGTTACCCATAATTTGTTATGATCCACACAGTCAAATGCCTTAGCATAGTCAATAAAACACTGGTAAACATCTTTCTGATACTCTCCACTTTCAGCCAGGATCCATCTGACATCAGCAATGCTATCCCAGGTTCCATGTCATCTTCTATATCCAACTTGAATTTCTGGCAGTTCCCTATGGTTGTATTGCTACATTCTCTTTTGAATGATCTTCAGCAAAATTTTGCTTCTATGTGGTATTAATGATATTGTTTGATAATTTCCACATTCGTTTTGATCATCTTTCTCGGGAATAGGCATAAAAATGAATCTCTTACAGTCGATTGGCCAGGTAGCTGTCTTCCAAATTTCTTGTTGGCATAGACAAGTGAGTGCTTCCAGTGCTGCATCTGTTTGTTGAAACATCTCAAGTGGTATTCAGTTAGTTCCCCACTAAAAACAAAAATCAGTTCCCAGAGCCTTGTTTTTTGCCATGCCTTCAGTACAGATTGGACTTCTTCATTCAGCACCATCAGTTCGTGATCATATTAACCTCCCGAAATGATTGAATGTCAGCCAGTTCTTTTGGTATAGTGGCTCTGTGTATTCCTTCCATCTTTTGATGCTTTCTGTGTTGTTTAATATTTTCCCCATAGAATCCTTCAGTATTGCAACTCGAGAGTTGAATTTTTTCTTCAGTTCTTTCAGCTTGAGAAATGCTGAGCATATTCTTCCCTTTTGAGTTTCTATTTCCAGCTCTTTGCATATGTCATCATAATACTTTACTTTTTCTTTTCAAGCCACCCTTTGAAATCTTCTGTTCAGCTCTTTTAAAAAAAAAAAAAAATACTTCATGGTTTTTTCCTTTTGCTTTAGCTACTCAGTATTCAAGAACAAGTTTCAGAGTCTCTTCTGACATTCATTTAGGTCTTTTCTTTCTCTCCTGTTGTTTTAATGACCTCTTGCTTTCTTCATGTATGATGTCCTTGACATCATCCCACAACTCGTCTGGTCTTCAGTCATTAGTGTTCAGCCCATCAAATCTATTTTTGGGATGGTCTCTAAATTCAGGTGGGACATACTCAAGGTCATACTTTGGCTCTTGTGGACTTGTTTTAATTTTCTTCAGTTTCAACTTGGAGTTGCATATGAGTAATTGATGGTCTGATCCACAGTTGGCCCCTGGCCTTGTGTTGACTGGTGGTATTGAGCTTTTCCATCATCTCTTTCCACATATGTAGTCGATTTGATTCCTGTGTATTCCGTCTGGCGAGGTCCATTTGTATAGTTGCCGTTTATGTTGGTGAAAATGGTATTTTCAACGAAGAAGTTGTTGGTCTTGCAAAGTTTACTCATGCAATCTTGGGCATTGTTGCTATCACCAAGGCCATATTTTCCAACTACCGATCATTCTTCTTTGTTTCTAGCTTTCACATTCCAATCACTAGTGATTATCGGTGCATCCTGATCTCATGTTCAGTCAATTTCAGACTGCAGAAGTTGTTAAAAATCTTCAATTTGTTCATCTGTGGCCTTAATGGTTGGTGTATAAATTGGAATAATAGTCGTATTAACTGGTCTTCCTCGTAGGGGTATGAATATTATCCTATCACTGACAACGCTGTATTTCAGCATAGATCTTGAAATGTTCTTTCTGACAATGAATGCAACGCCATTCTTCTTCAACTTGGCATTCCTGGCATAGTAGACTATATAATTGTCTGATTCAAAATGACCAATATCAGTCCATAACAACTCACTAATGCCTAGAATATTGGTGCTTATGCATTCCAATTCATTTTTGATGATTTCCAGTTTTCCTAAATTCACACTTTCTACATACCAGGTTCCTTCCGATCAATGGATGTTTGCAGCTGTTTCTTCTTATTTTGAGTTGTGCCAGATCAGCAGATGAAGGCCTCAAAAGCTTGACTCCGTCCATGTCATTAAGGTTGACTCTACTTTGAGGGGTTAGCTCTTCCCCAGTTGTCTTTTGAGTGCCTTCCAACCTGAGGGGTCTCATCTTCCGGCACTATATTAGACAGTGTTTTGCTGCTATTCATAAGGTTTTCACTGGCTAATTCTTTTCAGAAGTAAACTACCAGTTCCTTCTTCCTAGTCTGTCTTAGTCTGGAAGCTCAGCTGATACCTGTCCGCCATGGGTGATTCTGCTGAGATTTGAATATTGGTGGAATAGCTTCAAGCATCACAGCAACACACAAGACCCACAGTATGAGAAACTGACAAACGCATGGGTGAGCTCTGAATATTAGAGATTTAATTTCTTTTTCAGGTAGTTCTGGGGCATTTTCTTCTACTGGAAAGTCATCTCGTGTTTTATTTTGGATGCCTACTGGAACGATTCTGTCCTTTTTTTATATGTTGTGATTTTTATCTGCTGTCTTCGGGACATTCAGTAGTTATTTTCTTAGTTTATTGACTGTAGGTTTGTTTGTTTCGTCGTTTTTTTTGTTTTGTTTTGTTTTATTTGGTTATATCTGAGCAGGCAGGCTGTGCATTCTTTGTTGTTTGCTTATCTGTAGTCATGATACTTTTCACCTCCTTGTCCAATGGGTAGGGCCAGTCGCTCAGCTATGGTGCAGCAGGGTAGGTCCTGCTAAAGAGGAGGGGCTGACATTGGTTGGTTGCAGCATGTACTAGGACCAACAGGGTGGGTCGGGAGTCAGTGCAGGGCAGGTTCCAGTGGACTGTGCCTGTGCTTCTCAGTGGTGTGATATTCAGTGCATGGTGCAGGTAGGCAGGAAGGAGGGGAAGTTGTGATGTGTGGAGCCAAGATGGGTATCAGAGGGGAGAGAAACAGGAGCAAGAAAAAAAAGAGTGCTAAGGGAGTATGCCAGTGGAGTGGAGAGATGCAAAACCGAAAAATGGATAAAGAGAAATAAAAAAATAATCAAATAAAATAAGGAAAGAAAAGAAAAGCCCCCAGGGATCCCACCAGTGAGGCTGCGAAGACTGGGGAAGTGGCTCCCAGGCTATGCAGTACAGCCTGGCTAGAAGGGGCAGAAATGTCACATGGCTCCAAGTATTCAGGAGATAGGAAAAGAAGATAAGTTTAGAGAGACAAGAAACTGAGAAATGAAGAAAGACAAAAAGGAAAAAAGAAACGCCCCCAATAATTCCACTGACGCAACTGCGAAGACTGGGAAGTGACTCCCAGCTAGAAGGGGCTCCCAAGCCGCAAAAAGAAAAAGAAAATGAACAAAGAAACAGAACAAAACAAAACCAAAAAACAAAAAAGTCCCCGAGGAGCCCACCAGCATGGTGCAGACCGGGAAAGCAGTTCCCCAGCCGAGCGGCATTTTATAGCCTTTAGAGGAGAAGCAAAGATGGCACATGGAGTCAGGTGCTCAAGAGAAAGGAGGGGGAAGAGGTGAGAGGCAGGGAAGAAACCAAAAGAAGCGGAAAAAAGCATTTCCAGCAAAAAAGGAATGACACTTAGGGAGCCGACACAGAGCCAGAGCTTGTGCCTCCTTGCCAGGAGACTGCAACTGGTGGGAAGCGGCGGAGACCATGTGGGGGTGGGGGGTGGGGAGAAGGGTGAAGGATGGGAAAGCATATATCACTGGTTTCCAGGTGTTCTGTCTCCTGTTGGGAGCTCTGTGAAGCTGTTTTCCCTGTTGGAAGCTCTGTGAACCTGTTTTCCCATACTCCTCTTTCCTGATCTCTGATGTGGATGTGGGTGGGGCGAATCCAGGAGGCATGGAATCTGCACTTACCGGCCCACGGAGTGACTGCAGCCAGCTAGGAAGTGACTAACGCCAAGCACTGGGGCATCGATGGGGGGGTGGGAAAGCATCTCTCTCTGATTACCAGTGTTCTGTCTCTTGCTGAGAGCTCCTTGAAGCTGCCTTCCTGTACTTCCTATCCACCACTCTTCCATGTGGGTGGGGCAAGTCCAAGCGGCATGGAGCCAGCACCTCTTGGCTGGCCAGGTGACCTCATCCAGCTAGGAAGCAGCGGAGGCTGGGCAGGAGGGAGAAGAATGGAGGGTGGGAAAGCGTGTGTCGCTGGTTACCAGGTGCTCTGTTTCCTGGTGGGAGCTCTGTGAAATTGCTGTCCCTACTCCCTGACGATCTCTGACAGGAGTCCAAGATGATGAATCTGTGCTGCATTAGCTGATAGGGGACTTCTGTATGCATCTGTCCTCACTCTCTTTTCTCTGTCAGTTTCTTACTCTGTTCAGTGCTTGGCTGAGTTCTTTATCTCTTCATTTGATGCTTAGGGTTCCAGGATTGATGTTTGTGACCGATTTACTTAGTTTTTCAGATCTTCGCTGTGGACGGATGGCGTGGTGCTTCTGTCTATAGTCCCATGTTGACTCTGCCTCCCATTTTGAATTCTTAAGTCACAGTTGATCAAGAGTAAAGAGAGACCATAGTTAATACTAATCTGAACAAAATACAAAAAAGTTTAGATGTGTTTTATGCTTTTTCGAATTTAGCTAATATCCTGCAATGTCTTTGTCTAATGTACTCCTTCTCTGTTTTTTTAACCAATAATATATAAAAAAAAATTTTTTGTATAGATATATTGATTTATAAAGTCTAGATACATTGATTTATAAAGTCTAGATAAGATCAGCAGGGGAAAAGTAATAGTGCTGAATTCAGGTTAATCTTTGTTCTGTAAATACATGCTTTGCAATAGAATTTCAAGATCTTAACTAGTGTGGTCAACAAACAAATGTAGTTAATAGTAACTGGCAGGAAAATGTACTGAATGTAGTACTTTTTTAATACTGAAGTGTTCTGAAATCACAATTTTTTTTTACTACAAGATGGGCTACATTTTATATTTAGCCACATATTTAAAAAAAAAAAAAAAACAAACCCTTTGCCATCTAGCCAATTCTAACTCATAACAACCCTATAAGACAGAGTAAAACTGCCCCATAGGGTTTCCAGGGAGAGGCTGGTGGGTTCGAACTGCTGACCTTTTGGTTAGCAGCTGAGCTCTTAACCACTGCACTACCAGGGCTCCTAGCCACATATCATCACTTTAAATGCATTTTATTTATAACACCAAAGCAGGATAATAAATAAGGCCATTTCAAAAATATCAAAATGACAGTTTAGATATCTCAATAAAAAGATGATGAGCAAGGCTACTACTAGTATCATACAAAGTATTCCCTATTTTCATCTTTCCAATGTAAAATGTTCACATTATACTTTCAAGCTTTTAGCTCCAGTTTTCTACCAATATTTAATTAAGCTTTACTCTTTGCCATTCTCTAGTCCAAGTCAGCTATACAGTTTGATATGTTTATAAATTAAGATCTTGTTGAATATCAATTCTTCATTTGACAGCAGGGAAATAAAAATTACCAAGGGACAAGTAGAAAAATGCTTCTCATCCTATGACCTTCTAACCCACACAGAAATGGAGGCTGTTGATTCTTGGTATTTGATTTAGCCATTGCCTAGAAGAGGACTGCTATAATGAATATTTTTAGGGGCTAGTTAAATATACTCTGCTCCATGAACACAGACCATACTCTTACCCCAACCTAAGCCAAATGTGTTGTAATGCTTGCCCAGTCTCAGGAAAAAGTATGTGGCTGGATCAGCTCAAATTCATCACCACTAATGTGATTCAGAAAACAAGGGATCCATTGTGTCATTTTCATAGAGGACATATACTATATTACACTATTCTAATTTTTTTTTCCTTTGGCTATGAAGCTCTTGAGCAGTGTGTGTGTATAAAGTTCTCAGAGATAACACTTTTTTATTTCTTTTTTTTTCCATTAACTGGTTCCATTTGGGTGCCCTTAGTCTCTGTAGATACATTCATATAATTCCTATTATTATATAAGGAGATTTAGCAGACCTTTTGAATTTATTTTGACTTTCTTTGTCCTGGAACCCTGGTGGTGCAGTGGTTAAGAGCTCAGCTGCTAACCAAAAGGTTAGCAGTTCAAATCCACCAGCCACTCCTTGGAAATTCTATGGGGGAGTTCTACACTGTCCTTATAGGGTCACAATGAGTCCAAATCAACTTAATGGCAACAGGTTTGGTTTTTGACTTTTTTTTTCCTTCATCCTGGATCTTACTAAGATGCCTATTCCTGACAGTATTTATGGAAAAGATCTATGCTGTGAAGAGTACAGCACAGTGTATGTTATTACTAATAATGATAACAATGAAGAAATAAATCCTTGCCTAGTACATGTAAGCTGTTTAATCGTAGTCGTCTACTAATAATTATTGAAATATCTATACTTATCCTCTTACAATCTAAAATCAAGTTAATTTTCAAATTCTAACCAACCTTTAGGAGCTCAAATTCCAAAATAGTAAGTAATATAAAGGTCAGAGAGAAATAAGAGTAACAAAGCTGACCTGTATCAAAGAGTAAACCTTTTTGTGGATTTAAATACTTTATCATGTCTTTATTGGCAATAGATTTCATTTATACAACAACTGAGAGAATGCCTAAAATCAGTTTCTTTACTCATTCCTAATATAGTAATGAATTGATGTCTAATAACTTCTTTTTGTAGACTTTTTGTTCTAATCTTTACATGCTTAGTTTTGTTTCCTAACCTAATGAATCTTTTTGCAACTTACTTCTGCTTGGGTGGCTCAACTTGCTGCTGAACTGTAACTCCCTGCGTCTTGAACTTCAGGTCTACCAGGTACTGTAGTTCTTTGTCAAAAGCCATAAAGTAAAGCTTTATATGTGGAAATCAAACAAGTTTTCTCGAGATTTAAGTCTTTGGTTTCTTTGTCATTATTTTGTGTAACTGCTCTCTTGGAGCATATTTTAAATCACAAATTATTTATATTGAAAATTTGGCTATTCAGAAACTACTTAAGCTATAACACTAGGCAGTGATCCATGTAGGGCTATAATAGTGCTCATTATTAGGTATCTCGTCATTGTTATTGGTGTTAGCTGCTGACTCATGGCAACCCCATGTGCTTCACAAATATAATAATATAGAAAGTCTCTCTCTCATTTTTATAGTATTTTACTATGAAGTGACTGCATTGAAAACACCATCACTGTGCCAACTAGGTGGAATTCTCTCATCTTCAGCGGAATTTTTTTTTTTGAGTAGATGATTACTTTGCTTATAGTCAGTTTAAGGGCATGCTTCAATATGACATCAAACAGAACTGAAAATCCCAGCATCTTTTTCTCTTATAAAAATAATTACCTATAAATCTTCAACAATAAAATTAGATCTTACTGTTGAATGAACACTAGAAGTTATCATCTAGCTCAGTCCCCAACTTGCAGTCACTTATGGCGTTGTTATCCCCATTTAGCAGATGAGGACCAACAATATTAAGTGATTCATTTAAGTCACACAGTTCATAAGTATTGGAGTAGGAACTCACATCATCTTTTTAGTGTAATTCTTTTCCCATAAACATAGGCATTTTTAACCACCTTGTTTTTCAAAATAGTTTAGTCTTATAGAAACTTACTAAGGTGAAATATTTTGTAATGTCATATTTTTTGTAAAATCCCAGTTGGAATACTGAGAAACAAAAATTTAACAACAACAAAAACTAATAGTAATGTATTATTAAAACAATACATAAAATAAAGCAAAATAAATCAATCGAGCCCATGTAACTGACTTATCAATAATTATTAATTTTTAGGGACTATATAGTAATGTTTTCTAATAACGCATACTACCTTAGAGCAAGGCAAATCCAAATGTGGACACTGGTCAGCAGACCAGTATCATCAGATCACAAACTGTTTGTTACCAGTCTGCAATGGGATGAAGACAGGAATTGAGAGTAAGCATGTAGAAACTTTTATAGCAATTAGAAAGTATAATTTTATTTGTTGAATATAATAAACAGAAAAGTAGGTTTATATTTTGTGTCTTTGGTTTTTTCACTTTTTTGTATTTTTTATATTTTACAAAAATATTAGTTCATGATGAGTTGGGAATTAAAGAAAAGATTGGTTTTTCACCAGAATTTGATAGACACTGTCTTAAAGCAGTATGCTTGAAAATCCTGGAGCTTAAGTATTAGATCATCTACGTATATGATGCTGAAATTTTTTCTGACTCATGCTTAGGTTTATTATACACAGGGTTCTATCACTTTTTTCCCTAAAAAAATAAAATAATCAGGTACATTTTTTTAAACTGCTTCAGTACTTATAATATTGGTGTTGTATTACCTAGGCTTGCATGGAATACCAGGAGAGAAGGGGGATCCAGGGCCTCCTGGATTTGATGTTCCAGGACCCCCTGGTGAGAGAGGCAGTCCAGGGATTCCTGGAGCGCCTGGTCCTGTAGGACCTCCAGGATCTCCAGGGCTTCCAGGAAAAGCAGGTCCCTCTGGTTTGCCAGGTAATTTGTTTAAAATTCTCTCTGATTTTGATTTCAGGAAAATAAAGCTAATTTGATTTTAGTAGATTATTTTCATGTTGCACTTTTCTGGATTGACAGTACCCCTTAAGGAAGAGCATTACACATCTTTGATTATAGGAAACCCACTTTACTAGTTGTACTACTCTTTCTCTCTGTGAGTGTTCTCGTTATCTATTGCTATTTAAGAGACCACCTCAAAACTGAATGGATTAAAACTACCTTTTTATTTGGCTCAAGGTTTTACAGGTCAGGAATTAAGGGTGCATTGAGTGGATTGTTTATCTCTGATCCACATGACACCAGCTAGAGTGGGGCTGGAGAATGTACTTTCAAGATGGCACTTGTCTGACTCTTGAGTATTCCTTGGCTTCTTCACATGGCCTCTCATCTTCCATGGTGCCTCTGTTCACATGACATGGGTTTCTCATGGTATCAGGATAGTTGCACTTCTTCCAGGGCAGCTAGTTTCTAAGAAGAATACTCCCAAATACTGAGAGATGGGCCATCTTTGGAAACAGTGAATTTCTTTATCCATGGGTTAAAAACATCAGCAATGGTGGTCACTAAGGTTCTAGCCGGTGAAAAGGTCTGAAACTTAACAGTGCCTTCTTTCCAACTCTCAATAGTTTGCCAGTTGACACCTTAAAACTTACCTTTTGTCTTTCCAAGATCATGGAAAGGAAATAATTACTTACTGATATTCTTTAAAGGTGCCAAAGGTGAAATGGGTATGATGGGACCTCCAGGCCCACCAGGACTTTTGGGAATTCCTGGCAGAAGTGGTGTTCCTGGTCTTAAAGGTAATATTCAGAGTTTGCTGGCAGACACGTGTGAGAGAGAAAATTAAACATCGCTTTATGTCAACAGAGAATATATTTATTTGGTTGCTTTAAAAGGAGCAGTGCTTAGTTGTGTTTTGTTTCTTGGTGACATGGCACATAAATCGGTCCTGTTTTCAATTTCATAGCATGCTTAGATTGGATACCCTGAAAAATGGTGACTGCTTAGCTCAAAATATATGGATCAAACTTTGAAATTTCTTTTACAGTCACTATCATTGTTAAGGAGCCCAGGTGGCATAGTGTTTAAGAACTCAGCTGCTAACCAAAACATCGGCAGTTCAAATCCACCAGCTGCTCCTTGGAAATGCTATGGGGCAGTTCTACTCTGTCCAATAGGGTTGCTATGAGTTGGAATTGACTCATCGGCAATCAGTTTGTTTTGTTTTGTTTTTGGATCATTGTTAAGGAATCCCAAAAGAAAAAGGGATTGTTATTTGAATTCAGTAATGTTTGACCTCTAGTTATTCATAGACAGTAACTAAGCTGCGTAACTTTTTTGAGCAATCAGCCACCTACCCAAGTATGAAACATGAATAATCTTTATATGAATTAGCCCTGGATGAATGAATCTGATCTGTGGTCTTCCCCACACATGCCGGCTATAGGTGATGATGGTTTGCAGGGTCAGCCAGGACTTCCTGGTCCTGCAGGAGAAAAAGGTGGTAAAGGAGAACCTGGCCTTCCAGGCCCTCCTGGACCAATGGATCCAAATTTGCTCGGCTCAAAAGGAGAGAAGGGGGAACCTGGCTTACCAGGTGAGTGAATGAATTTATGAGTGGGTTTTCTGATATATCTGTAGTTTACTTCTTAAATGGCATAAAATGTGACTTGTATTACAGGATTACCAACAAAAAAACACTTAGATACATCAAATTTTGGTAATGAAAATTAATTTCTATTTGATTTGCACTGTTCCACTGATCAACTTTTGCTTAAGTGTTTTTTTAGTAGTTTACCTATTATAAGCTATGAGGTTTGAAAATAAACTTAGGCAGTTACCCTCAGGCATTCCAGAAAGTAGTACTGGATGTGGTAGAGAGAAAAGGATATATAGCCACAATCACTTAGAAAATTGATTTCAGTGTTGGGAAAATTTGCTGGTCCTTTGAAAAAAATTTTTCCTTGAAACCAGATGGATATGAATGGTACATTGTCACACTGCAGTATTTTTTATTTCTATTGTGCTTTCAGTGAAAGTTTACAAATCAAGTCGGACTCTCATACAAAAATTTATAAACACCTTGCTATATATACCTGATTGCCCTCCCCCTAAACAGGCAGCAAACTCCTTCCTTCCAGTCTCTATTTTCGTGTCTATTCAGCCAACTTCTGACCCCCTCTGCCTTCTCATCTCTTCTCCAGACAGGAGCAGCCCACGTAGTCTCATGTGTCTACTTGATCCAAGAAGCTCACACTTCACCAGTATCATTTTCTATCTCAGTCCAATCCCTGTCTGAAGGGTTGGCTTTGGGAATGGTTCCTGTCTTGGGCTAACAGAAGGTCTGGGGGCCATGACCACCGGGGTCCTTCTAGTCTCAGTCAGGCCATTAAGTCTGGTCTTTTTACTAGAATTTGGGGTCGCATCCCACTGCTCTTCTGCTCCTTTTGGGATTCTGTGTTGTGCTCCCTGTCATGGTAGGAGCTCAGCCATGCAGTTAAAAGTCCAGCTTTTTTGTGTTCTGATTTGCCATCCTCCAAGTATCAGCTTTGACCTCCATCCAGCGTCTTAGCCTTCAAAACACAAAAGACAGTGTCCAGAGGAATAGAGCCTCTCTTTTTTTTTTTTAATTTTTAATTGTGCTTTAAGAAGGTTTACAAATCAAGTCAATCTCTCATACAAAAATTTATATACACCTTGCTATATACTCCTAGTTGCTCTCCCCCTCATGAGACAGCACATTCCTTCCCTCCACTCTCTCTTTTCGCGTCCATTCGGCCAGCTTCTGACCCCCTCTGCCTTTTCATTTCCCCTCCAGACAGGAGATGCCCACATAGTCTCATGTGTCTACTTGATCCAAGAAGCTCACTCCTCACCAGTATCATTTTCTATCCCATAGTCCCACACTGCAGTATTTTGATATCATATCATATTTGGCTTTTAAATACGGTTTACTGTTATTCTACTTTGGCAGAATAAACAAGTATTGGATTATGAAGATCCAAGCTCATCCCTGAGGGAAGTCACTGAAAGTAGACCTAGGGAACAACTGTGTTATTAGAGTCATTTTATTAGCAGCAAGTAAGGTGTAAAGTATAGTAAGGATTTTTTAATTAAAAAAAACTTTTCTTTTTATAGAAGTATTACATATTCATTATAAAACATCAGAAAGTACAGATGAACATAAATAAGAAGTTGTGAAGTATTTATAATCTAATCTGTATAGAATAGCCTTTCAAACAATGTGAAATTTTTTAATTCTTTTTATTTGCAGCTTGTTAAGTTTGTGGCTCTTTTTGTGTTCTAAGCATTAATATTGGTAGCCCATGTGTGTGTGCGTGTGTATGTGTGCTCATGTATGTGTGTGTGAATGTGTGTGTACTCAGATAAGTTTCCCTATGAGCAGAGTTTGGTGGGATTTTCCCCCAAAAAAGAGTTGAAGATATTATTGCATATTAAGATATTATTGTGTATAGTCATGAAAGAGGCAGGCCCACCTAATTTTTTTAATTTCTAAACTATACTTGGCCTCTAATATAGTGTTATAAAAGATAGTCATACCAATGGTACAGAATTGAGAACCCAGATATAAATCCATCCACGTATGAGCAGCTGATATTTGACAAAGGCCCAGTGTCAGTTAATTGGGGAAAAGATAGTCTTTTTAACAAATGGTGCTTGCATAACTGGATATCCATTTGCAAAAAAATGAAACAGGACCCATACCTCACACCATGCACAAAAACTAACTCCAAGTGGGTCAAAGACCTAAACATAAAGACTAAAATGATAAAGATCATGGAAGAAAAAATAGGGACAACGTTAGGAGCCCTAATACAAGGCATGAACAGAATACAAAACATTACCAAAAATGACGAAGAGAAACCAGTTAACTGGGAGCTCCTAAAAATCAAACACCTATGCTCATCTAAAGACTTCACCAAAAGAGTAAAAAGACCACCTACAGACTGGGAAAGAATATTCAGCTATGACATCTCCAACCAGTGCCTGATCTCTAAAATCTATATGATTCTGTCAAAACTCAACCACAAAAAGACAAACAGCCCAATCAAGAAGTGGGCAAAGGATATGAACACACACTTCACTAAAGAAGATATTCAGGCAGCTAACAGATACATGAGAAAATGCTCTCGATCATTAGCCATTAGAGAAATGCAAATTAAAACTATGATGAGATTCCATCTCACTCCAACAAGGCTGGCATTAATCCAAAAAACAGAAAATAATAAATGTTGGAGAGGCTGAGGAGAGATTGGAACTCTCATACATTGCTGGTGGGAATGTAAAATGGTACAGCCACTTTGGAAATCTATCTGGCGTTATGTTAAACAGTTAGAAATAGAACTACCATACAACCCAGAAATCCCACTCCTCGGAATATACCCTAGAGAAATAAGAGCCTTCACACGAACAGATATATGCACACCCATGTTTATTGCAGCTCTGTTTACAATAGCAAAAAGCTGGAAGCAACCAAGGTGTCCATCAACGGATGAATGGTTAAATAAATTGTGGTATATTCACACAATGGAATACTACGCATCGATAAAGAACAGTGACGAATCTGTGAAACATTTCATAACATGGAGGAACCTGGAAGGCATTATGCTGAGTGAAATTAGTCAGAGGCAAAAGGACAAATGTTGTATAAGACCACTATTATAAGATCTTGAGAAATAGTATAAACTGAGAAGAACACATACTTTTGTGGTTACAAGGGAGGGAGGGAAGGAGGGTAGGAGAGGGTTTTTTACTGATTAGTTAGTAGATAAGAACTACTTTAGGTGAAGGGAAGGATAATACTCAATACATGGAAGGTCAGCTCAACTGGACTGGACCAAAAGCAAAGAAGTTTCTGGGATAAACTGAATGCTTCAAAGGTCAGCGGAGCAAGGGCGGGGGTTTGGAGACCATGGTTTAAGGGGACTTCTAAGTCAATTGGCAAAATAATTCTATTATGAAAACATTCTGCATCCCACTTTGAAATGTGGCATCTGGGGTCTTAAATGCTAACAAGTGGCCATCTAAGATGCATCAATTGGTCTCAACCCACCTGGATCAAAGGCGAATGAAGAACACCAAGGTCACACGATAACTATGAGCCCAAGGGACAGAAAGGGCCACATGAACCAGAGACTTACATCATCCTGAGTCCAGAAGAACTAGTTGGTGCCCGGCCACAACCGATGACTGCCCTGACAGGGAGCACAACAGAGAACCCCTGAGGGAGCAGGAGAATAGTGGGATGCAGACCCCAAATTCTCATAAAAAGACCAGACTTAATGGTCTGACTGAGACTAGAAGAATCCCAGCGGTCATGGTCCCCAAACCTTCTGTTGTCCCAGGACAGGAACCATTCCCGAAGACAACTCATCACACATGGAAGGGACTGGACAGTGGGTAGGAGAGAGATGCTGATGAAGAGTGAGCTATTTGTATCAGGTGGACACTTGAGACTGGTTGGCATCTCCTGTCTGGGGGGGGGATGGGAGGGTAGAGAGGGCTGGAAGCTGGCAAAATTGTCACGAAAGGAGAGACTGGAAGGGCTGACTCATTAGGGGGAGAGCAAGTGGGAGTATGGAGTAAGGTGTATATAAACTTATATGTGACAGACTGACTTAATTTGTAAACGTTCACTTGAAGCTCAATAAAAATAAAAAAAAAAGATAGTCATAGAATTTAAGAGATAGCCTAGAGATCATCTGGCCCAACTTCTTCATCTTACAGTGTAAGAAACTAGGGCCCAAAGAAGAAAGAGACTTAATTATTGAGTGCTCTGAATTTCTTGGTGGTAGATAAATGAAAAGTGGAAGGTTTTAGCATAAGTCCAGTGCCTATGGTTCATAATAAGTCAGAGCATCACCAGTTCCTCCCTCTGTTTCACTCGTAGTTCCATATTCGGGCAGCTTGCTTTGCCAAATTTATTTAATGGATTAATGATATCAGCCTAACTTGCTCTCTTGTACTTATCCTTGAAAGGTATTCCTGGAGTTTCAGGGCCAAAAGGTTACCAAGGTTTGCCTGGAGACCCAGGACAACCTGGATTGACTGGACAACCTGGATCACCAGGACCCTCAGGTAAATGTGATGACCACCTTTAGTAATTGAATGGCTGACCCTGAACCCTGGAAAAGTAATTATTTATGTATCTTGTTTCATGATACTTTGGAAACCCTGATGGCTTAGTGGTTAAGTGCTACAGTTGCTAACCAAAAGGTCAGCAGTTCGAATGCACCAGGCACTCCTTGGAAACTCTTTGGGGCAGTTTTACCCTGTCCTACAAGGTCGCTATGAGTTGGAATTGACTCAATGGCAACGGGTTTGTTTGGATAACACTTTGAATCTGGTCATGGTAATATGCTTGTGTAGCTACTGAGATATGGAGTTCACCTTTGGCAAAAAATGTTACCGTTTGGTTCAAGCTTCAAAAGACAAGATTTTCAGGGTATTGTGCTTTTCTCAGTCTCTTATTTTTGTGGCAGCCAGGATGTACACAGAATTAAAGTAAGGCGCTGTTTTATTTACATACGTTGCCACATGTGTAAATAAGACAATTCTCTGGTAGGAGCCTGAAGAGTTCACGTTTTCTAGTTTTTGCCTTCAGACAAGTTAGTCATTAAACCAGGTAAAACAGATGGCTGTTGATTGCATTTTTTTTTAATTTCTAGGGATGAAATTTCACAGTGTCTTTTGGTACTCTCTTACAGTGTTGATCACCTTTACGGTCAAAATCTTTTTTTCTTATTCCTTACAAAACTGTTTTTTGCTGCTTGAGTCATTTTTCCTTAAGTTGGGCCCCTAAGGAAATAAAAAATAGCTGGTCCCCATCCTCGTAATAGCCCTTTAGGCCAGTTATTCTGCTGTAGACTCCTCTCCACATTGCCCTGATATAATTGGAAAAAGAACTCTCCTTCTCTCTTCGTCACATTTTCTGCATTCACTCCCCCAAGCTGGAAGCAAGTATACAAGAAAAAATAAAAGAAAAATGTTTAAGGAGCAACACTGTGGTCTTTGGAAAATACCCAGGTGAATCCACAGAGCTCAAGCACCTATATTGGCCCAATGTATTAGGGGTATATTATGACAAGTTATCATTTTTCCTCCTCCTGGTCTCATATAATTGGGGGCTACACAGTCAAGCCATTTCTTAATCTTTTAAAAACAGACTCATTATAATGGATTTATCTGTGATAAGTTCAGTAAAGGTGGTTATATACATACAAAAACTAAGACATCACCCCAGACCTTCTGTTGGCACAGGACAGGAACCATCCCCGAAGACAACTCATCAGACGTGAAAGGGACTGGTCAGTGGGTGGGAGAGAGATGCTGATGAAGAGTGAGCTAATTATATCAGGTGGACACTTGAGATTGTGTTGGCATCTCTTGTCTGTTAGGGGGGATGGGAGGATAGAGAGAGAGGGAAGCTGGCAAAATTGTCACAAAAGGAGAGACTGAAAGGGCTGACTCAACAGGGGGAGAGCAAGTGGGAGTACGGAGTAAGATGTATGTAAACTTATATGTGACAGACTGATTGGATTTGTAAACGTTCACTTGAAGCTTAATAAAAGTTAATTTAAAAAATTACATTTTAAAAAAAAAACTAAGACGTCAGATGATTGGAATTGTTTTAGGGCAAGAAACAAGTTTTCCTGGTAAAATTTTTGCATTTATTTATAATGTTGTGTTAGGAAACCTCCATAACCATGGCTATATTTTAATGTGTTCCTAAGGAGATTTCTTAGATACTTCTTGCCTGTTTTATGCTGAGTTCGACCTGTGGACCTTAACCATATATTAAGATTTGACCCATCCAGTCCCATGCTTACATTTTAAATATGACCCATTCCAAGAAACCAGGAAGCCTCAGTATTGTTATCTTCTCTTAATTTACCAATTTGACTTTTCTAGGTCCCAAGGGTAATCCTGGTCTCCCTGGGAACCCAGGACCTACAGGACCTCCTGGACTTAAAGGAAACATAGGTGATATGGGTTTTCCAGGTGAGTGATGAAAAGCTCCCAAATATTTTGTCCCATTAATGCAAGGCAGTCCATTATTTTTGTTACCAGAAAAGACACTGGTGTTGACAGAATCGGACTGAGACATTTTCTAAGGTCATCAGTGGGTTGAGTCCCCTTATTTTACAAATATTTGACATAGAAATTAAGGGATGAAGCTTTAGAAACCTTAGAAGTGAGAATTCACAAACTTACATCTTTTCTCCATCTGTACCCCTCTCATTTAAACTTCCTTAAAAAAAATAGGCTGTTATATAATCTTGGTCGTGAAGATCATTATTATATAATGCAGAGTTTGCAGAGTTCTTTTTCTTTTTACTTGGTTATATGTATCATTGGAAACCCTGGTGGCGTAGTGGTTAAGTGCCATGGCTGTTAACCAAAAGGTTGGCAGTTTGAATCCGCCAGGCACTCCTTGCAAACTCTACAGGGCAGTTCTACTCTGTCCTGTAGGGTCGCTATGAGTCAGAATTGACTCGATGACAGCAGGTTTTTTAGGTATATGTATCATTGAAATGCTACTAATAAAGAATATTTTGTAAAACAGGTCCTCAGGGTGTGAAAGGGTCCCCTGGACCTCCTGGAATTCCTGGACAACCTGGCTCCCCAGGATTCCCTGGTCAGAAAGGAGACAAAGGAGATCCTGGTGTTTCAGGCATTGGTCTTCCAGGTCTTCCTGGCCCAAAGGTAAGCATGCTCTAGGCAGATGTGATTTTTCTGTAACACTGTGCTGGTTCCTAATTATTCATTCAATAAACTATAGACTGACATGGTATATTCTGGGTAAGAGATTTGTTCCTTTTCTCTAAAATTGTAAGATTTTAGGGTTTTGGGTCAGTCTAAAAAAGGGAGAAAATTTCTGATTTCTTTGTTTTCCCCCCATTTTAATCTCTAAATATGTTTCAATAAACCAAAGGCATATTTCTCCCTGGTTTGGCTTTCCCTTTTTAGCAATAGAGTTATTATTATTATTAATTTGAACAAACTTATAAACTAAGTAACTAAGCAATTAATGAAAATTGAGTAGTGTTATTAAACTGCATATCTGATGTAGTTATCTGGTAGCCAGGATCTAAAAACAGTTTTACATATCCCCCTAGTCAATATGAAAACTGGTGGTGTTACTTAAGTATTCAAATTTAGAACTTGTTTTAGAATCGTTAGATATAACAGGTGCTTATTAATAACTGCTTAATTCCATGTAAAAACATAATAACTTCTTTAATCATAGAGTCAGATCACAGAGCCAGGGAGTTAAGAAAATTGTTATTCAAGTTCCATGGAATTAGTGAAAATTCCCACTGAAATGATAATTTACTGAATTATACTTTAATGATAATTTCCTTTAATAGTATACAAAGACACTATCATTGGATTGCCCAGTTAATCAACTTATTTGAAAAGATAATCAGAAGAAATTTCTGCAAGTTGACAGTGTAAAGTTATTGAAGTCAATTTTAATTGTTCCTGTTCTGCTTAAATTTTACCGGTAATACATTAATATAAACTTTTATTAAAAAATTAATAATATAGACATATAAAGGGTAAAAGTGAAAATCTCCTTTATACTCTAGCCTCTTTATCCCAATCCCGTCCCCAAAGAGATTCACTGTTAATGATTAGCATGTCAATTTCAATCTCTTATTCTAACATTTATATATCTATACACAGAACTTTGTATTTTTGTGTATACACTGTGTATATGTAGCATCATTGTATAGATACTCTTTTTTACCTTGCTTTATAATTTACATATTTTTATCTTTTTTCAATATAATACAATTTTCTTTGTCACTTTACATATAGATCTAGACCTATTGTTTTTAAGGACTATGTGATACTCCATTGACTATTGCAAGTAATATCATAATGAACATCTTTATACGTATCTGTGGATCATATTGAAAAGATTCCTAAAAGCAAAATTGCTGCATCAAAAGACGTTCCTTCAAATTTTTGTCTTTTAACATTTTTGTAATAATAGTAGCATATGAAACTGGTTTTAAAATACAACATGTATGAAAAGTATAAAATAAAGTCTTTTTTTCACACTTTCATGTACTCCAAATCCCTAGTTCTTCTTCCTCAAAATAACCACTTTTAGCAGTTTCTCATGTACTCTTTCAGAAAAGGCTTTTTATGCACATACAGGCACGTGTATACGATATTTCATCAATTTTAAGACTCAATTTTTTACATTATAACATCTCAGAAATTGAGGTTCAACTAACAGTGGAAAGCATCTTGAAACTATAATCAGATACATTTTCTCTCAGTTATTGATAAAAGAAATAATGTTACCTCTTCCAGATTTAAATGTTTTCTTTAGTTTGCACACGTGAAAAAATAGTATATACCTGTTCTGT
This sequence comes from Loxodonta africana, assembly GCF_030014295.1. NCBI lineage: Eukaryota > Metazoa > Chordata > Mammalia > Proboscidea > Elephantidae > Loxodonta > Loxodonta africana. The sequence continues at coordinate 129,468,877 of NC_087369.1, forward strand.
GCTGAGCTGTCAACACTTAATAAATCTTGACAAACTTTCTTTATCGGCCCATAAATATATGCCTCATTCTTTTTCATAATTACATAGTATTTTTTGTATGGTTGTACCATAAATAGTTTATGGATGAATACTGAATTATTTCTATATTTTCATGATTACAAACATATGCTGCATGAAAGATACTTACACATATCTTACATACATATCTTAAAATTCTTTGGCAAATATATTCATAGAATAAATTCTAAGTCGCTAGTACAAAGCATATATATGCCTTTTTAATATTAATAGTTACTACCAAATTTTTCTGTTAAATGGGTTTTCCACTTTATATGATAATGATTAGTGTAAGAGATTTCTTACCTGCTAAATTTTTTCAGTCTAATGGGTGAAAGCAGTGTATCATTGTTTAAATTTGAGTTTTCCTGATTACGAGTGGGGTTTCATATGTTTATATCTCATCTGCAAGTTGTTCATACTCTTTGCTTCACTTTTTATGAAAGAGTTTGTCTTTTTCTTACTGATTTGTAAAAATACTTCATAAATAGTGAAGATGCATGCATTGTCTGTTATATGTGGTACAATTTTTTTTCCCAGTCAGTTGTGGTCTTCTAACTTTGTTTACCATGGATTTCATCATATAGAAGTTTAAATTTTTTACATAGTCAAATTTTTTACTCATTAATTCATTCAGCTAGTACCCATTGAGTAAGTACAGTGTGCCAAGTACAGTGGCAGGTGCTGGAGACATAGCATGAATGAAACAGACAAAAATCCCTGCCTGCTTATATCCATGGGTGGTTATATCTAGTCAGAGAGACGAACAATAAGTTTATAGTATATTAAAAGGTGATAAATGCCACAGCAAAAAGTAAAGTGAGAATTGGGGATAGAAATTGATGCAAGTTTTTATGTTTTGAAATAGGGTAGTGAGGAAAACCCTTTCAGATAAAATAACAATTGAGCAGTGACCTCAATACAGTAATAGAGTGAATCATGCAAAGACCCTGGGGTGTAAATGTACCTGACACATCTGAGGAATGTAATGTGGATTAAGCAGAATGAGTGAAATGAAACAAAGTAAGAGATGAGGTCAGGTTGGTAATGGGGCCAGATCATCTGGGGCCCTTGTAAGTCATAGTAAGGGCTTTTACTCCTGAGTGAAATGAAGAGTGACTAGAAGGAGTAACATGATTGAACTTTTATATACATATGTATATATATATATTCATTCAAAAGCAGCTGCTGCAGTATATCGACAGGGAACTGCCAGAAATTCAGGCCAAACTCAGAAGAGGACGTGGAACCAGGGATATAAATGCTGATGTCAGATAGATCCTGGCTGAAAGCAGAGAATACCAGAAGGATGTTTACCTGTGTTTTACTGACTATGTAAAGGCGTTCGACTCTGTGGATCATAACAAATTATGGGTAATATTGCGAAGAATGAGAATTCCAGAACACTTAGTTCTGCTTATGAGGAATCTGTACATGGATCAAGAGGCAGTCATTTGACCAGAATAAGGAGATACTGCATGGTTTAAAGTCAAGAAAGGTGTGCATCAGGGCTGTATCAATCTGTATGTTGAGCCAATAATCTGAGAACCTGGACTATATGAAGAAGAACGGGGCATCAGCTTTGGAGAAAGACTCATTAATAACCTGCATTATGCGGATGACACAACCTTGCTTGCTGGCAATGAAGAGAACTTGAAGCACTTACTGATGAAGATCAAAGACCATAGCCTTCAGTATGAATTACACCTCAACATAAACAAAACAAAAATCCTCACAATTAAACCACAGTAAGCAATAAGCAACATCATGATAATTGGAGAAAAGATTGAAGTTGTCAAGGATTTCATTTTACTTAGATCCACAGTCAACACCCATGGCAGCAACAGTCAAGAAATCAAAAGATGCGTTGCATTGGGCAAATCTGCTTTAAAGGACCTCTTTAAAGTATTGAAAAGCAAACATGTCACCTTGAAGACTAAGGCGCACCTGACCCAAGCCATGGTATTTTCAGTTGCATCATATGCATGTGAAAACTGGACAATGAATAAGGAAGACTGAAGAAGAATTGACACCTTTGAATTGTGGTATTGGCGAAGAATATTGAATATACACCATGGACTGCCAAAAGAATGAACAAATCTGTCTTAGAAGAAGTACAACCAGAATGCTCCTTAGAAGCAAGGATGGCGAGACTGCGTCTTACATACTTTGGACATGTTGCCAGGAGGGATCAGTCCCTACAGAAGGACATCATGCTTGGCAGAGTACAGGGTCAGCGGAAAAGAGGAAGACCCTCTACAAGGTGGATTGACACAGTGGCTGCAACAATGAGCTCAAGCACAACAACGATTGTAAGGATGGCTCAGGACTGGACAGTGTTTCATTCTGTGGTACATAGGGTTGCTATGAGTCAGAACCGACCTGGCGGCACCTAACAGCAACAGCATGCATGCATGCATGCATACATACATACGTACATACATACATCACAACTCCTTTTCTGAAAATAGAAGAGCAAAGATGAAAGCAGGGAGACCAGTTATGGGACTATTTAAATAATGCATGCTAGAGATTTTGATGCCTTGGATTGGGGTGGTGGCAATGATGATAAGTGATGAGATTCTGGATATATTTTCCAGGTCAAGCCAGCAAGATTTGCTGATGGATTCTATATTAAATAGGGAGAAAGAGGTGTCAAGGATGACTTCAAAGATTATATCCCAAGAAACATGGAATAATGGTGTTGCTATTAGGAAAGAATTAGGGGCAGTGAGTGCAGACAGCTGTTTTGAGGATTTTACTATAAAAGTTAACAAAGAAATAGATTGAAAGTTGATGGAGGATGTGGGATAAAGAAAGGGTTTTGCTTAAGGGAGGAATGTTTATATGCTGATGGGAATACTCTAGTAGAGAGAGAAAAATTCGTGATCTAAGAAAAAGAGGGGAGAATTGGAGTTATATTTCTAATGGTGAGAAGGGATGGGATATAGAACATTTAGATAGTGGATGGTTCATTGACAGTACAGAGAGAAGATGGAGTATGTGGGTACATATTCAGGGTAGCTGAGTAGGATGTAGTGGTGGGAGTCTATAAGAAGTTATTTTCTGATTGTATCTATTTTATATCTTAGTAAAGTTGTTTTAAAATTCTAATTATGTACATTATTGGAACAACCACAAGGTTGCTACTTACTAGCAAGGTAATGTTTTCTTTCGTCCTACAACTACTATCTTCACTTTAGGGCTGATTTTTTGTTCTAGGATCCAGAGATTTCTTCTTTTTTTTTTTTTTAGTTTTTATTGTGCTTTAAGTAAAAGTTTACAAATCAAGTCAGTCTTTCACACAAAACCTTGTATAGACCTTGCTACATACTCCCAATTGCTCTCCCCCTAATGAGACAGCCCAATCCCACCCTCCACTCTCTATTTTCGTGTCCATTTCGCCAGCTCCTAACCCCTTCTATCCTCTCATTTCCCCTCCAGGGAGGAGATGCCAACATAGTCTCAAGTGTCCACCTGATCCAAGAAGATCCCTTCTCACCAGCATCCCTCCCCAACCCATTGTCCAATCCAATCCCTGTCTGAAGAGTTGGCTTTGGGAATGGTCCCAATCCTGGGCCAACAGAAAGTCTGGGGGCCATGACCACTGGGGTCCTTCTAGTCTCAGTCAGACCACTAAGTCTAGTCTTTTTACGAGAATTTAGGATCTCCATCCCACTGCTCTCCTGCTCCCTTGGGGTTCTCTGTTGTGTTCCTTGTCAGGGCAGTCATCTGTTGTAGCTGGGCAGGATCTAGTTCTTTTGATCTCAGGATGATGTAGTCTCTGGTTTATGTGGCCCTTCCTGTCTCTTGGGCTCATAATTACCTTGTGTCCTTGGTGTTCTTCATCCTCTTTTGCTCCAGGTGGGTTGAGGCCACTTGATGCATCTTAGATGGCCGCTTGCTAGCGTTTAAGACCTCAGACGCCACTCTCCAAAGCAGGATGCAGAATGTTGTCTTAATACATTTTATTATGCTCATTGACTTAGATGTCCCCTGAAACTATGGTCCTCAAATCCCTGCCCCTGCTTTGCTGAACTTCGGAGCATTCAGTTTATTTGGGAAACTTCTTTGCTTTTGGTTTAGTCCAGTTGTGCTGAACTCCCTGTATTGTGTGTTGTCTTTCCCTTCACCAAAAATAGTTCTTACCTACCATCTAATTAGTGAAACGCTCTCCCTCCCTCCCTCTCCCCCCTGTCATAACCATCAAAGAATATTTTCTTCTCTGTTTAAACTATTTCTCAAGTTCTTATAATAGTGGTCTTATACAATATTTGTCCTTTTGCAACTGACTAATTTCACTCAGCATAATGCCTTCCAGATTCCTCCATGTTATGAAATGTTTCACTGATTCATCACTGTTCTTTATTGATCTGTAGTATTCCATCGTGTGACTATACCATAATTTATTTATCCATTTATCCGTTGATGGGCACCTTGGTTGCTTCCATATTTTTGCTATTGTAAACTGCTGCAGTGAACATGTGGTTGCATGTATCTGTTGGTGTAAAGGCTCTTATTTCTCTAGGATATATTCCAAGGAGTGGGATTGCTGGATCGTATGGTAGTTCTATTTCCAGCTTTTTAAGGAAGTGACAAATCGATTCCCAAAGTGGTTGTACCATTTCTCATTCCCACCAGTAGTGTATAAGTGTTGCAGTCTCTCCACAGCCTCTCCAACATTTATTGGTTTGTGTTTTTTGAATTAATGTCTGGCTTGTAGGAGTAGAAACCCTGGTGGTATAGTGGTTAAGTGCTACATCTGCCAAACAAAGGGTCAGCAGTTCGAATCCACCAGGTGCTCCTTGGAAACTATGGGGCAGTTCTACTCTGTCCTATAGGGTCGCTATGAGTCGGAATCGACTCGATGGCACCGGGTTTGGTTTTTGGTTGGTTCTTGTTGGAGTGAGATGAAATCTCATTGTACTTTTGATTTGTATTTCTCTAATGGCCGATTATTGTGAGCATTTCCTCATGTATCTGTTAGCTACCTGAATATCTTCTTTAGTCAAGTGTCTGTTCATATATCACCTTTGTCTTCTCCATATGAAAGGTCTATGACTACATTTCTTAGTCCCTTTTTATTGTTTTAATGTTGTCTTCTTTTACTTAATGACATTGCTGTTTCCCTGTTTTGAGCATTTTTTTTCCTTGATTTATTTTTTTGTGATTTCCCTCTCTGGATTGACCTCTGGTTGCTCTGTCCTGTGCTCTAGTCTTGGGTTGATACCTGATATCATTGATTTTCTAACCAGAGAACTCCCTTTAGTATTTCTTGTAGTTTTGGTTTGGTTTTTACGAATTCCCTAAGTTCTGTTTATCTGGCAGTGTCCTAATTTCACCTTCATATCTGAAAGACAGTTTTGCTGGATATATGATTCTTGGTTGGCATTTTTTTTTCCTTCAATGCTTTATATAAGTTATCCCACTGCCTTCTTGCCTGCATGGTTTCTGCCATGTAGTCCAAGCTTATTTTTATTGACTCTCCTTTGTACGTGACTTTTCATTTATCCTTAGCTGGCACCAAAATTCTCTGTCTTTGATATTGGCAAGCTTGAATGTCTTGGTGACTTTCTTTTAACATCTCCCTTATGTGGAGTTCGATGAGCGTCTTGGATAGATATCTTCTCATCTTTCACAATATCAGGGAAGTTTTCTGCCAACAAATCTTCAACAAATCTTTCTGTATTTTCTGTTATCCCTCCCTGTTCTGGTACTCCAATCACTCGTAGGTTATTTCTCTTGATAGAGTCCCACATGATTCTTAAGATTTCTTCATTGTTTTAAATTCTTTTATCTGATTTTCTTCAAATATATCAGTGCCAAGTGATTTATCTTCAAGTTCACAAATTCTACCTTCCACTTACTCAGTTCTGCCCCTCTTTCTATTGAGTTGTCTACTTCTGTAATTTTATTGTTAATCTTCTGAATTTCTGATTGCTGTCTATGGATTTTTCCAGCTTATTAAATTTTTCATTATGTTCCTGAATAACCTTTTTAATTTCTTCAATTGCTTTATCTATGTGTTCCTTGGCTTGTTCTGCATATTGTCTCATTTCCTTTCTGATGTCTTGAAGGGTTCTGTATATTAAACTTTTGTATTCTGCCTCTGGTAATTCCAGGAATGCACTTTCATCTAGAAGATCCCTGGATTCTTTGTTTTAAGAGCTTGCTGAAGCAATCATGATCTCTTTCTTTATGTGACTTGATATTGACTGTTGTCTCTGAGCCATCTATAAGTTATTTTATTAGTTTATTTTATGTTTGCTTACTATGTTGTAGCTTTGTGCTTTGTTTTGTTTTGATATGCCCAAATGGGTTGCTTGAGTGAGCTAGCTTGATTGTTTTCACCTTTGGAACTCTGACATTGTGTGCTTAGATGGCTAGAGCTGTTATCAGGTATGTCAGCCTAGGAGTCCATTCACTTTTCTTGTATGAATTCAGCTCAGGTGTCGAGGTAGGTGATTATCAAGTGTGTGGTACAGGCTTTGCCCTACAGTCTTAGAGGGGCAGCTGTGATTGGTGTAGGTACCGGTATCTGGTTGCAGCAGGGAGTCACACTCTGAACAGGGCAGGGGGCTGAGAATCTTTCCCCACATGTCTCTGAGGAAAGCTTGTCTCTGTTCCCTAGAGTGTACAGATCGGTGGGTTCTGTAGATGGACCATTGGACCCAGTGTTTTTGGTTGTAAGGTCTGGGAGGTACTGGTTATCCCTGGACCCCTGTCATGGGTAGCTGGGTGACCTGAGTGGAGCCAGCAGTCCTTAGGCCCCTGCTTTGAGTAGGAGAGGACCCTGTTTAATAGGCAAAGCAACGTCAAATATCAAACACACACCTCTCCACCGCACAGCTGAAACATTTGGAGTCTACACCTCTACTCCAGATTTCTCCTTGTTCACTGTTTTCACTCAGTTTCTTTTTCCAACTGGTGTTTGATCCAATTCTCTGTCCTTTGATTTGATGCTCAGGGTTTCAGGATTGTCCTCTGTATCTGTTTTATTTGGTTTCTTGGGCCTTTTCTATAGAGGGATGATGGAATGGTATGTCTGACTAAGCTGCAATCTTGGGCCACCCCCTAGAGGTTAGGATTTACAGCACATACTTTTGGGGGAAACAGTTCCATTCATAGCATTCCACCCTCTGTTGTTGTTGTTGTTAGGTGCCGTCGAGTCAGTTCCTACTCATAGTGACCCTATGCACAACAGAACAAAACACTTCCCAGTCCTGAGCCATCCTTACAATCATTGTTATGGCTGAGCTCATTGTTGCAGCCGCTGTGTCAGTCCACCTTGTTGAGGATCTTCCTCTTTTCCGCTGACCCTGTACTCTGCCAAGCATGATGTCCCTCTCCAGGGACTGATCCCTCCTGATAACATATGCAAAGTATGTAAAACACAGTATCACCATTTTTGCCTCTAAGGAGCATTCTAGCTGTACTTCTTCTACGTCAGATTTGTTCGTTCTTTTGGCAGTCCATGGTATATTCAATATTCTTTGCCAACACAATTTAAAGGCATCAATTCTTCTTTGGTCTTCCTTATTCATTGTCCAGCTTTCAGATGCATATGACGCGATTGAAAATATCATGGCTTGGGTGAGGCGCACCTTAGCCTTCAAGGTGACACCTTTGCTCCTCAACACTTTAAAGAGGTCCTTTGCAGCAGATTTACCCAATGCAGTGCGTCTTTTGATTTCTTGACTGCTGCTTCCATGGCTGTTGATTGTGGATCCAAGTAAAATGAAATCCTTGACAACTTCAATCTTTTCTCCGTTTATCATGATGTTGCTCATTGGTCCAGTTGTGAGGATTTTTGTTTCCTTTATGTTGAGGTGCAATCCATACTGAAGGCTGTGGTCTTAAATCTAAAAGGATAAAATACCTAGGAATAAGTCTAACCAGGGATGTAAAAGACTTATACAAGGGAAACTACAATACACTACTGCAAGAAAACGAGATAGACCTATGTAAACTGGTGGCGTAGTGGTTAAGTGCTATGGCTGCTAACCAAAGGGTCAGCAGTTTGAATCCACCAGGCGCTCCTTGGAAACTCTATGGGGCAGTTCTACTCTGTCTTATAGGGTCGCTATGAGTCAGCACTGGGTTAAATGGAAAAACATACCATGGTCATGGATTGGAAGGTTTAACATTGTGAAAATGTCAATACTACCCAAAGCAATCTATAGATATAATGTAATCCCAATCCAAATCCTAACAACATTCTTTAAGAAATGGAAAAAATAATCTCCAACTTTACAAGGAAAGGAAAGAGGCCCCAGTTAACTAAAGCATGATTGAGGAAGAAAAGCAAAGTGGGAGGCCTCACGCTTCCAAATATCAGAACTTACTAAACAGCCATGGTCAAAACAGCCTGATGTTGGTACAATGACAGATACATAGGCCAGTGAAACCGAATTGAGAACCTAGAAGTAAATCCATCTAGTTATGGACAGCTGGTCTTCGACAATGCGTCAAGGTCCGTTCAATGGGGGAAGGGATAGTCTCTATAACAAATGGTGCTGTCAAAACTGGATATCCATTTGCAGAAAAATTAAACAGGATCTATACCTCACACCATACAGAAAAACTAACTCAAAATGGATCAAAGATCTAAACATTAAACCTAAAACTGTACAGTTCCTGGAAGATAACATAGAGACAAAGCTAGGCATCCAAGTGTATGGCATAAATACACTATGAAACTTAACTAAAAGTGCAGAAACAACAGAAGATAACTGGGACCTCCCAAAAATTACTGATGCTTATCAAAAGACTTTACCAAAAGAGTAAAAAGAGAGCATAAAGACTGGGGAAAAAAGTTGGCAACAACAAACCTGACAAGGGTATAGTCTCTAAAATATATACAACACTTCAACAACAAAAAGAAAAACAATCTAATCAAAAAATGAGTAAAGGACATGAGAAGGCACTTCAGTGAAGAAGACATTCAGGCTGCTAATGCACATATGAAGAGATGCCTTGCAATCATTAGCCATTAAAAAAAAAAGAGAGATGCAGATCAAAACTACAATGAGATACTGTCTCACCCCTGCAAAAGTGGTTCTGATGAATAAAACAGAAAACAACAAATGCTGATGAGTTTGTGGGGAGTTTGAAACTCTTACACACTGCTGGTGTGATTGTAAAATGGCACAGCCACTATGGAAAATGGTGTGGCATTTCCTCAAAAAGCTAGAAATAGAAGTACCATACGATCCAGCAATCCCACTCATAGGAATATATCCTAGAGAAACAAGAGCAGTGACACGAATAGACATATGCACACCCATGTTCATTGCAGGATTATTCACAATAGCAAAAAGATGGAAACAACCTAAGCGTCCATTAAGAGATGAGTGGATACCAACAAAATGTGGTACATACATACAATGGAATACTACAGAATGATAAATAATGATGAATCCGCAAAACATATCACAGATAAATCTGGAGGACATTATGCTTTGTGAAGTAAACCAATAACAAAAGGACAAATATTGTATGAGACCACTTTTATAAAAAGTCAAGAATAGGTTTACACAAAGAAAGCAACATTTTTTGATGATTACCAGAGATGGAACAGGGAGAGAGGGAGATAGTCTAGCTGATAAAAAAAAAAAAAAAGATAATAGACCCGTGTTAATTCTGGTAAAAGGAAAGACAATACACAATATGAGGGAAGTCAGCACAAACGTGACCAACATAAATGAAGACACTGAGAGGTACACAAGAATAAAGGACAACTATGATAAATGCTGTAACATAAATAATTGTGCAACAACAGTAATAGCAAACAAAAATTTGTGAGTCATTACATATGCATATATGTATGTTGTATATGTGTGGGAGGGTATACTGGAGTACATGCATGTGCATATATTGGTATAGTTTTGGGCATTTGTATATACATATTTATATGTGCTGCACGTGGGGGCACAGTTATGAAAACTTCTTAGACATGTCCAAACACCTCATGGGAATGAGTTACTGGGCTTGAAAGCAAAGGACCATAGTCTTGGGGGACATCTAGGTCAATTGGCATAACATAGTTCATAAAGATAACGTTCTACCTCCTAGTTTGGTAAGTAACGTCTGGGGTCTTAAAAGCTTGCGAGTGGCCGGGTAAGATACAACTATAGATCTCTTCCTATCTAGAGCAAAGGAGAATGAAGGAAACAAAGACTCAAGGATGCAATTAGTCTACACTAACCACAGCCTCCTCTACCTTGAGACCAGAAGAACTAGATGGTGCCCGACTACCACTAAAAACCACTCTTACAAGAGCACAATAGAAGGTCCCGGTTAGAGTGGGAGAAAAATATAGACCAAAACTCAAATTCATAAAAAAGGCCAGACTTACTGGACTGATAGAGACTGGAGGAACCTTCTAGACTATTGCCCTTAGAAACCCTTTTAACCTGGAACTGAAACCACTCCCGGAGGTCACCTTTCAGCCAAATAATAAATTGGCCTATAAACAATAGCACCCATGAGGAACGTGCTCCTTAGAGCAATCAAGTGTATGAGACCAAACAGGCAACATTTTCCCAAAAGCAAAGATGAGAAGGCGGGGGAGGCAGGGTGGTCAGGGAAACCGGAGGGGTGAAAATGGAGAGAGTGCTGATACATTGCAGGGATAGCAACCAATGTCATAGAACAAACTGTATAAATTGTTGAATTGAATGGGAAACTAATTTGCTGTGTAGACTTTCACCTAAAACACAATAAAATGTTTTAAAAAAAATCATAACCTCTATGCCTGTGGTTATAATCCCATTTGGAAATGAGTTGTCTTTGTTACGTTAACAAAGCAGGATTAACGTAGGGAGTATTTTGAATCAATCTCTTTTGAGATATAAAAGAGATTAAACAAACGAGCTGAGGAGAGATGGCATAAGATAGATGCCAAGACACATGGAGACTCCTTGGAACCAGGAAGCAGAAACTGAAGAGACAAGGACCTTCTTCCAGAGCTGACAGAGAAAGCCTTCCTTCCCCTAGAGCCAGCACTCTGAATTCAGACTTATAGCCTTTTAAATTGTGAGAAAATAAGTTTCAGTTAAAGCCATCCACTTGTGGTATTTCTGTTATAGCCAAAAAACCCATTGCCATCAAGTCGGTTCTGACTCATAGTGGCCCTATACGACTGAGCAGAACTGACCCATAGGGTTTCCAAGGAGGGCCTGGTGGATTTGAACTGCCAACCTTTTGGTTAGCAGTCAAGCTCTTAACCACTGTGCCACCAGGGCTCCTCTGTTATAGCAGCACTAGATCACTAAGACAAAAGGCTCAGAAAAAAATGCATATATTCCCAATCTAATACTTGTAATTGTTTTGAAAAAACAGGTTGGAAGAAGAAAAAACATTAGGTTTTTAAAAAGTTATTACCAACATAAAGACTAAAACGATAAAGATCATGGAAGAAAAAATAGGCACAACATTAGGAGCCCTAATACAAGGCATAAACAGAATACAACACATTACTAAAAATGACAGCCTGGTACAGGTACAACAACAGGCACATAGACCAATGGAACAGAATTGAGAACCCAGATATAAATCCATCCATGTATGAGCAGCTGATATTTGACAAAGGACCAGTGTCAGTCAAATGGGGAAATGACAGCCTTTTTAACAAATGGTGCTGGCATAACTGGATATCCATTTGCAAAAGAATGAAACAGGACCCATACCTCACACCATGCACAAAAACTAACTCCAAGTGGGTCAAAGACCTAAACATAAAGGCTAAAACGATAAAGATCATGGAAGAAAAAATAGGGACAACCCTAGGAGCCCCAATACAGGGCATAAACAGAATACAAAACATTACCAAAAATGATGAAGAGAAACCAGATAACTGGGAGCTCCTAAAAATCAAACACCTATGCTCATCTAAAGACTTCACCAAAAGCGTAAAAAGACCACCTACAGACTGGGAAAGAATATTCAGCTATGACATCTCAGACCAGCGCCTGATCTCTAAAATCTACATGATTCTGTCAAAACTCAACCACAAAAAGACAAACAGCCCAATCAAAAAGTGGGCAAAGGATATGAACACGCACTTCACTAAAGAAGATATTCAGGCAGCTAACAGATACATGAGAAAATGCTCTCGATCATTAGCCATTAGAGAAATGCAAATTAAAACTACGATGAGATTCCATCTCACTCCAACAAGGCTGGCATTAATCCAAAAAACACAAAATAATAAATGTTGGAGGGGCTATGGAGGGATTGGAACTCTTATACACTGCTGGTGGGAATGTAAAATGGTACAACCACTTTGGAAATCTACCTGGCGTTTTCTTAAAAAGTTAGAACTACCATATAACCCAGAAATCCCACTCCTCGGAATATACCCTAGAGAAATAAGAGCCTTTACATGAACAAATATATGCACACCCATGTTTATTGCAGCACTGTTTACAATAGCAAAAAGCTGGAAGCAGCCAAGGAGTCCATCAATAGATGAATGGTTAAATAAATTATGGTATACTCACACAATGGAATACTACGCATCGATAAAGAACAGTGACGAATCTGTGAAACATTTCATAACATGGAGGAACCTGGAAGGCATTATGCTGAGTGAAATTAGTCAGATGCAAAAGGACAAATACTGTATAAGATCACTATTATAAGTTCTTGAGAAATGGTATAAACTAAGAAGAACACATTCTTTTGTGGTTACGAGAGGGGGGAGGGACAAAGGGTAGGAGAGGGTTATTTACTGATTAGTTAGTAGATCAGAACTACTTTAGGTGAAGGGAAGGACAATACTCAATACATGGAAGGTCAGCTCAACTGGACTGGACCAAGAGTGAAGAAGTTTCTGGGATAAACTGAATGCTTCGAAGGTCAGCGGAGCAAGGGCAAGGTTTGGGGACTATGGCTTAAGGGGACTTCTAAGTCAATTGGCATAATAAACTCTACTATGAAAACATTCTGCATCCCACTTTGAAGTGTGGCATCTGGATCAAAGGAGAATGAAGAACACCAAGGTCACACGATAACTATGAGCCGGAGACAGAAAGGGCCACATGAACTAGAGACTTACATCATCCTGAGACCAGAAGAACTAGATGGTGCCCGGCCACAACCGATGACTGCCCTGACAGGGAGCACAACAGAGAGCTCCTGAGGGAGCAGGGGAACAGTGGGATGCAGACCCCAAATTCTCATAAAAAGACCAGACTTAATGGTCTGACTGAGACTAGAAGAATCCCGGCGGTCATGGTCCCCAAACCTTCTGTTGGCCCAGGACAGGAACCATTCCCGAAGACTACTCATCAGACATGGAAGGGACTGGACAATGGGCTGGAGAGAGATGCTGATGAAGAGTGAGCTACTTGTATCAGGTGGACACTTGAGACTGTACTGGCATCTCCTGTCTGGAGGCAGATGGGAGGGTAGAGAGGGTTAGAAACTGACAAAACGGTCACGAAAGGAGAGACTGGAGGAAGGGAGCGGGCTGACTCATTAGGGGGAGAGTGAATGGGAGTGTGTAGTAAGGTGTATATAAGCTTATATGTGACAGACTGACTTGATTTGTAAACTTTCACTTAAAGCACAATAAAAATTATTAGAAAAAAAATAATGGATCAAGTTTGGTAGTCCCCCAGTAACTGGAAAATAAACCATTGGAAGTGTGAAAAAAAATTATTACCATAATGCAGAAACACTTTAGTTACAAATATAAGATTTTATTCACCTGGACAAACATAAGCACTTAAGTGAAGAAGGTATCATTCAGTAGGCAATGCTAACACTTTGTGGGAGAGATCATGATCCCCATGACTAGAGCAGTGAGCATTGTGGTAGAGATTTAGAGTTAAGGTGTATTTTATTCATTGTTTGGTAAAAACTTATTTTAATTGTTCAAATGGGTATGAATTCTTTTAAGGCTCTATTAGAAGAAAACTCAATACAGATGTTCATTGAGGAAAAAATGGTTATATGTGAATTATCTCTGACCCCCCAAAAAAACTTTCAATGTAGTTGAGGAGTCAAAGCTTGCATATGTGAAACCATTATAGACATGACAGAATAAGAGCCTACTTTAATTAAGCTCTTAGGGTAAGCTTTCTATCCAGGAAGTCTTCATGGAGGAAGTGGGATTTGAGATGTATACTGAAGAATTAACCGGCTTCTTCATGTTAAGATAAACTTTACCGCTTGCTATAGAACAGGTGGTTTGTTTGTTTTTTTTTTATAGAACCAACTGTAGCTATTGGTTGACATGCTTACTGGTTGAACTGCACTGTCGTATACTAAGAATGCTGAGCACAGCTTCTGAAGTCAGAATGCTTGGATCCAAATTTGGATTCCACCACTTCCTAGCTGCATCACTGTAACATGGGGATATTAATAGTTTCTTTCTTATAGGGTTGTTAAGGATTAATGAGAGTAATGCATCTACAAGTAGTAGGAACAGCATGAGCTCTGGATTTTGACAGACCTTGGTTCAAATCCCAACTCTGCCACTTGCTAGTGACCTTAGGCACTTGACTTCTCTAACCCTTGGTTTTCTTATTTATAAATGGAGATAATAAAGCCTAACTGGTTAGGGTTGTTCTGATGAGTAAATGAAGCAATTTATGTAAAGCACTTAGCAGAGTGCCTGACATAGTAAAAGCCCTATAAATAATGACATGTTGTCATACAAATTAAGTCATGTAGCAACTTCAGTTTTATCTTTTTATTTATGATTTCAGGGCGAACCTGGCCTGCCTGGATACCCAGGCAACCCTGGTATCAAAGGTTCTGTGGGAGATACTGGTTTGCCTGGCTTACCAGGGACCCCTGGAGCAAAAGGACAACCAGGCCTTCCTGGATTCCCAGGTAACATTCCTTTTCTTAAATTCTAACTTTCTTGGAGTTATTTTTTCTTTCCTTATCTACTCTAGCCAGGACCACAGAGCAACTTCTTATTTGGCAGACTTGTATTCTATTTCCCAGATACTGACTGGCAACAAAATCTTGAACTAGTTCTTTATCTTAGCCCAAATTTCTTTCTGTATAAAATAGAATGAGTATTACCAACTCAGCAGGACAATATCCTGTGGGCAGAGAGACTGTGTGGTGGAGAGTTTTTCAATCTTTGACCGCTAGCCACAAGTCAATTAAAAGGTCTTACTATTTTTGTAGGTGATAATATACACTGCCAAGCCCTAGCCTGCTGCTGATTCTCTTAGAAAATTGTACTCAGGCACACAGCTGGTGGCTGTTGGTAGAACAATGGTACAGTTCATTCAAATGGCAAGGATTGAGTCATTCAAGTAAAAGAAATTGGCACTATAGTCAAGCAGGTAACCTGAACTAGATTATTATAGTATCTGCTGTGTTCATGCTTGTATTTAGTTTTTTTTTTTTTTTTTTTGTATTACACAGTGGAATGGATGAATGGGATTTTGGTTATATTTTTCTTTCTTTTTTTTTTATTGTGCTTTAAGTGAAAGTTTACAAATCAAGTCAGTCTCTCATACAAAAACTTGTACACACCTTGCTATGTACCCCTAGCTGCTCTCCCCCTAATGTGAATTGACTCGACAGCAATGGGTAATGGATTATTGAAGAAATACTTGTCTACTTAAGGCTATGGAAATATTCTCTTATATTTTTTCTTACCACATTTAATGTTTAGGCCTTCACATTTATGTTTATGATATGTCTTGAATAAAAATATTTTTATGCTATTAGGTAGGGGCCAAGGTTCATTTTTTCCTTAAAGAGCATGAGTTCCCCCAATAAATTGCAGTGGCTTCTTGTCAGGAAATCAGATTACCAAATATACACCAAAAACCCAACCCACTGCCACCAAGTTGATTCTGACTCATAGCAACCCTATAGGACAGAGTAGAACTGCCCATAGTGTTTCCAAGAGTGTAATCTTTACAGAAGCAGACTGCCACATCTTTCTCCCACAGAGTGGCTAGTGAGTTTGAACTGCCAACCTTTTGGTTAGCACCTGAGCGCTTTAACCACTAGCCACCATATATATGGAGATCTACTTCTAGACTCTATTCTGTTCCATTGGTCTAATTTTCCTATTCTTGCTTCAACAGGACACTGTCCAAATTACTGTAAATCTATGTTAAGTCTTAAAATATGATAGTATAAGAGCTACAACTTTGTTCCAACTTTTTTGATTTGTCTTGGCTATTCTAGGTATTTTCAATAAATAAATTTTGGGAATCAGCTTATCAATTTCCATGTGAAAAAAAACCTACTGAGCTTTCAATTAAAATGGAATAAATCTCCAAAGGACTAATGGGCCACATCTACCACGACCTCCACTAGACTGAGTTGAGTAAAACTAGATGGTGCCCGGCTACCACCACTGACTGCTTTGACAGGGACCACAATAGAGGGTCCCAGACAGAGCTGGGGGAGAATGTAGAACAAAATTCTAACTCAAAAAGAAAGACCAGACTTGCTGGCCTGACAGAAACTAGAGAAACCCTGAGAGTATGGCCCCCGAACACCCTTTCAGTTCAGTAACGAGGCCATTCCTGAGGTTCACCCTTCAGCCAAAGATTGAACAGGGCCACGAAACAAAACAAGGCTGAACGGATGCACCAGCCCTGGGGCAGGGACTGGAAGGCAGGAGGGAACAGGAAAGCTGGTAATAGGGAACCCAGGGTTGAGAAGGGAGTGCTGACATGTCATGGGGTTGTTAACCAGTGTCATAGAACAATTTGTGTACTGTTTGATAAGAAACTAGTTTGTTCTGTAAACCTTCATCTAAAGTACAAAAAAAATTACAATTAAAAAAAATAAAAATAAAATGCAATAAATCTCTAGGTAACTTTGGGAAGAATTAATATTTTAACAGTATTTATCTTCCAACCCATGAACATGTTATCTGTTCATTTATCTAGGTATTTAACTCAACAATGTTTTCACTTTTCATATTGGAGACTTTGAACATCTTTTGTTAAATTTTTTCCTGGAAATTTGATGTTTTCTGATGGTATTTTATATGGTATTGCTGTTCCAAGCTCATTTTTCAATTGTTTGTAGGTAGTGTATAGAAATAACAATTGGCTTTGAAATATTAAACTTGCATATAGGAAAATTGTTAATTTCACTTATTAATTCTAAGAGTTTGTTTATAGAGTTTTTTTTTTTGTTTTATTTTCTAAACTAACATATCACCTCAGTCATTTTTACTTCTTCCTTTCAGTTCCTTAGGCTTTTTATTCTTTTTCTTGCCTAATTACACCGATTACACTGATTAGGACTTCCAGTACAATGTTTAGTAGAACTGGTGATAGAACATGATATCATTAATCTTTTTCCTAACGTTAGAAGGAAAACGTTCAATATTTCTCCATTAAATATGTGTTAACACCAGGGTTTTTACACGTATACTTCTTAAATTAAGGCAATTCCCTTCTATTCCTTGAATTTACTGAGAATTTTTGTTACGAATGGGTGTTAAGATTTATTATATTCCTTTTCTGAATCTACTGACTTGCTGTTGAGTCGTTTCTGACTCACAGCAACCCTTTAAGACAGAGTGAAACTGCTCCTTAGGGTTTCCAAGGAGTGGCTGGTGAATTCGAACTGCCGACCTTTTGGTTAGCAACCAAGCTGTTAACCGCTGCACCACCAAGGCTCTGAAATCTACTGAGATGTTCATAAATTTGTCTCCTTTACTCTGTAAATATGGTACATTTTACTGATTGATATTTGATGTATCTATATTTTTACGGAAACCCTGGTGGCATAGTGGTTAAGTGCTACGGCTGCTAACCAAGAGGTCGGCAGTTCAAATCCGCCAGGTGCCCCTTGGAAACTTATGGGGCAGTTCTACTCTGTCCTGTAGGGTCACTATGAGTCGGAATTGACTCAACGGCAGTGGGTTTGGGTTTGTATTTTTACAAAAATTTAAAAAATGCAAAAAAAAAAAAAACCCTTCCATCTTGGGGATAACCCTCACTGATCATGATGTATTATTATTGTTAAGTCTTGCTGGATTCAATTTACTAATATTTTAAAAAATCTTTTGTATATGGTCATGAGAGATCTTGACCTGTAAATTTTCTTTCTCACAGTACGCTTGACAACATTTTGGCATCAGGAACTTCCTAGCCTAATAATATGAGCTGGGAAATTATAAATCTTACAATTCATTGCTACTCTTGCAGCTTTAAACAATCAGTTGACTTCTAAAGAATTTAATACAAGAAAAAATGTAATTTTATATTGACCTACATATTTTTCATTTCCAGTGCTCTACCTTCCTCTAGATTCAAACATCTATTAGGTATCATTTCCCTAAAGCCTGAAGAACTTCCAGTATCTTCTGTAAAGTGACTTTGCTGGTGACAGATTGATTTACCTTTTATTTATCTGAAAGTGTCTCTATTTTGCTTTCATTTAAGGAAAAATTCCCCCAGACTTAGAAATCTATTTTTTATATATTTACTTTCTTCATTATTTTAAATATTTAAATATTTCTTCCACTGTCTTCTAGCCTCCATGCTTTACTGATTAATAAGTCAGCAGTAATTCTTATTTTTTTCTCCTTTGTGTTATATCTGGTTTTTCTCTGGACACCTTTAAGATTTTCTGTCATTGGTTTCCAATAGTTTGTCTTTTTTGTGAATAATTGTGTTTGTATTTATTTTGCTTGGAATTCATTGTCTTCGTCAGAGTTCTCTAGGGAAACAGAATCAGTGAGATCTATTTATCATCTATCTATCTGTCTGTCTGTCTATCCATCATCTATCTGTCTATCTATCTATCATGAGAAAGAGAGAACAACAGAGAGATTTACTTCAAGGAATTGGTTCACGCCATTGTGGGGGGCTGACACATACCAAATCTGTAGGTCAAGTCACAGGCTGGAGACACCTACTGGCTGAACTGATTGTGGGGCACTCCAAGATCCATAGGTCAGGTGACAGAATAGAGAAGACATCCTGTAGGCTTGCATCCCCCACAATTCAGGTGACAAGAAGAGCGAAGAGTAAGAGCGTTCTGGCAAAATGTGTATGTTTAGTCTGGAAGCAGAACAAACTCTAGGGAAACTTCTTCTAAGGCTTTCAACTGATTGAGGCCCACCCACATTATGGAGGGCAATCTGTTTTCCTTGAGGCCAACTGCGTTAATCACATGTAACTACTTTATAACAGCAACTAGGCTAGCATTTTACCAAACAACTGGGCACCATAACCTAGCCAAGGTGATACATAAAATTTGCCGTTACTCACCTCCACAATAATTTTGATTTCCGTTAGGTTCTTTTTAGTTACCGTATTTCTGAAATTTCAGGGGTTTTTTTTGCCCATTATATACATCTGCCTGTAGATTCTTAACGTATTTTTTATGATTATTTTAAAGCATATTTTCCGTTTATTCCAATATTGTAGGCATCTGTGGGTCTATTTCTGTTTGTAGTTCTTTACATCTGAATAAGAGTTACATTTTCCAATTTCTTTGCTTCTATTTAATATTATTATGATATATTGAATGTTGTGAATAGTATAATGTAGCAATTTTGCTTTCTGTTATATTCCTGTGAACGGTGTTGAATTTTGTTCTATCAGGCAGTTCAATAACTTGAGAATCAATTGATCTTGCAATGGTGGAGTATTAGGTTTTGTTAGAGCAGAGCTATTTCCATTTTGCCGTTACTCTTAGACCTGACATGTGAAGTTTATTAGTAAGGTGTGGCCTTTGCAGGGTCATTTCCTTTTACACTGAAAATTTTCCTTCTGTATTTTTTTATAGTGGAATCTGTTAATGACAAATTCTCTCAGCCCTTGTTTGTCTGAAAATGTTTTTATTTTGCCTTCATTTGTTATTCAGTTGTTATAGGCAGAATTCTAAGATCCCCCCTACCAAGATTTCCAGCTCCTGGTTATTCAGTCAAACACTAATCTAGGGATTTCTATGAAGTAATTTTGCAGATGTCATTAAAATCTCAAATCAGTTGATCTTAAAACATAGCAGTTATCCATTTGGGCTGAATCTAATCACAAGAGCCCTTAAAAGTGGAGTTTTCTCCAGCTAGTGGCAGAAGCCAGAGAAATTTGAAGTATGAAAGGGATTCAGCACAAAGGAGGATATCTATTACTGAGATGGAGAGGCCCATGCAAGGAAAATGTGAGTGGCCTCCAGGACCTGAGAATGGTTCCCAGCTGATAGCGAGCAAGGAAACAGGGATCTCAGTCCCACAACTCCAAGGAACTGAATATGGCCAATAGCATGAATGAGCTTGAAAGCATATCCTTCCCCAGCACCTCCAGATAAGTGCCCAGCTAAGCTGTGCCCAGACTTATTACTGACAGAAACTGAAATAATAAATGGGCATTGTCTTAAGCCACTAAGTTTGAGTTAATTTTTTATGCAGCAATAGAAAAGTAATGTACTGCTCCTCTGGTCATTCTTTAAGTTTTTACTCGCCTCCCCAATATGGCTGCTAAGTGTTTACTTTGAGTCCTTGAGTAGTTGCTTTCTGTATTGTGTCCAGAATTTTTTATTGTAATCAATGGGAAAGAGGGCCTTACTGCATCTTGGCTGACCTCAGAAGTGTTTAGGTATAAATTTAACAAAACCTGCTATGAGAAATTTTAAAATACCTAAATTAATGGAGAGATATATTCATGGACTAGAAGACCAAAATTGTTAAGATACCAGTTCTCCCCAAATTGATCTGTAGATTCGAAGTATTCCAATTAGTAACCTAGCAGATTTTTTTTAGTAACAAATGATAAGCTGATTCTAAAATATATATGGAAATGAGAAGAACCTAAAATGTCCAAAGCAATATTGAAAAGGAAAAACATAGTTGCAGAACTTACACTGATTTAAAGATGTACTGTAAAGCTACAGTAATTAAAACAATGTGGTACTGGCATAAGGATTGGCAAATAGATCAATGAAACAGAATAGGTAGCACAGAAAGAGACTCATATTTGTAATAATTTGATTTTTGATAAAAGTGCCAAAGAAATCCATCAGGGAAAGGAAAGTCTTTTCAACAAATGGTCCTAAAACATCAGGATATTCATGTGGAAAAAAATGAAATTCAAACCATACCTCATACCATATAGAAAATATTATTTGAGTTGAATCTTAGTCCTAACATAAAATCTAACACCATGCAGCTTTTAGAGAAAACATAGGTGAATATTTTCATGACTTAGGGCTAGGCAAGGTTTTCTTAGGACACAGAAATCAATAACTGTAAAAGAAAAAATTGATATATTAGGCTCAATAAAATGAAAACCTCTGTTTATCAAAAGACAGCGTTAAGAAAATGAATAGGAAAGCAACAGACTAGGCGAAGATATCTTCAAAATATATATCTGACAACAGACTAATATCTGGGTTATGTAAAGAGCTTCTGCAACTCAATAATAACAAGACATACAATCCAATTTTAAAAATATGAAAAATTTTAACAGACATTTCACCAATGAAGATATATGAATGGCCAATCAGCACATGAAAAAGTGATCAATATCATTAACCATCAGAGAAATGCAAATTAAAACCACGATGAGATAGCTCTACATACCTTCCAGAATGGCAGTTATTAAAACAACTGACATCACCATATGTTGTGCAAGGATCTGCAGCAACTGCAATTTTCATATATTGTTGTGAGTGCAAAATGGTTTAGCAATTTTTCATAAATGCTAAACACACAGCTACACTCTGACCTAGCAATTCTACTCCTAGGTGTTTACCCAAGGTAAGTTAAGACATATGTCCACAAAAAGACTTGTGCAAAAATATCCATAGCAACCTTATTTCTAGTAACTAAACTCTGGAAATAGTCCAGGTTTCCATAAATAGAAGAATGGATATTTTTAACAGCTAAAATCTGGCAACAACCCAAATGTCCAACAATGGGTGGGTGGATTTTTAAAAAATCGTGGTATATACATACAATGGAATCCTACCAATTCTACTAGTATAATATGGTGGTAGTTATTTTTATGTTTATAGATATATAATTATGCCCATAATTTTCACCATCCATATGGAAGACTCAGATTCAATTCCCAACCAGTGCACCTCATACACGGCCACCACCCATCTGTCAGTGGAGGCATGGGTGTTGCTGTGATGATGAACAGGTTTCAGTGGAGCTTCCAGCCTAAAATGGACTAGGAAGAAAGGCCTGGTGATCTATTTCCCAGAAAATCAGCCAGCAAAAGCCCTGTGGATCACAAAGGTCTGATCCGCAACCCATCATGGGGATGGCTCAGGACAAGGCAGCATTTTGTTCTGTTGTGTGTGGGGTCTCGCCATGAGTTAAAGGCAGACTTAACTGCAGCAAACAACAAAAGCAACTGGATAAATAAATTTAAAATTTAAATTTTTTCTTAAAAATATGCAGCAAATATCGGCATCTTTTGGGTTCCCTTTCTGTTTTTCACTGCTTATATGCCAACGCTATAAATCGTACCTCTGAATTGTAGCCATCAAAATAATGCAGTTTTTCTTTTGTTTTTAATTGCGCTCTTTACCCTAGGAACCCCAGGCCTTCCTGGACCAAAAGGTATTGATGGTCTTCCTGGGAACCCTGGCCTTCCAGGAGAACCTGGTCTTATCGGTAAGCATGTTATGTAAAACTAAAGCTCATGTTCAATTTGGGAAAGTCACATCTTTTCTGTGAGCTATGAACATCTACAAGGCAAAGAAACATGGTGATCCTTCACTTAGCTCTGCTTGTTTGTTAGGTGCAAAGTGAACAACTGTTAATAAAAGTTAAAATTATTATGGGATCTTATTTTCTGGGCTTCGTTTCTCTGGGGAGTTATTTCAGATATCACATAATAGCGGATAGAAGTTCTGATTTTTAGAACTGCAGGGTGTAGCAGTTTTTTTTGTTTACCAGCTTCTAAAGGAAATCACTTCTCTTGGCCTCGTATCAGGCCTATAATGCCGCTCCTTCCCACCTTACTGTCTTGGATATCCTAAAGCCATTTATTTATTTATTTATTTAGGCATACCTCTTTTTATTGCGCTTTGCTTTATTGTGCTTCACAGGTATTGCATCGTTTTACAAATTGAAGGTTTGTGGCATCCCTTCATCAACCAAATCTATCAGCACCATTTTCCAACAGCATGTGCTCACTTTCTGTCTCTGTGTCTCATTTTGGTAATTCTTACAATATTTCCAACTTTTTCATTATTATATCTGTTATGATGATCTGTGATCAGAGGTCTTTGATTTTACTATTGTAATTGTTTTGGGGACCACACACCACCCCCATATAAGATGGTGAACTTAATAAATGTGTGTGTTCTGACTCCCCCACCGACTTGCCATTCCCATCTCTCTCCCTCTCCTCGGGCCTCCCTATTCCCTGAGACACGACAGTATTAAAATTAGGCCAGTTAATAACCTTACAATAGCCTCTAAGTGTTTAAGTGAAAGGAAGAGTTGCACATCTCTCACTTTAAATCAAAAGCTAGAAATGATTAAGCTTATTGAGGAAGGCATGTCAAAAGCCAAGACAGGCCAAAAGCTAGGCCTCATGTGCCAAACAATCAAGCTGTGAATGCAAAGGAAAAGTTCTTGAAGGAAACTGAAGGTGCTACTCCAGTGAACACACGAACGGTAATAAAGTGAAACAGCCTTATTGCTGATATGGAGGAGAAAGTTTTAGTGGACTAGATAGATCAAACCAGCCACAACAATCCTGTAAAAACGACATGGGAGCAGTGCCTGACCTCCTCCAATCCCACAAAGGGGAATGAGAACCATGATCAACGGTCTAAGGCTGATTCCTATGAGGTGGCGGTTAGACATGCCTCCTCTCTCCACCATCTCTACCAGCTCTGACACCAACTGTCCCACCCATAGCACTCTCTACTGGGTTCGATAATTCATTGCAGTGGCCACACAGAACTTAACCACCGTAATGACAATTACGGGATTTATTAGGGAAGTAACAGTTACAATTCAGGCTCAAGAATACTCAGGATACAGTTCTTCCATCAGGATAGTCTCTCCCCACCTGTGCTCAGAGGCACACCTCTCCCTGGTCCTCAGTCTACCCAAAGGCAGCCAACTTTCTCTCTCTGTGGGCCGGGAAGCCCACCGTGCTGTCTCCTGCTGCCAGGTCTCTGCTGCTAGGTCTCTCCTTCCCTGGTGGTGGTGGTGGACTCCTCCTCTCTTCTCTGGAATTGGCTCTCTCTTAAGGCAAAACCAACCAATTCCCTCACTGGGCCACAATTATCTTGTTTGCACAGCCCTGCCCAATCACCTGGGTGACAGTCACAAGACCATGGCTAGAAAGGCCACACACAAAATTAATTAATTGCACCACAACTCCCTTAAGCCAAAGCCTAAGCCAGAGCAAGGACCTAACTCTTCAATTCTATGAAGGCTGAGAGAGGTGAGGAAGCTGCAGAAGAAAACTTTGAAGCTAGCTGAAGATGGTTCATGAGGTTTAAAGAAAGAAGCCGTCTCCATAACATAAAAGTACAAGGTGAAGCAGTGAGTGCTGACATAGAAGCTACAGCAAGTTTTCCTGAGGATCTAGCTGAGATAATCGATGAAGGTGGCTACACTAAACAACCCATTTTCAATGTAGATGAAACAGCCTTGTATTGGAAGAAGATGGCATCTAGGACTTTCATAGCTAGAGAGGAGAAGTCAATACCTGTCTTCAAAGTTTCAAAAGACAGGCTGACTCTCCTGTTAGGGGCTAATGCAGCTGGTGACTTTAAGTTGAAGCCAGTGCTCATTTATCATTCTGAAAATCCTAAGGCTCTTAAGAATTATGCTAAATCTACTCTGCCTGTGCTCTATAAATGGAGTAACAAAGACTGGATAACAGCACATCTGTTTACAACATGGTTTACTGACTATTTTAAGCCCACCGTTGAGACCTACTTCTCAGAAAAAAAGATTCCTTTTAAAATGTTACTGCTTATTGACAATGCACCTGGTCACCCAAGAGCTCTGATGGAGATACACAAGGAAATTAATGCTGTTTTCCTGCCTGCTAACACAGCATCCATTCTGCAGCCCATGGATCAAGGAATAATTTCAACTTTCAAGTCATAATTATTTAAGAAATACATTTCGTAAGGCTCTCGCTGCCATAGATAGTGATTCCTCTGATGGATCTGGGCAAAGTAAATTGAAAACCTTATGGAAAGGATTCACCATTCTAGATGCCATTAGGAACAGTCATGATTCATGGGAGGAGATGAAAATACCAACATTAACAGGAGTTTGGAAGAAGTTGATCCCAACCCTCATGGATGACTTTAAGGGGTTCAAGACTTCAGTAGAGGAAGGAACTACGGATGTGGTAGAAATATCAAGAGAACTAGAGTTAGAAGTGGAGCCTGAAGATATGACTGAGTTGCAACAATCTCATGATAAAACTTTAACAGCTAAGGAGCTGCTTCTTATGGATGAGTAAAGAAAGTGGTTTCATGAGATGGAACCTACTCCTGGTGAAGATGCTGTGAACATTGTTGAAATGACAACAAAGTATTCAGAATATTAGCTAAACTTAGTTGATAAAGCAGCAGCAGGGTTTGAGATGATTGGTTCCAATTTTGGAAGAAGTTCTACTGTGGGCGAAATGATGTCAAATAGCATTGCATGCTACAGAGAAATCTTTCATGAAAGGGAGAGTCAATCGATGAGGCAGACTTCATTGTTATCTTATTTTAAGAATTTGCTACAGCCACCCCTACCTTCAGCTCCCTGATCAGTCAGCAGCCATCAATATTGAGGCAAGACTCACCACCAACAAAAAGATTACAACTCACTGAAGGCTCAGATGATGGTTAGCATTTTCTAGCAATAAAGTATTTTTAATTGAGGTATGTACATTGTTTTTTTAGACACAGTGCTATTGCACAGTTAATAGACTACAGTATAATGTAAACATAACTTTTATATGCACTGGGAAACCAAAAATTTTGTGCCACTCACTTTATTGCAGTGTTCAGAACTGAACTTGCAGTATCTATGAGGACTTGGAACCGACTCGACGGCAGTGGTTTGATGCCTGTATATCAGTAAATAAAGCCATTTAGGATATCTTAAAAATGAGAAACTGAAAAGTTTGGGATAATGAGGGAATGATTAGGCTATTCCTTATTCTCATTATATCCCTTTGTTTATTTTATGCTTCATTTCCACAAAATTTCATGATTTAAAGGAGTGTCTCAGAAGCTCTTTGTGTCTTTTAGATAAGACTAGCTGAAGGTAGTGTGTAGAGAATGGGAAATATAGAAGGAAAAGGGAGTTGAGAAGATGGGTGTAAACTGATGTGCTCTGTTCTTTAGGTGGTGGAGGTCGTCCTGGCCCACCAGGGCCTCCAGGTGAAAAAGGCAAACCAGGTCAAGATGGTATTCCTGGACCAGCTGGACAGAAGGGTGAACCAGGTGCTATATATTTTTTTATTCTTTCTAGTTTTCTAATTTCCTCCTTTTCTACTTTAACTTTTGTCCTTTTTACCCACAATGAAAGTTTATCTTTTTTCTTACCTTTTAAGCTGCCACAGACTTTTCCCTTCCAAATTATCTTCTTCCTTAACTTACTAAGGATATTATCTCACATCTGCATTCTTCTTATTAAAGACTCCTTTGTGGCCCAGTTCTTCACGTCAAGAAGTTACCCAGCTTTTTCAAACTTCTGTGGATGACCTTTCCTTATGCAATCTATATTCCATTTATATATATTCATATGATATGTGGATATAGGGGCATATTTAACACTCATCACAAATAGAATATATATTTATTCTATTCTCATGTAGTTTTCTCATGTTAGATTTGTAGTTCCATGTTGGAATAAGTCTTCTCTCAGTTCCATGTAACTATACATTGTAGCAATTAATAAAAATCTTAATGATCTGAAAATAGTTTGTCCTTATTTCAGTTGCTTTATCCTTTTGAGATTTTTGATTTGCACCCTGACAGGTCAACCAGGCTTTGGAATCCCAGGACCCCCTGGACTCCCAGGACTTACTGGTAAACTTTAATAAAACATGCTAAATCAGTCCATAAAAAGAATATTCTCTAGTATGCTTATTTTTCCATTTGTACCATTTACTGTAAAGAATGCACATGCAAACCCAGAAAACACAAAGCTAGAGTTATATCTCAAAGCATTTCCTATTTAGCAATTTAGTGTATAGAGTTAACCTGTATAAAAACATGCATCCTTAAGGAAATTTACATGTTGGTATCTCTTCATTAACTTTATAAATAAATACTGAGGAAATGCTAAAGAAAGAAGACAAAATTATAGGGAGATTTCACTACAATTTTTTTAGCCTTTTTAGCTGGAAAATAAAACACTCTTTTCCCCCTATGGAAGCAATATTGAGGTAATATAAGGAAATTCTGTGGAAATATGTATCAATGAATAAATCAAGAAAGTATCTCTTAGAAACTCAATCTGAATTTACTTCTTGCATATTTTGATGGATGTGTGCACGCATACACATCTACCTTCCCTCACTTGTGCTTACTGTCATTGGTAATCACGCAATAGTTAATCACATGACTAAATGTATAGCAGCCCTATAGGACAGAGTAGAACTGCCCCACAGTGTTTCCAAGGAGTGGCTGGTGGATTCAAACTGTCCACCTTTTGGTCAGCAGCCGTACCTCTTAACCACTGCGCCACCAGGGCTCCTAAATGTATATAGATATATGTAATATATATGTTTATGTTCTGAAATTACCATTGGCTATTCTATGGAGGCTTTTCTCAAACACACCCATATCGCCCAGAAATTCTGATATCCTTTCCATGATTCCAATATGAAAATTATTGCTTTTAAGTGCCACTGTTATATACCCCCCAGGAATGTTGGTGGTGCAGAAAAAATACCGAGAACAGTTTGTCTAGATTGTTATTACAAATCTTGAGTAGAATGGTCTTCAGGGACACACAGCAACCATTAAAGATCCACATCTTCCATTAGACTCAAAATATTGTTTCAGGAATTTCTTCCAGCCATCTCAAACCTATTGTTGCAGATACTGTATATATTTCCTTTTTTTATTTTTCCTCACAGGTACTGGTCATATGATCATTGCACTATGTAGTAATACAAAGGGTAGCTTTCAAGATGCAAGCTACTATTGTTTCTACCTTTCAATTTATATTGTAATGATGGTTCTGATAACAGATACATATGTTTAATGGGAAGAATTTTTTTTTGAGTGGGTTGGGGATTCACAGTAACCATAGTAAATACCATTACTTGCTCTAATAAGTGTAAGTAGCTTTCACTTTGTAGGTAAGTCTCTTAAAAAAAAAAGTCTCTTAGTATCATTTAGTGTGTTCTCTAATGTCACTTTGTTTTCATAGGTCAAAAGGGTGATGGGGGATTACCTGGCATTCCAGGAAACCCTGGCCTTCCAGGTCCAAAGGGCGAACCAGGCTTTCAGGGTTTCCCTGGTGTGCAGGGTCCCCCAGGCCCTCCTGGTTCTCCAGGCCCTGCTCTAGAAGGCCCTAAAGGCAACCCCGGGCCCCAGGGTCCTCCTGGGAGACCAGGTATGTACATCAGTGGTAGGAAAATGGTCTGTTTATTAGTCCATTTATTGCATTTTGCTGGTAGGTTATTCAGTCTTTAGTACTTTTGAATTTGTCTTTTAAGAGCTTTCAGGTGGATAGCTTGGCTTATACCTATCTCTGTCAATTTCTATGGCATCTAATATTTCTTTTCAGTAATATATTTTATCATTTATCAAAGTTGAAGTAAAACAAAACAGCTTGGAAGAAAACAAGGAAGTAGCAGTTTTATTAGTCTGTTTATTAAAGGTAAAACTATGCTGATAACCTGGCAGCAAAATGCCATCTGCATTTTTAAATGTGAGCTTCTCAGCATGACATCACAGAAATCATTTTAGTGGTCACCAAATAGATGCTTGTGGTCCATACCAAAAGTGTTTCTATGGTTCTGTCATGATCAACAAATGTCACCAGGCACAATAAACAAATTTTATCTTCCTTAGCAACTAGGCAATCAAATTTATCTTCACCATCACAGCATGATCAAATTGAATAGTAATCTCTTCATACCAGCCTCATGTCTGTACCGCATTTGTCCTGTGTAAACTGCTTTAGTAATCTCAACTTTGCATCCAATGTTCACCTTTTCATTTTGTGTCTGTGCAGTGTCATTTCATTTTACTAATTTTTTGGAAATGCTCATTTTCATCCTGAGTTAATTTTGCTGAGTCCAGTCACTGGTGATATGTTATGAGTAGATTTTTGAGGCTTGATCTTTAATTTTTATGTTTCTGGTAATTGAGAACTTGGCCTTTGTTGATTTAAAAAAAGATAAGAGAAATCTAAAATTAAAGAAACAAAGCAATTACCCTTTTACTCCTTGACAATCTCTGACTTTTTTTTTCAAATGCATTTAAAAATGAAGATTGCCATTTAAATTACAGTAGACTCTAAAGTGACGGGAGTTAATTTTAATAAGATATGCTCTAAAAACATGAATTAAATGGAATCATGTATTGTGTTCAGAAGATCATTTTCAAAACCAGATTTTATTTGCTCTGATTTGATTGTTTATAGAGGTTACGATTTAAGGTTTTACTTTGGTTTACTATTGAAGAAAATCAGTGACAATCTCCTCAGCCAGGTTAACTCTCTTGCATGTATTGTAAAGAATTGAATTCCTTGCTTGGTTATGCATGCCATAATTCAAATAAACCAAACTATTACCCTTTTTATATTTTAATCCGCACTGTGGTTATTTGTTCTTACTAGTAATGGTTGAACATTACTTTAAGATATTTCAACATAAAGCAATTAGTCACAAAGGCTATTAAAATTTACTATTAAATCACAAAAGCTATTAAAAGTACCATTTCTAAGGAAACAATAACAAAAGTAGTCAGAAGATTAACGCACATCTCATGAGTGTGTGTAACTTCTTAATTTGTTCATAAACTGCAAATTAAAATGGAGTTTTAAACCCAGCTACTGTTAGAATTGATTGCTCTAGTCTGAGCTCTTAGTGATGATTATTATAAAAATGATTTCTGGCCTTTCAAAATATGTAACATGGTATTTTCATTTTAGTGTTGTCTCTAAGTGGTGATAATTTGGTTTAATTTCAGATGCATGAATATGAACTTTCAGAGTATTCTTTTATTGAAGTAAATTTTAACTTGGAAGAGTTTAGCGTAATGCTTTTAGTTTCTTGATATTTCTAACAGTTTTGATATTTTTCCCTTTTGCTAATGATGACATTGGACCTTGGTGAACTCTGATCCCTATCTAGGTCCTACAGGTTAGCTCTTTAACTGCAAAATAGTTAACTGCATGAAGTTTGAAACTTTTCTTATATATTTATATACATATGTTTATATATGTGTATATATAAACATATGTGTGTGTATGTATGTATATGTGTAAATATATAGACACCTAATTTTTTTATAGCTAATGTTTTCAAGTATTCAAATATATTTTAGAGCATATATGTCAATTCAATTCTTACATGTTGGCTTATTTCTGCAAGTTGTCAGGAACTTGTAGAGTCCAGCGTTTCTGTCTGTCGGAATGACCCAAAATGATATAATTAGGAAATCTAATGTAGCATGTCAAAGTTCATATGTTCATGTCTCTTTTGGTTGAAAATTATAGTACCCAAAACAGGATTGTATACTATTTTACCCTTACCTTCAGAATAGAGTGTATTTTGTGTCATTGCTGTCTATGTTAATAGAAATGCAAATGAATTGTCCTTCAAGAAGGCATTCATTTTTAAAACAATAATAGCTATTATACATAATTCTTGTAAAATATGTAATTCATGACTTGCCATACTGCTTGTAGGTTTTCACATCATCCCATCTAGCATTTTGGGCTGTCCCAAAGTTCTGAATTCTGTTGCTGTAAAAATGGCCAAATAGACACAGAGTAAGGGGGAAAAAATCAATGCAATCAGCTCAGATTAGGAGCTTCTTAATCTTATTTTCATTATTCATGTGTAAACGCTACACACCAAAGAACAATTACCAAGAACTATCCAATGGAAGAAACCCTGGTGGTGTAGTGGTGGTTAAGTGCTACGGCTGCTAACCAAGAAGTCGGCAGTTGAAATCCACCAGGCACTCTTTGGAAAATCTGTGTGGGGCAGTTCTACTCTGTCCTGTAGGGTCGCTATGAGTCGGAATCGACTTCAACGGCACTGGTTTTTTTTTTATCCGATGGAAAATTGCTGATTCATAGGGAAAGATGTTCACTTAATCAGAAGAAGAGGGACACATATCGGAATGCATTTATTATTATTCAAGATAAGTAGCGTTTTTCAAATTTCTAAGGAGGAACTAAAAGGGAGAGAAAAAAAAAGTGTACTCCTAAAATCTGGTCTGGGGAATGTCAGGAAATTTTCTATTTCTATAAATTTAGAATTCATAATTTTTCAGGATGCTTCTTAGGAAGCCATCTATCTCCCTATCTGAACTGATTCCCTAGTTTCTTACTCGCCTTCGAATCTATTTCATAGAGCCATAGAATATCAGTTATAGAAGGGACGAAAGTTTTATATAGGAGAAAACTGAAGCTCAAAAGCTTTTAAGAAGATTGCTGAAAGTCATACTGCTAGTTATTAGCATAATTGAGTCCTTCCTGTAGGCCTCCCCAGTGCTTAGTTAAGTACCTCTTTGACTAGTAATATTATATCATCCTTCCACAAATGCAGTTGGATGCTTATAATCTGGCCTCTTATTCTAGTTATAAATATGAGTGATGGAGTAAAGCTACTTCTGTCATTTAAAAGACTCTTAGCATGCGCCTGGGCCCTCCCTCCACTTTCTTGTTTCCTGTTACTTCAAAAACTCCATCAAACCCTTAGTAACTGTTTCTGTATTCTTTCTAAATGGATGGCATCAAAATATTAAGACAAGTGCAGCCTATTTAACTATTACCAACATAAAAGAGAAGACTAGGATGTACTTTGAAGGAATTTGGAGTCCTACCTTGTCTGACTTTTGTAGAATTCTGCTGCCTTGATCACTGACAGACTTTATTGTCGTCTAGAAGGAAGACTGCTTTCTTCTCAGACAACTAGATATATTCAAATAAGAGAAAGAAAAGGAGTTACATTATTTTAAATCTGATTTAACAACTTCTTGTTTACCAGATGTGCTCTAAATTGCATAATAATTGAAACCTGGTCTCTGCAGTGTTCTCTGCAGCAGTTGAAGACTACATGTTAAGTGGAAATGGATTCAAAATATGCTGATCAACTCATCAGTTTATCTTTAGTAATTACCAATTATGTATGAGACTAGGTTTTTACTTTATTTTTCAGTTAAACTTTGTTAGGTGGTTTGAAAAATAATGGATTGAGAGCCTCATGAACAAAATTGACTTGACATATAACTCATTAAAGTGTTACCTTTCAGAAATTGATATCTTAGAAGTTTTGCTATGATGTGATCCCAAGTTTTCCTTATTACTCACTCAGGCTGAAGTATCTTACATATCAGTGAATTACTTTTCTAAGAGTTCTTGTTACTGGTTTTTCTGTACCAAACACACATATGAAATATCTGTTCCCAAACTCTGAATCATCTTAGATAGGAATTCTGATTATTTAATTAATTATATGGTCAGACTGCTTTAAGCAATGCCTTGAGTTAGTTTTCTGGATGTGGTTTAGAAACCATTTAAACAAACAGGCTAATTTTTAGTCTTCTGAATTTCAAAGCATCAAATGCTTTAAAAGTGTTACTTATTACTGGGCAGCAATGGTAATGTTTTATATTTATATGGTTTGCCGTCATTTACGTCATATAACATACTTTTACTATAAGATCCTTGAGGGTAGAGTTTGGGTCTTGCACATAGCAGACATTAGGTCAATATTTAAAAAATTGAGTTTTATCTTTAAAACAACCCTTTGAGCAAGGTTAGGGCACATAACACTATTCCTGTTATATGGGTGAGAAAACGGACTCAGAGTGATTGACTTGCCCAAAGTCACAGAGTTATTAAATAGTGGAACAAAGAATATATCCTATGTCTCCTAATTCCTAGGATTTGGTGCTCCAGCACAATTTATTCTCTCTGCTAACATTCAGTGTTTTATAAATCATAGCAAGACTTGTAAGAAAAGGAAATTGTATTTATAGTCAATTAACACTAACCAAGAGGTATCTTATTTGTAGGCTTTTTATCTTTTTATTTAATGATCCTTTTTTTAAATAATGAATAGTCTGGCTTAATATGTGCACTGAATAATAATAAAGTAAATGTGAAATTTTCTGTGGTTTGGGATGGGATATTGCATGCCTAAATATATTTTAAAGCATCCCTTCACTTATGGTCTTCACTTCTTTGGGAAATTTGAATCTTATTTCCAAGTTCAGTGGTGAACAATATAGATTCCATTTTTCTCTTTAATTACTTATTCTAAGTTATAATGAGGAATTCTGAAAAAAAAAATCAGAATGTGGCTTCCTGGAATGGTTTTCTATAAGACAAACTGTTTCAAAGTACAGTTGGTAATGGGCATTGTATACTCGTCTTTTACTTTTTCTCTTCAGATCTGTGATCTTTGTTTTTGTTTTTTTGCCCACGAGAACTTTAAAGTTAACAGTATCTCTTTGGGGCAGTCTGAACATATAAAAAACATTTTCATCTTGTGTTTTCACTAAAGGATGATAGAGGTCAGGATACACTTAAATAATTATCTAAAATTACCCTTTCGTGAAAGAAACTGAAGGCTGTCAGTGAAGTGTTTTGAAAAGCTACCTTTTGGAAAGCCACAGTAGCAGTGTTTACATGATGTCTTCGCTAGACCTTTTCATTTTTTGGATTAATAAAGGCCAGCAGCTTATTTTCTAGAATAAGCTCTATTTGAAAAGGTTTGGCTGTCCATACTCCTGTGTGATCTGTTTGCATACTGATTATGCTGTAAGTATAAGAAGTGCTGACAAAGAAGATTATTGTTTAACTTCTGCTATAATGTGAACCATTTCTAACTCATAATCTTATTTTGTACTGTGTGGTGTCTGATACTGCTAACATCGATCTTTGGGCTTTGGTGAACTCTGATCTTCCCAGGTTTTCAAGGTTAGATTCTTCACTGGTCAATTCTTTTCTTTTTTTTTTTTTTAATGCTTTGTATGTGTGATAAGAGAAATACACTTTTTTGCTATAATTCAGAAGGCATTGAAGAGTGCTGTTACCCTCTGATACTACCTGCTCGGGTTGTAACATTTTGGTGAAGGTAATGTGACTTGTTTAAAATTGAGTTTGAAATGACATTCAGTCTTTGTGGTTTCAATTGTTCATTATAGGTAATCCATACATAAAGACATGTTGAATATTAAATGAAAGTGTACTTATTTTTATTCAATACTGCATTAATATATTTAAACAAGCATATGGCCCATTTGTAAACTCTACATACTAATTTTATTTTCTTGATTTTTTTTGTTGCCTGAGATTGCACTAATCCATGTACTCATGGCTACATTTAATGGAAAAGGTGAATACTGTTAAAAATAAAACTTAATGAGTCCCTGCGTCCTTAGTGGAAACCCTGGTGGCCTAGTGGTTAAGAGCTACAGCTGCTAACCAAAAGGTCAGCAGTTCAAATCCACCAGGCGCTCCTTGGAAACTCTGTGGGGCAGTTCTACTCTGTCCTATAGGGTCGCTATGAGTCGGAATCAACTTAATGGCAACGGGTTATGTCATTAGCAACTCGTTAATTTAAATTTGAGGGACTCTAGAACAGCAGGTCCGAATTACTGACATATTAATTTTTCAGTATTTCCTTTTAATTGCAAAAAGAGCAGTGCCCATAACAGGCTTAGCTTTTTGGTTTTTTTCCTAAATGACACAGTGTTCTGATAACTTTTCAGACTGGAAGAGAGAGCCATAAAAGGTTCCCTCTTTTTTTTCCCGTTTTAATCTTTACTTTGTCCTCTTACCAGGCTGATTCACAGATAGTTTCTTTTTCTCTTAGTAAGCTCATTTGCTACATGATTTCTAGTTCAAATCATGTATTATGAATGAAACTTAGCAATTTTGCTTAGAAAACCCTAACCAGTTGTTTGGAACTCAACAGTTGCTTTTTTAAAATACGAAGTACCCCAACCCTTTCTTTATGATTACTCATCACCTGTGAGTTGATTCTGACTCATAGCAACCCTATAGGACAGAGTAGAATTTCCCTATACTGTTTCTAAGGAGCAGCTGGTGGATTTGAACTGCGGACCTTTTGGTTAGCAGCCAGGCTTTTAACCACTGTGCCACCAGGGCTCCTCTTTATGATTGGGAAGGGAATTTCAGAGTATGTTGCCTGGTTGCTGGGCTAGGGGGACTATAATAATTAAATTGTTTAAAGATAAAATGATTTTTCTACTGTTGTGAGCCTGCTTTCTCTATCTCACATGCCAGGTAGTGTTATATTATGAAATCACATAGAAATACCTGAAAGATTAAAAACTGGCTCATTTTTTAAAGATATGTTTTTACCTTCAGTTACAATGACAACAATAATAATCCCTTACATAGTTTTTACTATGTGCCAGGCCAGTGATTTATACATGTTAATTCATTTTACCCTTGGCAACAACCTGATATGGTAGGTACTATTCTTATTTCCATTTCATAGAAGTGGAAATTGAAGCCAAAGACAATAAACTTATTACTAAGGTCAAACAGCTAATGGTTAATGGAGCCGGGATTCAAACCCAGCATTCTAGCGCCAGAGTCCAGTGCACTTACTCACTATGCCATGCTGCCCTGTAGCATTGATTCTGGGTCTTAGAGTATTGGAAAGGGAACTAAAGTCAGAATCTTATCACTGATCAAAAGATAACCCCTTGCCCATATGTAAGCATGAACATAGCATTGTAAATTCATATGCCTGTGATACTTCCTTCAAAAATATCCTTACATGTCTTTCCTTTTTGTCAAAATCAATGAAAAACTAAGGTCACCACAAGAGAGAATGTATAAGTCTATTGGCGGTTATTTAGGGGTTCGTAATTATTTTCTTGGGAGCCCTGGTGGCGCAGTGGTTAAGTGTTCAGCTACTAACCAAAAAGTTGGCAATTTGAATCCACCAGCTGCTCTTTGGAAACCCTATAGGGCAATTCTGTTCTGTCCGATAGGGTCGCTATGAGTCAGAATCAACTCGATGGCATCAGGTTTGGTTTTTTTGATTAATTATTTTCTTAAGGCAGGACTACTTAGTCTCAGCCTCAGCAGCTACTTAACACTCTGCAAGCAAGTAACAGCTATTTCCCACCTAGTGACTAAAGACTTGGCCAATGATAAGAGCTCCTTGGTTGCTTAATGGACCTGATGTCTTTATTTAGAAAGAAAGGTTAAAAACGTGGTATAGAGAAAAGAGCTTAGCAAAACTCCCATTTTAGATTATTTTTTTTGTTCACAGGATGCGTAGAAAATTTATTATTTTCTTCAGAAATATTTAAAATGTATAGAATATGAAAACATATAAAAAATAAGTTTTGAAGGTACTAGATTAAACCAGCAACTCTGATATTTTTAAATACTCCCATGTATCAAACATATCACTAAAATGAAATTAAGCAGTTAGTTTGCTTAAATAACTATCTAGATTACATAGTAAGAAAAACTGAATAGAAATTTTATTTTAATCACAGTTAGACAAATTAATCTCTGATTGCCTTACCATAAACCAAAACTAAGCCTGTTGCTGTCAAGTCGATTCTGACTCAGAGCGACCCTATAGGACAGAGTGGAACCTCCCCATAGGGTTCCTAAGGAGTGCCTGGTGGATTTGAACTACCAACCTTTCGGTTAACAGCCATAGCTCTTAATCACTATGCCACCAGGGTGGTCCTGGAACCAACTGCTTCAGCATTAACAGGGTAGTTGTTAGACTGCAAATTCTTGAGCCCCTCCCCAGCCATGCTGAATCCAAAACTCTGTGATGGGGCCCAGCAGTCTGTGTTTTAACAAGCTCTCCAAGTGATTCTAATACATGCTTCAATTTAAGAACAGTGTCCTACAGTATGTACTTTATTTCACTTTAAGCTATACACTTCAGTAAGGGTTACAGAAGCAAACTTTATTCTGTCCTGCATCTTTTCTTTAGATGTGAGCCTAGTGGATTTAATGCATAATAAAATGCAAACCAGAGTCTGAAAACTAGTGTTAATAACAACAAAAAATTTTTTTACATTAGAAAGAGCGGCAGCATATCTCTGTTTTAATGTAGTCCGGGCTTGTGTTCTGCAAACTAGTAGAAGATCAGTATTTTGAAAGGCTGACTCTTATGCTACTCACTCTTATGCCATACTGAATTGTGGTCATTTGTTGTGCGTTATCAAGGTCTACCAGGTCCAGAAGGTCCCCGAGGTCTCCCTGGAAATGGAGGTATTAAAGGAGAGAGGGGAAACCCAGGCCAACCTGGGCAACCCGGCTTGCCTGGTTTGAAAGGAGATCAAGGACCACCAGGACTCCCGGTAGGACATGGGAGTAGATGTTTGACGAGAGAGGGATGAGGGCATTTACATTCAAAATGAGAATTCTAAGGGACATCATTTTAATTAGTACTTACTTACTAGACAAAGCTCTATGAATGGCTCACTGATGAATTACAAAAGAAAGTAGAAGGCAAGTTTTCTGTTGAAGGGTTGCTTACAAATTACTTTACCTGGAGTATTTGGTATATATAGTATTTAGGTTTGAGAAGACTTGTTTTTTCAGTGAAAGCAAGTTTATGCAAAGGAGATAGGTATAACAGAGCACTGGGTGTGGATGAGTGCACCAATAGGGAAGTAATTATGGTGAGTGGGCATATTTTAGATTTTGAAATTAGATAGAGTTAGGGTCAAATTTCAGCACCACCACATGTCTGCTTTGTGCCTATGAGAAAGGCAAATACCGTAGACCCTGGGTTTCTGTCTTCACTTATAAAAAAAGAATAATAGTATATCCCCACATCTATGTGCATGCACTTTCCACCTTGGTTTGAGTGACCCAGAGAGTCACAGGCTTCTTTATGTACCCTCAAAGCTTCCTCCATTTATTCCAGAGGATTGTTGGTAGATTCAACAGCCAACAGAGTCTGGTATCAGTCTTTTAACTCTGACGGCTGTTTTACAGCAGACAGAAAAACAAAAAATCTAAAGTTGTTGTTAGGTGCAATGGAGTCAGTTCCAACTCATAGCAACCCTAATGTACAGCAGAAGGAAACACTGCCCAGTCCTGTGCCATCCTCATAATTGTTGCTATGTTTGAGTCCATTATTGCATCCATCTTGTTGAGGGTCTTCCTCTTTTTTG
This sequence comes from Loxodonta africana, assembly GCF_030014295.1. Taxonomy (NCBI): domain Eukaryota; kingdom Metazoa; phylum Chordata; class Mammalia; order Proboscidea; family Elephantidae; genus Loxodonta; species Loxodonta africana. The sequence continues at coordinate 129,507,208 of NC_087369.1, forward strand.
CTGACCCTCTACTTTACCAAGCATGATGTCCTCCACGGACTCGTCCCTCCTGATAACATGTCCAAAGCGTGTGAGATGAAGTCTCGCCATCCTCGTTTCCAAGGAGTATTCTGACTATTTCTTCCAAGACAGATTTGTTCATTCCTCTGGCCGTCCATGGTATATTCAATATTCTTCACCAAGACCGTAATTCAAAGGTATCAGTTCTTCTTCGGCCTAAAGTAGTGACTCTTAAAGCTTTCCAACATCTAACCTCTTCTCCCATGGCATCACTATTTTCCCAGTCACCTAGACTTAAAATTTTAGTCCTATCCTTATTCAATCTCTATTCACCCCCTCCCTCATTCATCTCCCATATACCTTCACTTCACATGTCACTATACCTGATTCAAGACTACTGCGTGATACCAACATTTTATAAACCTAGTGTTACCAAATTTTATTCATTTTCTTCTGTGCAAATTAGTTTTTATATTTGCACCTTTTCTAACTTTTTATTTGAAAATAACTTTAAACTTATAGGAAAGTTGCAAGAATGGCGCAAAAAACTCCCAAGTGTCATTTATTCAGATTTACCAATTGTAAATATTCTGTCCCATTTGCTCTTCTCTGTATATGTATGTGTATGTGCATATGTGTGCATATACACACATACATAATTTTTTATATATATATAATACATCTGTCATGTATTTTTATCCCTAAATACTTCAGTGCAGATTTCCTAAGGATAAAGATTTTTTTATATATATATAACCACAGTACAGACAATAACTTCTGGAATTTCAACATTGATATGATATTTTTATTTCTACCTTCCATATATCAGTTGTATCATTTGACCTAATGTCCGTTATAGTACTAGACTAGATGATGTATTGCATTTGATTGCCTTATTTCTTTTGTTTTTATTGTTGTTGTTAGTTGCCATCTAGTCGGCTCTGACTCATAACTACCTTATGTGAAACAGACTGAAACGTTGCCAGGTACTGCACCATCTTCATGATCATTCATATCTCTTTAGTCTCCTTTAATCTAGAACAGTGCCGAAGCCTTTTTTTTTTTTAATTTCTTCATAACCTTGATCAGTTCCTATACATGATGATGCCACGTGTGTAGAGTAAAACTGATCTACAGTGTTTTCAAGGCTGGAACCTTTTAGAAGCAGATTGCCAGGCCTTTCTTCCGAGATGCCCCGGATGGGTTCGAACCTCCAAAGTTTTGGTTAGCAGCCAAACACGTTAACTGTTTCCACCATGCTGGGAGAATTGTAGGCCCCCCTATTGGCTCATGTTTCCTCGTAATTAGATTCAGGTTATGCATTCCTAGCTGCAGTACTACCTGAGTGATGTGCCCTTCTCAAGGTGTCAGATATGGAGGCCTGCGATGTCCATCTGCCCCTCAGTGGTGATCTTAATTTTGATCACTCAGTCAAGGTATTGTCTGATTTCTCCACTGTATGATTACTCTATCCCTTCTTGCAACTAATAAGCAAAACTGTGGGAAGGCACATCAATATCATGTAAATATACAGCTTTCATCAAAAATTCCCCTTAGATTTAACATCTATTGATGATTTTTGTCTCAACCAATCTATACTGAGTTAGTTGCAAAATGATGATTATACAACTTTAATGTGCCCTCCATATTTATCAGTCAGTTCGACTGTAAACAAGAGCCCTTCCTTCTCTCTCTATTTACCAATTTATTTCAGTATGAAGTCATGGATTCCCATTTTTCAGTGATTTACTTTGTTGTTAGGTGCCATTGAGTCAGTTCTGACTCATAGCGATCCTATGTACTACAGAACGAAACACTGCCCAGTCCTGCGCCATCCTCAAAATCGTTGTTGTGCTTGAGCCCATTGTTACAGCCACTGTGCCAGTCCATCTCGCTGAGAGTCTTCCACTTTTTGCTGACCCTCTGCTTTACCAAGCATGATGTCCTTCTCCAGGGACTCATCCCTCGTGATAACATGTCTAAAGTATGTGAGATGAAGTCTTGCCATCCTTGCTTCTAAGATTTCTGGCTGTACTTCTTCCAAGACAGACTTTTTCATTCAGTGATTTATATATTTTTAATGGTCATTACTTGTTTATATGCTTGAATTGTCCCCGACTGGGCAATGGGAACACCTTCAAGTTGGATCCTATATCTCTTAGACATATCTCCCCTCTTTTTTAGCACTTTCATACTTTTTGGTATAACAGGATATATCAGGCTTGCCCTTTTGTTTTTCATTCCTACTAGTACAAGCTTCATTGTCCCACATTTGGACTAGTGCAGTAGCTCCCTAGATGTTCTTGTCCTTCCATATTCTTCCTTTCTAGACTTATTTTCAATGCTTTTTCTTCCTATACTTTTCCGCACCTTCAAACTCAATTAATTACCCCAAACCCACTGCCGTCGAGTCGATTCTGACTCATAGCAACCCTATAGGACAGAGTAGAACTGCACCATAGAGTTTCCAAGGAGCGCCTGGCGGATTCAAACTGCCAACCTCTTGGTTAGCAGCCATAGCTACTTAACCAGTACACCACCAGGGTTTCCAATTAATTACCAGGCCCTACTATATTTTTGCTAAGACTTTCGGAAGTACCTACACTCATTTTTGCATGTGTGATTCTAATCCAAACACCACAGGTAGTGTAGACCAAAAAAGAAGTGTGTTAGTGATAATAAAACAATAGCTACTACAGTGAAGCCTATGAGAGCTGGAACTCAACGGGACTGCCTTGTTTTTCTGGGTCTCGCAAGTTTTCTGCCTATGACAAAGTGCAGTCTTACCACTTTTCTGTCATTCGTTTTAGTGGAAAATATTTGCGTTTTCCTTCTTTGACAGGTTTCTGCCTTACGCAGGTTCCAGCTTTCACAGGTTTTACTGTAGTTCTTAAGCACACGCCACATGCCAGTCAGTTTTCTAAGCACTTTATATGAATTATCTCATTTAATCCTCATAACAACTTCATGAAGTAGATACTATTATTTTCTCCAGGTTACAGTTGAGAAAACTGTGGCTCAAAGAGGTTAAGTAATCAACTCAAGGTCACACAAGGTAATAACCAGAGAGATTTAGATTTGAATCCTGGAATTTTGCCTCTAGAGCCAGTGCTGTAAACTAAAAAAAAAATATGCAATAAATACCCACCTATACCCTCATCCCTGTCCCTCCTCCTTTTTTTTTTTTTTTTTTTGGTAACATTAATGATTTTTATTTATTCAGGGGAATCCTGGCCGGCCAGGTCTCAATGGAATGAAGGGAGATCCTGGTCTCCCTGGTGTTCCAGGATTCCCAGGTATTTAAAGGGATGTTTTGGGATTCCCCTTTACATTAGACTCTTTGTAGCAAGATATCCATTTTCTGATTTGGCTGGGTAAAGGATGTAGCCTTGCTGCTTCACTGTGCAATTGTGTATGCTTTCTTTGTAGGCATGAAAGGACCCACTGGAGTACCTGGTTCAACTGGCCCTGAAGGGGAACCAGGACCTATTGGCCCCCCAGGTAAGACTTATTTCTGGAGCTAGTTATACCTGATACTTAAACACACTGAAGTATTTGAATGTTTACAATCCATCTTTCAGCCCAACTGTCAGAGTCTAAGTCCCCAACAAGGGGAAATAGCCAGGACTCTTTTTCTCCATCTATCTACTAATTTCTCAAGCTCCCTTTTTAGTTTTATTAATGCAGTATTCATAGCAGACCTTTTTAATATAAGATAGATTCAGGGTAAACGAGAATGCCTCATTGAGATTTTTATTGACTATTACACTAACTTTCCCATCTTCAGTTGAATGGATCACAGGTCACATATGTATATGCTCGTGTATTTTCTATATGAAAACAGTTCTTTTTGCTAAGAGGCTTAACGGGATTTCATGTAAACTGTGAAACTGTGCATCTGCTAAATTCCCCTACTAGTTCAATGGATTCCTTGACAAGTACAACAAACAAGAACTACAAATGATTGAGAAGAAGGAAGATATGCATGTTTTGTAACCATTGACCCAAAGAAAATTATTTTTCTGAGTCTGGGTGAGATAATGGTACAGTTTTCCCAAACAGATTTCTGTTGGGTATGATAACAATCCAGTACATGTAATTTGTTTCTCTCACAATGATTCTTACTCTGACCGTATGTGACTTTGGCAGGTATTCCTTCTGGTATTTCTCTTAACCCACCTTCAAATCTGTGTGTTTTGACTCTCAGGTCCCCCTGGATTACCTGGTCCTTCAGGACAGAGTATTATAATCAAAGGAGATGCTGGTCCTCCAGGGCTCCCAGGCCAACCTGGATTAAAAGGTCTACCAGGACTACCAGGACCTCAAGGCTTACCAGGTATCTTTGCAGATCATCTGTTTAAGCCTTATGTATTTGGAAACGTTTTCCCAGTTGTCAGATCACCACAGGTCTCATTTCTCCTTTTCCTGAAAAATTGCTCATGCCCTAATCTCTTTTAGGCTCAGTCTAATTTCTTCCAGCTCCTCCTGCTATTCTAACTTGAATGACTAGATTAATGGTGTTTAAAACTCTGTAATAAAATTAACATGCATTTAAGATCTAGTGCTTCCTCTGTCCCATCCATCTGAAAGATAGGAGGCTGATTTGATAGGCTATCAATTCTCCACTGTTAGGACTCATGGCTACTAAACTAAACCATATCTAGTTAGCCATTTGACTATATGCTTGCAGCCAACTTTGATTATAAAATAAAGCTAAAAAACCAACTTCAGATTTTTTTTCTCTTATTAAGTGATTGAGTGGCAGTCTTTCCATAAAGTATATCAGGTAGTAATAGTTATACCTGATGAAGGTTGGACCCTGAGGTCCCATCTGATACTGAAGGCAAAGGGGGCATAGCTACCATATTAAAGGAGTCTTCTCAGAAGCAAATGGAATGTTTAATGATAAATCCTTACGTGATTTTTCTGTCCTTGACTTGAGCTTTTCCTTTATTTAGCTGGGCTCAAGACTCTCAAGGATCTTAGGTCTCCCAGATCTGTCTGGATATAGAAATTCTACCCACATTTGTAAACTCCATTTCTTTTTTCCTTTAGGTGCAAACGGCCCTCCAGGAGATCCTGGACGCAATGGGCTCCCTGGTTTTGATGGTGCAGGAGGGCGCAAAGGAGATCCTGGTCTGCCAGGCCAGCCAGGTGAGTCAAGTAAGGCAATGATGCCAATACCGGTCTTTAAATCTGTGAAACCTCTGGACATACAGCCTTCACAGCCTCCTCTTGGGAGAGGGCAGCTAGCTGGTGAACCTGGAACTGGGGGGAAATAGGAAGGCACATTCAAAGAGACTTGGAACTACAAGAGAAACATAGAAAGGTTGTTTATAGTTTGTTTATATGTTTAGAGCGCTGGAAACCCAATGCTCTAAAGATGGGGGTTTTCCAGGTACTTACTGTACTTACCTGTTTAGCTAATTTTCAATATATTGATATAAATCCCTCGACTATCTTGAAACTATTGTGAACCCTTCTACATTTGAAAATATCACAGTAGGATGTAATTTCCCTCATAAAATGCAGTAAAGGATAATTGAAAAGTTTAAGTGGTTCCCATAGAGTGTTAATGAGAGTCAAGTTGAGGAGAATAGAACAAATCCATGCTGAGATGACAAATCGATATGCATATTTTTGAGGCCATTCATCACTAGGTACTCCTGATAATATTGAATCTGTTGTCTACTAGATTTCTAATCTATACTCAACCTACTTGGAAAAATAATTTTTGCAATAAAAACATACACTAAAGTAAGATTGTTAAAATAGAAATAGAAGATTATAAACGAAATAGATTTTCAGTATATGTTAGCAGTTCTAGATATATAATAAAAAGAGTGCGTTTTGGCAAAAATATCAGTGGTATTAAGGCAGAGGGGTGACATATACAGCCAGCTTAGAACCAACACCGTGTCATTTTATTAGCTGTATTTCTAGGGAAGAAACAAGTTAGCGTGATCCTCATCACATACAGGCATTGCCGTGAAGTTTCTTTAAAAAAAATCTATACAGGCAGTAGCCTAAGGCCTGTATATTAAGAGAATTTTAAAATGGGCTTAAATCAAGAGGCTAAATGGGGAAGGAGAATCAGTGGTAGATTGAAAAGAAGCATTTTGAAAAGGCTTCTTCAGAATGCCCTGCCTAGTCTCTAAACAAAAAGGTATGCCTGAAAATAATTCCCCAGAAAGATTCAAAGGAAAATGTTGTTCAGCATTGAAGCTAGCAGACTGATGGCAACCACACCCTTCTTTTCTCATTGATTAACAAAACAGCAGCCTGGGATTTGGTCATGGAGCTTCTACTCCTTTAGTACAGAAGGAGACTAGATAATGTGTAAAAGATAATGTGTAGGCTCTCCAAATAAGCATCACTTCTTCCCACCTAAAATTTCATTCATCCAGTATTTATTTAGTACCTAATGTCTTCAACCAATTCCAGAAGGAAAAAAAAAAAAGTATCTGAGGGCAGGGATTATATCTTATCTCTACAGCCATGATATCTGACATCTGACAGTCTGTAAATATTCTAAAAATACTAAATTAATCTAGTGAGGCCATAGTGTTTTGTCAAAAGCCATAATAATGGATCAGAGTTTACTTAATCTTGCATCCTGATAATTCCATGGAAATAGGTACTCGTGGTTTGGATGGTCCTCCCGGGCCAGATGGATTGCAGGGTCCCCCAGGCCCACCTGGAACCTCCTCTGTTGCCCATGGATTCCTCATCACACGCCACAGCCAGACAACAGATGCACCACAATGCCCTCAGGGAACTTTCCAGATCTATGAAGGCTTCTCTCTTCTGTATGTGCAAGGAAATAAAAGAGCCCACGGTCAAGACTTGGGTGAGATAACTGGCATCTTATTTCTGACTGTACAATTTGCTTTTGTTTTGAAAATCCTGTTAGTCAAAGAGTACATCTATTCTTTTGGCGCTTCTAAGTTGAAGACCATGTCAAGGGCAATTGAACATATTTACAATGATATTTAAATGAATAATATTTAACCTGAAAAGCATTATTTAACTAGTGTGAGGTACAGTTGTTGGCCTAAAGCAAGACATTTGGAAATGGCCACATTTACTTTTAGTTAGCTTAGTTATAAAAGAAGAGTCCCTGAGAGCTCTAGAGTATAGCAGCTGCTTGAGTGGGCAGCATTTATAACTCATGGGAGATAGTTCCCTCTTCCCTGACACTGGCCTTCAACAAGTTGAAAGATGAATTCTGAAGAGAATCTTGGTTCCTAGATCAAAGAATGTAAGGTCAAGTTCTTAATTATGCTAATTATAGTTCCTAAAATAAGTGTCTTAGCTTTCTAAAGTATTATCAGTGTACTTTAAAGCTATACAAAACACTGTATTTTTTATACAAAATCCATTTCACTTAATGTGTTCCCGTGCATTTTCTCTATACTTGAGTGGGCAGTTTGGTTAATAGAACGAGGCCGAACTGGATGACTCTCAAGACCTCTCCATCCCTAAGATTTGAAGATTCTGTGCTAACGTTCCTTTTATAGCTTCCAAAAACTGAGAGGACCTGTTCTGGAATTTTGACTTTGATGCTGGAGTCCCGGATTTTGGCCTGGGACTGCCTATTTTAGGGGTCACTTTTGGCCTCCATAAAGCCATTTAAGAAGATAGTCTAGTCTTCAAGTTTCTGGGATCTTTGTAGTGAGAGGTTTCCTGAGGTCCCCTTGGCTAGGCCATTCTGTGAAAACAGTTCTGTAGCAGCAGAGATCCTCAAGGGTCTGCCCTGCTCACTATGTTCCCAGACAGCTCTGGCCCACTGGAGTAGGCATGTCACCTTGTGTGGAGGCCAGTGGTCACAGACCCTTTTATGAATCCAGATAAAATAGTTTACCCGACATCACTTTTCTCCCTCTTCTACTTCTCTTTTCTTTTTCTCTTTTTCATCTTTCTTCTGCTACCTTTCTTTCTTTCTTTTTCCTTTATGTTACATTGTTTTTCCCTTAATTTCACAACTGATATATTTTCATTGTGAAAATATTTTTTAGATAACTTTCTCTAGTTTTTTCTTCATAAAATTCTTCTCCTTTTTAGTCCATTCTGTCTTCATTGTCAAAGCCTTACTTATACCCAGAATCAAACTTGTAAACTTCAAATCCCTTCTCTCTCTTCCATACCTCTATCAGGTCAATGAGAACCATTATAAGTTTTTGAGAACTATGAAACTCAGAAATGTAATGCAAAGAGAAAGTAGGGTCAGCTATTTAAATGTTCCACTCTAACTTTTCAGAATGTAGGTATTTGGTCAATCAAGAGCAGCCAGAATATGCATTCCAACTTGGAGGTTACAAATTGGCCCTGACTCTGGTAAAGTTTCAGCCTCAGACACAGGAAGCCCATGATTGGGCCCAAGATCCCAAGAGTGGTCCTATATTTCAGGGGCTCTGCTAATGCTCACAGAAGGATCAAATTAGAGATATCTTCATGAATAAGCAAAGAATAGAGGCAGCTATAGGTTTGATGTTAAAGAAACAACCACCTGAGAGAGTAAACAGTCTATGCTGGACTAGTGGAAGGATTATGGTAGAGATAGAAGGAAGATTAAAAAAAAAAAAACAGTGCCATTGAGTCGGTTCTGACTCATAGCAACCCTATAGGACAGGATAGAACTTACAGAACGAAGATGGAATACTAAATTGTTCTGGCTGGGAGAAAAATCATACTGAGAACCATTAGTCTCTTGAAGCCTTATAATTTTAGGGTGTGGGACACACTGAGAGTACATGGGATCAACCTCTCTTCGAGAATTCATAGACTGTAACCCAGGACTCTGATTTTTTGTGGGCAGCCTGCACCACAGATGCAACCAAGCACACCTGATCTCATTGTTATTGGTCTTCGTCTTATGTACCCTTCCTTGTCTCATTTTGGTCAGACCAGGAGTATTCCCAGCTCTGTTCCTAATTAGTGAGTAATATTAGTTTCTCTTTGTAAATTACTTTACATTGTACAAAGCACTTTCACATCCCTTATCTAATTTGGTTTTCATAATTATGATCAAGACTGATACAGAAAAAGTATTGTTGTTTTTTCCATTTTACGCACAAAGAAACTGGCTAAGAGGTTAAGTGACTTAGTCAAATGACCTTTTGAAAAGATTTTAAAAATCTTTTTTGAAGTTTTGGAAAATCTTCAAGGGAAGCTTTTGAAAAGATTCCTAGGCCCATCCTAGACCTAAAAAACAAAAACCCAAACCTGTTGCCATCGAGTCGATTCCAGCTCATAGCGACCCTATAGGACAGAGTAGAACTGCCCTATAGGGTTTCCAAGGAGCGGCTGGTGGATTCGAACTGCCAACCTTTCAGTTTGCAGCCCAGCTCTTAACCACTGTGCCACCTACTGCATCCTGCTGTATAAAAATTCTCACTGATGATGACGATCCACCAGGTTTAAGAATCATTGGTCTTTTATCGGTCATCTTTAATATGAGGTAGACATACCCCTTCGGGTACGTGAAGGATTGCCAAGGGCTCCACAACATAGTTTTAAGGGAATCAATTTTCAAAGTTTCGGTTTTCGTAGGTACTTTCTCCTAAAGTTGTTCTGCCCGTGGTATGCTTTGGGTATTCTCCTTTCCCGCATCTCCTTTCGCTATCACTCATCTCCCACTTTATAAAAGAATTATACTATGGCACATTGCCTTAAAGTGTGGGGAACAGATTGAAAGGGACAATTCAAAATAATGGTTTTGTTAAAGGCTCCATTAACCCAGGCTCTATAACTCATATATCAAATCCATTGCCAAAAAAGTTTACTTTTATGTTTAATACTTATAAATTTTATATCTATATTTTTATTAATTGTGAATTAATAATAATTATAATATTGACTCAGTTCATAATAAAATATTTAACATGTAAAACCTTATGAAAACAACATTCTAAAAATTATTTTAAATTTTTGTTTCAGAGAAATATGACAGGATGGTCAATAAGAGTTTCAAAAATAAAATTATATTACAATGAAACTGTATGGGAAATGGAATGGAAATATAATTTCCAAATGCCAAAGGAACAATGTAAAATTTCCATCTGTTCAGTATGAGTTTATGTATTTTTTTAAATGCTAGTTTATGTACAGGAATTTTTTTAATGGTTATTGTTAGGTTTCAAATAATTACATTGGATACATTTAAAAGAATGATGTAAAAAAAAATCCCATTGCCATTGAGTCGATTCCGACTCATAGCAACCTTATAGGACAGAGTAGAACTGCCCCATACAGTTTCCAAGGAGCGGCTGGTGGATTCAAACTGCTGACCTTTTGGTTAGCAGCCATAGCTCTTAAGCACTACATCACCAGGGTTCCATAAATAGAGAATAGAAAGGTGATTCTGAGCTGAGAGACAAGAACCAGTATCTTAATAACTGGCATAGTATAAATTTGAACTTCTAATTAAAAGTTTTAGATGTCAACTTAAAAATATATGAGGAGCTACATCATTTTTCATCATCCTTTTGTGAGTAAATGAGGGAAAAAAAGACTTGATCACTCAGAGATAACCTCCATTACCCCTGCTAGTTCCTTTTCATTCTTTTTTTGGTCACATCCTTTATTCCTCTCTTAGTTTTTCATTTTTTCCTTCTTAGTCTTTTATTTACCTCTGAACCTGTCCATGGTTACTATGGGTATTGGTTAGCACTACTGTTATCTCTAGGCTTAAACAGATTGCAGACCGTGCAAGATATATGTTGTTGTTGTTGTGTGCCATTGAGTCGATTCCAACTCAGAGTGACCCTATAGGACAGAGTAGAACTGCCCCGTAGGGTTCCTACCTGTAATCTTTATGGAAGCAGATTACCAGGTCTTTTCTCCTGTGGAGCCACTGGTGGGTTCGAACTGCTGACCTTACAGTTAGCAGCCAAGTGCTTAACCACTGCACCACCAGGGCTCCTTCACAACATATATATTGTGGATATTCTGGAAGAAGAGAGTGCAGCCTGGAGTAGGAGATAGTAATATAATGTTGTAAGGACGCAGTGTATGCCCTTCATTTGTCCACAGTAAATTATTAAATATTCTCCATTTGAAGACACCATTGTTTATAGTATGTATTACCAGTTTAAAAAACGTGCTTTGGGGAATGCATAATGAGCTACCACAGTAAATGTCCACATAAATCACATTCTGATTTTAGAAATTTTAAAATAAGAGTAAATGTGTATCTTAGATTTGAAGAAATAAAGTATATTATCCAAGAAATAGGGCAGGTTGTTTTTTGTGTCATCACGAGGCAGCCCTTCAACTTTTTCTCTCCAATTCTTCCTAGGGACGGCTGGCAGCTGCCTTCGTCACTTCAGTACCATGCCTTTCATGTTCTGCAACATCAACAATGTTTGCAACTTTGCTTCAAGAAATGATTATTCTTACTGGCTCTCTACCCCAGAGCCCATGCCAATGAGCATGGAGCCCCTGAAGGGGCAGAGCATCCAGCCATTCATTAGCCGGTGAGGCATTGGTGTAACTTTTACTTTTACCAGTCCCCAGTTAGTTTAGTCAGAAATGAATCCAGTACTAATAATCTGATGATATTCCTCCCAGGTTGGGTAGAACAGATGTGCCTTCATAATATTCAGTTCAGTATTTTGTTTGAGCCATATTTATTGGTATCTGCTTTTGACCAGGCCCTGTGGTAGACACGGTGTAATATACAAAGAGCCCACAGTCTTGTCATTAGGAAAATACATGTAAATGAATCTAATATAAATCAGGCTTGGGCTAAGTGCTACAATGGATCTAAAAAATATTATGAAAGCTTAAGGAAATGGATATTTATTTCCAACTGGAGAAATCTAGGATAGCTGTACGGAACAAATGTATCTTGAACTGGTCAATCTTAAAAGATTGGAAACACTTTAGACATAAACAGTTAATAAAGGGGAAGGGCATACTAGGAAGAGAAAATGGAAATGGGTAGTAGTTCTGTGTAGCTAGAATGCAGGGTAAAAGCGGCATGGGGAGAAAAGATTGGAAAGTTAGCTTGGGCCCAGATGGCAGAAAGCTTCGAGTACCAGATTGAAGTTTGGAGTTTAATTGGTATATAATGGGGAACCCTCAAAAGTTTTTGAACTATGCTTCAGGGAAGATTAAAAAGGCATCAGTATGTAACATGGATTACAAAGGAGATATCTCTGAGATAGGGATACCAGTTACAAAGAAAGATATTACTGTAGTCCTGGTATGAGTAGACTGGGAATCACAGCAGGGGGCATTTGAGATATCACATTGATAGAATAGATATGTTTTGGCAGTTGATTAGCTACGGGGAGGAGGGAGTGATAGCTGAAGTTTTGAAGCACGAGTAACTAAGAGGAAGGTGATACCAGTAATAAAGATATCCTCGGGTTTTGCCACATTGGAATCCTAGTTTAACTCACTCTCCTAGGAATATTGAATATTGCCGTTTTCAGTCTGAACCATGACCTGATTGATCCAAGATTCCAGTGACCATAAAGAAGAAATGACTGGGTAGTCTAGTTTCTTTGATATTGAATGTAGAGGTTAGACCTAGTTCAACTTCTCTTAGTAGAAAATTTATAGTGCTTTTTTTTTTTAAATACATTTACCCAGATCCATTGGGCATTCTTTTGTTTGTTTGTTTTTGTGAGTCCACCACTTAGGAGTAAAAAGTCCCCTAAATGTATTCCATCTTATGTGAGTAAAGCGTTTGTGCCAAACTGAGCTCAGTCATACTTCAAAGAGGTCCCCTCATGTACTTTATTGAAGATTTGGTAGACTCAGCTGTATTTACTTCTCTTTTGCTCTTTTACTTGATTTTATAGATTTCAGTCACATCCCCAAGTGCCTTGGGTAGTACCTTCCCAGCATTCTGGATATGTTGCACTTCTCTAGATATGGCCAAATGGTTAATGAATGTCCTTTGGACCAAGAATAATGAGTGAGGATTGAGAATGTGTCTGTTCTTTATCTGTTCCAGTTTACCAAATGTTGTTCTTACCACAGTTTCAGCGTTACTCTGGATGGGCATGTTGACAGCAAGTAGTGTGCACAATATCCTAAGCCAAACTCTTAGAGCAATTGTGGCATTGACTATAGCAAGTCTGAATACAAATTTAAGGCAGAATGGAACATGAAAATGCTATAGCAGTGGTTCTACCGTTTCTTGAAAAAACTTACTATTTTAGTTTATAACTTCATTTATGTATATTGAGAGACAGGGCTTATGTAAAAGGAGTTCTCAAAGTACATTTTTCTCCTCCTTTTCTGAGCATTGAAGACAACTTAATGGGCCTCTATGTCAGGAAAGCTTCCAAAGAAGAGGGGCTGTTATTTCCCACATACTTACTTTGTAGATTACGTTTCCTCTCCCTTTTCCTTACCAGATGTGCAGTATGTGAATCTCCAGCTGTGGTTATTGCAGTTCACAGTCAGACAATCCAGATTCCTCATTGTCCTCAGGGATGGGATTCCCTGTGGATTGGCTATTCCTTCATGATGGTACGAAACATTCTTCCTTGCCTTTGTCATCATAGCTAACCCTCTGTCAAATCTACATTTCTCCCCAGCGTGAGAAACCCCTGACATTTGCATAGTAAGAAGCTTGAACCTCAGATAGCTTCTGTCCAAGCGCGATGTTTCTCTCATACATTTTCTGGAACATATTTTCATAATGTGCCCATTGCTTTTACTGACTCCCTTGGTGTAGACCCTGTCCCCTGTTCCCTGATCTTAGTTCCTTCACAGGATTTTAATTTTGGGCCAAGCTTAGCATGTATCTTTTGGGTATTCACTAAGATATTATGACACCTGGGCATTGTGGCATATTTTTCCGTGTCTTTTCTAGCACACAAGTGCAGGAGCAGAGGGTTCAGGTCAAGCCTTGGCCTCCCCTGGTTCCTGCTTAGAAGAGTTTCGCTCAGCTCCTTTCATTGAATGTCATGGGCGGGGTACCTGCAACTACTATGCCAACTCCTACAGCTTTTGGCTGGCAACCGTGGATGTGTCAGACATGTTCAGGTAAGGTGTTTATGGCTTTAGTTCAGGTCCTCAGCTTCCTTCAGAGATGCTCGAGAAGAGAGATCCAATTCATGGATGATTTATACCCAACAAATGTTAGGAATTGGTTGGACTGTGTTCTTTATTCTTGCTTTTTCTCCTCATATACCTGGCTCAAGTCAGAAAAACAGACTTGACTAATATTAGTTAAATGTATTTTGAGATGACTTAGTAGTAATCCTTCAATAGCAAATCAGATAGAGTTAAGGAAACCTGCTCAATAGCAAATCGGCAGCTGTTCAGCTAGATTGAGGCCACTCCAGGAATTGAAGCTATAGTCTGTATTCTCTCCCCTAGCCCTGTAATTTCCTTTTCCAGGATGTCTTCAAGGTTCTCCTCCACGTGTTTGAATGAGTAAAACCACGTATAATCCATGTACCTTAGGATTTTTGCATTCATTTGATTTTTTTTTAGTTTAAATTCATTTTCATTTGTTTCTTTTGAGTTATTATTACTTCATATTTTCCTTATATTCCTTATTATGTATTCATCTTCAGTTGCCCAGATCTTCGTCATTCTAAGACTATTAGAAAACTGTGTGAGAGAAAGAGAGACGAATAGACGAAGATAATAGTGATGGAGAGAAGAGTCATAAAAATACCCAGGACCACTACTAGCTCTCAGGCCATAGCAGTTGCTGCATTTGAGCATGCTGCTTAAAAGTAAATCATTAAGTTATTAGGAGAGCCGCTAAACACAAATGGAATGTTTGAGTTTGAATTTGAACCAATAATAGAATTGAAATACCAGAAAAGGCTCATCTTATTGTCTTGGTTCCTTTTTCCCAGCAAACCTCAGTCAGAAACGCTGAAAGCAGGAGATTTGAGGACACGTATAAGCCGATGCCAAGTGTGTATGAAGAGAACATAACATTTTGAAGAATTTCTTGTGTTCCAATGTGAGATATATATATATATATAATTCCCAGGATGCAATGTCTCACTGTACCCAACTTTACCACTGCTGCCACCAATGGTGCTACTATATATGACCAAGAGAACATGCTGACTAGTAACCATGAAGATTCAGATGTACCTCAGTAATGTGCCAGAGGAAGGTCTCTGTTATGTTGCTACAAAAGAAATGAGGAAATGAGTTTACTTTTTGGGTCCAGAATGACTTTCTCCAAGGATTATAAGATGAAGATTATATATTTTGCCCAGTAACTAAAATGGCACGTTAAAAATTCAATTAAGAGAAGAATCACACTGAGTAAAATAATAGACTGCAGTTTGGGAGAAGAATTATTTTTCATGGTGCTACTAATCCTACTGTATCCCAGGTTTTTAATATAAAAGTGTTTAAGCTTATTTTGTCCTGTAAGTAAAGAATGTGTATATTGTGTAAACAGCCTTTTAGTTCAAAATGTTTAGTCATTAGATGTGACCTGGCATGAATCATTCTTCACAGAAAACATAGGAACGCCTAGAGTACAGACAGTAAGATTTTATATCCATGTTTATCAAAGTGGGAGAATTTATACTCTTGCATCAAGTTACTACTGAGAGTAAATTTATTTTGAGTTTTATCCCCTATGTTCTTACTCGGCTTTTTAAAAAATAGATTATTTTTTAGTCGCAGTTATCAGAATTTTAAATGTTCATGTTATATACCGAATTATAATGTCCATAGAGCAATTTATCTTTTGCTGTATTATCCAAGACACTCTTAAGATCACATGCCCCCTATTTCAGTGTTTTTTCATCTTGTGTTTACTCATCCCTGACTAGGCAGAGCTCCCTAAACAATTTTGTAAAACAAAAAAAATCTACAAAAATACTGACTATTACTTTCTTGGTGCTTGTTATATAAGAATTATTCTCTTGTGGTCTCTGCTCGTATAAGAACTGGGAAGATTGATTTGTCTTCCCTCTTTAATTACAAAAAGCCAATTGCCGTTCCTTACTTTTTTAGGTTTTAAACATTTTATCATAAATAGTCATAGCATACCTTATTTCCCTAGCTGTCATCTTCTCATTTAATGTCTTTTAACCTGTCAATATCAACTTAATTAAAGATGCCATATGTTGTAAAGATGGTTTGTTGTGTATTTCTTCAGCCTATATGCTTAAGCCTGCGTGTTTACAGATAGGCTATTCATCTGAACATCAGCAAGTAGTTCCTCCTCGGAGAATCATTTTTAACAGTTCTAAACCAAAAGATATTTCTGCAGACTTTTATTACTCAGATAGGTGATAGAGAACATATAGTAATGTAAACTATTTCTGATGCGAAAACCACTCAGTGGAAGGTATTTGTGGTAATAAGTTTATTGACAATATTGTGTTGATGGCTAGGAAAGGAAACAGATCTAGCTTCTATTTGGGGAAGAATTTATTAATACTATTTAAGCAGATTCCCTGCTGCCCGTTGCCATCGAGTCAATTCCAACTCATAGCGACCCTGAAGGACTGAGTAGAACTACACCATAGGGTTTCCAAGGAGCGCCTGGTGGATTTGAACTGCCAGCCTTTTTGGTTAGCAGCCATAGCTCTTAACCACTACGCCACCAGCGTTTCTTGAAGCAAATTAGTGAGTTACTATTCCTAATGATTAAGAATGAACATGCAGCTCTCTAACATAGTCCAGGGTTTGCTAAAAGTAAGAGACATTAAAAGCCGCTATGATAAAATGTGTGTTGCATCTAAAATACAAAACTACCAAAACAACTTTGAGAACTTTAGACCCTATTGTGAACTGTGTAAAATCTAAAGGTTACAGTGGTAAAATTTAGTGTCTAAACAATGGTAATTATCTAATAATTCTGTTGATTTCAAGGCTAGCCTATTGCAAATTTTAGCTTTATTTTTCCATATAGCCACATGCATGAAAACAATAATGGGTAATTGTAACTGAAAACACCAAATTATATCCCACAGATTTTTCCACATGGTGTACACACAAAGGTTGCTCCTTGATGTACAGTTTCCAACACTAATTCCAGAGATTTTTGCTATTTGAGGCTTTCCCTCACATTTTTTGCTGGCTGAAAACCTTGGCACAGAAAGAACCTCCTAACTTTTTGTCCCTGCATGTGCGGCTAAGTCTATGTGTTTCTTAAATCCTCTATCACCAGCCCTGCTCTGTTGTTTGAAGTACAGGAACGCAATCCATTCCGGGACCTTAATGTCGTTGACCTTGCCTTACCGCGGAATATTGAAAGATTATTCTGATGTAGCTGCTTTAATAGTTACCTATGGTGAGTTTTGCAGTCATACATAATTAATAGTTTTTCCGCATGGGCAATGAATGAGCTGTTCTTCTTAATCAGTACTTTGATTACCAAATAGTTATTAGGTGTTCCAAAAGTGGTTGTACCAGATGTCAATTTTTCCCAGTTCAGAAGTTACTTAAGGACCAAATTCTTAATTTCCCATAGCTATATGGGAGAGTAGAGCCCTGGTGGCACAGTGGTTAAGCATTCGGCTGCTAACCAAAAAGTCAGCAGGCAGTTGAAATCCACCAGCCACTCCTTGGAAACCCTATGGGACATTTCTGCTTTGTCCTGTAGGGTTCCTGTGACTTGGAATCTACTCAACAGCAGTGGTTTTGTTTTTTGTTTTTTGGGTATATGGAAGAGTTGGTGTCTGGAGCCATCCACCTCCTAATAGTCCACATATGAAAGTGTGTAGAAAAGCCTACAGTCCCATTGCTTTTATGCTTGTTGGGTTGGTCTCCAGTCTGATGCCATGTTGCCACACACATAACTACCAAGCTTCCAAAGGAAGTTTTGTTGGACACCTTATGATTGTACAGTGGCTTTTCCTACCCAGCCAAATTCAAGGAACAACTTCGAATTCTTGTGGTACCAACGAGGTTCTTTGCCTCAATCAGTACGGTTAATTGAAAACTCGCTGGTCATACCAAGCCATCAAAAGTTAATCCAGAAGAGGGCACTATTGCCTATAAAAATGAATCAACATCAGTGATGATTTGTGGAGTTCAACTGATGGTAGTCCCTGAAGCCCTGCCTCCAGATTCCTTGTTCTGAGCTTCATGTATTCTTTCAGCTTCATAACGATCAGTAGTAAGTATTTAAAGAGGTGGTCCGGTGTCCCAACGTCTGCATTCTAAATGAAGGGACAGCTTTGCTGTCAAAGATTCTCTTCTTAAGAGCCTAATTAGGAGTTGGCTCTGGTATCACTTCCCATGCCTCTCAACACGGTAGCAAAGAGCAATCACTTTTGTTTGGCCAGGACTTCAGTTGGCTTCTTTAGCAGAGAAGCTTGGTTCTCAGGCTGGACTATACAAACACTTTAATCCCTAGGCAGCTCCAAAATAAATTGAATAATATTTTTAAATTATATCTTTTCCATATTAGAGCAGTGGTTTCTAGAGTCTGTTCAGGGTGCTTGGAAGGTTTGTATGGGTGGAAATACTCAGAAGTTGGAACATTAATCAAATCCAGATAGATCTGTGTCCCGAGTTCCACATCGGTGAAAATTTATTGGATGTTTACTAGCTATAGAGCACCATTCTAGGTGGCAATCCAAAATTGACTCAGCTAGGAAAATATGCATTTACCATACTATATGCTCTGGTGAAGAAATATGCTATTCTATCTTTAACTACCAAATCTGGCCTAGAGGCTTTTTGCCAACAGTAACTGTCCGGAGGATGCTGGCTCACTAACCTGAGGCCCAGTGCATGGACAGGCAAAAGTCACTTTAATGTTACCTTAATTCTCTATAAGTAGGCAGCATGCCCATCACCTGACCCCACAGAATGATGAATTACTGGCATCTTACCAACTTACACTAGATGTCTTCTGTTTTCCCCTACATATTCACACTGCATCCTTCACCCTGCTTTCTGCCCCAGAGGGTTCCTGTGCCCTCCGGTTTCTTGTTAGGGTTTGACCAATGGGAGGCCACAGCAGACTGTAGAGGAAGGGATAAGAGTGATGATGGGTCAGGGTATTTGTTTTAATGGCTCCATCTCTGCGAGGTTACCTCAGGTTCACTTATGTCCCTCAACTGAATATCTCTGCTCTTCTCAAAGTGACCATCTCTTCATAATTATCTTTCCTTCTGGTTCCAGTAACCTGTCCTTTTCCTCATACTTTTAGGCCTATGGATAGAGACAAGTCTGCTGTTGCTGCGCTGCTAGCCCTGGATTCGGACGCTATCTTGTAGTCCTCCTAAACACCACCTAGATCTTTGTAATTAGTGTCTTCAGAAACTCTCCTCAGATTGTCCTAATTTAAGAGTGTTGTTTGTTTACTGCTGTTACCCTGATGAGTACACAACTGTTCTAGTTTCCAATATCTAGTGGAGGGGCTTTATTCCATACATGGCAAAATGAGAGTGAATTGATTAAAAAAAAAAAAGACATGCACGATTAAGCATCTTACACTTGGATTTGGGGGATAGGAGAGTAGAAAAATGACACCACCATTTAAGCTAAGACTGAGTTTACCAAGCTTTATTGAAAGCTGTGTTCCAAAATTCATAGGGTAAAGTGAGGCAACACATTTTCATTATCATCCTAAATTATCTAGCATTTTCCAAATATTGTCCCACTGGATCTCTAAAGAATGTGCTTAAACTTCTCCCAGGTGCCGCTCAGTTGGCTTGCCCTCTCCTACTCCAAATGAAGAATCTCGGTTGCCTCATTGCAGGATGTCTGGACTAGATTCTAAGCACCCATCTCTGGAAGTTCTAGAAAGATAACTCCTGGTAGTACAACTTTCACCAGAGGAATCTGCCAAACTAGGTGTACAAGTCTGCAGTTGTGAAAAGCCCCAAAGTGTTATTAGAGCAAGGAATAGGCAATCAATTTATTAGTGGTTTTCTAGCCTTGAGCCTTTGTGAAAGGTGAGCCTGCAGCATCTCTTCAGATCTGCTTCCCTTCTGTTCATCAAGGGTACCAGAATGGGCTCTTAAGACTGGAGATACCGGAAGATCAGACAGGTTGTAAAGCCAAAGGCAGTCTGAGACTACTTGCTAATTTCAAGCAGGACCTCATGGAGCCTACCAAGAAGTAGATACGCTTTGCTTTTAGCTGAAATAGATTTCTGGTTGATTTCCTCAGGGCCAGTAAAGTGCTTGCCATTGTCACTCTACCACAAGACACAGTGGTAAATCCAGATACCAGATCTTTGTATCTTTCTCTAATGCAATAATGTGACCTCTAATGCCTCAGTAGCAACAAGAGTAATTCCTTACATTTGTGTTTTGTTGTTAGTTAATGTGACTCTGCATACATTATTTAGTCTGAGCCTTAAGCCCTCTGATGTACTCTCAGTGAAAGGATTGGTCTCCATTTTACAGATTTAGAAGCTGAGCTGTGGTCCCAAGATCCCAAGGTCACAAGACAAGTTATTAAATTCTTTTCATTCAAAATTAATCATTACCTTCTAGGCATGAAGGTGCCTATATCACAAAATTCAGAATCCTGAGTGATAGAGTCATAGCACTAGAGCAGTCTCTGCCTTATGAGAAGTGATAAGCTGCATGTTTTGGAAATCTTGTTTCCCAGTTATGCTGAGTTCTTTGTCCAGCACTATAGCAGCACTTGGAGCCCTGATGACACAGTGCCCAGGAGCTACAGCGAGCTATGGCTGCTAACTAAAAGATCAGCGGTTCGAATCCACCAACCACTCCTCTGAAATCCCATGGAACGGTTCTACTCTGTCCTATAGGGTTGCTATGAGTCGGAATCGACACGATAGCAATGTTTTTTGTTTTTTGTTTTTTTACCAGCAGCACTTGAGACCCATTGGGATCAGCCTTTGGGCACAGGGACTTCCGGTGTGTCCACTGTACCTCAAGATACTACTCTTGTCTGTCCTGCCTGAGCCTCTGTAGCTAAAGAAAACCTTATGTGAACTTCCTCAGGGTTCCTGAATCCAAACTGTGAACTTTCTCAGGGCTCCTGAATCCAGGCTAGCTCCTGGAATTTGAATGTTCTCTGGTCTGCAAACTGGAAAACCTGGTGGTGTAGTGGTTAAGAGCTATGGCTGCTAACCAAAAGGTCAGCAGTTTGAGTCCACCAGGCGCTCCTTGGAAACTCTATGGGGGCAGTTCTACTCTGTCCTATAGGGTTGCTATGAGTCAGGATCGACTTGACTGCAATGGGGTTTTTTTTTTTTTTTTTTTTTTGAAGGTCTGCAAACCCTTCGGTGCTACTAGTGTCCAAGTGAGGACCAGTTTGTCTTGATTGTTATGTAAACATGATCGAGGATCCAGATACTATCATCTACTATAGACAATTGTAGAAAGTACTCTGTGGAGGGGAAAATTTCTTGAGTTCCAACAGGAAAGTTCGTTATATTTTATTTATACACAATATACATAAGCACACAGAAGCAACTTGAGTTTGCTAAGCATACCATCTACTGGTCATACTTCACATGCAGTAGCTTTCATTATTTGGCTTCCTTCAGAAATTTAGGCTGGGAATCAGATGAGCAAACATCAAGCCAACTGGGCCAAGTAGTATGTAGTTATCAGATCAGAGAGGCAAGAAAGGTGAAAGACAAGTTGGAAAACTAGGCTGAAATGGAATCCTGCTTAGTTTATAGTAATCAGGAAATAAGGAGTCAGGCTTTGAGGTTACTGGTTTTAACTATGTTGTTACATTGACTTTCAGATGTGGCATCTGTTGCCCACCTTAACGCCAGCAGCAGCACAGACAATTTCCCCGGTGGAGTGTATAGTGATAATAGCCTGAAGCCATTTTTACAAACGCTTCCTTCTCCTGCTCTGGGAAGCCTGTATTTTCTTTAATCCTTTCTGAACAACCCAAAGCAGCCACAGGTGTATGAAAATGTGCTTAAGTTTCTCTTCTTGCAATTCCATCAGTTTTTGTTTCATCTCTTTTGAAAATCTGTTATTAGGTGCATAAACATTTATGATTGCTATGTTCTCTTGATGAAGTGATCCCTTTTATCATTATGCTAATGGTACTATGGTAAAGAATATGTTAATCTTTGCTCTGAAACCTGTGTTGGTATCAACATAGCTATTCCAGCTTTCTTTTTATGAGTGTTAGCTTTGGTACATTTTTTCCATCATTTTACTTATAAAAATTTTCCTCCATCATTTCTTGAGATATTTTTCTTCTCTTCCCCCTTTCCTTCATGGACTCCTATTATATATATTACGCCATTGAAGTTGTCTCGAGCTCACTGATGCTCTGTTAAATTTTTTTTACTTCTCTTTTTTTATTTTCTCTTTGTGTTTCATGTTGAATTGCCTCTATGGCTATGTTATCAAGTTGACAGATCTTTTCTTCTGCAATGTCTAATTTCTCATTAATCCCATCTAGTGTAATTTTTCATCTCAGACATTGTAGTTTTCATTTAGAAGTTGCATTTGTGTCTTTTATACATCTTCCATGTCTCTACTTTTTTTTAATTTTTATTGTGGTTTAAGTGAAAGTTTAAAAATCAAGTCAGTCTCTCATACAAAAACTTATACACACATTGCTATATACTCCTAGTTGCTCTCCCCCTAATGAGACAGCACAATCCTTCTCTCCACTCTCTATTTTCGTGTCTGTTCGGCCAGCTTCTGACCGCCTCTGCCCTCTTATCTCTTCTCCAGGCAGGAGCTGCCTACATAGTCTCATGTGTCTACTTGATCCAAGATGCTCACTCCTCACCAGTATCATTTTCTGTCTTATAGTCCAGTCCAATCCCTGTTTGAAGAGTTGGCTTTGGGAATGGTTCCTGTCTTGGGCTAACAGAAGATCTGGGGAGCACGACCTCTGGGGTCTCTCTAGTCTCAGTCAGACCAGTAAGTCTGGTCTTTTTAGGAGAATTTGGGGTCTGCATCCCACTGATCTCCTGCTTCCTGAAGGGTTCTCTGTTGTGTCGCCTGTCAGGGCAGTCATCAGTTGTAGCCGGGCACCATCTAGTTCTTCTCTACTTAACTTTTTAAATGTAATGAATATAATTATAATTACTGTTTTACTACTAATACTAATTATATCATCTTTGTCATTTCTACGTAGGTTTCAATTGATTTCTAAAAATTCATTGAGTTATATTTCTCCATTTATTTGTATGCCTGGTAATTTTGTATTTGATTCCAGACATGGCACATTTTATCTTGTGTGTTGGGTAGTTTTGTAATCCCGTAAATATTCTTTAGTTTGTTTTTTTTTTTTTCTAGAAATACAGTTAAGCTGCTTGCAAATACTTTGTTCCTTCCTGCTTGTATCTGTTTTGGTAGGTCTGAAGTACTCTAGGACTAAAGAGCTATGGCTGCTAACCAAAAGGTTGGCAGTTCAAATCCACCAACCACTCTTTGGAAACCCTATGGTACAATTCTACTCTGTCCTATAGGGTCACTATGAGTCGGAATTGACTCGACAGCAACAGGTTCAGTGGGACTAAGGGAAGAACTTTCTGTGTACTCTACCCAGTGTTCCATGAATCTTGAGGTTTTCTGTTCCGGCTAGTGGGGACAGACCCTATTTCTGAGCCTGTGTGAGTCCAGGTACTGGTACTTCTAATCCCTTCAGGTACTCCTTTCTCTGGCCTCAGGCAGTTTCTTCATGTGCACAGGCTGATCAGTATTCTGCTGAGTATTCAAGAAGAACACTCTGCAGATATCCAGAGTTCTCTCTCAGTGAAGCGTTCTTCTGACACTCTATCCTGTGAACTCTAGTCACTTGGGTCTCCTTGGACTCTGAGCTCCATTTCCTCAATTCAGTAAGTCTTCCAGGTTCCACCTGGGTTCTCCCTCCCTGCACCATGGGTTGAAATCTCTCTCAAGGTCATAAGCTGGGGCAATTTTAGAGCTTAGGGATCTCTGTCCTTTATTGGATGATGTCCAATGTCTTGGAAATACTTTTTTCATATTTTCTGTTTTTGCTTTTGTTTGGTTGTTCAGGTGGGAAGGTAAATCTGGTCTATCCTGGCAGGAAGTAGAAGCTTTGCTAAGGCTCTTTATTTTTCACTAATTGCAATGCCTTGGCGTTAACACAAGGTATATATTTACTACAATATCAGGTCAAAATCATTGCAGAGGATTTTGTTTCCTATGCAGCACATTGGGTTTTCAATGTGGGCTTCTCTGGTGTGTCTCTTGCAAGATGAATATGTGTATTAGGATGGCCTCATCTTTTGTCTCAGTTGTGATTTAGTAATTGGATCTTCAGTTAAGATGTTTTTCTCATTAATTCAAGCAAGATGGAGTTTTTCTTTATCATAAGTGGGGAAAGTAGAAAAAGTCTCTGACTATACAGAGTTGAAAGATTGTGAGCACTGGTGTAATGAAGTCACTTCTTGTTGGGGGTCAGGATGGGTAGGAAGAAGAGAAAATCCTCCTTTCACATTGTATATAGCCAAACAAAAAAACCCAAACCCACAGCTGTCGAGTCAATTCCGACTCATAGCGACCCTGTAGGACAGAGCAGAACTGGCCCATAGAGTTTCCAAGGCTGTAAATCTTTATGGAAGCAGATTGCCACATCTTTCTCCCACAGAGTGGCTGGTGGGTTCAAACCACCGACCTTTTGGTTACCAGCCAAGTCCTTTAACCACTATGCCACCAAGGCTCCTTTGTATCTAGCAAACTCTCATATTTTATGGGGCATTATGGGTTATAAAACTCTAGACTAAGAAGAAATCTTGCCATTCATTTTATCCTATTCCCCTACTAGACTTTTTTTTAGAACTTTAATAGCTAGGAAAGATGATTAATATAACTTATCCAAGAGAGAGGACTGGATGAACAGAAAAACCGTTGAAAGGCTGATAGGGCCCAGTCTACACCACCTGTAAGATTGCTTGTAGTTCTAAACCCAATTCCAGAATATCAGCTCTACGCAAACCAAGAGTTCACCATTGTTTTACATGGTGTTAAGGAACCAAACTAGACCTCTTGGAGACTAAAATATTGACCTAGTGTCATTGCCACACCTTCACAAAAGGATGTGTTGGCCTTGCAAAAAAGTGTCTGTATGTTACACAGGTATATCCGCTGTGTAATTAATGTGATATATTTTTACTTAGGCTATAAATCTAAGCATTGTATTCTCTGCCTCTCTCCCCTCCCCTCCATACCGTCTGTCTTCCTGGAATGAGCATAATCTTAATATAAAGAGGAAAAACAGTGGATTAAAAAAGCAAGGCCAGAAAGATGATTCCTCAATTGCTTCTGGGAAAGTTAAAACAATAACCACCACCACCACCTCAGCATGGACAGATTTAAAATGGCCTACATGCATTCAATTTCCTGAAATTGATGGGGAAAATGCAAAAATATTAAAAAGCTTCTTGGGGATTACAAGTGTAGAAATTCAGAATGAACCCTAAACGTCGCATTTCTTTCTGTAGACACTTAAGAACCTGCTTTACATTTCAGTATTTCCTTACTCCTTTTGTTATTGAAATACTTATTAAGATTATTGCCAGTAAAATAGAAGACATTATAATGGATATTCTGAGATTGAAAAATCAAGGAGATTGCCTCTAGTTCAGTGCTATGGACCCAAATGTTTGAGATTAAGTAAAATCATTGGTCGCCTCCTAAATTCTCAGGACATTATTCTAAAGTTCCCCCACCCTTACAGAGCACAGCACTGACGTTGCTGACAAATTCCAATATAGTATGCAACAGTGGTTCCTAATTGCTTTAGCATTTATCATGCACATGGTTCTGCCTTTTGGCAGTTTTGTTTTCAAAACATTAAAAAAAAAATCATTTTGGTGCATTTCCAAGACGCCCTTTGGGGTCAATTAGCACCTAGTAATATTTTTCTAAGCAGTCACTGGAGGTTCTTAACTAGTGTGGACTTAGGCATGTTTTACCTGAAAAGTCTTCTGAACAGGTTTTATGTTTTAAAGAAACAATACCCCTTCACATTCTACACTGAACATTCATACATTCCCTTCAGTGTAGATCTTTCTAGCTAGTGAGTTCTGCTGATTGTACAAACAGCCACACTATAACTACCATTAGAGGATGTGCCTATTTGAGGGGCTGTTTAGAATGAAGAAAACATATTTGGGCTGTTGTTGTTAGTGGCCATAGAGTCAATTCCACCTCACGTCTACCCCATGTGTGCAGTGTAGAACTGTGCAGATGGCCAGGCCTGTCTTCCCATGTTCCTCTGGGTAGATTTGAACCTTTCGGTGCTTAATAGTTTGAGTCACCCAGGGACTCTCATATCTGGGTTATGTCCTGACAAAACTACACCACCTTCTTGAAGTGAGGATTAATTCTTAGTTACATATATTTTTAATTGCACAGCTCCTAAAATTGTCTCTGTCGTGGACAGCTTCGAATTAAAAGGGCAGTCTAATTACACCTTCCATTGTGGTATTCTTTTACACACAACTTCTCAAGGGCATTAAGTGAGGTCAAGCAGCATAAGCAACTCAATTGTCTGCATACAGACACCCCATGTAGCTTGTGGATTATGTACCTGATCTTAGAACTGCCTGTCTACACTGTGGCCCATCTGATTCCACAGATGCTTCTCCCCACCCCCACCCCCCCATTGGGGGAAATGCTTGGTCAGGCATTGTTCCCAAAGTCTTATTTACTTTCACAGCCCCTGGGTGTAACAAAGGCTATTTGGTAAAGGGAGGGCTCAGGGAGGCAATTTTTTTTTTTAATGTTCCTTTAAACCTTTGGTTTCTGATAAGGCTGATGATATGCTTTACTACTAAATTCTTGATACTCAATCCATCCATCCTTCTATATCCCATCAACGCAAAAAATGTTTTCTGTTTGTTCTTTAGTATATTTTGTACTCATATATACTTTCCCAGTGGTTAAAAATAAGGAAATTAAAAGGGGGTCACTTAAAGGGCAAGAGTGACAAGGGAGATAGAAAATTGTAAATGATTACCTTAACCTCTTCAACTAGTAAATACAGAATTCACACTGTTACCAGTCAACAGAAACACTCAGCTGTTTTATAAATTGATATAAAAATTATAAATTTTATGAATCGATACTAATATGCATCACCTCTAGATTTGGAGATGCAAGAGGTGACTGTATTAACTCCACTGAAAAACCTGGCATAGTAAATTTAAGCCAAACCCTAGACTACCACAACTCCTTCATTCTGAAGCAGATCAACTGCAGTCAATTCTACCCACAAAACCCACAAAGCAGGGAAATATATAATGGAGTAGAGACAACAGGATTCAGGGTGGGAAAAATGAGCCTTCACACCAAGAGCTGGCATGAACACATTTATTGCAAGCAGCTCTATGGAAAGGCAGGTCAGATATATATATAAACACTATACAGAGTTGCAAGTTTGTCTCCCAAAACTGCAAACAAGGTGTTTAAAAAGAAAAGAGTATAACAGTATTTACAAGGGAAGACAAAGCCAGAGCAACTCAAAGCGGATCTGTGAAGCAGAAATAGCAAATGTAATGAACTGTCAGAATTTTAGTTTCAATTTTTACTGACCAAGTGACTATGTCTGACACCAAATTAAATGTAGAGATCACATACGTGCACGCGCGCACACACACATACACAAAGTCGTTCCGTCATTGGTTTTTCTTAACAGCAGCATAAACTGGTAGCTGGAAGGTAAGTGATATGTTGGTACACATATTCTTAAAAGATTCTTCCAGCACAATACTGAATAAATTAGTTATGTCTGTAAACTAAGTAGTGGAAAAAAGGTTGCATATTTGTTATGCCGTACCTGCGACTATTTGTATGTACTGTTGTGTATGAGGTTTCCCATTCATTTATTCAGCAAGTGTTACATCTGTGCTGTACCCTGTCTGCTGGCAGCCTCTGAACCTAATATGTAAATAAAGTGAGATAACTTTTTCCCACAAATAATCTTTCTTTCCACAATCCTGAATGACTTCCCTTAACTTGAAAATAAAATGGTGACAGAAGGCTTGAAGAAAGACTGCCTATAGAGCGCGTTGTTATCATAAGGAACAAAAGCCACACTGCATTACTTGATTAGGTTGGAAACCAGAGGGGTGTGAAGGAACTGATGAAGTCAATGCTCTAGCAGTGACCAGTAACTGGAGTAGCCACTGGTACTGCAGCCACATTCTCTCCTCAGCACCACTCACAAGGGTTAAAAAAAAAAAATCAACTCAGTTCTTCAGAAAACTTAGTTTAGCAACATGTACTATAGCCTGCTCAAAGATAGAAGTACACGCGCTAAGATGTCAAAACTGAGTGGCAAAAAACTTTAGGCAAATAACACCACTTCTTCAAAAGTTGCACATTAAATGCAAAGCAATTTTTTTTCACAGTTACACACAACAGGTACATCTATAATCACATGTACACAGGTACACAAAGGTGTGCATACACACAAATATGTGCTCGTACACACACACCAACATTTGCACACTGATACACTCATACACTCACACCCATCTGTGGTATGATGAGGTTTGCTAGTGATGGTACGACAAGCCAAGATTTGTGTGCCATCACGTAACAAAGCTCTAAGCAAACTTCAAGACCTTTGTACCTATCCTCTGTGGTCACCACCTGTTGGTGTCATGTTCTCAAAGGTCCAGGTTCCTAAAATCTTAATTCAGTTTCCATCAGAGGCAAGCAAAAAAAGGAAGGGGGAGCTTGCTCTGATGGTTGTTGTTTTTTTTTTTAAACTTGATGCATCTTATATAGGCTCATTGTCCAAAGGGAAACAAGGCTATATAAGAGGCTCCTTTTGGCTTAAGTTTTAATCAGAATCTTTATTAATAAGTACACACTAAGTTCTTGAATACGGGAAACTGATCTCTTTATAGGAGCCCTGGGCATAGGAGGGAGAGAATGTGTTGGGGAGAGGGCCAGAAAGAGGGGAAGAAGGGAGTGTGAAAGGGGGAAGGCCCAGAGAGGCAGGAAATGGGGCTTGTGAGAGGGAGACTTCGAAGAGCCTTACTCCTCGTAGGAGAAAAATGTATACTTCTAAATAAAATAAAAAATAAATTTGGAAATGTTTAATTGGTTTGCAAGCAGAACATCACAATGTTGTATATGAACAAATAGAATCTTACCTATTCCATAGTTCTGCCTTTAAAATGTTGGAAATGCTCAAGCAAGATGTCAATTTAGGTGACACTTGCTATAGACAGAATGTTGCAGTTTTGTTACTGGGCAAAAACTGAGATAATCTGCCCTTTGGTTCTGCCTTTAAAATATTAGAAATGTCCCATCAAGGTATCAGTTCAGTTGACACTGAATTCCTCGATCAAGAAATGTTTTGTGTATGCACTACTCAGAAAAAAATTCCAGATCATACCTACCTTCTCATGAACAGTATTTTCTTTATCTGCACCTGTTTAAATGTTTTTCAACTTTAAAATCTAAACAGTATACGTGATTAATATTGGTACTGGCCACATCTTATGAAAACTTTTTTTTTTTTTTTAAAGAGCGAAAGGAAAAAGATGCTCACTTTTATAGCACTTGTTTCCTTTCAAAGAGAGAGATCGGGGAAGGGGAACCAGGAAACAAAAACAAAGCACAGTGTGAATATCCTTAGTGCAAAACCAGCGGATTCGTAAACCAGCAGTGTGAATGATCTGGGTAGACTGGATCATCCAACTGCCAGCATCAAAGTGTAGACTCGTAGAAACTCAGGTGTCTTTCTATTCAGAAGCCTCGGAATTTTCTTGTAGGCAGATCTGGAGTAGATTAAGATGAAATTCCATAAACATCATTTTTCTTCTAATGTGTTTTTATGGCAATGTAATTACTCTAGAGAAAAGATAACAAAACAAAAATTAATTTAGCATTACAACATGAAGCACTTTCACCCCCACCCTGTTACCAAACCAAACCAAGCCAAATCTAACCAGTAATTTTTAAGAAATATATTCAGGAGACTGCCTTGGCATGAAGGCACCTGAGTGTTGCAAAGGGCTAAATGTTCGACCACTAACCAAACGGTTGGCAGTTTGAATGCACCCAGAAGTGCTTTGGAAAACAGGCCCAGTGATCCGCTTCCAAATGGTAACAGTCTTGGAAACCCTGTGGAGCAGTTCTACTCTGCACACATTGCACACATGGGGTCACCGTGAGTCGGAATCAACTCAACAGCAACTAACAACAGCCTTGGCATGCAACTCTGCAAGCAACCTGTGATGAACACCAGTACAAGCCCAGCAAAGACAGAAGGGCAGTTACTCCTTTTGGCCCCAGGCTGCCACTCCGATGTTTCTGGTATATAACAGCTTTGCTCGTGCCTACACTGTTAGACTTCCTCCCAGTGGCACCAGCAAGTGAGCCAAGCATTGGGCAAAGGGATTTTTTTTTCCTTCTACATGGCTGATCATGTCTTCACCTGGTTATGTGGCACAAATCAAAGGTTTTACACACAGCCTTGGTGGCAGTCTCCAGACTCAGTCCCTAAATTTCTTCTAAAACAGTAGTCATACCTGCAAAAGGGATTTCACCAAAATCCCAAACTAATAAAAAGAGGTCCCACCAAAAGCAAAAAAGTTTCCGGGATAAACTGAATGCTTTAAAGGTCAGCTGAGCAAGGGTGGGGGTTTGGGGACTATGGCTTAAGGGGACTTCTAAGTCAATTGGCAAAATAATTCTATTATGAAAACATTCTGCATCCCACTTTGAAAAGTGGCGTCTGGGGTCTTAAATGCTAACAAGCGGCCATCTAAGATGCATCAATTGGTCTCAACCCACCTGGATCAAAGGAGAATGAAGAACACCAAGGTCACATGATAACTATGAGCCCAAGAGACAGAAAGGGCCACATGAACCAGAGACTTACATCATCCTGAGACCAGAAGAACTAGTTGGTGCCCGGCCACAACCGATGACTGCCCTGACAGGGAGCACAACAGAGAACTCCTGAGGGAGCAGAACAGTGGGATGCAGACCCCAAATTCTCATAAGACCAGACTTAATGGTCTGACTGAGACTAGAAGGACCCCAGTGGTCATGGTCCCCAAACCTTCTGCTGGCCCAGGACAGGAACCATTCCCGAAGACAACTCATCAGACATGGAAGGGACTGGACTATGGGTTGGAGAGAGAAGCTGATGAAGAGTGAGCTACTTGTATCAGGTGGACACTTGAGACTGTGTTGGCATCTCCTGTCTGGAGGGGAGATAGGAGAATAGAGAGGGTTAGAAACTGGCAAAATTGTTACAAAAGGAGAGACTGGAAGGAGGGAGCAGGCTGACTCATTAGGGGGAGAGTAAGTGGGAGTATGGAGTAAAGTGTATATAAGCTTATATGTGACAGACTGACTTGATTTGTAAACGTTCACTTAAAGCTTAATAAAATTAAAAAAAAAAAAAAAGGTCCCAGTATCGCTCCCTTGGCCTTCTGCTTATTTTGAGGGTTCATGACTGGAGGGGTTGGGAAGGCACTGGACTGGAGAAGAGATGGGGATAAATGGCTAGTAAATTGATTATGGGATGCCACTGTTACTTTAAGATTGGGCCATATCCAAGTACCAAGTATTCTACTTCATTTGTGCCAACCTATGGAAAACATCCCCCAGAATAGGCTTCAGGTACCAGGTCCTGTATTAAACCGGCAGTATACATTTTAACTATTCATTCTTTCATCCAAGGTTTGAAAACTATAAGGTCCCCGATTCCCTTCCCACCTACTTGTGGCCATTAGTCATGATTGGTCTGTTCCTCCACATTAAAAGGTTTAACAAATAATCGTCTTAAATTAGTACAGATGTTGTTTTCTTGTCAGCAGTAGGTTTAGGAAATTTTAGATGCTGATGTAGATAGCTTACCTAGGATGAAAGGAGTCTTTGATGGCCAGAGGTTCACCTTAAAAGAGTACATACTAGTCTACCGCAAAATTAGGCTAGACTACCATCACAGAATTTTGCAGATACTATCAGCTAGAAGCAGCCCTGCTGGCGCAGTGGTTAAGAGCTCGGCTGCTAACCAAAAGGTCGGCAGTTTAGATCCACTAACTGCTCCCTGGAAACCCTATGAGGCAGTTCTACTCTGTCCTACAGGGTCTCTATGAGTTGAAATTGACTCAACTGCAGCCGGTTTGGTTTTTTGATTTGGTATCAGCTAGATGTTTTCAACAGAAATTTGAGTTTAAAAAGTATCTGACCTAATTTAGTTTAATTTGCCGTAATATGAAAATATATTCAATATGTGTAAATGATAGCCCACTGCATGTGCTTTAGAGGGAATTTCTTACTGTCCTATATGATGCACTACATTTCGTATGTATATTTTCCGGAAACATACAAATCAAGCTCTATGTAACTACTCCATCAACATTATACTAAGTCTGAAATTCAGGGGCATTTGCTGCTATTCAAGTTGTTTTTCTTCCTCCTTTACTTTTTTTTTGAGGAGCCCTGGTGGTGCAGTGGTTAAGTGCTCAGCTGTTAACTGAAAGTTTAGTGGGTTGAACTCCAGTTGCTCCCCGGGAGAAAGATTTGGCAGTCTGCTTCCTTAGAGATTTACAGCCTTGGAAACCCTATGGGGCAGTTCTACTGTCCTATAGGGTTGCTCTGAGTTGGAATCGACTGGACAACAGTGGGTTTAGTTTTGGGGTTTTACTTTTTTTTTTAATGACAGAAGCCCTACTAAAATTTTGATTATTCATGTTACCACTGCTTTCCTGTAACACCAGTATTGAGTGAATGCTTGATAACTTACTAAAATCTAGCAAAAAATGGAAGAGGGAGCTTGCTCTGTTTTTTTTTTTTTTTAAACTTGATGCATCTTATATAGGCTCATTGTCCAAAGGCTCCTTTTGGCTTAAGTTTTAATCAGAATCTTTATTGGTAAGTACACACTAAGTTCTTGAACATGGGAAACTGATCTCTTTACAGGAGCCCTGGGTATAGGAGGGAGAGAATGTGTTGGGGAGAGGGCCAGAAAGAAGGGAAGAATGGAGTGTGAAAGGGGGAAGGCCCAGAGAGGCAGGAAATGGGGCTTGCGAGAAGGAGATTTTGAAGAGCCTTACTCCTCGTAGGGGAAAAATGTATACTTCTAAAAAATGGTGCAGTTTCAAGTTTACAGTATACATTGGTCAACTCTTGATCAACCATGCTAGTGCAAAGGAATAATGCCATCCAAAACAAGATAATCCAAAAATAATTTACTTTGCTTTTGAAATGCATTATGGGAACTTGAACCACAGATTTGCCTTTATAATCCTGTTTTACTTAGGCCAATATTAAAATGAGTTTGCATTCCCTGAGCACATTCCAAAGAGCAGCATAAGGAAGTAACTCAGAAGCTTTCTGGGTGGCAGGATTAAAACTCAGTTGTTAAGAGTCTGCAAAACGAATATCAGTGGGTTGACAATCATACCTTTAGCATCTATTTCCTGTTCATTTTAATACCATTTCATCACCGAAAACATAAAATGGTGATGATTTTCATAATGTAGTCCATTTTCAGTGTATAATTCCTACTCAGCACTAACAGGTTATAAATAATTGCTTTATGGGGTATTCTTCCTTTCTAATTAATCAAAGATCTCTTTAATGATGAGTTAATTCCATTTCTTTTAATGGGAGGTATACTTTTCAAGTACTTTTTCTCCATAATAGAAAAAATCTCTATGAACTCTGATGGGTCAAAACATTTCCCTATTCGTCCCCCCAAAACCTGCCAGGTATCACTTTTTTCTCAAAAATAGATGAGGTAAATTTTTCTGTTTCACTTTGTATAATGATATAAACCCACAGTAATCATTAATATACTAATTAATAATGCACACATGACTTCCGTATCACTGGAAATTTGTAGGGTGAGCCAAGAAGGAAGTTCCTCCAGGTCATTCCAGACCTCTTTATATAAATCATAAACATGCCTCTATTACTAAATTTGAGGTCCAAAACAGCAATGGTTCCCCTTCCCAGAGAAATGTGAAACTATAACAATATAGCCAGTCATTCTCTCATTCTCTTTCCACCCTCCTCAATCTTACTGCCTCAGTTGTCTTTTTAACTCCAATCTTCCTATGCTCAAAAATATTTTTTCAAGCTCTTTTGAAGGTTCCTCACTCTGTTCTTTAGTCCACATGCTATCCCTGCAATCAACTGGCAATCACACAAGCAAGGGTAGCCAAGTAAAGCCTCAGAAGTAAAAACAAAATAAAGGAAATGAAGAGAAATAGAAGCATACACCCCAAAGATGAACGTGTGATGATGCAATTATATTATTCAGCTTAGCATTGCCTCTGGCTCATACGTAGGTTTGTTTTTTCATCAACTTTTTTTTTTTTTTTACATTTTTCTTGTCAATAAGAATAAATCCCCCACACCTTTTGGTGCCCTGTTGAATGTATTGGGGATGATTACCTAGGACCTGATATAAATCTAAGTGCTGCCCTTCAAGGTGAAAACTGGCAACAATTGCTGCTCCTCTGAACAATTGCAATTATACCAGACTATTGTCTCCTTCCTAGGTCAGAAGATCAAATGAGTTTCTCCTCATGGTAGCAACAGTTTTGCAACAGAATAATCAAAAGAATGTATAAGGGAAAGAGATAACACTTGTAAATCTTCACCTCCTCAAAGGTCAGCTCAATTGTTTCATATCTGCTCTTTGCTAGTAGCTGCTGGGCCACATATGCATGTCCATCATAGTCTTGATTATCTGGATAGGAGCAGAGAAGCAGCTACAGGATTTTCATCCCAGGTCAGCTTCTCTGCTACCTCCCAACACACACTGGGGCCACTTCACTCTGCTGCCTAGTTACTGCAAACTTAAAGAATGCAAGTTGCTAAAATTCTAATATAGGCTGTCTCTAATTTACAAGACAGTCATATTCCAAAGTTCATTGTTTAACTGAGGCTCAGCATAAATTATGTCACAGAGACAGTGTTATAAATAAGTGGTAGATTGGTTTATTGGTTAGTCTACAAATGCCTATATTTAACCTATGCAGTTCCCAGACTAACAGAGGGACTTAATTTTGATTACACCCAACCATCATTTATAACATCATTTCTGTGGGAAGATGTACTTGTAATTTCAATTTGGGATTCCAAAAAAAAAAAGGCATTTTTCTTCTAGCCATGGCCATAGGAATAAAATAAAAAGCCGTTGCCGTAGAGTCGATTCTGACTCACAGCGACCATATAGGACAGAGCAGAACTTCCCCATAGAGTTTCCAAGGAGCACCTGGTGGATCTGAACTACTGACCTTTTGGTTAGCAGTTGTAGCACTTAACCACTACCACCAGGGTTTCCGCAATAGGAATAAAAAAAAAAATAGTGTCCTCTAAACTCAAGCAGCTGGAATGGCTGGGGGCAGGGTGGCAATGGAAGGGAAAGAGCTGCAGTTACAAAAGGACTCCTTCATGGGTGGTTCTGAGGGTGAAGACAGGGCTGGTATGCCTTCAAGGCTTGAGGCACAACTTATTAAAAGCAAGAGTTTAAAGTTACATTTGCTGGTCAGATTTTCAAAGGCACCATCAGTGCACATGTGAATAATTTTCAAGATGAATTCAGAGACTTCATTGATATTCTCACTAAGTTTCAAGTCTACAAGTAAAACATAAGTAATCACAGAGAGGCAAATTATATAAATTGTAAAAACTAACTAAAGTGACCACAATTTATGGGGAATTAGATATTCAATAAATCCAGACTGTCTGGCTAGCATCAAACATATCGTGGTCAATCCGACCATGAAAATAGCTTCGAACACCAGCCTAGCTTAGCTGCCTGCGTGCCAGCAAGTGAGAGTAGAATAGGCAGTGCAGCCTTGGACGTGCAGAACAGAGATCCATGCAGGGAAGACTGTTCCTGCAAGCTAAGTGCAAGCAGCCTATGGACTAGGAGCACACAACATCTGGGGGACGTGAGTCCTCTGTGGGCTTTGCAGGACTCTGAGTAGCCCTCACCTTCTCTGCCTGAGAGACTGGGAAAGGACACATTTTCCTGAAATCAGGGGCACAAGTCTGATAAAGAGCACATGAAGGTAAGATGCACAGAATACACCTCCTAAGAAAGGAGTGTCAGAAGCTGGGGTGGGGGGTGGGGGGAGGCAGTAACCTTCTCATTTCACTAAATATTTAAGTATATATTTTCCATTAATTCTATAAAAGAATTAAATCCTTAGCCAGAAGTCAAAAGGTACTCTAAAATAGAATGTAAACCTAGAACAGGATATATGTCTACATTAAAAAATTTTTTTAATTCCTATTTCTGAAGTATTTAGCTAGCATTTCCAAAAGAAGATGGAAATGTAAGACCTTTAGCTGCATAACCAAGAACCAATGCAAAATTGCTAGAGAATATATTTTAAGTTCATAAGGCAAGCATTGTCATTGCAATTTTACCAATAGCTTTAGCATTAGTAATCCAATAATAATCCAATAGCTGTGGTAAAACGAATTGTGCTGTAATGTATTCACATTTCATTTTGATAAAAAGTAGTTTTGTGTTTAAATCTCTCATTTTTCTCACTCAGGACCAAGTAATGTTTTCCAGTAAATGATCTTCACCATCTAAGAGCCTGGCAGTACCTCTCAGATAAAACGTACTGCAGACTTTAATTAAGTATTTTACAAAAGCTATTTTCCAATACTGCCACTAAAACATCTGGGCTATTTTTACATCGTCTTAAGGCACTAAAAAGGTGCTAAACCAAATGATTTCATTTTAAGCAAGGATTTTTATGTCCTAAGGAGAGGATTTGATTGTCAAGGCTTCTAAAAACTACTTCCCTGACTGCCAAAAGCAAGTTCACTTTTTAAACAAAGAGCATCCATACAGTACTTTTTCTTCTACCTGTCTCATTTTATTCTGTTTTACCCACTGTGATGGTTTCGATTAGAATATCAGATTTTACACATAAGAAATTAAATGAAAAAGACTTTTTTGCTATAACTTGCGAATGTCACTGGATTATTAGGAAAACCAAGGAAGTCTAACTTCAGTTAAGAAAATGACTGTTAATGGAAGTTTACTGAATGCACCCTGATTTTACTTTCTTTCCTTTTAATATTTCTACGTACAGTGGTTGGCCGGTGGGGGCGGGGGGTCAGCTAACTCCTCCCCTAGAACAGATTTAAAACATTCAATTCCAGCACAGGTCAAATTCTTTTATCCTAAGAACCGTGGCAAATAGATCACTGTAATGAAAATTACCCAAACCCTGGTAGACCGTCCATAGTTGTAATGCTTTGAATAGAGTTACTTACAACATTTGCTATTATCAAATGCAAGGACAATTTTTTTTTCCGAATTCTTGCCTATAATAATCTTTCATCAGTAGGAGAAAAACCAAAACAAAACAGATTAAACATGCAATTAAAAGACTGTGTGGTATGCTGGGTGGAGCACTGGCCCTGAAATCAGATGTATGCGTGTGATTTTCAGCTCTGCCACTTACCTTTTTCACCCCAGGCAAAGCTCTTAACACCAACTTCAGTTCTTCACCTGTTAACTTGGGTCAGTACCTACCGTCCAACAGTAAAATAATAAACGTGAAGGTGGTTTGCAAACTATAAAGCAGTATGCAATGGGAAAGCATTTCCTCATTCAACAAGTTAACAATTTTACCTATAAACCAAAACCAAACTCAGTGCCGTGGAGTCGATTCCGACTCATAGTGACCCTATAGGACAGAGCAGAACTGCCCCATAGAGTTTCCAAGGAGCACCTGGCGGATTCAAACTGCCGACCCCTTGGTTAGCAGCTGTAGCACTTAACCACTATACCACCAGGGTTTCCAATTTTACCAATAGTCCCTTTTAAATCACACACACTATTCCCTACTTCTCCCTACGCTGGCTACCTGCATCTATTCTGACACAGAATTTTTGGAGTCACTCTTAAGAGGCCAGAGTTGGCTCCCAAAACAGCTCCCAGACAAAGACTTTGAAGTATTTTGGCCCATTTTTGGTGATGCAGGAGAGGAAAAGGCAGCAAGAGATCTCGTTTTGAGTTTTTATGCATGTGTGATATTCTGGTGTGCTTCATTCATGTTCTAGTCCTTGTGTAAAGCAGTTTTATAAGTGGTCGGAATTTTTACTCTGAAAGCATCACTCTTAAACCAGAATGAATGCAAATGGATAATAATTGGAAACAAATTTAGTTAACTTTAATTGAGTGAGGTTTTCTTTGATTGTTATAGGTCAAATGCCTCATCACTCCAAACAACTGTCTCATTTTGAAGGGTTGATTGTTGCCTAAAATAAGTGACCCATCAAGAGAAATCTTTGGTATATGGATTTTTTTATTCTAGTCATTTATAATAAATAAGTCCAATACAATGAAAATAATTTGCTATTGACACCTATAATTCACAGTTACAGGATTTGGCAGGAGCACAATGAAAAGAAGCTTATGTTGCCTTCATGTTAATGATGGCGTCCACAATTTCCAAAGTTAATTGCTACAATGTTGTTGTTTGTTTTTGGTTTTTAATATCAAATGCTATCATGACATTACTAATTTGGCTGATCAATTAATCCTCTCACCCTTTCTAGAGCTGCCCTTCTCATCCTCCCATCTACTGAAGGGAAAATCAGTGAAAGGTTTTACCTCACATTGTTTCTAACAATGAGTTTTACATTAGCTAAAGAAGTAAAAATGCAAACATGGGTCAAAAGTCAGACAAAATTATGAGGAATTACATTCTCCTAAATTCTAATGCCTATAACCCATGGTTTTAAAATGTGAAGACTTCAATCTTCAATTAATGTTTTAAAATTATTTCATTTATAAAAAGGTCAAGTCTGGGTTATATTTTTGAGTATTTCCTTCTAACTGACTTGAACAAATGCTCTTAAAGTACTTACTTAAATGCAGTGTGACGGTAGGTAAATGAGATTATATATTAATTTTGTGCTACATGGAAAAGTTGTTTCACTGTCTTACAGCCTCATGTCTCTTAAATTATAAACAGACCCCAGCTATAAAGATTCTCGTTAAGAACAGACCACGCAAACCAATTTAAAAGAAAATAAAGACTAACTGGAAAGTGGGACTTTGAGGACAAAAGAGGACAGAGAACTTTAATTTAGCTTTGTGGTTCTAAATGTAATAATAACAGTAACAACAATGACAACAATAGCTGTATGATACTATGTGCCAGGCACTGTTACGAGCATTTTCCATAAATTAAAATTACCTTTCCAGATACCTAATTGATAAGATTGTCTTTGTCCCTCTGTCAAATCATCTTTTTTGTTGTTTGTTTCCTAACATGATCTTTTTTTCCCTCTCTAATGGTAGATAGGAAGATAAAGAGAGCTAGGAGATGCGTAGAAATTACTCTACAGCTTTGTAGTAAAAAAATTCTTGACCAGAATCATCCAGCCTACTCTTAACACTTCATGGACAATGACAATTTACCAAATCAATTTACAATAAAATGGTAACCAAAATCATTCCCTGCAATGGGTTGTTTCATACCCCCTCCCCCTATTCCTTCTGTATACCTCAGGAAATTGTGCCTGAATCACCTCAGGACCAATCTTTGTGCAAGAAACTCAGTCATGAATTTAAGCTGTTGAAACTTCACTTCAGTGTTAATCCAATAACACCATTAAAAAACCTTACATTTGTAAAGTGCTTCCACGTTCATTCTCTTACTTCAACCTCCCTGTGAGATACAGCTGTAGTCACTTAAAGTTAGGATTTTCCTCAATAAACAATACATTTAGAGAGTTGTTAAATCTCAAAAATAGCTACAAAGTCCTTTGAAGTTATTTACAAATCAGTAACTTATTGAATTGAGATAATCCTTGGGAAGTCAGGGTTCATTTAAGCAACAAAATTTCACAATTTTTTTTTAATCTTTGCTTAAACAAACAATGAGTATTGGAAAGTATAGACAAACTTCTATGAAAACTGGTCCTTTTCAAAGTGCGACAGGGGCACAGGCAACTCTATATCACTTACATCAATATAAATAGTGTCTTCAGCAGTTAGGCTCAAACAATAGCTTCAGACCAATTTTCAGGTGTACTTTACAGACTAAAATAGATTATGTTCCTGAAAAGCTGCCGATGAAGTGAATTCTTGGAAATGAAATCATTTTAAATGTATGGTTATGGCAGTAGTGGTGGTCATGGTGTGTGTGTGTTTGGGAGGGGGAGCTTACAATTTAAAGGAGCCCTGAATTGAATCCTTTGGCGAGCCAAAGCATCCTTTTGTCGTTTTAATGATCACTCTTTAATGTGTCCGTGCTGCAAATGTGAGTTTTTTGTATGGCAAGTTTTCTATAGTGGGGGAGAAAGGGCGGAGGGGCTACACCTGCACTAAATAGGGAGCTTGTTAGGTGACTGTTGTGATCGGTCCCCGACTTGTTCTGCCTGATCAAGCACAGTGGGCAGAGATCCAATCACAAAAGCATTCCACAGAGCAAGCAAAGCAAAAATCTTCACTGAACTGACTACTGGAATGAAAACTGCTGGGGTCCATCCCTTCCCTGCACTGGGAAAGCAGCACATTCTACTGAAGAGAGAAGGCAGTTGAGACTATGGAGCCATCATCCTCCACAACCATTTCCTGAGAATGTCTCAAGACACGCTCATGACAACCTTACACAATGTACATAGTAAATGCGCTCTGTTGTTTCCAAGTCTGGCAGCCCCTACTCTGTTTTATTCCTTCCTTTGGAAAAGTAGCCGTTTAAAAAAACCCTCCTCTGTTCCAGTATAGGATGCCCCTGGGGTCAGGTCTTCCTCCAGCCCTGTTATCTTGCTTTACTTGATTTCCCAGAAGACACACCAATTAGATGTTTTAAATATTTCGTAAACCTTTCAAACAATAGTCATATCCATTACCAACTTGTCACCACACCCTCTGGGGGGGGAATTAAATGAAGAAAATGAAGCACAGCAAAGGTGGCTTGCCTGTCTCTACTTAGTGACAGAGAAAAGGAACACTCAGGGTTTCTGAGAATTTTTCCTGTATAAAAACAAAACCCTGGTGGTGTAGTGGTTAAGTGCTACAGCTGTTAACCAAGAGGTTGGCAGTTCAAATCCGCCAGGTGCTCCTTAGAAACTGTATGGGGCAGTTCTGCTCTGTCCTATAGGGTCGCTGTGAGTCAGAATCCACTCGATGGCAGTGGGTTTGGTTTTTAAGTTTACAAAAACAAAAAAATCAACACAAAAGCACAGTCCACAGCTAAATACTCTTTTCTTTGAATCACCTGCTGTTTGGGATTATTTATGTTTTGCTCTCCCTCCAGACATTCATGCTAACAACTGAAGTTTTAACCTTCCTGGTAAATCACAGCACACCAGCAGTGACAACTACTGCTTTCTAAAAAGAAACTTTCAGAGAAAGTTATCCTCCCCAAACGTTAACCCTTGGTTGTTACTGCTTAATATTCTGTGCTCTTATTAAATCCTTGCACCTACTTAGTTATGAGCATATATAGAAAAGCAGATTTTAATTGTCAATTTGAAAAATGAGTTGATGGGTCTCAATTTAAGATGTCCTGCTTTGCATAATCATTTAGTCATCAGGAAGGATGTTTGAAAGCATCCTCATGCTGCATGTCCTTGAGTTTTGACTACTCCTAAAAAGTAAAATCAATGTTTCAATCATAATCGGTTTTTTCCAGAGGAAAAAAAACCTTATAATTGGATTAAAACTTAAGTTTTTGCAAAGATCACAAGGTATTGCATGAATAATTATAACTAATTTCTGCCCTTCATGCCAAACACAAGTTAATGAACTATTACTCATTTATTCCTAACACTGTAAACACAATAGCATACGGATTCACTGAGCAATGCCCA
Source organism: Loxodonta africana (assembly GCF_030014295.1). Lineage (NCBI taxonomy): Eukaryota > Metazoa > Chordata > Mammalia > Proboscidea > Elephantidae > Loxodonta > Loxodonta africana. Next base: position 129,548,889 of record NC_087369.1, read on the forward strand.
TTAACCTTAAGGAAAACCCACTGCGAATGGACTTCTAAAATTACCAACCTCTTTCGGGAGAGTCGAACTTCTTATTGTCAGGTCTGGCAAAGTCCATTCTCACGTAAGTGTCGTCGTCGTCCTCAGAATCTTCTCGCTCCGGGGGTCTTGGCACTGGGCGGCGGCGAGGCGGTGGCGAGGGAGCGGGAGCGGGAGCGGGAGCGGGAGCGGCAGCGGCAGCGGCAGCGGCAGCGGCAGCGGCAGCCCCACTCGCCTCATTTTCACCTCTGGCAGGGTCTGCAGATGGGTTTGAGCCTTCGGGATTCCAGTCTTCGGCAATGTTTTGGAACCCCCTTATGGCTTCAGCGGCGGCGGCGGCAGCAGCATTAGCAACAGGTAGAAACCAGCGGGCAGAGGCGGAGTCAAATCCAGCGGTCGCTTCCAAGCCCGCGGCGGCTGCGCCGATGCCCGGGGCCGCGGCCAGGGCGGAGGCCGCGGCTAAAGCCCGGCCCACCACTAAGGTTGGCGCAGCGGCGGCAGAGGCTAAGAAGGCAGAAAGATCTCTCTCGAGGCTGTCAGTTGGAAAAGCGGAGACAGCGGCTCTGGCGCCTGCAAAGAAACTTCGGGATCGGCTTTGGGGGCGTCTTCTCTCTTGCTCTTCTTCCTGCCGCAACCTAGCCACAGGTAGCGGTTCAGAGCATCGGCTGGGGGAGAGAGAAATGTCCATACAACACTCAGAAAATGGGTCGACCACATAGATTCGACCTGTTTCAGCATCATAGCGAATGGCACTGTCAGCAAAAGGCACGGCTGGTATCATTGCTGGGTTGAAAATCACTTCAATGTACTCGCCCTCTTCCTCAGCGTTGCCACCTGTAGCACTGGGAGGAAGTGGCCACCTAGCACCGTCCAGAGATGGGGGAATGGCACCTGGAATAACTCTTATAAGATTTGAGAAGTTATTTGCCGGATATGGAAATGGCACTCCGAACTGAAGATTCACATAACGAGAAGAGGCTGACTGTCTGCGGTCAGCAATTACGCCCCACGAATCTGGCAGTCTTTGAGTAGAGCGGACTGGTGTGTTGCTCTCTCTTTCAGTGAAGTCAATGTTGACGTAGTCACTAGAGCTGTCAGCGCCTCTCTGCTCCTGTGTGGGCTTCTGTGGTTTTGACTCGATTTTATTTCCTTTTGTAATGAAAGAAAATCTGTTGGGTCTCTTAGCCTTGTTCTTTGGGGGTCCATCATCGGAGGGCTTTGAGGGTGACCCCCCATCTCCAGGCTCTGGGCAAAAGCCCTGATCTAAAGGCTTTGAAGGTGCATCTTTGGGGCCTCTATTAAATGAGGCTTCTTTGTCTGGCCCCCTCCCCAGGAACTTCCCAGGTAACATGGGTACATACTCACTGTGGTCATTCTGTCCCAAGGGGGAGCTCTGAAAAGGGTCTGGCAGAGAGAAGTAGGAGCTCCAACTTTTGGACGAAGAGCCACCCTGAGGACTTCTGGGGTTTTTTGGAATTGCACCAGCTCCAGGAGCCATGAACATGTAGTCACTGTCACTGTCATTGTCCTTTGAGTCATCCTCTTTATTAGGCTCAGGCTCTTTGGGGGGAGTTGGTGCAGGTGGTGGGCTCGCTCTGGGAAACATCATCATGTACCCTCTTGAATCTTCAAAAGGTGATCGAGAATGGCGCTTTTTGGAGGCAGAGACATTTTGAGGAGCCATTGGCATATAATCGCTGGAGCTTGCAAGAGGGGCAGCAACCCCTGGCCTCATTGGCACGTATGGGTCATCTTCGTCTTCATCAAAAGCTCTGGCTCTGTGGGGATACCGAGCTGCACCTTCAGAGGTCTCTGCCTCTTTGACATCCTTAGGTTCTTTGCGTTCTTTTGTGGCTCCTCTGTCAGCACAAAAATAAAGTCGGAACCTGCCTCCGGACTTCCCTTTTCCACCAGTTGCTCCAGGTGTTGGGGGTGGAGGTGGTGGAGGTGGTGGAGGTGGGGGAGGTGGGGGAGGTGGGGAAGGTGGGGGTGGTGGGGGTGGTGGAGGTGGTAGCATTTGCTGTTGTTTGCTTTGAGTTAATTTGCTAAAGTAGGACCTTTTTTTCAGAGATTTTCCACGTTCATCATTGCCATCTGAGCCTTTTCCACTTCTTGAGCCCTTGCCCCCTCCAGAGTCCTTGCCACCACCTCCTGAGCCATGGCCACCTCCAGGCCCCTGGCCACCACCTGACCCATGACCACCTCCAGCCCCCTGGCCGCTGCCTGAGCCATGGCCACCTGCGGTGCCCTGGCCATTTCCTGAGCACTGGTTTCCTCCTGCACCCTGGCCTCCTGAGCCCTGGCCATGACTTGAGCTCTGACCCCCTCCAGAGCCCTGTCCCCCACCGGAGCACTGGTTTCCTCCTGAACTCTGGCTACTGGAGCCTTGGCCACTTGAGCCCTGGCCACCTCCTGTGCCCCGGCCATTTCCTGAGCCCCAATTGTTCATGGGCATGTAGTCGCCTCCATTTCCTTCCTGACTTTCATTGCCCTGAGGGTTGCCTTCCTCCCCAGAGTTACCAGAACCAGATGCTTCAGAAGACAGGCAGGCTCCATCGTTGGGGGCTTCTGCAGGGACAACCATCAGCTTACGTGGTAAGTGGCGAAAACAGCTGGCTGGCACTGACATTGCTCTCCTGGGCCTGCGCATTCTGGGCAGGTGCTGTCTTCCTCGCCTGAAGTGGGGTACAGGCTCTCTGGCTGATATGAAGCGCCTGGTGAGGAACATTTCGTCTTCCCCGTCACCAATGGCACTCAGGTGGCACAACTCAAAGCGGGATCTTCTGAGCCAGCCGCCGGGCTGGAAGGGCAGCGAATCCAGGTGCCTCCTAGCGGACAGCAGAGTTAACAGGTGGGTGCCGATGCTGTAGCTGCGGCAGCGGGCTCTGTATTCGTCTGCACACAAGGCTCTCATCTTCTCCAAAAACAGCTCGTGCATGTTTTGGGCTACCACACAGTCATCGACCTGCATCCACAGCTCCCCCGGACCGATGACGGTGGACCTGCCGACTTCCAAAAAGAAATACTGCTCCGAGTGCCCGCAGCGACGGATACTCAGGAGCTGCACGACCACACTGGCCACTTCGGTGTTTAGCCTCACGAACAGAACCTCTTCGTCGGTCAGGCAAAGCCGGAACACGCCGCTCAGCTCTTTTCTGTGCCCCAGCCCCTTGGGTTTGATTACTACCTGCCACACATCTTTGTAGAAGGGTGGCTCCGCCGCCGCTGCCGCCACCGCTAGCGCGGACCCCTCTTGGTCGGGCTCCGCGCCGGGCGTGCCGCAGCGGCGGCGCTTGCTCTGGAGGATGAGGCGGCTAAGCAGCACGCACCAGCTTTCCTGCTCCGACTCGTTCTCGGCCACCATTGCGAAGTACTCGTCCTGGGTGAAAAGGGCAATGAGGTGTCGATACCTTGCGTCGGCTCGCTGGCTCACGGAGAAGCACTGGTACAGGGTTATCACGCGTCGCGGCGGGATGAGCGCGGGCACCGCGGCGCCGGAGGCGGCCGCCGCAGCTGCAGCCGCCGCTGCGCGGACACTGTGCCGGAACTTCCTGGCATTTTCGTAGTATTCCAGCCGAGCCGGGGCGTCTGCGGTCTCGAGTTTAAGCACGAAGTATCGCCTGTGCCCATGCTTCTGCTTCCGCAGGTAGCCGCGTTTGCAGACTTCGTCCCCGACGGGGAGGTCCTCCTCCTCGGACTCCGAGTCTGACCGGGAGCCAGTGGCCGCGGAGAGCCACATGGCTCCCGGACAAGACGACCCGGTCCCAATGAGTGCGGTCGGGGTTTCCGAGGAAAGAAGTGAGGTGGTCGCCGCCGCTGGTGGAGCTGCCGCTGCTGCCGCTACTGCAGCTCTCAGACTACTTGTCGCTTGGTCGCGAACGAAGGAGCAACTCGCCATGGTGATGCGCGAAGGTTTTAAGGTGAGCGAGGGGGAGTTGGGGGGGGCTTCGCGGAGGGAGGGCTGGGGGAAGAGGCCGTCTACCCTGTCCGCCCGCCCCAGCCCCCTCCCGCCTGGGCCCGCGCCCCCGCCCACTTCTCTCCTAGCGGGCGGCGGCGGGCAAAACAACACGTGACCGCCGCCTCACGCGGAGGGCGCTGCGGTTCCTGCTAGCAGCGCAGTAGAGGGGCGCGAGCCGCCGCCTGTGGAGGTGTGCGAGGAAGGGGACAGCGGGCCCGAGCGGTGGGGCCCCCTCTATCCCGGCCGGGACCCTCGGGGAGAGTCTGAGGGCCTGTGGGCAGCGGGAGGACGAACAGGAGGGGCTGGGGCGCCCTGGCCACGCTGCTTTCAATGAGGAGTCCACGAAGGCACGAGGGGGCGGGAGAGGGCTCGAAGGGGCGGAGGAGAGCGCGGTTCGCGATTTGGACCGGGCGGGGGCGCCACAGCCCAGACGCGATTGGCTGGAGGGGGCGAGAGTGCCGGAGGGGGAGGAGCGCCAACGCCACCCCGGGCTTGAGGGAGCGGAGGTGGCCGGGTGGCTGCACGGTTTGTTTGTTTGGGAAGCGGGAGCCAGGTGAAACTGATGCAAGGCTCCGATTGGTTGGAATGGGAGCCAATGGGAGAGTCTGGCAGGAAGGCGGCCCAGAATTCATTAGTTTGGGGGGCGAGAGGGGGGCTGAGGGTCGGGGGGGCGTGGCTTGGGGCCTGGAGTGGGCTCCGCTGTGTGGTTGTCCCGCGCTCAGGCGGTAAACAACTCTGGGTAAGTAGCTGTTAACGGTAGTGCTAAACTCGTGCAAATCCCAGAGCCACCGGGATCCGGGGACCGAGCCGGGGCCCTCTTTTTTTTTTCCCCCTGTCCGTCACGTAAATTCTCTATTCTTGTCACAGTCTGGTCTACTCACTCAGCGCACGACTACCAGAGCGTCTTGGGAGAAAGTGTCGGAACCCCTTGAAAGCGTGTTAAAGACTCTGGCCCTCAGACCTGCCGCCCACCGCGCTGCAGGCTCTTCCAAGCCCGCTCCACCCCTGACAAAAGCCCGCGACTGAAAGGCACACGAATATAAGCGATGCCTTCAAATTGAACATAATCTTTATTCAAAGCACATCTCTAGCCTTTAAAACGCAGGTTTGTAAAAGATGACGTTTTTGGCCATTCGATTAATGGTGCGTATGCAAGCACTAATTTGGGATCCTGCAAAGTATACAGCCATGTTGAAAAACATCGGATTCGATTCTTACTGAAATACACCGATGTTGAGCTGTCCCGGTATTTCCCCATGGGAGATGCTTTGAAACGTACCTTTAAAAGACTCTCAAAATATTAAGTTTCCCTTTCCTTGAGCTACACCGAAAAACTTTAGAAAAAAAGCTCGCATCTAAAACAAAGGACCGTGCCGGATCCACATCCTAGAATATATTTCACGTTCCTCGCGTCAAGAAAAGATCTTTGCTGAGTTTCAGTCTACACCTTGACCCCACAAAAATAAGAACTACTGACTGCCTCCCTTGTTTCTGGAAAAACTGCTGGATTGTAAGTGCAGCCCCCTGAAGTCTCAGTGTGTCTGTCTGTCTGACTGTCTTTCTCATATTTAGTGTGCCTTTTACTAGAATTTCAGCCTCCTATGTGCGGACGTGAGTCAAGATTACGTTAAGTGTCAAGGGTGATCACACTTGCCAAGGGGTACTTCTCTCTAAGAGAGTGGCGTGTCAGTTCACCCTCGCCATAGGGCAGATGCTGCAAAAGGTATGATTTATAAAATTTAACATTAAAGTAGGTAATGTATATGTCATAAAAATAGACCCCATCCCTGCTTCCTTACGAATATATTCCTCTTAGAAACAGAGCAAATAAACTTGGATGAATGGCTCTTTTTTTTTTTTTTTAATGCTCCCATTTGGGGAAAAAAAGCAGTTGGTCTTGGTTCTCCCCAAAATATTTTATGTAAACCAGAAACAGCCATTCTCTGCTGCTCTGGGTTTATAAGCACAGTATATTCACAGGTGCAAGGAGCAGCCTTAGTTTCTGAAAGAGATTGGAGGCGGAATGAGTGTGGATGCTGAGAGTTCTGACTGGGGCTGCTCCCTACACGTTTCAGCTGCCTGGTCACGTATGTAGGACGTTCCCTACATTTCTAACCAAAATGATAATGAAGAAAATCATTTGGGAATTTTATGGTAGTTTTTTTTTTTTTTAGTATTGAGTTTTTTTTTAGTATTAAGATATAAGTCTTTCCGAAACAGGGTTTTACTTTAGATAGAAATGTGAAAACAAATGAGGTGATGCATTTGAAAGTGCTTTGGGTAAAAACATGAATTTTAAAATGTATTGAAAAGCATGAACATGCACATTAAATAAAATTTGGAAAACACCGGAAATGAGAGATTTAAGAATGCTAATGTCCCCTTTTTTATGCATATAGAGGTTTTATGCAGTGGTAGGCTTAAAATGCAATTTTGTAATTGAATAAAGGTAACATTTTGTAACCCGTTCTTTTCATTCAATATTACATGAGAATATTTCCTGCCATCATTATGGGTCAGCCTCAACACCGCTTAAAATGTAGCGTAATGTTTCCTGCAGCTAATGTGCGTTAGTGTTCTTAATCACCTCTCTGGGGTATTTAAGTTGTTTTCATTTTTTTCCCTATCTTATAAATAATGCTGCAATGAATATCTTGTACCTATAGTTTTTTCTTTTTTGATGTTTAGAATTATTCCCTTGGGGTGGAAACCAACAAATGGAATTACTGAGTTAAAAGGAGTAAACATTTAATACATTATTTTTCAAAAATATTAATATCAGTTTTCCTTTCACCACATCAGTTGCCAGCATTGGACATTTTTATGTAAAAAAATCAATTATAAGGTGAGTGAAACAGTAGTCCATATTGTTCCAATTTGCATTTTTGATTATTAGTGAGATAAAACGTTTTTTATATATTTGCCGACAATATGTTATCTTGTGTAAAGTGTTTTTTTATGTCCTTTGCTTATCTATTGGATTCTTAGTGTTTTTTCCTTATTAATATGTGTCACTTGTTTATATAATAAAGATATTAAAACTTTATCATATTTGTTGCAAGTTTTTTCTAGTCTATTGAGGAAAAGCATCAATTTAAACCTGATTTCCTCTATTTTGGAAAGGTGTGTAAATTTGTCACGATGAGGTTTGTAGCACTGTAAAAGGGAGCTGTTGAGATACACAAATGTCATCACAATCACTTCTAACCTTCTTCTACAATATTCTATATATCTAATTTTATATGCCATTCTGAAAAGAGAACTTAATTTTCTTATGTTAACAAACTATAAAAGAGCATTCAAGCTAGTTAAATTTTATGTAGCACTCATAAACAATATTTTATAAGATTATTCTCCACTCCCGGGGGAGAAAAACTAGGGTGAATCGATGTGTTAAAATAATTTTGAAAAAATAACAGTGAAAGATTAACAGTGCTGATCAGTTTGTACCCAAGGCACATTATTTGGCTGCATGAAAATGGAATTAGAAATCTAGTGAGATGTTTCATAGAGGGATTTTACTTTGTGTTTCCTACAGTGAAAGAAGATATGGCAAATATTAGTGCTTGTGAACAGGGACAATGTCAGGCCAGAAGAACATTATTTTCTTCACATAGGTCAACCAAACCTCCTCAGTTCTAAAAGTTGTTCTAAGACTAAAGCTCTGTGAAGGAGACCATCATTACTGAATTGCACCAGATGCTGCAGCTTGTTTGACATATATTTAAACTTTCATCATCTGGACAACTTAATGATATAGAATAGTTGTTTACTTTAGGTCAGGTTTCCATAGGCAAAATAAAGCCGAGAGGTGGTACAGACATCTAGATGGGTCAAGAAAAAAGTGGAGACTTTGTATTTGGCCTGAACTCACCAGATGGTTGCTTTAATACTCTACTTATGGATTCCTATCTCTTAATTTTTTTTTATTTTTGTTTTTAGGACAAGTTACCTCAGAAAGCTAAAGTTGTTTTGCATATCCAGGGAGAACTTCTGTAAAGTTTAGACTCTGAACCAAGAGTCCGAAATGCAGATTTTTAAAACAATGGATGAGAGGTAATAAAACCTACAGTATTTCTTATTCTTTTGCCACTTTAGGAAAGGAGAGAAAAACCTAAGCATTTCAGTTGGTATTTATACCTAGAAACTAAGGTAGATATTTAAACATAGCCACAGTATCTTTAAAAAAGGGTCCATATAATAAAGAAATATGCCCTTAATGGAGTTTGCCTTTAGAAGGCATTTCCTATGAATCCTGTTTTAAAAAAGCAGTTGTTTGACTAAATTGATTAGTCTTCCCTTACATACACGATCATCAGCATTCAAACCTCAATTTGTACTAAAATAAAAATAATGGAAGTATGGTTTTATGTAGGTTAAATGTTAAACTGTTGCATTAAATATGAACAACAATTATTCAAGAGAATAAAGCCTAAGAAGAAAAAGAAACCAGCATAAAAGCACTATTATTGTTGCCCAATATTTAAATTCTTTTTTAAGTATTAAATCTAAAGTCTTGTGAGAAAACATCTAATTATGTTGGCAAAAATGTGGTGTTGCCCCTGACGTTCAAAAATGATGCTTGCAGATGATGATTGCTTTCTCTAAGTTTGGACAAAAATAAAATGCACGATGAACAATACTTTCTACACTATGCAGGAAAAAGGGCTGCCCTTTGATGTGTGGCAACAGCTACTCTTTGCAGATGAAGGATTTGCTTCTCAGATTCTTTACTTCTATGCTACTCAAAACCTCTGCTGGAGAAAGCAGCCATCGAATGCCTGACTGCTGCACACAGAACAGGTCTGTTTGCTGCTTTTGTTTCCTAGCAGTTTGCAGCAAAAGTAATTAGAGCAAATATGTGGTTCAATTAGGCTCCTAGAGCTCCCCTCTTATATTAGGAGTCAACTGAAAATTAACTCAGTTAAAAATCAAGCATTTCTTCCCACCTTCAAAAGAGAAAACTTACATTTGAAAATGACTTTTAGTATATAAACAGCAAACACTGAAATCTGCTAGGTTTCACATTAAATTTCCACAAATTCACAGCCGTATACTTTCTCTATGCTAATCTAAACGAACAATTAGAAAAATTAGCTTAATGCTGTTCATTGTTGTTATCAAACAGAAGCATTGTTCTTGGTATAAAAAGATTATCGGTTCCTACTGTCTTGTCTTCAAAAGCTAGGATTTTTACTTTGTAAATTAAATAGGATCATTATTATATGGCTGAATTTGCTATTTTAAAAGACTCAGTATTATAGACTTGCTTTTTTTTTATATTTAGAAAACCAGCTATCATATTTAGGATATGCCATTAATTATGTTTGTTGTTGATTCTTCACTCCTCACATGGTCCTGAAATATCTGTTAAATTGAATCTTTCCTTTAGTTTCTATATTTGCCACCTGATTCATGACCTAATCAATTCCACCAGGCTTATTGAAGTAGCCTCTTAAATTGGCCTTTCTCTGCTTGTTTTTTTCCTCATTTAGCCAGCAGAATATTTTTCCTCAAATATCACTTTCATCACACCATTCCTTGCCCAAAGACTTATGGAAGCCCCCATTTTTTTCCTGCTATATCAGAACTAAGCTCCTAACCATAGCACTTGAGTTCCCTCTCCCCAGTTAACCCTCTTTGTCACTCCCTTGCTGCATACAACTCATTTTTCTAAATTTACCCCACCCACCTTTTGTTATAATACATTACTACTGCCCACACCTCCAGTCAGATTGGCACCTTTATGGTATTCTGTACATAATTTATTCATTTACACCTTTACTTAGGTTGTTTCTCATATCTGAAAATGCCCTCTTCTTTCTCAAGACTAAGCTTAACACTCACTCAGAAAAACTTCCCTCACTCACATCAGTATAATCACTGCCTAATTTTTCTAAGCATTGGATGTCGGTAGAGGTAGGATTTAGTTGGAACTCATCAGTACAACCATATGGTTCTTAAAATGATGAATACTTTTCTACCAGTTGGTAAATGGCTACTGCCCCAGCCCCCAAGTGCTCTAGCCCACCTGGTTTTCCTGGCTACTCCAGCCCTTCCCTCAGGACCCCCCACCTCTCCAGCATTCAGCAACTACAAAGTTAACTACTGACATAGCAGGGGACTTCCAGACCCTGCTATTGCAACTTAGCTGGCATACATCCTGATGGGTTGGCTTGCACCACACAGGTTGTTAAATAGTTTAAACGGTCACTCCTGGATATGAGTAATCCCTGAGTTGGGAACATTGTTCTAGACTTTAAACTCCTCGAGGACTGGGAGTGTGTTATATTCATCTTTGTACTATAAATTCTTAGTATAAACCAAAAAACCAAACCCACTGCCATCGAGTCGATTCCGACTCATAGCGACAGAGTAGAACTGCCCCATAGAGTTTCCAAGGAGCGCCTGGCAGATTCGAACTGCCAACCCTTTGGTTAGCAGCCGTAGCACTTAACCACCATGCCACCAGGGTTTCTGATGCTTAGTATAGTGCCTGGCAATCACCAATAAATGTTTGCATCAAGGAAGGAAAGAAGAAAGGAGAGGGGAAGGGAAGAAGAAAAAAAATAATAAAGGAAGGAAGGATGTAAGGAGGAAAAGAAAGAAGAGAAGAAGGAAGGAAGGGAGGGATGGAGGGAGTAAGGTAAGAGGTAAGAAATGTCCAAGACAGGTCTAAATGGCCAGTACAGACTACCTCCTCCTCGGGGTCACTTCTAAGAGTGTCCAAGTTCTCTATGACTGATGGCAAGGCTTGGTGATTTCTGCCTGACTTAACACTTCTCCCTTGAAAGGGATCATGTCCATTTTTTCCCTCATCCATCTGATACTTTCCTCCATAAGGGCAGGGCTGTAGGGCCATTGTCTGCCTTGATTGCCATGTATCCCCAGTGCCTAGAACAGAGCTTGACTCATAGTAGAGGTCCTCAATAAATATTTGTTGAATGAGTTACTTAAACTGGAAAATACATTTTGAAGTTAAAATAGAGATACCTCATAGACCCCTATATAGCTCTTGAAAGGAATTTGCTTCAGAATCTCCACAGAAGCCTTCATCTACCCAATTTAATTAAACATCCCTTTCTCAAGAACCAACATTTAAAATATGTCCAGATATATTTTATAACACTATTTCATGATCAGTTTTATTTTCCAATTTTTGTGTGATCGTTAGTATTACAACACCATTACTGTCCACTATATTTACGTTGCAAATACATAAACACTATTTCCGTGTGTTATGAATTAAATGGGTTTCTTTTGGCAAACCTGTAACTCTAATCAGCATTTATTTATAATATTTCTGTTGGTAAAATGTGTTCTAAGTTCTAAACAACTGCTTTACAAACTTTTTAAATACAACCATTTTTAGTTTCGTGAGTTTCTGTATTCAGCCTGTACTTTACTATCAGACAGTTGTTTACGGTTGCAAGGACTTTGCAGTTGCTGCAGGAGCGGATGCTTTGTCTTCCCAAGTATTTTGTAAGCCCCCCTGAGGACAAGAATTTTGTTTTTCTACTTTTGTTTACCCCTTCATGGTGCCTGCTACTGAATTGAATTCAGTAACTGCTTGTTGAATGAATGACTTTACCTAAATGCAAAATACTACATAAGATGCCAAGTCCCGAAGACAATACATTATTTTTTGCAAAAGATGAAATGTCAGTCAATGCACTCTTCTATATTTAGGGCCACCACAGTTCAGAGTCATATTAGAGACCACATTTTGTTCAGGCTTGCTGCTATCACTCCTTGTCAATAATTTTCACATGAAGTTTATAAAAAACGGCAACCAAAATAAGGGACAATGAGTAATATTTATCAAAGTATCAGCAGCGTAGGTTTAAAGTATTTTGTTCTTCATTGATTATATGCATTTTTTTTCTCCTTAAATTCATCATCAGGAGCTAATATGTTAAGAATGTAATTTCCTTTCAGCAGTTAAGAGGTAGGATGCTTGTGGTTTTTGTTTTTTTTAATTTATTTATTTCACAATCATTTCCACTTTTGGGAGTAATGAGTCAAAAAAGAAAAAAAGGAGGGAAGACTTTCATTTTTGATCAAGGAACAACGAGGAAATTTAGAGCGTGCCTCATAGTGAACTACTTCCTTCTGTGACAATGCATTAAAAATATCTAGGGGCATATTTCTTAACCTGAGTGATTGTTATATGGGCATTCAGCTTGTAGTTATTCTTTAAAGTGCACGTATAAATTTTATATACTCTAATGTATAAATGGTATATTTTTTAATGTATAAATGATACATTTTACAATTTTTTAAACAAGACACCTTAAGGAAAAATCTGCTCCAAATCATTTTTCACATTCATTCAAAATCAAGAACCAAGCATAAACCATTTGTTCTTTAGTACTAATTAGCATTCAGAAAGGAATAATGATAACATTTAAGTATAGTATTTAAGAAATAGTGACTTTTGCATCAGAAAAGAGATGTCCCTAGAAAAATAAAGTTGGTGCTTTCAGGGTTAAAAAACAAAACAAAAAATTTAACCTACCTAAAAAGATGTCTTTAAAGATTGCTTCAAGGTCTGCCTAAAGACTTTTGTCATATGGTTCAGCACTTCCTTGGAATCTTTAAAGAATCAAAGCTGAGAGCACTCCAAAAAGTAAGACTTGTAAGCTGAGAATCCCTATTCAGAGCACCTAATAGTGCAAGCTGATATTTGTCATCAAAAGATTTACTTTCCTTTTAAAGTTTATACATTTTCTAGGATTTTGCCCTCTGTGGATATCTTATAATATAATTGTGGGGTTTTTTCATTGTAGATTTTTTTTTTTCTCAACAGCAAGATTGTAAATTTCTTGAGGAAAGAGATAATCTATCCTCTGTCTTTCAAGCTCCCTGCATGGCCTCACTCTGTGTTAGTCACCTAATACTTTTGCTTGATTTGCAAATGCATACATGTCACATTCTGGTAGCTTGTGACTCCTTTGTCTCATCCACTTTATACCCAAAAGAATGTGGTGGAGAATATAAGGATCAGGACTCCTCTCTTACAATGCTTATGACCTGGTCTCTTCTTTTATAACGTATATGACCTAAAGACAGTTGTAACCATTGTGAGTTTTAGGATGTTTGTAGGATTAAAGTGATTGAAATATAAATTTGAAACCATATTGTAATTTGAAAATCTTTTTTTTTTAATCAGTTTTGAAAGTTTTCAAACATCCAGGTTGACTAATTGGTATTCTGACCCCCTAACCTTTAAAAAAAAAAAAAAAGCTCACTCAATTTACTAGAACTATAGGCTTATGCCTAAAATAAAAAGGATGACCCAATATTTGAGAAATATTTCTTTAAATTTCTATTACTTGAGGTAGAAACTGATTTACTATGCACAATCTTTCTGTGAATTGAAAGTCTAATATGTTAAAATTTAATCATCACCTGTGACATTTTGCAGTGTTACAAATTACTTTTAGCAACTATAGTGTAATACATCTCTAACTTCTCGATGTCATCATTCAGCTTTGGCTAAGTGTTACTATTTCGTGAGGATTGTACATATGTGATTTATTTTTGTTTTACAATTATAAGCACTCATCCATAGCACACCACATAATTATAAATAAAACTTATTTAAGTCCCCATGTCTCCTCACTAACTAGTAGGCTTGCCTTTTAAGCTTTGTTATGCTGTAATACCACCAGTATTTGATAATGACCAAAATATTGACGTCTAGTAACAAGAAAGATGTGGAAAGAACGACTGTACCAGGACTCTGAAGAGGTGAATTCTTGCCCATTTCTGCCACTTACTAGCCCTGTGATCTTATGCAGATCATTTTTTTCTATTAATCTTTGTTTACTCTTTAAAAAAATGAGAGATCAGGGCCAAGTGATTTCTAATGTTTCTGAGAGAGGGAGATAGAGAATAAACATATACTCTTCAGTTTCTGTATATTCAGATTGTCCCTCATTTTAAACCATCTACAGAGAGAAAGTTTTACTGTGCCCTCAGAGCAAAAATCTTAACAGTCGAATATTTTCTTAAATTATTAAACACAATTTTTTTTCATCTTTTTTCTTCCATTCACTTTTTTCAAAAGGTACTTATGGAATATCAGATACGTGCAAGATAGTGTTTTAGGTACTGTAGATATGGCAGTGAATAAGACAAAGTCCTTATTCTCATGGAGTTTATATTCTACTAGGGAGTAGGCAAAATAGATAAAGGAATAAGAAAATATCAGGTAGTGAGAAGTGCTGTAAGGAGCCCTTCTGGTTCAGTGCTTAAGCCAGTGACCAAATGTCTGCAGTTCAAACCCACCAGCTGTTCCATAAAGATTGACAGCTTTGGAAACCCTATGGGGCAGTTCTCCTCCATCCTATACGGTCACTGTGAGTCAGAATTGACTGCATGGCAATGCGTTTGTTTTTTGGGGGGGGTTTTGGATAGCCATTAGAGAGGTATTAGCAAGAGAGCGACATGATCTAATTTATGTTTTAAAAAGATCACTCTGGCTGCCCCTTGGATTGTAGGTGACCAAAATTGAACCTGGGAGACCAGCTAGGAGACTATTTTAGTGTTCTAGATAAAGGCTGCTTGGACAATGGTGGTAGTAGTGGAGGGAGAGAGAAGTCCACAAAGTTGGGATATCAACAGAACTTGATGAGGAATTGAACGTAGGATGTGAGGAACAGAGGTGAAACAAAGATAACTCCTAAATGTTTGATATGAACAAGGTTAGTAGAGTTATTATGAACTTAAGTTAATTTTTTTACAGAAAATAAAACCCATTGAACATTAAAATCTATAGGACTTCCTTTCTTTTCCCATCTTTTAGTGTAGGCATATATGATTTTGTATAACTTTAATCAGTGAAGCTGAATGAACAGTTGGGTGTTATTTTTTAACTTAACATTATTTCACACAATTCTATGTATCAACATTGTTTGTGATCCTTGTCATTTTTAGCACTGTATAATTCTCATACATTCCTGTTATTATCCCTGTTACCACCTCAGCCTTAAAATGAATACTTTTTTAAATGCTGCCAATTTAAGTTTTGATCAAATTCCACAGTATCTTCCCAAGTCTGTTTTTTTAAATCTTTATCAAATATTTATTAAACACCTTCACCTGCTAGTTAACTAACCTTATCCTTTTATTTTGACTTTTTTTTTTAAATACCATGCAACTCTGAAGATGATTTTAGAGGTGGGTAGCTGAATGAAGCACCTGAAAGCTATTGAGGAAGTTTTGTCCTGTTTACTTTGAAATATAGTATTAAGCTACTTTATGGCTAATGCAGTCATACATAATATGAATTAACTGATAGTCGTGACTATTCTTCATTTTTGGCTCGGGTTAGAGGGCTCTGTTGCACAAAACCAGTACACATATGAAGATGGTTCATAGCTTTCTAAGATTTTTTTTTCTTATTATAGTGGTATTTGCAGTCTTGCCTCTTAGACTCCCAGTTACTCTAGAACTTTTGTTTGGAAGCAGTCATTCAGTCTCTGATAGGCTCACACACCAAGCTGACCTGTTTTCTACTGTTGTTATTTCTCGGCTGAACATAGAATTTTATATTGTTTGAAGTTAAAAAAAAAATTGTTACAATACCCTTGAAATGTTTCTTTTGTTTTTCTTACATATTTTCTCTCTGAAGATACCTGCTTTCATCCATCCTTCTCATTTACTTTGTCAAGATTCTGTTTTGCCGTTTAAAGTTAAGTGGGACTCAGAGATGACACTAATGAAAAACTCCAAAAGGGTATAGGACTCTCCATAGTAGTCTATGATTAGGGATAGCCATGAAAAAAATGTAGTGCCAATTTCTAGTAGAGGACACACCATATTCAAGGATTGGAAGATTCAACCTTGAAAGAATATCAGTTCTCCCCAAATTTGTATACAGTCATCACTTGGTATCTATGAGGGATTGATTCCAGGACGCTGCAGGTACCAAAATCCAAGGATTGTCAAGTCCCTTATATAAAATAGCGTAGTATTTGTATATAACCTGCATACCTACGCCATCAGGGTTTCCTTCACATACATCCTCCTGCATACTTTAAATCACCTCTAAAAAATATAATACCTAATACAATGTAAGTGCTGTGTAGATAATTATAAAAATCTAAACCTAACGCATTGCCATTGAGTGGATTCCGACTGATAGTGACCCTATAGGACAGGACAGAACTGCCCCATAGGGTTTCCAAGGAGCGCCTGGTGGATTCAAACTGCTGATCTTTTGATTAGCAGCCAAGCTCTTAACCACTGCACCACCAGGGCTCTAATAGTTGTAACTCAAACCAAACCCTTGCCAACAAGTCGATTCGGGCTCACAGCGACCCTATAGGACAGAATAGAAGCACACCATACGGTTCCCAAGGAGTACCTTGTGGATTCGAACTGCTGACGTTTTGGTTCGCAGCCAAGCTCTTAACCGCTGTGCCACCAGGGCTGAATAGTTGCAAAGTGCTATTTAAGTAGTACTTTATGCTCCCTCTGGAAACCCTGGTGGCATAGTGGTTAAGAGCTACGGCTGCTAACCAAAAGGTCAGTGGTTTGAATCCACCACACACTCCTTGGAAACCGTATGGGGCAGTTCTACTCTGTCCTATTGGGTCGCTATGAGTCGGAATCAACTCAACGGCAACGGGTTTGGTTTTGGTTTTGATGCTCCCTCTTAGCCTTTGAGGGATTGTTTTGACCACTTCGTTGCTTTCTCGGAGCCATTTTTTTTTACAGCACGAAGGGTGCACATGATACAAGGAGTGAACAAATGAGACACAAGGCGAACAATGCTCAAACAAGTGCTGGAGAGAGACTGAAGATCTGTGAAATGGTGGGAGGCTACAGCAGGGTGTGCCTACAAATCACTTCACTCACATGGATTCAGCGTAGTGTTCAGCACCAGCAAATTCAAGTTTTGCTGTTTGAAGCTTTTTTTTCTGAATATTTTTGATCCGCGATTGGTTGAATTCCCAGATGTGGGACCTGCGGATATGGAGGACATATTTCAGTGAAATTCCAATCAAAATTCTAAGAGGCTCGTGTGAAACTTGACAAGCTGATTCTAAAATTTATATGGAAACGCAAAGATGAGCAAGGTGGTAGAAAGTGCACCACAGGATTTGAAGACTTATAAACCTACATTAATTAAGCTTGGTTTTGGTCTAGAAATAGACAAGTAGACCAAAGAAGAAAGAGTGCCTAGAAACAGACTTACGCGTATTTGGCGACTTGTTTTAGACAAAGGTGGCATTGCTGAGCAGTGGTGGAAATGACTCCCCACCTCAATAAATAAAAAACAAAAACCCAGTGCCGTTGAGTCGATTGCGACTCAAGGGAAAATTGGATAGCAGTGTAAAAAGAAAAGGTGAAATTTGATTCCTACTTTATACCATACACGAAAATTAGTTTCAGAAAGAATGTAGAACGTATGAAAGGCAAAATAATAAAGCTTCTGGAAGATAATATATAAAATCGTTTTGATCTTGGGATAGGTAAATATTTCTTAAACATGTTAGGGTTCTCCAGAGAAACAGAACCAGTAAGGGGTGTGTGTGTGTGTGTATACATACATAGTATATATATGCAAATCTGCTGCAAAAGACCTCTTTAAAGTGTCACTGTGAGGATTAAGGTGCATCTAACCCAAGTCGTGGTATTTTCAGTTGCCTCATATGCATGCGAAAGCTAGACAGTGAATGAAGAAGATCGAAGAAGAACTGATGCATTTAAATTATGGTGTTGGTGAAGAATATTGCATCTGTCCTGGAGGAAGTATAGCCAGAACGCTCCTTAGAAGCAATGATGGCGAGATTTTGTCTCAACGTACTTTGGACATGTTATCAGGAGGGACCAGTCCCTGGGGAAGGACATCATGCTTGGTAAAGTAGAGGGTCACTGAAAAAGAGGAAGACCGTCAACGAGATGGAATGACAGTGGCTACAACGATGGGCTCAAACATAGCAACAATTGTAAGGCTGGCAAAGGACTGGGCAGTGTTTCGTTCTGTTGTATGTAGGGTCGCTATGAGTCGGAACTGACTTGACAGCACCTAACAACAACAATGTATGTATGTATATGTGTGTATAAAGAGACAGAGACAGAGAAATAAACAGAGGGATAGAGATTTATTTTAGGTAATTGGCTCACATGATTATGGGGATTGGCAAGTCTGAAATCTGTCAGGTAGGCTGGCAGGCTGGAAACTCAGAAGTCGATGTTGCAGTCTTGAGTCTGAAATTTGTAGAGGAAATCTGAGGCAGAATTTTTCCTCCGGGAAACCAAAGTTTTTGCTTCTAAGGTTTCAACCGATTAGATAAAGCCCATCTATACTATCAAGGTAATCTCTTGTACTTAAAGTCAACTGAGTGTAGATGTTAACCACATCTACGAAATACCTTCACAGCAACACCGACATTAGTGTTCAATTAAATAAGTGGATACTATAGCTTAACCAAGTTCACACATAAAATTGACTGCTGCATATAATAAGAAGAGTATTAAAGGGAAAAATATAAATTTGATAACATAAAATTAAGAACATCTATTCTATTAAGTGAAAAGACAAGCCAGAGAATGTATTTGCCATACATCTATCTGACAAAGAACTCATATCCAGAATGCCTACAAACCAGTAGAAAAATTGGCAATGTGATAGTTCTACTATAACACACCTGGGTTCACATTGAGTTAGAATCAACTCGATCGCAACTGGTAAAGCTGTTATGATGACTCCTTTTGAAGAACTGCCAGACTGTTTTCCAAAGTGGCTGTACCATTTTACGTTCCTACAAGCAGTGTGTAAGGGTACCAGTTTTCTTTTTTTGTTCTTGTTTCTGTTTTCCTTTTTTTTTTATTGTACTTTAGATGAAGGTTTACAGAACAAACTAGTTTCTCATTACACAGTTAGTACACATATTGTTTTATGACATTGGTTACTGAAACCACGACATGTCATCATTCTCCTTCTCAACCTTGGGTTCCTATTACCAGCTTTCCTGTCCCCTTCTGCATTCTAGTCCTTGCCCCAGGGCTCGTGTGCCCTTTAGTCTCATTTTGTCTTATGAGCCTGTCTAATCTTTGCCTAAAAGGTGAACCTCAGGAGTGACTTCATAACTGAGCTGAGGGGCCATACTCGCAGGGCTTCTCCAGTTTCTGTCAGGCCCGCAAGTCTGGTCTTATTATAATTTTTTTTAATTTATTGTGTTTTTAGTGAAAGTTTACAAATCAAGTCAGTCTTTCATACAATAACTTATACACACCTTGCTATGTACTTCTAGCTGCTCTCCCCCAATGAGACAGCGCACTCCTCTCCACCCTATATTCCCTATGACCATTCAGCCAGCTCCTGTCCCCCTCTGCCTTCTCTTCTCACCTCCAGGCAGAAGCTGCCCACGTACTCTCATGTGTTTACCTGAGCCAAGAAAATCACTCCTCACCAGTATCATTTACTGTCTTATACTCTAGTCCAATCTCTGTCTGAAGAGTTGGCTTCTGGAATGGTTCCAGCCTTGGGCTAACAGAATCTGGGGACCATGAACACTGGGGCCCCTCTAGCCTCAGTCAGACCATTAAGTCCGGTCTTTTTTACAAGTATTTGAGGTCTGCATCCCACTGTTTTCTGCTCCATGAGGGATTCTGTGTTGTGTTCCCTGTCAGGGCAGTCATTGGTGGAAGCCGGACACCATCTAGTTCTTCTGGCCTCGAGCTGGTGGAGTCTCTGGTTTACGTGGACCTTTCTGTCTCTTGGGCTCCTGTTTATCTTGTGTCTTTGCTGTTCTTCATTCTGCTTTGATCCAGGTGGGTTGAGACCAATTGATGCATCTTAGAAGGCTGCTTACAAGCATTTAAGACCCTAGAGGCCGCTCATGAAAGTAGGATGCAGAACATTTCCTTAATACATTTTATTATGCCAATTGACCTAGATGTCCCCTGAACCCATGGTCCCCAGACCCCTGTCCCTGCTACTCTGGCCTTCGAAGTGTTTGGTCGTATTCAGGAAATTTCTTAGTTTTGGGTTTAGTCCGATTATGCTAACCTCCCCTGTATTGTGTGTTGTCTTTCCCTTCACCTAAAATACTTGTCTACTATCCAATTACTGAATACCCCTCTCTCTCCCTCCCCACCCTCGTAATCATCAGAGAATATTTTCTTCTGTGTTTAAACTTTTTATTCAGTTCTTATAATAGTGGTATCACACAACATTTGTCCTTTTGCAACTGACTGATTTCACTCAGCATAATGCCTTCCAGATTCCACCATGTTATGAGATGTTTCAGGGATTCATCATTGTTCTTAATCGTTGTATAGTATTCCATTATGTGAATATACCATAATTTATTTATCCATTCATCCGTTGATGGGCACCTTAGTTGCTTCCATCTTTTTGCTATTCTGAACAGTGCTACAATAAACATGGGTGTGCATATATCTGTTTGTGTAAAGGCTCTTATTTCTCTAGAATATATTCCAAGGAGTGGGATGGCTGGATCGTATGGTAGTTCTATTTCTAGCTTTTTAAGGAAGCTCCAAACCCACTCCCTCTCTCTCGTCTAGGAACCATGTCCCAAATGCTACCGCCAGCCCTGCCACTGTTCTGCCAGGGGATCATGCCTGAGGGGTGCTGATTCCTACCCCTTCAGGTCTGGGAACTCCTCACTACTTCTGAACTGTTACTCCCTCGCCTTGCCGCTCAGTCCTTTTTCTTAACTTTGCCTTTGATATTCAGGGCTTCTTGCTTGTAATATATATAATCGATTGACTTGTTTTCTCTGGTCTTTTTGCAGTTCTGTTCAGGACCCTCTATTGTGATCCCTGTGAGAGCCATCAGAGGTGGTAGCTGGGCACCATCTAGTTGTACTGGACTCAGTCTGGTGGCAGCCATGGTAGATGTATACCATTAGTCCTTTGGACTAATCTTTCCCTTGTATCTTTAGTTTTCTTCATTCTTCCTTGCTTCCAGTTTTACATCCTAGATGACTGGTTACAGTCTTTTAAGACCCCAGATGCTACTTATTAAAGTAGTATGTAGAACCTTTTCTTTACAAACTGTTGCGCCAGCTGAGCTAGATGTTCCCCAAGACCATGGTCCCCACAGCCCTCAGCCCAGCAATTCAGTCCGTCAGGAAGTTTGGATATGTCTATGGAGCTTCTATGACCTTGTCTTGTACAAGTTGTTCTGGCTTCCCCAGTGTTGTGTACTGTTTTACCCTTCACCAACATTACCACTTATCTATTGTCTATTTAGCATTTTTCCATCCCCACCTCTCCCCTGCCCTCTCTTGTAACCATCAAAGATTGTTTCTTTTTGTGTGTACAACTTTTCATGAGTTTTTATAATAGTACTGTTATGCAATATTTGTCATTTTGTGATTGACTTATTTCACTCAGCATAATGCCTTCCAGATTCATCCATATTATGAGATGCTTCACAGATTCACCGTCATTCTTTATCATTGCATAGTACTCCACTGTGTGCGCGTACCACACTTTATCCATTCATGCGTTGATGGGCATCAAGGTTGTTTCCATCTTTTTGCTATTGTGAACAATGCTGAAATGAACATGGGTGTGCATATGTCTGTTTGTATG
The DNA here is from genome assembly GCF_030014295.1 of Loxodonta africana. Taxonomy (NCBI): domain Eukaryota; kingdom Metazoa; phylum Chordata; class Mammalia; order Proboscidea; family Elephantidae; genus Loxodonta; species Loxodonta africana. The sequence goes on from NC_087369.1 coordinate 129,570,445, forward strand.
ATGACTCTTATTTCTCTAGGATGTATTCTTAGGAGTGGGATTGCTAGATCATATGGTATTCCTATTTTTAGTTTTTTTTTTAATGGAAGCACCATATCCTTTTTCAAAATGATTGTATCATTTTGCATTCCCATGAGCATTGCATAGGAGTTCCAATCTCCCCGCAGCCTCTTCAACATTTGTTATTTCCTGTTTTTTTGATTTGTAACAGTAATGCCAGGGTGAGATGGTATCTCATTGTGGCTTTGATTTGCATTTCTCTGATGGCTAGTGATTGCGAGCATTTCCTCATGTGTCTCTTGGCCGCTTGAACGTCTTCTTTGGTGAAGTGTCTGTTCATTCCCTTTGCCCTTTTTTTAATTGGATTATTTGTCTTTTTGTCATGGAGGTGCTGGATTTTGTTATAGATTTTAGAGATTAGACCTTAGTCTGATTTGTAAAATAGCCAATAATTTTTTCCCAGTCTATAGGTTCTCTTTTTACTCTTTTGGTGAAGTCTTTTGATGAGCAAAAGTGTTTAGTTTTTAGAAGATCCCAGTTATCTAGCTTATCTTTTGGAGCTTGTGTTGTTTATTGTGGTTTGTATCCTGTTAATGCTGTGTCTTAGGGCCTGTAGCATTGATCCAATTTTTTCTTCTATGAACTTCACAGTTTTTGGCTTTACATTTAGGTCTTTGATCCATTTTGAGTTAGTTTTTGTATATGCTGTGAGATGTGGGTCCTGTTTCTTTCTTTCTTTTTTTTTTTTGCAGATGGACATCCAGTTTTGCTAGCACCATTTGTTAAAAGAGTCTTCCCCATTTGGTGGACTTTGGGACCTTGTTGAAGATCAGGTGACCATGGGTGAATGGATTTACATCTGGATTCACAATTCTGTTCCATTGGTCAGTGTATCTGCCATTGTGCCAGTACCAGGCTGTTGTGACTGCCGTAGCTGTATAGTAGGTTCTAAGGTCAGTTAGTGTGAGTCCTCCTACTTTATTCTTCTTCTTCAAGAGTTCTTTACTAATCCTGGGCTCCATCCATTTTCATATAAAGTTAATGATTAGTTTTTCCAGCTCTTTAAAGAAAGTTGTTGGTATTTGGATCTGGATTGCATTGTATTTGTAGATCGCTTTGGGTAGAATTGTCATTTTCACAATGCTGAGTCTACCCGTGCATGGGCATGGTATGTTTTTCCATTTCTGTAGATCTCTCTTGGTTTCTTGCAGTAGTGCTTTGTAGTTTTCTTTGTATAGGTCTTTCACATCCCTGGATAAACTTATTTCCAAGTATTTTATTTTTTTAGGGGCTATTATAAATGGGATTGTTTTCCTGATTTACTTTTCATCGTTCTCTTTATTGATGTATAGGAATCCAACTGATTTTTATATGTTTATCTTGTATCCTGCTACTCTGCTGAATCTTTCCATTACTTCTAGTAGTTTTCTTGTTTAGTCTTTTGGGTTTTCTGTGTATAGTATCAGAAACCCTGGTGGCGTAGTGGTTAAGTGCTACGGCTGCTAACCAAAACGTCAGCAGTTCGAATCCTCCAGGTGCTCCTTGGAAGCCCTGTGGGGCAGTTCTACCCTGTTCTGTAGGGCCACTATGAGTCAGAATTGACTCGATGGCCGTGGGTTTGGTTTGGGTTATGTATAGTATCATATCTGCAAGTAGAGATAGTTTAACTTCATTACCGATTTGGATGCCCTTCATTTCTTTTTCTTGCCTTATTACTGTAGCTAAGACTTCCTGCACAATGTTAAATAGGAGTGGTGATAATGGGTGCCCTTGTCTTGTTCCTGTTCTCAAGGGGAATGTTTTCAGCTTCTCTCCATTAAGAATAATGTTTGCTGTTGGTTTTGCATAGATGCCTTTTATTTTGTTGAGAAATTCCCCTTTTATACCTATTTTATTGAGAGTTTTTTCAGGAATGGGTGTTGGACTTTGTTGAATGCCTTTGCTGCATCGATTGAGATGATCATGTGATTCTTTTCTTTCCTTTTATTTATGTGGTAGATTACATTGATTGATTTTCTAATATTGAACCATCCTTGCATACCCAGTACGAATCCTACTGGTTGTGGTGTATTATTTTTTTTATATGATGTTGAATTCCATTGGCTAGGATTTTGTTGAGGATTTTTGCATCTATATTCATGAGAGATATTGGTCTGTCATTTTCTTTTTTTGTAGTGTCTTTGCCTGTTTTTGATACCAAGGTTATGCTGGCTTCGTGGAATGAATTTGGCAGTATCACTTTCTTTTCTATGTTCTGAAATAGTTTCAGTAGTACTCGTATAAGCTCTCCTCCAAATATTTGGTAGAGATCGCCACTGAAGCCATCTGGGCCAGGGCTTTTTTTTTTTTTTTTTTTACTATCTTTTCAATCTCTTCTCTTATTATGGGTCTGTTCAGATTTTCAACATCATTTTGTGTTAGTTTGGGTAGGTAGTGTGTTTCTAGAAATTTGTCTATTTCCTCTATATTTTCAAATTTGTTGGAGTATAGTTTTTTATAATTCTGTTATGATCCTTTTTATTTCAGTTGGGTTTGTTGTAGTGTCCCCCATTTCATTTCTTATTTGGGTTTTTTGCATCCTCCTCTGTTTTTCTTTTGTCAGTTTTGCCAGTGGTGTGTCAATTTCATTGATCCTTTCAAAGAATCTACTTTTGGTTTTGTTGCTTGATTCTATTTTTGTATTGTCTATTTCTTTTATTTCTGCCCCGATCTTTATTATACCCTTTCTTCTGGTGGCTGTGGGCTTCTTTTGCTGTTCTCTTTCTATTTGTTCAAGTTGTGTAGCTAATGTTTTGATTTTGTCCCTTTCTTCTTTTTTGATGTTTGCATCTATAGCTATAAATTGATCTCTGAGGACTGCCTTTGCTATATCCCAAAGGTTTTGGTATGATGTGTTTTCATTCTCCTTTGATTCTTTGAATTTTTTTTTTATTCTGTCTCTGATTTCTTCTATTACCCAGTGGTTTTTAAGCCGGGTGTTATTCCGTTTCCAAGTAATTGATTTTTTTCCCTTGCTGTTCCTGTTGTTAACTTCTACTTTGACGGTATTGTGGTCAGAGAGGATACTTGGTATTATTTCAGTGTTTTGGATATTGTTGAGGGTTGGTCTGTGTCCTAAGACGTGGTTTATTCTGGTTAGTGTTCCATGTGCTTTGGAAAAGAATGTGTACTTCGCAGCTGATGGGTGGAGTGTTCTATATATGTCTATGAGGTCAAGTTGGCTGATTGCATCCCTTAGATCTTCGATATCGTTGTTGAGTTTCTTTCTAGATGTTCTGTCCTTTACCGAGAGTGGTGTGTTGAAGTCTTACTATTTTTGTGGAGCCATCGGTTTCTCTTTTCAGTGCTGTTAGAGTTTGTTTTATGTATTTTGGAGCCATGTCATTGGGTGCTTAGATGTTTATTATGGTTATGTCATCATGAGGGATCATCCCTTTAATGATTTGTCTTTTATGGTGGATTTTGTTTTAAAGTCTATTTTTTCCAAGATGAGCATTGCCACTCTTGCTCTTTTTTGGTAGTTATTTGCTTGATATATTTTTTCATCCTTTAATCTTTGTTTCTAAGGTGTGTCTCTTGTAGACAGCATATTGATGGGTCGTGTTTTTTTTTTTTTAACCATCCTGTCACTCTGTGTCTCTTTATGAGTGGACTTAGGCCATTTACATTCAGTGTAATTATTGATAGGTTTGAATTTAATGCTGTCACTTTGTAGTGCTTTTTTTGTGGTGCTAACATTTTCTTTGTTCCTTTTACTGTCCTGTACTGAGTTCCTTTTGTTTGTGGATTTTTTTTTTTCATTTGTTTTTGTACATTTTGTTTTTATTGAGACTTTGTTTTTCTTCCTTATTTTATGAGTATGTTTGTTAACTTTCTTTGTGTTTACCTTGACATTTTCCTTGTCTTATGCCTCCCTCTCCATTAGAAAATTCTATACCTACACTTTTTATTCCCTCTTTTTTTTTCTGACGTTGTTGTCATTTACAGATTAACCTCTCTGGTTCCCTGTTGAAATTCTTTTGGTTTTGGATAGCCTTTGAGAGTTCATTTCCTATGTTGGTATCTGTCTGGTACAATCTTGCATCCTAGGTACAAGCTGTGGTCTGATGTTTGTTCTCTGATTGAAGGACTCCCTTTAATAATTCTTGTTAAGTTTGGTCTGGTTTTTATATATTCCCTTAATTTCTGTTTATCTGAAAATGTCCTAGTTTCACCATCATATTTGAATGAAAGCTTTACAGGATATATTATTTTTCGTTGGCAATTTTTTTCTTTCTAGATTTTATGTTAAGTCATCCCATTGCCTTTTTGCCTGCACGATTTCTGCTGAATAACCAGAGCTTAATCTTATTGATTCTCATTTGTATGTGACTGTTTGTTTTTCTCAAGCTACTCTCAGGATTTTTTCTTTGTTTTTGAGTTTAGCAAGTGTGATTATGATATGCCTTGGTGAGTTTCTTTTGGGGTCTTTCCTGTACTGGGTCCACTGAGCTTCTTGGATGGTCAGCATTTCATCGTTCATGATAGTAGGGAAATTTTCTTTCATCAATTCTTCAGTGATCCTCTTTATGTTTTCCGTTTTCTCCCCCTGCTCTGGAACTCCGATTGTTTGCAAATATTTGCTTTTGATTGTATCCCACATAATTTTCAGGATTTCTTCACCTTTCTTCATTCTTTTTTCTGATTTTTCCTCGAACAAAGTCGTAGCCAAGTTTTTGTCTTCAATTTCGCTGATCCTGTCTTCCATCATTTCAAACCTGCTCCTCAGCCCTTCTATGACACTGTCCATTTCTGAAATCCTGTTGTGTATCTTTTGGATTTCTAATTGTTGTTTTTGTATGTTTCTGGTTGTGAATTTATTTTGGCATTTTGTTCCTGTATTATTTTCCTGAATTTTTCCATTTTATTGTCTGTATTTTCCATGAATTTGTCTGCTGTTTTTCATAAATTTGTCTATTTTTTCCTCATTTTTGTCTGCTTTTTGCTTCAACTCTTGGATAGCTCTGAATATTAGAGCTTTGAATTCCCTGTCAGGTTGTTCCAGTGCCTTTTCTTCTACTGGAAAGTCATCTGATGTTTTATTTTGGATGCCTACTGGAACCATTGTCTCCTGTTTTTCAATATATTTTGATATTTTCTGCTGTCTTTGGGGTATTCAGTAGTTATTTTCTTTGTTTATTGATTGTAGATTTGTTTCATCCTGCTTTTTTGTTTATTTGATTATTCATGAACAGGTGGGCGGTGTGTTCTTTCTTGTTTGCTATTCTGTGATCACAATACTTTTCACCTCCTTGTCCAATGGGCAGGGTCTGTTGCTCAGGTATAGTGCAGGAAGGCAGGTCCCGCTGAAGGGTAGGGGCTGGGATGGGTTGGGGTACCAATTTTCTACATCCTCTTCAGCACTTGTTATTTATCTTTCCTTTTGCTTATAGATATCTCAATGAGTGTGAAATGGTTTGATATCTTATTGTGATTTTGATTTGCATTTCCCTGATGACTAAGGATGTTGTGCATCTTTGCCTGTGTTTATTCGTCATTTGTATATTTGACAAAAATATATTCAAATCCTTTATCCATTTTTATTTTTTTTGTCATTTGATTGTTGAATAGTAAGAATTGTTTATATATTCTGAATACAAATCCTTTGTCAGACATATGATATGTGAATATTTTCTCTTATTTCGTAGGTTGTCTTTTCACTTTCTTTATGGATCCTTTGATGCACAGAGATTTTTAAGTTTTAAGATGGTGACAGTGTATTTTGAAGAACAGATTTTTTAAATTTCAATAATGTTTGGTTTGACATGTTTTGAATTTTTAGTGCTCCTTGTGTTCTGTTTAAGAAATCTTTGCCTATCCAAAGGTCCTGAAGTTACTCCCTTAATGTTTCTTCTAGAAGCTTTTCTTATTTTATTTTACGTTTAGATAGATGATCCATCTTGAATTAATTTTTCTATATGGTATGAGGTAGTCATCACAGTAGTCTATTTATGGACTCTGTTTTCTTTCGTTGATCTATATCTGTCTATCCTTTGCCAATACTAAACAAAAAAAATACTATACTATCTTAATTACTGTAGCTTTATAGTGAGTCTTCCACCACCTTCCTGTAGGTTTGTCACACTGTGGTTTCTTATGTGTTGCTGCAATGCTGGCAACTATGCCACAGGTATTTCAGATACCAACAGGGCCACCTGTGGTGAGACAAGATTCAGCAGAGCTTCCGAACTAAGACATACTAGGAGAAAAGGCCTGGCAATCTACTTCCAAAAATTAGCCAGTGAAAACTTCTAGGATCACAACACTATACTGTCAGATTCACTTGCTTTAGAGACGTCATCAGGAGAGATCAGTCACTGGAAGAGGACATCGTGTTTGCTGAAGTAGAGGGTAAGCAAAGGCAAGGGAGACATTTGGTTAGACTGATTGACATAATAGCCGTAACTATGACTCGAACATGCCAGCAATCGTGAGGATGACGCAGAACTGGCAAAATTTCATTTTGTCTTACATGGAGTCACCACGAGTCTGAGTTAGCTTGACAGCAGCTGTCTATCTACCTATCTATCTGTCGTTAAGTTTTGAAATCTGGTAGTCTAAGTCCTTCAACTGTGTTCTTATTCTACAAGATTATCTTGTTTATACTAGATCCTTTGCCTATAATTTTAGAATTAGCTTATTAATTTCTACAAAAATACATCTGGGAGTTTGATTTGGATTGTATTCAATCTGTAGTTCAATTTGAGGAGAACTAATATCTTAACAACACTGAGAAAAACCTAAAGAAAACTACTGAAACTAAGAGAAGAGTTTAGCAGAGTAGCAGGATATAAGATAAACATGCATAAATCAGTTGGATTCCTCTACACCAACAAAGAGAACATAAAAAGGATATCACCAAATAGTTACCATTTGCAATAGCCCCTAAGAAGATATAAATATGTATGAATAAATCTAACCAGCGATATAAAAGAACTATACAAAGAAAACTATAAGACAGTACTGCAAGAAACCAGAACACAACTACATAAGTGGAAAGACACACCTTGCTCATGGGCAGAAAGACTCAACATTGTAAAAATGTCGATTCTACCCATAGCAATCTATAGATACAATGCAATCCCGATCCAAATAGTAGTGACATTTTTTTAAAAAAAATTATTGTGCTTTAAGTGAAAGTTTACAAATCAAGTTGGACTCTCATACAAAAATTTATAAACACCTTGCTATATACTCCTAATTGCTCTCCCCCTAATGAGACAGCACACTCCTTCCCTCCACTCTCTCTTTTCGTGTCCATTTGGCCAGTTTCTGACCCCTCTACCCTCTCATCTCCTCTTCAGACAGGAGATGCCAACATAGTCTCATGTGTCTACTTGATCCAAGAAGCTCATTCTTTAACAGTATCATTGTCTATCCCATAGTCCAATCCAATCCCTGTTTGAAGAGTTAACTTTAGGAATGGTTTCTGTCCTGGGCTAACAGAAGGTCTGGGGACCATGACCTCCGGGGTCCTTCTAGTCTCAGTCAGACCATTACGTCTGGTCTTTTTAGGAGAATTTGGGGTCTGCATCCCACTGCTCTCCTGCTCCTTCACGGATTGTCTGTTGTGCTCCCTGTCATGGCAGTCATCAGTTGTAGCGGGGCACCATCTAGTTCTTCTGGTTTCAGGCTCATGTAGTCTCTGGTTCATGTAGCCCTTTCTGGCTCTTGGGGTCACACTTACCTTGTGTCTTTGGTGTTCTTCGTTCTCATTCTCCTTTAGTCCAGGTGGGTTGAGACCAATTGATGTATCTTAGATGGCCGCTTGCTAGTCTTTAAGACCCAAGATGCCACTGTCCAAAGTGGGATGCAGAATGTTTTCTTAATAGATTTTATTACGGCAATTGACCTAGGTGTCTCCTGAAACCATGATCCCCAAACCCGCGCCCCTGCTATACTGGACTTTGAAGCTGTCAGTTTATTCAGAGGAAAGTCCTTTGCTTCTGGTTTAGTCCAGTTGTGCTTACCTCTCCTGTATTGTCTATTATCTTTCCCTTACCTAAAATGATTCTTACCTACTATCTAATTATTGTGTTGCCATATTGCCCATCTCATTTCTTATTCAGGTTATTTGCTTCCTCTCCTGGTTTTCTTTTCTCAGTTTGGACAATGGTCTATCAATTTTGTTAATTTTTTCAAAGAGCCAGCTTTTGGTCTTGTTAACTCTTTCAATTGTTTTTGTTTTCTATTTGATTTAGTTCTGCTCTGAGTTTTATTTTATTATTTCCGTTCTTCTAGTGCCTGAGGGTTTGTTTTGTTGCTCTCTTTGTATTTGTTCAAGTTGTATGGATAACTCTTTGATTTTGGCCCTTTCTTCTTTTTGAATGTGTACATTTATTGATAGAAATTGAGCACTGCTTTTGCTGTGTCCCAAAGGTTCTGATAGGAAGTGTTTTAATTCTCATTGGATTCTATGAATTCCATCCTTAATGTCTTCTGTAACCCAGTCTTTTTTGAGCAGGGTATTGTTCAGTTTCCAAGTGTTTGATTTGTTTTCCCTGCTTTTTCTGTTATTGATTTCTACTTCTATGGCCTTATGGTCAGAGAAGATGCTTTGTAATATTTCGATGTTTTGGATTCTGCTGAGGCTTGCTTTATGATCCAATACATGGTCTATTCTAGAGAATGTTCCATGTGCACTAGAAAAGGAAGTATACTTGGCTGCTGTTGGGTGGAGAATTCTGTATATGTCTATAAGGTAGAGGTAGTAGATTGTGGCATTTAGATCTTCCGTGCCTTTATTGAGGTTCTTTTTGGATGTCCTGTCCTTCACCGAAAGTGGTGTGCTGAAGTCTCCTACTATAATTGTGGAGCCGTCTATCTCACTTTTCAATGCTGTTAAAGTTTGTTTTATGTATCTTGCAGCCCTATCATTAGGTGTATAAATATTTAATATGGTTATATCCTCCTGGTATATTGTCCCTTTAATCATTACATAGTATCCTTCCTTATCCTTTGGGATGTATTTAAATTTAAAGTCTATTTTGTCAGAAATTAATATTGCCACTCCTGCTCTTTTTTGATTGTTGTTTGCTTGATATATTTTTTCCATCCTTTGAGTTTTAGTTTTTTTTTATGTCTCTAAGTCTAAGGTGTGTTTCTTGTAGGCAGCATAAAGATGGATCATGTTTTGTTTTTTTTTTTATCCATTCTTTCACTCTCTGTCTCTTTATCAGTGCATTTAATCCATTTACATTCAGTGTAATGAGTTCAGTGGTGTCATTTTGATCTCTTTTTTGTCTTATTGACAGTTTCTTTTCCTACTTAATTTTTAAAAAAAATTTTATTGTGCTTAAAGTGAAAGTTTAAAAATCAAGTCAGTCTCTCACACAAAAACTTATATATACCTTGCTACATAATCCAAATTGCTCTCCCTCTGATGAGACAGCCCACTCTCTCTTTTTGTGTCCATTTCACCAGCTTCTAACCCCTTCTATCCTCTCATCTCCCCTCCAAGCAGGAGATGTGAACATAGTATCACATGTTCACCTGATGCAAGAAGATCACTCCTCACCAGTGTCTCTCTCCAACCCATCGTTCAGTCCAGTCCCTGTCTGAAGAGTTGGCTTTGGGAATGGTTCCTGTCCTGGGCCAATAGAAGGTCTGGGGGCCATGACCACCGGGGTCCTTCTAGTCTCAGTCAGACCATTAAGTCTGGTCTTTTTATCAGAATTTGGGGTCTGCATCCCACTGCTCTCTTCTCCCTGAGAAAACTCTGGCCGAACGCTACCACTAGCCCGCCACAGCTGCCTCCAGGAATAGTGCCTGAGGGATCCTAGCCATTCAGGTTTGGGAACTCCTCTCTGCTTCTGAAGGGTCTGTCTCTCTCCCTGCCCTCAGTCAGTTTCGTAACTTAGCCTTTGATGTTCAGGGCTCCTAGCTTGTCATAAATATAATTGTTTCACTTGATTTTTCAGGTCTTTGTTGTAAGAGGGATCGCCGGAATTATCTGGCTATTTCGCCATCTTGGTCCCGCCCACCCGTGACATTTTTTAATGAGATGGAAAAACAAATAACCAAGTTCATATGGAAGGGAAGGAGGCCCCGGATATGTAAAGCATTACTGAAAAAGAAGAATAAAGTGGGAGGCCTCACACTACCTGATTTTAGAACATGTTATGTGGCCACAGTAGTTAAAACTGCCTGGTACTGGTACAACAACAGATACATAGACCAATGGAACAAAATTGAGAATGCAGACATAAATCCATCCACATATTAGCAGCTGATATTTGACAAAGGCCTAAGTCTGTTAAATGGGGAAAAGATAGTCTCTTCGACAAATAGTGCTGGCATAACTGGATATCCATCAGCAAAAAAATGAAACAAGACCAATACCTCATACCATGCAAAAAAACTAGCTCAAAATGTATCTTAGATCTCAGGATAAAATCCGAAACGATAAAGAATATGGAAGAAAAAATAGGGGCAATGCTAGGAGCCCTAATACATGGTATAAACAGTATATAAAACATTACTAACAATGTGCAAGCACCAGAAGAGAAATTAGATAACTGGGAACTCCTAAAACTCAAATACCTATGCTCATCCAAAGACTCCTCCAAAACAGAAAAAGACTACCTACAGACTAGGAAAAAGTTTTTAATTATTACATTTTCGATCAGCGTCTGATCTCTAAAATCTACATGATACTGCAAAAACTCAACAACAAAAAGACAAATAACCCAATTAAAAAGAGCAAAGGATATTAACCTGCACTTTACCAAAGAAGACATTCCAGTTGCTAACAGATACATGAGGAAACGCTCACGATCATTAGCTATTAGAGAAATGTATATCCAAACTACAATGAGATTCCATCTCACCACAACAAGGCTGCATTAATCTAAAAAACACAAAATAATGTTGCAGAGGTTGTGGAGAGAGCGGAACACTTTTATACCCTGCTGATGGGAATGTAAAATGGTACAACCACTTTGGTAATTGATTTGACGCTTCCTTAAAGAGCTAGAAATTGAACTACCATATGACCCAACAATTCCATTCCTTGGAATATACCCTAAAGAAATAAGTGCCTTTACACGAATAGATATATGCACACCTCTGTCAATTGCACCACTGTTTATAATAGCAAAAAGATGGAAGCAACCAGGGTGCCCATCAGCGGAGGAATGGGTAAATAAGTATGGTATATTCATGCAGTGGAATACTATGCAACAATTAAGAACAAGGGTGAACCTGTGAAACATTTCATAACATGGAGGAATCCGGAAGGCATTATGCTGAGTGAAATTAGTAAATTGCAAAAGGACAAATATCGTATGACACCACTGTTATAAGAACTCTAAATAAAGTTTAAGCACAGAAGAAAATATTCTTTGATGGTTACGAGGTTGAGGAGGGAGGGAGAGGGATATTCACTAACTAGATAGTAGACAAAATATTTATAGGTGAGGGGAATGGCAACACATAACACAGAGATTGTCAGTACCATTGAACTAAACCAAAAGCGAAGAAGTTTCCTAAATACAACCAAACACTTTGAGGGACAGAGTGGCAGGGGTGGGGACTGGAGACCATGGTTTCAGGGGACATCTGGGTCAATCGGCCTAACAAAATGTATTAAGAAAAGGTTCTGCATTCCACTTTGGTGAGAGGCGTCTGGGGTCTTAAATGCTAGCAAGCGGCCATCTAAGATGCATGAATTGGTCTCAACCCACCTGGAGCAAATGGGAACGAAGAATACCAAGGACACAAGGTAAATATGAGCCCAAGAGACAGAAAGGGCCACATAAACCAGAGACTCCATCAGCCTGAGACCCAAAGTACTAGATGGTGCCTGGCTACTACCGGTCACTGACTTGACAGGGAACGCAACATAGATACCTCATGGAGCCAGGAGAACAGTGGGATGCAGATCTTAAATTCTTGTAAAAAGACCAGGCTTAATGGTCTGACTGAGACCGGATGGACCCTGACAGTCATGATTCCCGGACCCTTTTATAGCCCAAGATTGGAACCATTCCTGAAACCAACTCTATAGACGGATTAGCCTGGACTATAAGATAGGTGATGATGCTGGTGAGGAGTGAACTTCATTGCTCAAGTAGACGCATGAGACTATGTGGGCTGCAACAATGAGCTCAAGCATAACGACGATTGTAAGGATGGCGCAGAACCAAGCAGTGTTTCGTTCTGTTGTGCATAAGGTTGGTGTGAGTTGGAACCAACTCGACAGCACGTAACAACAGTAGTAAGGTTCATGGATTCTTATTTTGTTTGATAGGTTAGAAACAATTTCCATCATTATTTATTTTGATACTTAAATAGTCCTGAATTTGTCCAGTTAAGGCCCCTTCAAACTGGTACCTGTGTCTTTTATGCATGTGCACATGATTCTTTGAACAATTCCTTACTTTCTGGCGCTGCAGGATATTCCAGACTCATCTTTTCATTTCTTAGCTCCAGACCTAGAAGAAGCCATTTTTTCAGGTTGTACAGGGTTCTGTGCATGTTCGTTGCTACTGGAGCGTCATTGCTTTTAGACCCTCTCAGTGGACAGAGTTAGAAAACGTGAACTTGCTGTCTCCACCCACAAACATAATCTGTATCTACTTCTGCATTTATTTATGTACATAAAATGTTAACTTATATTAATTAATTATAATTTATAATGTCTTTATAAAAACTGTGAGTTCACGCCAGTATGTTCCATTCCAATCCAATACCACAGGGTTATTACTAGCCTTCCCCCTTTCCGAGTTGTAACTGTCTTTTCCAAGAGTGATAAATCTGGTTCCCATTACCCACAATATATTTACTTATTTTCTCAATCATAGAATAGTTTCACAATTGCTAACTCATTCCACTGTGAAAAATAAGCCTGTAACTCCCACTCAATATTTGTTTATAGTTTTTTGGTCTTTAGTTTGAGGTTATATAGTCAAAATACTGTGTTCAAACATTATTTGGATTTAATCTCCCTCTTCTTCAGGTTGATTGTAAGTTAGGTTCATTTGTTACTTTATATTTTCCCCCATCTTGTTGATTTTAGTTTTTTTCCTGAGTATCTGAAACATTGACATGGTTACAAAAGTTAGAACTACAGAGAAAGTTATACTCAGGAATTGTATTTACCTCCATCCTTTATATGCCATTCTTATCCTCCAATCTTTCTACTGTGTACCCCTTAGGTACCAATCTCATTTCTTCTATTTTTTCCTTCCAGTGTTTCTTTTTTGCATAAATCAACAGATTAATAAACAGTAAAACCTGCAAAAGCCAGAAGCTGTGTAAGGCAGAAACCTTTCAGAGAAGGAAAACTCAAATTTTTTCCACTAAAATTAGCGATAGAAAAGTGGTAAGACCGCACCCTGTCAAAGGCGGAAAACTTGCAAGACCTGGTAAAACAAGGTAGCCCCATCCAGTTCTGGCTCTCACAGGTTTCACTTTATTTTTTTATTTCCCCTTCTTTATTACACAGATGTTAATGTATAATACTCTTAGGCACTTTGCTTTTTTTCCCTGAATGATATATCCTGAAATTGATGTTCACAGAGATGTTCCTCATTCTTATTTTTACAGCTGTATAGTACTTTATTGTGTGAAGGTACTATAGCTTATTCAAGGATTCTCCTACTTAAGGACTTTTTGTTTCTAATATTTCACAGTTACAAACAATGTTGTTATTAATAACCTTGTGCATATGAATTTATGTATTGCTGGACATTCAGAGCAAATTTCTAGAATTGGGATTGCTGGGTCAAAAGATAAATGATTATGTAGTTCTGTTAGATATCTCTCAATTAATTTCTAAAAGGGTTATATCAATTTTTGACCCTTACTAGTCCTTTTAGTTCATTTACTTTTAAGTTTTTTTAAATTGTACTTTAGGTGAACGTTTGCAGAGCAAATTAGATTCTCATTAAACAATTAATACACATATGGTTTTGTGACATTGATTGCCAACCCCACGACATGTCAACACTCTCCCCTTCTCAACCTTGGGTTTCCCATTGCCAGCTTTCTTGTCGCCTCCTGCCTTCTCATCCTTGCCCCTGGGCTGGTGTACCCATTTAGTCTCGTATACATGGTTGAACTAAGTGTGTTATTGTTTGTATTACAGGCCTGTCTCATGTTTGGCTGAAGGATGAACCTAAGGAGTGATTTCAGTACTGAGTTAAAAGGGTGTCCAGGGGCTGTACTCTCTGGGTTTCTCCAGTCTTTGTCAAACCAGTAAGTCTCTCTCTTTTTTTTTTTTTTGTGAGTTCGAATTTTGTTCTACATTTTTCTCCCACTCTGTCTGTGACCCTCTATTGTGATCCCTGGCAGAGCATTCGGTGGTGGTAGCCGGGGCACCATCTAATTGTGCTGGACTCAGTCTGGTGGAGCCTGTGGTAGTTGTGGTCCATTAGCCGTTTGGACTAATCTTCCCCTTATGTCTTTTGTTTTCTTCATTCTTTCTTGCTCCAGACGGGGTGGCACCAGTAGATGTATCTTAGATGGCCACTCACAAGCTTTTAAGACCCCAGACACTGTTCACCAAAGTAAGATGTAGAACATTTTCTTTATAAACTATGTTATTCCAGTTGAACTAGATGTCCCCCGAGACCACGGTCCCCAGCCCTCAGCTCAGTAACTTGGTCATTTACTTTTATTTTAATTGTTGATGCCTTTAGATTTTTTACTACATTATTAAAAAAAATTTTTTTTGCTGCTTGTGTGTTTCTTTTTCTTATTCTTTATCTTTTTTAAAAGAAGGTTTATTATTTTTCTCATTTCATTTTATCTTATGCGCTTAGAAGTAATACTCTATTCTTATTCTTATAGTTGTTATTCTAGAAATTTTAACATGCATTCTTAACTTATCATTATAATGTTACCCAACTCATTAACAATTCCTAGAAGACTTTAATTCCAATCACTCTATACTGACATATACCTTATTTGTTATATATTTTGATTCTATTGCTATTACTGTTTTATTCAGTCCATATTTGCTTATATTATTTATATACCCACATATTTACCACTTTCTTTGCTCTTTCATGCATGTCAGAACTTCCATCTGGCATCCTTGCCCACCTGCCTAAATTATATTCTTTAGAATTTCCTTTAGTGATGAATTCCTGGTTACAGATCATTTTCGTTTTTCCTGAAAAATAGTCTGTAATCATCTTGAAAGTTATTTTTTAGGATGTAAAATTCTAGATTGACAGGTTTTTTTGTTTGTTTTTCCCCACTCTGTCCGCAAATTGAGTATTTTATTCTGTTCTTTTCTGACTTCGGTTGTTGCTATTGAGAATTCAGCTATCAGTCTTTCATTCCTTTGAAGGCAATTTGACTGTTCTAAATGCTTTTATTATTTTAACTGCTTTTATTATGACTGCTTTTATAGACCTTCTCTTTATCTCTGGAATTTTGAAGTTTCATTGTGCTGTACCAAGGTCTGGATTTTTTTCATTTGTTTTGTTTGTGACTCCTTACATTTCTTGAATCTGTGGATTGGTAACTTACCGAAAGTTCTCTGCCATTACTCATGTGTTACTTCTGGCCTAGTCTTTCCTATTTATCTACAATTAGACATATCTTCCAAATCTCTTACTTTCTATTTTGTATATTCTATCTCTTTGTTTCTATAAATAGAATTTTAGAAAATTTCTTCAATTCTCTAATCCAGTTCACTAATTATATCTTCAGCAATTTCTAATGTTCTGTCAAATTTGTCCGTTTGGGTTTTTAATTTTAGTTATTAAATTATGATTTAGTTATTAAACTATGATTTAGTTATATAATTTCTTGAATTATATAATAACTAAAATTATAACAAAATGATGGCAACATAAGCTCAAGCATAACAATTGTAAGGATGGCGCAGGAATGGGCGGTGTTTTCGTTCTGTTATACATAGGGTCACTGTGAGTCAGAACTGACTTGATGACATCTAACAACGACAAGAGCATAATCCATTTCTTGGAGTTCTCTGATTATTTTTCAAATTGGCTTGGTCAGGATATTTTCATTTCTTGAAATATATTTAAAAAATATATTAAGCATACTTATTTCATATTCTGTGTCTTATAATTCTGGTATTTTAATATTTAGTTTAATTTTTATTTTGTTTTGGCTTGAGCCTATTGTCTGTTGCTTCTGCTGCCTCTTATTTGTGGTACTTTTTCTATGAGCATAGTGATTTTTCTACTGTCAATTGATTATTTGCCTTGGAATTTAATCTGTAGGAATTCACTGAGCCCTAGGACGAGAGTGAGTAAGTACAGGGAAAAAAAGAAAAAAAAAGTTAAGTTTTTGAGATATCTGGAGGAACCAGTAGTCTAAAGCCATTTTAAATTAAAATTTCTACTTGAGATTTTTTAATCTCATAAGCAATAAATACCTAGTAGGTAAACCTATTTGAAGTTTTCATATGTTTATGAATTCTCAGGAATTATTTTTCCATCATCACCTAGCACCAAGGCTCAAGATAGGCAGTTTTCCTTTTGGTCTGTTTCTGGATTACTCTTTAAACTTACTGCAAACATTTAGGGTCCCAGATTTATATAGGGGCCTTCTAGTTTATTCCTCACCTTGAAGAGACCATGGACTTTGTCTACTCTTCCCTCTGTAAGTCTGCAATACCAAACCAAAACCCATTGCTGTCCAGTCGATTTCGACTCATAGCAATCCTGTAGAACAGAGTAGAACTGCCCCATAGAGTTTCCAAGGAGCGCCTGGTGGGTTTCGAACTGCTGACCTTTTGGTTAGCAGATGTAGCTCTTAACCACTATGCCACCAGGGTTTCCACAATAGTAATGCTTATTTCACTGAGTTTGACAGGCGTTATCAAGGTGAAAGTTTTGGTGCTCCACTTACCTTATTGGGTAACCATGTTTATTTAATTCCTATTTCTCACTTTTTTGCCAGATCATAAAAGGCAGTAAAAATATTTTTTAAAAGTATTTGATCCATTGTTTTTGTTGTTTTCAGATGAAGAATCAGTCTGGGCACATAGTCTGTCATGTTGCTGAAAATGGAACCTAACACACTTTTGAGAATACAGAAAAGATAGTGATTTTTTTTTTAAGTTTTCCTGTACTAAAATATATATTCTATTATTTTTTGGTTGAAGATAGATTTCAATTTTGGGATGGTCATGGTTATTAATACAGTTTATCCAAAAGGACACGAGATATACTATGTCAATAATGAAAAAAGGACATAAATTCTCTGATTATCACTATAATTAACTTTTTCTTCTTTCTTCTTGAGGATCATATTATAAGAGATAACTTATAAATATAGAATTATTCATTGCTTCTTTTAGTAAAAGAAAGCCATTAAAGAACTCTCTTAACCACTGTACTTATATTATCAACACGTTTAGCATTATCTTTTTTCATAGCTCCGATAAATTGGAGTGAGAGCCATATTGAAGCATTCTGGCAATTTCTAAGGATTATAGGGATCAGTCTTTTAAAGTGTGAAAGTGTATTGCAATGAGTTAAATATCTTTGCTATTTTTTAGAAATCTTCCTATGTTTGTGATAAGGGGAGAATCATCTTTTGTAGTGATTACTGTGAAAATATAGAATGGCCTATATTATGCATAGTTATTTTGATGGTATAGTATTCTTTAGTGATATAATAATTTGTATAGCCCTGAATTTCTCCAGTTAATAATTGATTTGTCATGTACTTATCAGATAAGACCATAATTTGAAGTAGAAAAAGGTTATTTTCAGTTAATCTACACAATTTCTGAATTTCTTACTGTTCCCTGCTTTTGTATTTATACTGAGCTTCCTAAATCCTAATAAAAGGTTTATTCAGCACTTAACACCATAAAAAAATATTTTATGTACTCTTAAATTCTAAAATTTCTGCCAACTTATACTAAGGAGAAAGAGTTGCTATCTCCAGATAAGTAACACAACAATCTTTTTGACATTTGTGGCTAGCTGTGATACTACACAGAAATGAAACTTTCTATACTCATTGAAATGCTTTTTTAGACGTAGAAGACGTAAATTTCAAAGAAAAATAATGTTATGGAAAATCCAAATATAAATGTTAGGGCCTCGAAATCTGAAACAGATACTACTATTATGTAATAGCATAATTTATATAATATGAGAGTTGAAATAAACCTTATATTCCTTCCTGTCAGCCTCTGTGCCTACAGACTGAGGCTTTTAATACTCCTGAGAGTCAAAAGCACAGTATTCAAGAATTAGAGACTTTGGAAATATTAAGAAATTGGGGGAAAAGTTTTATTGAGGTGAATTTTATTGTCTGTCTAGTTTGAAATATGACTATCTTTTTAAACAGACTTTGAACTGGACTCCTAATTATTCTGCCTCTATGCTTTTTGAGATCTTTTTGAGTATGCATGCTTTTTGAGATCTTTTTGAGTATGCATGCTGTCATGGATTGAATTGTGTCCCCCCAAAATATGTGTCAACTTGGCTAGGCCATGATTCCCAGTATTGTGTGGTTATCCTCCATTTTGTGATTGTAATTTTATGTTAAAGAGGATTAGGATGGGATTGTAACACCCTTACCAGGCCATATCCCTGATCCAATGTAAAGGGAGTTTCCCTGGGGTGAGGCCTGCACCACCTTTTATCTTACAAGAGATAAAAGGAAAGGGAAGCAGGCGGAGAGTGGGGACTTCATACCACCAAGAAAGAAGCACTGGGAGCAGAGTGAGTCCTTTAGACCTGGGGTTCCTGTACAGAGAAGCTTCTAGTCCAGAAAAAATTGACGAGAAGAACCTTCCTTCAGAGCCGACAGAGAGAGAGCTTTCCCCTGAAGCTGACACCCTGAATTTGGACTTTTAGCCTATTAGACATCATTGTTGCCTACTGTTTCAATTCTTGATTACTCCTTTGATTGTTTTACTTCCCAGCTTAAAAATTTTCAATTACTCCTATTACTTTATCTCTATGTCACTCTCATTCTCCCATGCTACAGCCATCCATATCTTTCTGCCATACCTAGAGGACATCATGTTTATATGAATTTGGACATGTTAGCCCTTCTGCCTGGAATGTCCTTTCCCCTCATTGAAACATAGACAACTCATTCATTTTTCAAGGCCCAGCTCAAATATTACTTCCTATGTGAAGCTTTACCTGACTTTCCAGGCACAGTTAAGGTACTCCTGACTTATCAGCTCTGGTAGACTAGGCTGCAGTAACAAACATACCTCCAAGTTTTATTGCCTGAACAGTACATAAATATTCTTATTTCTCTTATAATAGTGTGGGAGAAACTTCAGTTTGGTGGAATAGCTCTGTTCCAAGTAGTCTTTCAATAACTAATACTAAGCTAAGTGAGAATTCCAGTCTTTAACATACGGCTTCCAGTTGCCCTAAACATCCACATCCTAGGCAGGCAAAAGGGGGAAAGAACAGAGGAAGTTTTTAGGATCCACAGCTAGAAATGGGATCTATTACTTCTGTTCATATTTCATTGTAGACAACTTAGTCACCTGGCCACACCTAACTACATTAGAGGCTAGAATGTGATCTAGGTGTATGTTCAAGAAAGAAAGAAAAATGTTTGTGGAGAGCTGTAATTTGTGCCATGGCTTCCCAGGGGCTCCCATAATACTTTGAATATAACACTACTTAAGCACTCTTCCATTTGTAATGCAGTTATTTTTTTATGTGTTTATCATCCTCAACAGTCCAGTCCTAAACTGCGAGTTTTTTGAGAACCAGGACTTCATCAATATTCATCACTTGTTCCCTCAATAAATGCTTATTGTGTGCACTTCGTGTGCCAGTGTCTCAGTACCTATCACACTACTCAATGAATGTTTATTAAGTGAATGAATGTATGAATTAATAAATGAATATTGATATTGCCATAATTGGGTTCTGCTGGTGCAATCCTATGGTCCTCGCTTTCTGAAAAATTTGCCCTGTCGCTTGAATTAATATCTTCTGGTGTAAGTGGTTAAGAGCTATGGCTGTTAACCAGAAAGTCAGCAGTTTGAATCCACCGGGTGCTCCTTGGAAACCTTATGGGGCAGTTCTACTCTGTCCTGTAGGGTCACTATGAGTCGGAATCGACTTGATGGCACTTAACAACAACAACTACCTTCTACAAAAAGTTCCTTTTCAACATTATAACAACAAACTCCTGTCTGGGTTGGTGTCCATATTTCCAGAATTAATTACAATTAAATAAAAGAGCTTAAAATATTATAGTGCAGAGATTGACAAACTTTTTCTGTAAAGGGCCGGATAGTGAATATTTTAGGCTTTGTACGCCACATACATTCTCTGTCGCAACTATTCAACTCTGATTTTGTAATGTGTGGTCAATGGCAGGCTACAGTTTGTCAACCCCTGGTGTAGGGTAATATGTGCTACAATATAAAATCACTGGCTATTTCTGTGGCCCAGAAAGATGTACAAGATATCCAGTGATTTTAATGAATACTTGGAAAGCCAATTTGAAACGAAGTTGTTGGCTGGGAAAAGATGGCATAGACTCAATTTTCCCTTCTCCTTCCCTCTAAATACAACTTAATACAATCGTAAAGGGACTCTGAAGAGTGAGAAGAAGAAAGTGGACTGACTAGAGAGCTCAGGATTTGAAGAAGGATACTGCAATGAGCTCTGGGGTTTTCTTTTTATCTCATGTACCCTGGACTGTGTGTTCCTTCAGCCCAGAAACACTAACATGTGTAAACAAAATAAAAAAGCTTCCTCTGTGGCTGCAGTACAGGGGAAGGGGAAGCCTAGTGGTGGGCGTGTTCCACCCAAAGTAGTGGCACCAGTGGAACCCAGGTGAGCTGACCCACCCCATGCTCCACACCTGCCATTAGAAGTGGGCATGATCTGCCACAAGTGGTAACAGCAGAATCTGGCAGCCTGACTCACCCCAGGCCCAACATTAGGAGGCAGCAAGTGGGCCATTCTGTCTACCAGTGGTACCAGCAGGCTTGGTGTCTCCTGGTCCTCTACTCCGTGGCAGAAGGTGACCCAGATTGTCCTCTCCAGACCCTTCTTCCAATGGCAGAAAGTCATCAGACTCAGAAGCTTGTGACCCTTTCACCCAATGAAAGAAGGAGGCTCAGATAGGCACTTTCCTACTCTGGCGGCAAAAACAGACATAGTCAAAAGTCCACTGGCAGGCATCAGGTGGCAGAAAAAGAGGTCAGGGGAAATGCTCTTTATCTTGCAGGTCTGGCATCCCTCACCCCACACCTGATGACACTAGGTAGAACCAGCAAGAATGCACCAGGAGCTTAGGAAGAGCCAGAAGAAGGAAGCAAACCTTAACGGTATCATAATAGCTCAGAAAACTTAATTGTCATTAGAACTCTAGACCATAGAATTAGGCCAGAACCTACATGCTAAACCTAAACAGGGTCACTGACTGATGAAATAGAAGATTTGAATAAGATTTTTAAAATCTAATATCCACAATATAATAGAAAATCACCCATCATACCAAGAATCAGGAAAATCACAACTTGAAGAGAAAAAAACAATCAACTGGTGGCAACACTGAGGTGAATCAAAAGTTGGAACTATCTGACAAAAATTTTAAAGCAGCCACCCTCAAATTGCTTCAGTAAGTAGGTACAAATTCTCTGGAAAAAAAATCTCTGAAAAGAAAGATAAGGTGTATAAGACAAGAAAAAAAAGAAAATTATGGAACTGAAGATGTAATAATTGAAATAAGAATTCACTGGATGGGCTGAATAATACAGTGGGTATGACAGAAGATAGAATCTGTGAGCTACAGGACAGATTAATAGAATTTATTCAGTCTGAACAACAGAGAGAAATAGAAAATATGAACAGAGCCACAGGAACTTGTGGAAAAATAACAAAAAAAATTACCATTTATAGATGCTAGAGAATCTCTGAGTTCCAGAAGAGAAGAGAAAGAATGTAGGGCTGAAAAAGTACTCAAAGAAATAACGGTTGAAAACTTCCTAAATGTGGCAAAAGGCATAAACCTACAGATTCAAGAAGTTGAACAAATCCCATGTATTACAAACCCAAAGGAATCCATGCTAAGACACATCGTAATTAAACTTGTGAAAACTAAGAAAGACAAAAACATCTTAAAAGCAGTCAGAAATGATACATTATCTGTAGCAGAATACCAATTTGAATGCTAATGGTTTTATTTTCTGAAACCATGGAGGCTAGAAGGAAGTGGCATATTTTTCAAGTGTTAAAAAGAAAGAACTGTCAGCCCTGAAATCTATATCCAGCAAAACTATCCTAAAGGAATGAAGGGGAGATAAAGACATTCTCACAGAAAGGTAAACTAAGAGAATTTGTCACTAGCAGACCATCCCTAAAAGAATGGTTAAAGAAAGTTCTCTAAACAGAAAGGAAATTAGAAGAAAGCTTGGAACTTCAGAAAGGAAATAAGAACAAAGAAATGGATAAAATATGGGTATGTAATAGACTATCCTCCTTAGAAGTTTCATAGATCCATATTTGATGATAGAAGCAAAAATAATGACAACATCTGTTGTGGTGCTCAGTGTACAGAGAGAAAATAATTGTAAAAGGTAATAATGTTCAATATTTCTTTCAAAGTGGTGAAACATGGATACCAATAGGCTGTGATAGATTATGTATGTATATAACTAGAGCAATCACTAAGAAAACTATATCAAGCAATATACTCAGAAACAGTATAAATAAAACAGAAGGAATACTGAGAAGTGTTCAGGTAATCCATGGGAAGGCAAGAAAAGAGAAGCAGTGGATCAAGAAACAGAAAACAAATAATAAAAGGAAAACTTAAGCCCTAAAAAAAAAAAAAAAAAAACCCTAATGTATCGATAATTAAGCTAGGTGTAAGCAGTCTAAATCAATTAAAAGAAACAGGAAACAAACAGAACACAAATAATAAAAGGAAAACTTAAGCCCTAATGTATCAATAATTAAGTTAGGTATAAGTGGTCTAAACCAATTGAAAGACAGAGATTCCAGAGTGGCTTTAAAAATAAAGATCCAACCGTATGCTTTCTACAAGAAACTCAGTGGAGGAAGATTTCAAACACAACATAGGTAGGCTGAAGTAAAGAAAGGAAAAAGATAAATCATGCTAAGATTTAATTTTAAAAGCAGGAGTGACTATATTAATATCAGGTAATAGACTTGAGAGGAAAAAAAATTATTGGGGCCAAATAGACACATTGCATGGTGATAAAAGGATCAATCGCCAAGAAGACGTAGTAAATGTATATGCATCAAACAACAGAGCATGAAAATACATGGAAAAAAAGAAACCTGATAGAGCTAAAAGAAGAAATAGACAAATCCAAAATTATAGTTGAGGACTTCAAAACCCCACTCTCAGCAGTTGGTAGAATTACTAGACAAAATTTACCCTGGTGACGTAGTGGTTAAGTGCTACGGCTGCTGACCAAAGGGTCGGCAGTTCAAATCCGCCAGGCGCTCCTTGGAAACTCCATGGGGCAGTTCTGCTCTGTCCTATAGGGTTGCTATGAGTCGGAATCGACTTGATGGCACTGGGTTTTTTTTTTTTTTTTAATAGAAGAACTGAACAAAATCATCAGGAAAAATAGGACCTAACTGGCATTTATAGAACATTTATAGAACACTCCACCCAAGGAGAGCAGCATACACATTCTTTTCAAGCATTCTTTTCAAGTGCCCATGGAACATGCACCAAGATAGACAGCATCCTGGGTCAAAAAACAAATCTCACCAATTTAAAAAGAGCTGAAATCATACAGGGCTATGTTCTTCAACCATAATGGAATCAAACTAGAAATCAATAATAGAAAGCCAACAGAAAAATCTTCAAACTTTGGAAATGAAATAACATACTCTATGAGTCAGAATCAATTTGACGGCAACAAGTTTTTGGTTTATACAACCCATGACACCCTGGTGGTGCAATGGTTAAAAGGTCAGCTGCTAACCAAAAAAAAAGGTGAGCAGTTTGGATCCACCAGCCGCTCCTTGGAAACCCTATGGAATAGTTCTACTCTATCCTATAGGGTCGCTATGAGTGGGAATCAACTTGATGGCAACGCGTTTGGTTTTTTTGGTTTATACAACCCATGGGTCACAGAAGAGTTCTCAAAGGAAATTAAAAAAATCTAAGGAAGAAAAATCACGATCATGTCATTTGATGCAGAAAAAGCATTTGACAAAATTCGGCACCTACTCATGATAAAAAATGTCCCCAAGATAGGAATAGAGATTATCTTCCTCACCTTGATAAAGAGCGTCTACAAAAGATGTACAGTTAACTTCATACTTAATGGTGACAGATTAAAAGCTTTCCCTCTAAGATCAGGAAGGAGATAAATCTTCTCTATTCACTACAATAAGTCAAGAAGAGGAAATGAGAGGCATACAGATTAGAACGTAAGAAATAAAACTGTCACTGATTTTAGATGACGTGATTATCTATGTATAAAATCCCATGGAATCACTACACATAAAATGAGTTCAGTGAGGTCATGTTGTTGCTGTTAGGTGCTGTTGAGTCAGTTCCGACTCATAGCAACCCTATGTACAACAAAACAAAACACCGCCAGGTCCTGCACCATCCCCACAATCGTTGTTATCCTTGAGTCCGTTGCAGCCACTGTGTCAATCCATCTCATTGAGGTCCTTCCTCTTTTGCTGACCCTCTGTTTATCAAGCATGATGTCCTTCTCTAAGGACTGGTACCTCCTGATAACATGTCCAATGTACGTGAGATGAAGTCTCACCTTCCTTATTTTTAATGAGCATTCTGGCTGTACTTCTTCCAAGACAGATTTGTTTGTTCTTCTGGCAGTCTATGGTATATTTAATATTCCTCGCCAACACCACAATTCAAAGGCATCAATTCTTCTTTGGTCTTCCTTATTCATTGTCCAGCTTTCACATGCATAGGATGCAATTGAAAATACCATGGCTTGGGTCAGGTGCACCTTAGTCTTCAAGGTGACATCTTTGCTTTTCAGCACTTTAAAGAGGTCCTTTTTTGCAGCAGATTTGCCCAATGCAACGCGTCTTTTGATTTCTTGACTGCTGATTGCATGGGTGTTGATTGTGGATCCAAGTAAAACGAAATCCTTGACAATTTCGATCTTTTCTCCATTTATCATGATGTTGTTTATTGGTCCAGTTGTGATGATTTTTGTTTTCTTTATGTTGAAGTGTAGTCCATACTGAAGGATGCGGTCTTTGATCTTCATCAGTAAGTGCTTTAAGTCCTCTTCACTTTCAGCAAGGATGGTTGTATCCTCTGCATAACGCAGGTTGTTAATGAATCTTCCTCCAATCCTGTTGCCCCGTTCTTCTTCATATGGTCCAGCTTCTTAGATTATTTGTTTAGCATACAGATTGAATAGGTACGGTGAAAGGATACAACCCTGATGCACACCTTTCCTGACCTTAAACCACTCAGTATCCCTTCGTTCTGTCTGAACAATTGCCTTTTGATTTATGTAAAGGTTCCTCATGAGCACAATTAAGTGTTCTGGAATTCCCATTCTTCGCAATGTTACCCATAGTTTGTTATGATCCACACAGTCGAATGCCTTTGCATAGTCAAAACACAGGTAAACATCCTTCTGATAGTCTGTGCTTTTAGACAGGATCCATGTGACATCAGTAATGATATCCCTGGTTCCACATCCTCTTCTGAATCTGGCCTGAATTTCTGGCAGCTCTCTGTTGATATATTGCTGCAGCACCTTTTTAATGATCTTCAGCAAAATTTTAGTTGTGTGTGGTACTGATGATATTGTTTGGTAATTTCCACATTTGGTTGGATCACCTTTCTTTGGAATGGGTACAAATATGGATCTCTTTCAGTTAGTTGGCCAGGTAGCTGTCTTCCAAATTTCTTAGCATAGACCAATGAGCATTTCCAGCAGTGCATTTGTTTGTTGAAACATCTCAATTGCTATTCAATATACCACACAAAAATGAATCACATTTCTCTGTACAACAGTGAACATGCAGAAGGAAAACTAAAAACACAATACCATCTATAATTTCTGTAAAGAAAATAAAGTATCTAGGTATGTACTT
The DNA here is from genome assembly GCF_030014295.1 of Loxodonta africana. Lineage (NCBI taxonomy): Eukaryota > Metazoa > Chordata > Mammalia > Proboscidea > Elephantidae > Loxodonta > Loxodonta africana. The sequence continues at coordinate 129,596,493 of NC_087369.1, forward strand.
AACAAAATGTATATAGGATCTGTATGATGAAGGTTACAAAATGCTGATGAAAGAAGTCCAAGAAAACCTAAGTAAATGGAGAGACATACTATGTCTATAGATTGGAAGACAACATAGTAAAGCTGTCAATATTCCCCAAATTGACTATAGAGCTAATACAATTCCTGTCAAAATACCAGCCAGAGTGTTTTAGACATAGACAAATTTACAGGCAGTCCCCAAATTATGAACAAGTTCCATTCCTAAGTCTATGTTTACACTGAATTTGTACATTAAGTCGGAAGAGTTATGTACGGCTTGTGTCTACTGTCATTTAGTCAAATGTTTGTCTTAGTATGCAGCATGTAGTATAAAAAAATATACCTTTCTATTAATAAGACATATTAAAGAAACACTTCCAGATACACTAAAACATCTTTAACATAATAAAATGGTGTTGTTCTTGTTGGGTGCCATTGAGTCGGTTCCGATTCATAGCGACCTTGTGTACAACAGAACGAAGTACTGCCTGGTCCTGAGCCATCCTTACAATCATGGTTATGCTTGAACTCATTGTTGAAGCCACTGTGTCGATACACCTCGTTGAGGGTCCTCCTCTTTTCCGCTGACCCTGTACTCTGCCAAGCATGATGTCCTTCTCCAGGAACTGATCCCTCCTGACAACATGTCCAAAGTATGTAAGACTCAGTCTCTCCATCCTTGCTTCTAAGGAGCATTTTGGTTGTACTTCTTCTAAGACAGATTTGTTCGTTCTTTTGGCAGTCCATGGTATAGTCTAATATTCTTCGCCAACACCACAATTCAAAGGTGTCAGTTCTTCGGTATTCCTTATTCATTGTCCAGCTTTCACATGCACATGATGTGATTGAAAATACCATGGCTTGGGTCAGGTGCACCTTAGTCTTCAAGGTGACATCTTTGCTCTTCAATACTTTGAAGAGGTCCTTTGCAGCAGATTTACCCAATGCAATGTGTCTTTTGATTTCTTGACTGCTGCTACCATGGGTGTTGATTGTGGATCCAAGTAAATGAAATCCTTGTCAACTTCAGTCTTTTCTCCGTTTATCATGATGTTGCTTATTGGTCGAGTTGTGAGGATTTTTTTCTTTATGTTGAGGTGCAATCCATACTGAAGGCTGTGGTCTTTGATCTTCATTAGTAAGTGCTTCAAGTCCTCTTCACTTTCAGCAAGCAAGGTTGTGTCATCTGCATATCACAGGTTGTTAATGAGTCTTCCTCCAATCCTGATGCCCTGTTCTTCTTCATATAGTCCAGCTTCTCATATTATTTGCTCGGCATACAGATTGAATAGGTATGGTGAAAGAATACGACCCTGACAGTAGTAATAATGTTTTGATGCACGTCTCAAAGTAGCTCCCTTTTGTTATTTTGAACCATTGTATATACCTCGAATTTTTTTTTTTGAGGGGTAACAATTTTACTGAGATATAATTCACATTCCATACAATTCACCCATTTAAAGTATGGTTTTTAGTGTATTTACAGACTTGTGCAACCATCATCACAATCCATTTTTTTTAGTCTTCCCTTTTTTTTTTATTAACTTTTATTAAGCTTCAGGTGAACGTTTACAAATCCAATCAGTCTGTCACATATAAGTTTACATACATCTTACTCCGTACTCCCACTTGCTCTCCCCCTATTGAGTCAACCCTTTCAGTCTCTCCTTTCGTGACAATTTTGCCAGCTTCCCTCTCTCTCTATCCTCCCATCCCCCCTCCAGACAAGAGTTGCCAACACAATCTCAAGTGTCCACCTGATATAATTAGCTCACTCTTCATCAGCATCTCTCTCCCACCCGCTGACCAGTCCCTTTCATGTCTGATGAGTTGTCTTCAGGGATGGTTCCTGTCCTGTGCCAACAGAAGGTCTGGGGAGCGTGGCCGCCGGGATTCCTCTAGTCTCAGTCAGACCATTAAGTATGGTCTTTTTGTGAGAATTTGGGGTCTGCATCCCACTGATCTCCTGTTCCCTCAGGAGTTCTCTGTTGTGCTCCCTGTCAGGGCAGTCATCGATTGTGGCCGGGCACCAACTAGTTCTTCTGGTCTCAGGATGATGTAGGTCTCTGGTTCATGCGGCCCTTTCTGTCTCTTGGGCTCTTAGTTGTCTTGTGACCTTGGTGTTCTTCATTTTCCTTTGCTCCAGGTGGGTTGAGACCAATTGATGCGTCTTAGATTCGAATTTTTAATATAATAGGCTTTATGGGGGTTGTTTCATAACTATGGGTTTTATATAAGTCAGCATTCATAACCCGGGGACTGCCTGTATTTTAAAATTTATATGGAAAGGCACAGGCCCTAGAATACCTAAAACAATCTTGAAAAATAAGAATTAAGTGTGAGGAATCACTTCACCTGATAAAAAATACAGTCAGAATGCTCCTTAGAAGCAAGGATGGTACATCTCACTTACTTTGAACATGTTATCAGGAGGGATCAGTCCCTGGAGAAGGTTATTATGCTTGATAAAATAGAGGGTCTGTGAAAAAGATTGACACTGTGGCTCCAACAATGGCCTCAAGCATAAAAAAACAATTGTGAGGATGACGCAGGACTGGGCAGTGTTTCATTTTCTTGGGTATAGGGCCCCTATGAGTCGGAACTGACTCAATGACACCTAACAACAACAACATAGGTACAGTAATCAGGAAAGTATCATATTGGCGGAGCAATAGATACCTGAATCAATGGAACACAGAGGAGTTTCACACAAATATTCCCAGTGGATTTTTGACAAAGGTGCAAAAGCAATTCAGTGGAGAAAGAATAGCCTCTCAACAAGAGAGAAGTAAGTGTGGTCATAAAAGGGCAACATAGTGATGAAACTGTACAACAAAAACCAGGGAAGTCTGAACAAGATTGATGGATTGCATCAATATAAATATCTTGGCTGTGGTATTATACTATAGTTTTTCAAGGTGTAACCATTGAAGGAAACTGATAAAGTGTACATGGGATATTTCTGTATTATTTCTTCCGCCTGTGAATCTACAATTATCCACATGTAGAAATATGACTGTATAATTATCTGAAAATTTAACTTTCGACTAAAACAAAAAGATGTTAGTGCATAAAGAGAGGCTTATTGAATCTGTGAGAAATGAATTTTTAAAAGTTGTAATAGGGACACCATCTAATAAAACTTGGAATAGTCAAAATAGGTAATAGAATTATGAAAAGTAGTATTGTTGAAAATGGTTCTACTAATCAACTGTACATTAAAGGAAAAAAATAGAAATAAGAACATTAGTGGGAATGGCATGCTCTTATCTGCTTTGGAAATAGTGTTGAATTTACTTCTTAAAATTATAACATGTAATTTTACTGATACTCTGCTGCTCTATTTATCTGATGAAGTAATACTGAAATAAACTACCAGAAAGATGTGAATTTCCACACCTGTGAAGGATTTCAGAATGCTGAAAGGTACTCTTTACTCTGGCAAGATCATGCTTATTTGGGGGCCATGATTCCTGCTATTTAGGAAAAGCCTGCCAGCAGAAAAAAAAAATTTTTTATTTGAGCCCCCTGCAAAAGACCAAACAACTGGCAGAAGTTTTCATCCTGGTGGAGATTATTTTCATTTGTCGGAATATTTAGTGTTCTGAAGTTCGTCAGAGAGTGTTTGTTCTATTAGATGAATCTGATAGAGGCATCACCGGACTTAGGGCAGAGGTGGAGGAATCTGGAAGGAGAAGGGGCATGTTTGAGCTACATAGCATCCATAACATAGATGAAAGATTGTTTCTCTCTCCTCAATTTCTGGAAAAAGTGTATAAGTGTATTATATTCTTACTTATTTTTTAACCACTCTGTATATGTGTCAATTATTCATTTAAGAAGATGGCATCCTAAGTTGTCCCTAATTTTCTTTATACCTTTATTTCAGGACTCAACCCTGTGTTGTTTATTCTGTCAGGTGGCTAATGATGGAAGTAAATTCCCAAAGGGAGTTTTTAATTTTTTTTTTAAATAGTGGATGGTGGTTATCTTGAAAATCTTCTGGTTCTGTTTTTGGCTACAGATTATGGCCTGAAACCACTGTACCACCATTTCTTCTTTGAGTTTCTTCAAAATATTTGAGTGAATGTTAATCTGGTATGTATGTAATTCACCATCAGGTCTATAAATTGCCTGCTTAACTATTTATTGGGCACGTTATCAGGAGAGACCAGTCCCTGGAGTGGACATCATGTTTGGTAAAGTAGAGGGTCTGTGAAAAAGAGGAAGACCCTCAGTGAGATGGATTGACACAGTGGCTGCAACGATGGGATCAAGCATAACAACCATCATGAGGGTGGTGCAGGACTGGGTAGTATTTTGTTCTGTTGTACATAGGGTTGCTGTGAATTGGAACCTAACTGCAACCTAAGTGTTAACGGTCTAATGTCTTTGATTTAGTTACTTTAAATTTAATTTGGGTTCAGGATACTCCTTAATGTCTTCCTTTGTAAAGAAAAATAACAAAAAACAACCCTTACTGGGTCTCTCTGCTGTCTTTCATGCATGATCAGAATTCTCTAGATCACTTCCCTTTTTTGATGTTTTTAAAAATCTTTTATTATTAATTAAAGAATGCCTTGTAAGGTGATCCTTGAAATTATTATTATCACTTTACTTTATCAACCACACATTTAGAGATTTCCTGTTCTCTTGGTTTATTTTTTTTCGTTAAAAAAAATATACTCCCCGCTCCCTCCCTGCCCCTTCCCTAAGGCTCTTTTACTTTGTAATATAGCCATAGAGAGCTTAGATTGTGTTTATTGTGAAATTATTTTTGGTTCACTTCACATATTTTTTCTTTGGTCTTTTTGAAGTGTTTTGAAAGAGTACTCTTGTGGGCTTTTAGTTTGTAAAGGTGTGTTTAAAGAAATAACAAGACCTACATTTTACTATCACTCTCCTAGAATTGAATAGCCAAGTAATGGATAATTCTGGTTTTCTTTCTTAAGCTTATACGTGAAACTTAATTTCTATTATGCAGTAGTTCCTATGGATATTTCCTGTCCTGTACTAAAACCAAGTCTCTTTTTAATTTTTGTCCTACAATTCTCATTCTAGAAGGTGGTCATTTGTTTTATGAAAACCTCATTTCTATATTTTGTCCCATTGAAGTGTTTGAATATGAATAACTGAAGACCTTCAAAATTATAACATTACCCAGTATCTATTTTTTGAGACAAAACTGTATTATCCTGGTCAGGCAGTCTGTAAAGATCATAGGCTACCAACTTTATTAGCACATTTTAAATTTTCAAAATGGAGCTAGAACACATGTGACCTAATTTAGTCCTCTTTGCCTCTTTCTGTTTCCTTTAGTCAGTCACCAGGTACTTTAGATTCTACCTTGGAAAAGTATTTGAATAATATCTAACTTTTATGCTGGATACTCTTCTAAGCCCGTATCTCCACATTTAATCGTTATGATAACCTCAAGAGATAGGTGCTATTTTTATCACCTTTTTGCAGATGGGAAAATTTAGTGGCAGAAAGACCAAGTATTTTACCCAAAGATGCATAATCTTTCTAAGATTAAAGTTTCAAAATATAAGGAAAAGATGTGAATATTTGAATAGAAGTGATATGATTGGTATCCAAAGTAGGATAATGGAGAGGATAAATAGTGGAGCCTAGATTCTAACTCAGGTAGTCTGCCTCCAGAACCCATGTTATTAATCAATACACTTGTCTATCCTTTTCTCTATATATCCATCATTGCTACCATAGACTAGGTCCTTATTTCCTCTTAAGTATTTTTTTGCCTTCTTGTTCTTTTCCTTGCAATTCGTTCTGTTCATCTTGATTAAATAGATATGCCTAGACCACCACTTCATTCATACCATTATCTTTTCCAGGAATAAGTCATGATTCCAAATTGCCTATTCAATCAAGTCTCAAATCTTGTCCCTGTTACTCAGGTTTCTCTAGAATTTGGGTCCTCTTCATTATCCAGTCTGATTTTCTACTGTTCACCAACATGAATCCTTTGCTCTAGTCAGGTGAATGGTTGGACAAAACTTGATCTCATTCATACTTGTATGTTAGTACTACTACTTGGAATGTTCTTGTATCAGTTAGGATTCTGTGTTACAAGTGATGAAAAAATCAACTTAAACTTTCTTTAACAATAAAGGGAATTTATTAGCTCATATAACTAAAAAACCCAGAGATAATACTGGCTTTAGCCAATGCTCAAACTAATGGCTTATGATATTACCAGGGATCCAGGTTCACTCTGAATCTCCCCTACTCTGCTTTCAGTGGTATCCGTAATATCTCTTAGGGACCACATAGTAGTTCTTGGGCAGCTCCAGGCTCGCCTCACCACACGTATGTGATTTGGTTTTAAATGGCTGTAAGCTTTGCATCCTCATACTATACCATTCGGGGAAGAGAGAATTTGTGTCCCAGCATTCTCATAAAATGTACAGAAATTTATGCTCATAGAATTATTTCAGTGCCTACTTCGGATGATACTGGGACCAGCGAAATTTCAGTGCAATAGTAGATTTAAACTTGGGTTGCATGCCCATCCCTAAGTGAGTCAATAGGGCCAAGAAGACAGAATATCCTGACTGACTTAAGACAATTACACTATACACCTAAGCTAGAGTCAACTGTGCCCAAAGTGCTTGGCTGAGCATGGATAATAGAGTAGTTTTCCAAACAAGAATTAAGTACTATTGCCAGAATAAGAGAGAAGTATAGCTTTTGGGAGGTACTCAGCAAATATGTGTTACAGTTCTCCTCCCTTCCTCTTCAAGAATTCGAATTGTATCTTTTCTTTGATGTACAACTTAATTTTGCTCACTGTGGCTCATACTGATCTCTTCTCTGGAGCCATATCCAAAAACCCAGTGCCATCGAGTCGATTCCGACTCATAGCCACCCTATAGCCATATAGCAGGTACCATATAGAGTACTCTGTACTTGGATTTCCCCTACCTGTTTGTCAGTTTGTTGTACTGTGGTGGCTTGGTGTTTCTGTGATGCTGGAAGCTATGCCACTGGTATTTCAAGTACCAGCAAGGTCACCCAAACTAAGAGCTTCCAAACTAAGACAAACTAGGAAGAAAGGCCTGGAAATCTACTTCCGAAAATTAGCCAATGAAAACACTATGCATCATAATAGAACATTGAGTCACTTGCTTTGGGCATGTCATCGGTGGGATCAATTGCTGGAGGAAGACATCATGTTTGGCGAAGCAGAGGGCCAACGGGGGCAAGGGAAACCTTTGACGAGATGGATTGGCACAGGCCTGCAATGATGGACGCAAAAATACCAGCAATTGGGAGATGACATTCTACTGTGCATGGGGTCACCATGAGCCAGAGTCAACTTGATAGTAGCTAACATACTTGGATTTATCCCATTTTGATGGTTTATGTATTTAGAACTTGTGAACTCAACAAAATTATAAGTTTATTTAGGACACAGACTATATCTTCTAACTTTGTGTAACCCCCATAGCATTTAAGAACATTTCTGGGCATATAGTCAGTGCTAGACAAGTACTTGTTCATTTGAGTTCTTGACTTGTTAAGTATAGCCATTTTGTTCATTTTGGTCATCCTCAAGATTGATGCTGATTGCTTTGGTTCACTCAGTCATTTGACTATCCACATCAATCACGAGAATAACCACAGTAAATGGATTGTGCACTTATAGATATAGCCCTGTGGATAAATAGTACATATCTGTATGTACCCAAATCATGCTCCATAGTTTAGTGTATTTTTTTAAATAACTTTTATTGTACTTTAAGTGAAAGTTTACAAATCAAGTCAGTCACATATAAGCTTATATACACCTTACTCCATACTCCCACTTACTCTCCCCCAATGAGTCAGCCAGCTCCCTCCTTCCACTCTCTCCTTTCGTGACAATTTTGCCAGCTTCTAGCCCTCTCTACCCTCCTATCTCCCCTCGAGACAGGAGATGCCAACACAGTCTCAAGTGTCCACCTGATACAAATAGCTCACTCTTCGTCAGCATCTCTCTCCAACCCATTGTTCAGTCCCTTCCATGTCTGATGAGTTCTCTTCGGGAATGTTTCCTGTCCTGGGCCAACAGAAGGTTTAGGGACCATGACTGCCGGGATTCCTCTAGTCTCAGTCAGACCATTAAGTCTGGTCTTTTTGTTCGTATCTACTAACTAATCAGTAAATAACCCTCTCCCACCCTCCCTCCCCCCCTCGTAACCACAAAAGTATGTGTTCTTCTCAGTTTATACTATTTCTCAAGATCTTATAATAGTTTTTTTTTTATAATAGTGGTCTTATACAATATTTGTCCTTTTGCCTCTGACTAATTTCACTCAGCATAATGCCTTCCAGGTTCCTCCATGTTATGAAATGTTTCACAGATTCGTCACTGTTCTTTATCGATGTGTAGTATTCCATTGTGTGAATATACCACAATTTATTTACCCATTCATCCGTTGATGGACACCTTGGTTGCTTCCAGCTTTTTGCTATTGTAAACAGAGCTGCAATAAACATGGGTGTGCATATATCTGTTCGTGTAAAGGCTCTTATCTCTCTAGGGTATACTCCGAAGAGTGGGATTTCTGGGTTGTATGGTAGTTCTATTTCTAACTTTTTAAGAAAACGCCAGATAGATTTCCAAAGTGGTTGTACCATTTTACATTCCCACCAGCAGTGTATAAGAGTTCCAATCTCTCCGCAGCCTCTCCAACATTTATTATTTTGTGTTTTTTGGATTAATGCCAGCCTTGTTGGAGTGAGATGGAATCTCATGGTAGTTTTAATTTGCATTTCTCTAATGGCTAATGATCGAGAGCATTTTCTCATGTATCTGTTAGCTGCCTGAATATCTTCTTTAGTGAAGTGCGTGTTCATATCCTTTGCCCACTTCTTGATTGGGTTGTTTGTCTTTTTGTGGTTGAGTTTTAACAGAATCATATAGATTTTAGAGATCAGGCGCTGGTCAGAGATGTCATAGCTGAAAATTCTTTCCCAATCTGTAGATGGTCTTTTTACACTTTTGGTGAAGTCTTTAGATCAGCATAGGTGTTTGACTTTTAGGAGCTCCCGGTTATCTGGTTTCTCTTTGTCATTTTTGGTGATGTTTTGTATTCTGTTTATGCCTTGTATTAGGGCTCCTAAGGTTGTCCCTATTTTTTCTTCGATGATCTTTATCATTTTAGTCTTTATGTTTAGGTCTTTGATCCACTTGGAGTTAGTTTTTGTGCATGGTGTGAGGTATGGGTCCTGTTTCATTTTTTTGCAAATGGATATCCAGTTATGCGAGCACCATTTGTTAAAAAGACTATCTTTCCCCGAATTAACTGACACTGGGCCTTTGTCAAATATCAGCTGCTCATATGTGGATGGATTTATATCTGGGTTCTCAATTCTGTTCCATTGGTCTATGTGCCTGTTGTTGTACCAGTACCAGGCTGTTTTGACTACTGTGGCTGTATAATATGTTCTAAAATCAGGTAGAGTGAGGCCTCCCACTTTGTTCTTCTTTTTCAGTAATGCTTTATTTATCCGGGGCTTCTTTCCCTTCCATATGAAGTTTGTGATTTGTTTCTCCATCACATTAAAAAATGTCATTGGAATTTGGATTGGAAGTGCACTGTATGTATAGATGTCTTTGGGTAGAATAGACATTTTTACTATGTTAAGTCTTCCTATCCATGGGCAAGATATGTTTTTCCACTTATGTAGGTCGTTTTAGGTTTCTTGCACTAGTGCTTTGTAGTTTTCTTTGTATAAGTCTTTTACATCTTTGGTAAGATTTATTCCTAAGTATTTTATGTTCTTGGGGGCTACTGTGAATGGTATTGATTTGGTGATTTCCTCTTCGATGTTCTTTTTGTTGATGTAGAGGAATCCAAGTGTTTTTGTATGTTTATCTTATAACCTGAGACACTGCCAAACCCTTCTATTAGTTTCAGTGGTTTTCTGGAGGGTTCCTTAGGGTTTTCTGTGTATAAGATCATGTCATCTGCAAATAGAGATAATTTTACTTCCTCCTTGCCAATCCAGATGCCTTTTATTTCTTTGTCTAGCCTAATTGCTCTGGCTAGGACCTCTAGCACAGTGTTGAATAAGAGCGGTGATAAAGGGCATCTTGTCTGGTCCCCGTTCTCAAGGGAAATGCTTTCAGGCTCTCTCCATTTAGAGTGATGTTGGCTCTTGGCTTTGTATAGATGCCCTTCATTATGTTGAGGAATTTTCCTTCAATTCCTATTTTGCTGAGAGTGTTTATCAGAAATGGGTATTGGACTTTGTCAAATGCCTTTTCTGCATCAGTTGATAAGATCATGTGGTTTTTGTCTTTTGTTTTATTTATATGGTGGATTACATTAATGGTTTTTCTAATATTGAACCAGCCTTGCATGCCTTGTATAAATCCCACTTGGTCGTGGTGGATTATTTTTTTGATATGTTGTTGAATTCTATTGGCTAGAATTTTGTTGAGGATTTTTGCATCTATGTTAATGAGGTATATACGTCTGTGATTTTCTTTTTTGTGATGTCTTTACCTGGTTTTGGTATCAGGGATATGGTGGCTTCATAGAATGAGTTAGGTAGTATTCCATTATTTTCTATGCTTTGAAATACCTTTAGTAGTAGTAGTGGTGTTAACTCTTCTCTGAAAGTTTGGTAGAACTCTGCAGTAAAGCCGTCCGGGCCAGGGCTTTTTTTTGTTGGGAGTTTTTTGATTACTGTTTCAATCTCTTTTTTTGTTATGGGTCTATTTAGTTGTTCTACTTCTGATTGTGTTAGTTTAGGTAGGTAGTGTTCTTCTAGGAATTCATCCATTTCTTCTAGGTTTGCAAATTTGTTAGAGTACAATTTTTCGTAATAATCTGATATGATTCTTTTAATTTCAGTTGGGTCTGTTGTGATGTGGCCCATCTCGTGTCTTATTCGGGTTATTTGTTTCCTGTCCTGTATTTCTTTAGTCAGTCTGGCCAATGGTTTATCAATTTTGTTAATTTTTTCAAAGGACCAGCTTTTGGCTTTGTTAATTCTATCAATTGTTTTTCTGTTCTCTAATTCATTTAGTTCAGCTCTAATTTTTATTATTTGTTTTCTTCTGGTGCTTGATGGGTTCTTTTGTTGCTCACTTTCTATTTGTTCAAGTTGTCAAGACAGTTCTCTGATTTTGTCTCTTTCTTCTTTTTGTATGTGTGCATTTATCGATATAAATTGACCTCTGAGCACTGCTTTTGCTGTGTCCCAGAGGTTTTGATAGGAAGTGTTTTCATTCTCGTTGCATTCTATGAATTTCTTTATTCCCTCCTTAATGTCTTCTATAACCCACTCTTTTTTTCAGCAGGGTATTGTTCAGTTTCCAAATATTTGATTTCTTTTCCCTAATTTTTGTGTTACTGATTTTTACTTTCATGGCCTTGTGGTCTGAGAAGATGCTTTGTAATATTTCGATGTTTTGGATTCTGCAAAGGTTTGTTTTATGACCTAATATGTTGTCTGTTCTAGACAATGTTCCATGTGCGGTGGAAAAAAAAGTATACTTTGCAGCAGTTGAGTGGAGTGTTCTGTATAAGTCAATGAGTTCAAGTTGGTTGATTGTAGCAATTAGGTCTTCCGTGTCTCTATTGAGCTTCTTACTGGAAGTCCTGTCCTCCGAAAGTGGTGTGTTGAAGTCTCCTACTATAATTGTGGAGGTGTCTATCTCACTTTTCAGTTCTGTTAAAGTTTGTTTTAGGTATCTTGCAACCCTATCATTGGGGGCATAAATATTTAATATGGTTATATCTTCCCGGTCAATGGTCCCTTTAATCATTATGTAGTGTCCTTCTTTATCCTTTGTGGTGGATTTAACTTTAAAGTCTGTTTTGTCAGAAATTAATATTGCTACTCCTGCTCTTTTTTGATTGTTGTTTGGTTGATATATTTTTTTCCATCCTTTGAGTTTTCATTTGTTTGTGTCTCTAAGTCTAAGGTGTGTCTCTTGTAGGCAGCATATAGATGGATCGTGTTTCTTTATCCAGTCTGAGACTCTCTGTCTCTGTATTGGTGCATTTAGTCCATTTACTTTCAGTGTAATTATAGATAATTTTTTATGTGTTTAGTGCTGTCATTTTGATGCCTTTTTATGTGTGTTGTTGACAATTTCATTTTTCCACTTACTTTTTTGTGCTGAGACGTTTTTCTTTGTAAATTGTGTGTTCCTCATTTTCATAGTATTTGACTTTATGTTTGCTGGGTTGTTATGTTTTTCTTGGTTTTTATTTTGAGTTATGGAGTTGTTATACCTCTTTGTGGTTACCTTAATATTTACCCGTATTTTTCTAAGTTAAAACCTAACTTGTATTGTCCTATATCGCCTTGTTTCCCTCTCCATATAGCAGTTCTATGCCTCCTGTATTTAGTCCCTCTTTTTGATTATTGTCATCTTTTACATATTGACTTCAATGATTCCCTGTTTTAAGCATTTTTTTCTTTTTAAAATTAATCTCAGTTTGTTTTTTGATTTCCCTATTTGAGTTGACATCAGGATGTCCTGTTCTGTGACCTTGTGTTGTGCTGGTATCTGATATTATTGGCTTTCTCACCAAACAATTTCCTTTAGTATTTCTTGTAGCTTTGGTTTGGTTTTTGCAAATTCTCTAAGCTTGTGTTTATCTGTAAATGTTTTAATTTTGCTTTCATATTTGAGAGAGAGTTTTGCTGGATATATGATCCTTGGCTGGCAGTTTTTGTCCTTCAGTGCTCTATGTCATCCCATTGCCTTCTTAACTGCATGGTTTCTGCTGAGTAGTCTGAACTTATTCTTATTGATCCTCCTTTGTAGGAGACCTTTCTTTTATCCCTGGCTGCTTTTAAAATTTTCTCTCTATCTTTGGTTTTGGCAAGTTTGATGATAATATGTCTTGGTGATTTTCTTTTTGGATCAATCTTAAATGGGGTTCAATGAGCATCTTGGATAGATATCCTTTCGTCTTTCATGATGTCAGGGATGTTTTCTTTTAATAGATCTTCAAATATTCCTTCTGTATTTTCTGTTATCCCTCCCTGTTCTGGGATTCCAATCACACGCAAGTTATTCTTCTTGATAGAGTCCCACATGATTCTTAGGGTTTCTTCATTTTTTTTTAATTCTTTTATCTGATTTTTTTCAGCTATATCGGTGTCAATTCCCTTGTCCCGTAGATCCCCCACCCTGCATTCCAATTGCTTGAGTCCGCTCCTCTGACTTCTATTGAGTTATCTAATTCTGTAATTTTACTGTTAATCTTTTGGATTTCTGAATGGTGTCTTTTTATGGATTCTTGCAGCTTATTAATTTTACCACTATGTTCTTGAATAATCTTTTTGAGTTCTTCAACTGCTTTATCAGTGTGTTCCTTTGCTTTTTCTGTAGATTGCCTTATTTCATTTCTGAGGTCATCCCTGATGTCTTGAAGCAGTCTATAAATTAGTTTTTTATATTCTGTATCTGGCAATTCCAGGATTGTATCTTCGTTTGGGAAAGATTTTGATTCTTTGGTTCGGGGAGTTGTAGAAGCAATCATGGTCTGCTTCTTTATGTGGTTTGATAGCGACTGGGTCTCCGAGCCATCTCTAAGATATTGTAATGATTTATTCTATATTTGCTCACTGAGTCTTATCTTGTTTTGTTTTCTCTCAATATACGTAGATGGGCTAATAGATTGCGCTGTCTTGATTGTTGTAGTCCTTGAATCACTTATGTCCTATTACCAGCTGGTTTGAGCTGTTACCAGATATATAAGCCTAAGAGTCCATTCACTATTCTTGAGTAGAATCTGATTTTGGGTCATCAAGTGTGAGGTGCAGACTGTCACCTATCCATCCAGGGAAGTAGTGGTGATAGTTGTGTGCACCAGATTCTAGTAGAAGCAGGGTTTCACACTCTAGGGGGGGAAGGATGCTGATAGGCTTCCCCCAAGTGCCAGTGAGGTAGGTGTGTCTCTATTTCTAAAGCACTTTGGTGGGTGTGCTCTGCAGCTGTACCTTAGGCCCCCAGTGCAAGTACCTCTACAGATTGGTAGGTGTACCCTCCTTAGACCCCTAAGGCCAGAGGCTAGGTTTTCTGGGGGGAGCTTCAGCCCTCAGTTCCCTGATGTGGGTCAGTGAGGGCTCTGTTGAATATGCAGAGATATCAGACCTGAGAAACTTGTCTTTCCAGTAATCTGCTAAAACAATTACAGTCAGATCCATATCAGAAATGCCTTTGCATTATAATAGCCACCTTGTTCCCTGTAGGGATGAAAGCCCAAGACTGTGGATCACATATGTTTGGCTGGAGCTGGTTCTGTGTTTTTAGTCCAATTAGGGAAGGATTTTTCGTCCCTGGGTTTTTTGTAGCTGCTTCTCTCAGGCCAGGAGAATGGTTTAGGAAAAGACCAAAAAAAAAAAAAAAAAGAAAAGAAAAACCGCAGTGCACTTCACTCTCTGGCTTAGGAAATTCCAGTGTTAATGAAGCTGCCTGTGACGGGGAGGGGAGGGTTCAGATAAATTGGAGAGAGTAGCACCCCGGAATATAGACAAAGTTACTTATCTTGCTTGGGATGACTGTTTTATCTGAGATTCCCACCCAAGGGGCGTTTTGACTGTGTGTGCTGGCTGGGTAGAGATTGCCCCCGAGGGTCAGGCCTGCGTCCTGTGCTTGTGCTGTCTCAGAAGCCATGGTCAGTTCCTCCGCTCTCAGTCCAGAGCCCAGTGCCAAGGTTCCCCGGCTGGGACGCCGCACTCCCGGCTCCAAAACCAGTCACTGCCTCCAGTTGACTTCTCCTCCTGTCAGCCGCATCTCTGCGCTGCCTGCATGCACTGGCTGTGCTTCCCCCGAGGTCACTTCTGGGGGCTAGGGCTGCGTCCCGTATTTGCGCCGTCTCAGGATGCCGTGCTCAACTCCCCTGCGCCCAGTTCAAAACCCGGTGCCAAGGTTTTCTGACTGGGACGCTGGCTCCAGTTTCCGAAAACAGTCAGTGCTTCCCTGTGGTTGTTCGTTCTCAGTCTCTGTCACTCAGGTCAACTCTTTAGATCTGTGTTTGATGGTCAGGGTTCATAGATTGTCATGTATGTGATCGATTCACTTGTTTTTCCGAGTCTTTGTTGCAAGAGGAATCCGAGGTAGCTTCTACCTAGTCAGCCCTCTTGGCGCCGCCTGTAGTTTAGTGTATGTTTTTGAAGATGTATCTTTTTATTTAGCTATGCCAACTATTTAAACCATCTCTATGGAAAATGTTCTCTAATAATTTGTGACATCTGAGTTACTGGTAAGTGCTTTCCATTTTTTGGTGTTTACTTGTATTAACTATTGTACCCTATTTGGTGTGCATCTACCTTAACCTTTTTCTATTTTGTTTTATTACATTTTTCATGTCCCATAATCAAACTTCTGAAAAACAGCATTAGCTACATTGAGTGCAGTTCATCTTGTACAAATAATCCACTAGTAGCCTGACTTCCCCTAAGTGGAACACTCAAATTTTCCTGCTAATCTATGAAACTCTTATTTTCCTGTTAAGAAAATTAATTGGTTCCCAAAGAGTTGTCTTGTCCTGTCTTTTTAAGATTAAAATTTCAAATACTGATGAAAAACTGATGTAGAGTAACGGAGAGGGTAAGGTTGAAGTCAGAAGACCTCAATTAGAGTCCCGATTGTACTCTTCATTAACTGTATGATTTTTGGTGAGTTCATTTAACATTATGTGAACATTGGTTTCCTCCTTAGTAAAATGGAGAAAATGATATGTACCCAACAGGATGTGGGAGGATAGTGTGAGTCAATAGGCTTTGGAAACTTTCACGCACTCCACAAAATTTAGTATGTGTAATTATAGCAAAGGAAATTTTGGAGAATGACCTTTTAAAAAGGTACAACTGATTATGTCATCCCCTTGAAAGGTTTCTTATTGTGCTTATGGGTATCATTATATCTGTAAGGTCCAGCATGACCTGGCTGCAATCTCTCCATCTTCATTTTCCTTCACATTCCTCCCCACTCCCCACTCCATTCTAGGCATATTCCTCCTCACTCACTACATTCTAGGTTTTTTAAGCCTTTCAAGCTTTTTCCTACTTCATGAAATTTGCACAACCTAGACCTCTTCCTGGAGTAGTATTCTCTGCAACTCTTCACCTAGCTGTTGTTACTCCCCCTCAGTCTTCTGGTTGCAACTGATATTTCACTCTTTCATGAAGGCAGGGAATATGTCTGTTTTGTTCATTGCTGTATTAGGTGTTCAATAAATATTATTGCCTGACTGAATGAATGATACGTTATTTACCTCCATCTCCACTAAATTATAATTTGTCTTACATTGATATAAGCATAATTTTTCATTTTGTGTAAGTTAGAAACCAAGTCATAAAATATACCTGTTAAATAATTTTAAGGTTTTTAAAATATTTATTTTAAAGCAAAACACAGAAATCTTCAAGTTAACTGGAGGTAAGCTCAAAAGTGGCTGTCGTTAGGTGCCCTCTAGTAGGTTCCAACTCATAAAGACCCTGTGTACCACAGAACGAAACACTGCCCTGTCCTGCGCCATGCTCGCAATCGTTATGCTTGAGCCCATTGTTGCAGCCACTGTGTCATTCCATCCCATTGAGGGTCTTTCTCTTTTTTGATGACCCCCTACTTTACCTGGCATGGTGTCCTTCTTCAGGGACTGATACCTCCTGATAACATGTCACATAAAGTATGTGAGATGTAGTCTCACCATCCTTGCTACTAAGGAGCATTCTGATTGTACTTCTTCCAAGAAGGATTTGTTCATTCTTTTGGTAGTCCGTGGTATAGTCAATATTCTTCACCAGCACCACAATTCAAAGGTGTCAATTCTTCTTCGGTTTTCCTTATTCGTTGTGCAGCTTTCACATGCATATGATGCGATTGAAAATAATATGACTTGGGTCAGGTGCACCTTAGTCTTCAAGGTGACATCTTTGCTTTTCAAAACTGTAAAGAGGTTCTTTGCAACAGATTTGCCCAATGCAATGCGTCTTTTGATTTCTTGACTGCTGCTTCCATGGCTGTTGATTGTGGACCCAAGTAAGATGAAATCCTTGACAACCTCAATCTTTTCTCCATTTATCATGATGTTGATTATTGGTCCAGTTGTGAGGACTTTTGTTTTCTTTATGTTGAAGTGTGATCCATACTGAAGGCTGTGGTCTTTGATCTTCATCAGTAAGTGCTTCAAGTCCTCTTCACTCTCTGCAAGCCAAGTTGTGTTATCTGCATAACACAGGTTGTTAGATGAGTCTTCCTCCAATCCGGATGCTCCTTTCTTCTTCATATAGTCCAGCTTCTCAGATTATTTGCTCAGCGTACAGATTGAATAGCTATGGTGAAAGGATACAACCCTGATGCACACCTTTCCTGACTTTAAACCGTGAAGTATCCCCTTGTTTTGTTCGAATGAGTGCCTCTTGATCTATGTACAGGTTCCTCATGAGCACGATTAAGTGTTCTGGAATTCCCATTCTTCACAATGTTATCCATAATTTGTTTTGATCCACACAGTCAAATGCCTTTGCATAGTAAATAAAACACAGGTAAACATCCTTCTGATATTCTGTGCCTTTAGCCAGGATCCATCTGACATCAGCAATGATATCCCTGGTTCCATGTCCTCTTCTGAATCTGGCCTGAATTTCTGGCAGTTCCCTATCAATGTACTGCTGCAGCCCCTTTTGGATGATCTTGAGCAAAAATTTTGCTTGCATGTCATGTTAGTGATATTGTTGCGATAATTTCTGAATTCAGTTGGATCACCTTTCTTGGGAATAAGCATAAATATGGATCTCTTCCAGTCGGTTGTCCAGGTAGATGTCTTCCAAATTTCTAGGCGTTGACGAGTGAGTACTTCCAGCACTGCCTCCATTTGTTGAAACATCTCAATTGATATTCCCTTAATTTCTGGAGCCTTGTTTTTCACCAGTGTCTGCAGTGCAGCTCGGACTTCTTCCTTCAGCACCATCAGTTTCTGATCATATGCTACCTCTTGAAATGGTTGAGCATCGTCTCTGTGTATTCCTTCCATACTCTTTTGATGCTTCCTGTGTCGTTTAATATTTTCCCCATAGAATCCTTCCTGACTGCAACTCAAGGTTTGAATGTTTTCTTCAGTTCTTTCAACTTGAGAAATGCCAAGCGTGTTCTTTAGTTTTGGTTTTCTATCTCCGACTCTTTGCACGTGTCATTATAATACTTTGTCTTCTCAAGCCACCTTTTGAAATCTTCTATTCAGTTCTTCTACTTCATCCGTTTTTTCATTTGCTTTAACTGCTTGATGTTCAAGAGCAAATTTCAGAGTCTCTTCTGACATCCGTTTTGGTCTTTTCTTTCTTTTTAGTGACCTCTTGTGTTTTTCATGTATGATGTCCTTGATGTCATTCCACAACTCGTCTAGTCTTTGGTTATTAGTGTTCAAGGCGTCAAATCTATTCTTGACATGGTCTCTAAATTCAGGTGGGATATACTCAAGGTCGTACTTTGGCTCTTGTGGATTTGTTCTACTTTTCTTCAGTTTCAGCTTGAACTTGCATGCAAGCAATTGATGGTCTGTTCTACAGTTGGCCCCTGGCCTTGTTCTGGCTGATGATTGAGCTTTTCCATCATTTCTTTCTACAGATGTAGTCAATTTGATTTCTGTGTGTTCCATCTGGCGAGGTCCATGTGTATAGTCGCCGTTTATGTTGGTGAAAGAAGGTATTTGCAATGAAGATGTCCTTGGTCTTGCAAAATTGTGTCATGCAATCTTCGGCATTGTTTCTCTCACCAAAGCCGTATTTTCAACTACTGATCATTCTTCATTTCCAACTTTTGCGTTCCAATCACCAGTATCAATGCATCCTGATTGTTTGTTCGATCAATTTCTGACTGCAGAAACTGATAAAAATCTTCAGTTTCTTCGTCTTTGGCCTTAGTGGTTGGTGCGTAAATTTGAATAGTAGTCATATTAACTGGTCTTCCTTATATGTGGATGGATATTATCCTATCACTGACAGCGATGTACATTAGAACAAATCTTGAAATGTTCTTTTTGACAATGAATGCAGCGCCATTCCTCTTCAAGTTGTCATTCCCAGCATAATAGACCATATGATTGTCCAATTCAAAATGGCGAGTACCAGTCCATTTCAGCTCACTAACTCTTAGGATCTCGATCTTTATGCCTTCCATTTCATATTTGACGACTTCCAATTTTCCTAGAGTCATGCTTCGTACACTCCATGTTCTGATTATTAATGGATGTTTGCAGCTGTTTCTTCTCATTTTGAGTCATGCCACATCAGCAAATGAAGGTCCTGAAAGCTTGACTCCATCCACGTCATTAAGGTCGACTCTATTTTGAGGAGGCAGCTCTTCCCCAGTTGTATTTGAGTACCTTCCAACCTGGGAGGCTCATCTTCCAGCACTATATCAGACAGTGTTTTGCTGCTATTCATAAGGTTTTCACTGGCTAATTCTTTTAAGATGTAGACTGCTAGGTCCTTCTTCCTAGTCTGTCTTAGTCTGGAAGCTCAGCTGAAACCTGTTTGCCATGGGTGACCCTGCTGGTATCTCAATACCAGTGGCTTAGCTTCCAGCATCACAGCAACACACAAGTCTCCACAGTACGACAAACTGGCAGATGTGTGGGGAAAGCTCAAGTAATAATAGTTAAAGACCTATACTGAAAAAGCTTCCTGCCTTGAAGACTTTATTTATTTTATTGTGCTTTAGGTGAAAGTTTACAGCTCAAGTTAATTTGTCATCCAAAAATTTATATACATATTTTTTTGTGGTATTGGTTACAGTCCCCACAATGTGAGAGTATGCTCCCCCTTTCCACTCTGGGTTCCCTTTGTGCATTCATCCAGTTCCTCTCCTTCCTTCCTTTTCTTCGTGCTTTTGGACAGGATCTGCCCATTTGGTCTCGTGTATTTGATTGAACTAAGAAGCACATTCCTCATGTATGTTATTTTTTGTTCTATAGACCTGTCTAATCTTTGTCTGAAAGGCGGGTTTTGGGAATGGTTTCAGCTCTGGGTTAGTAGAGCGTCAGGGGCCCCAGTTTTGGGGGTTCCTCCAGGCTCTGTCAGACGATTAAGTCTGGTCTTTTTACGTGAATTTGAATTCTGTTCTGCATTTTTCTCCAGCTCTGTCCCGGACTGTCTGTTGTGTTCCCCATCAGGTCAGTTGTTGGTGTTAGCCGGGCACCATCTAGTTCTTCTGATCTCAGGCTGGTGGAGTCTCTGGTTCATGTGGTCCTTTAGTCCTTTGGGCTAGTATTTTCCTTGTGTCTTTGGTTTTCTTCATTCTCCTTTGCTTCAGATGAGATGGGACCAATAGATGTATCTTAGATGGTCACTCGCAGGCTTTTGAGACTCCAGACACTACTATCCGAAGTGGGATGTAGAACATTTTTTTAATGAACTATGTTGTGCCAATTGACCTAGATGTCCCCAGAGACTCTGGTCACCAGCTCCCAGCCCCAGCTACTCAATCCCTCAAAGCGTTTGGTTGTGTCTAGGAAACGTCTATGCTTTTGTTTTGGTCCAGTTGTGCTGACTTCCTCTATATTGTGTGCTGTCCCTCCCTTCACCGAAGTTGACCCCTGTCTACTATCTAGTTAGTGATTTCTCCTTCCCCTCTCTCCCCACACTTATAACCATCAAATAATGCTTTTTTCTTTGTGTAAACTTTTTCTTGAGTTCCTATAATAGTGGTCTCATACAATATTTGTCCTTTTGTGACTGACTCATTTCACTCAGCATAAGCCCTCCAGATTCATCCATGTCGTAAGATGTTTCGAGGATTCATCATTGTTCTTTATCATTGTGTAGTATTCCTTTGCATGTATGTATCATAATTTGTTTATCCATTCATCTATTATGGGCATTTAGGTTGTTTCCATGTCTTGAAGACTTTAAAGGAAATAAAGCCTTAAGGCTTAAATTTGAAAGAGTTGCACAGGTTAATAAAGAACCTTTAAATACAGAGTGGAGAACCTACTTCCAAACGCCATTACACAGTAATCTTTGTTATATGGGACATGTAAGAGTCATATTTGTTTTATATTTCTCCCAAACATCTAAAGATTTCTGCTTTTTAATGCTGTACTTTCTTCCATAAAATCTTCTTGTTTCACTTTTGATATTTTACAGATATTTTTCTACAAGTATCACGCTTTCATGAAAGAGAAAAAGTATGGGCAAATATAGATAAGAAAAAAAATTAAAATCACGCATAAAACTACCACCTGACATAAACCACTATTAACATTGTTGTGGTTAATCAACTGGCCTTTTAAATGAACATGTACACATATGGATAAGTATGAAATGAGATCATATTATATATAATTATTTGTGATAAGCTTTTTTGTTACTTAAAAATATATTATGTGATGCAGGGACAACTAGAATTCCAAATGCAAAATAATGGAGACAGATCCATACCTCACATCATATACAAAAATTAATTCAATATGGATTAATGACCTAAATGTAAGAACTAAAACCATAAAACTCTTAGAACAAAACATAGGGGTAATGCTTTGGGACCTCATTTTCAACAGTGGGTTCTTAGATATGACACCAAAAACACAAGCAACCAAAATACAAAATAGATAAATTGGACTTCATCAAAATTAAAACCAAAGCACTTTATCAACAAAGTGAAGAGACAGTCTTACAGAATGGGAGAAAATATTTGGGATCTGTGTATCTGATACGAATTTAATATCTAGAATATATAAAGAAATCCTACCACTCAACAGCAAAAAGGCAAACAACCCAATCAAAAAATGAGCCAACGACTTGAATAGATATTTCTCTAAAGAAGATATACAAATAGCCAACAAGCACATGAAAAGTGGTAAACATCATTAGTCATTAAGGAA
The DNA here is from genome assembly GCF_030014295.1 of Loxodonta africana. Lineage (NCBI taxonomy): Eukaryota > Metazoa > Chordata > Mammalia > Proboscidea > Elephantidae > Loxodonta > Loxodonta africana. The sequence continues at coordinate 129,618,376 of NC_087369.1, forward strand.
ATACAAATCAAAACCACAGTGAAAGATCACTTCACCCCCACTAGGATGACTATTATCAGAAAACAAGTGCTGGTGAGGATGTGGAGAAATTGGAAGCCTCATCCAGTGCTTGTGGGATTGTAAAATGGTGTAGCCACTGTGGAAAACAGTTTGATGGGCTCTCAGAAAATTAGAGAATTACCATATGACCAAGCAATTCTACTTCTAGGTATTTACCAAAAATACTTGGAAGTAGGAATGCAGACAGATACTTGTACACTGATGTTCATTGCAGCCTTATTCACAATAGCCAAAAGGTGGAAACAACCCAAATGCCAGTCAACAGATGAACGAATAAACAAAATGTGGTATATCCACACAATGGAATAGTACTCAGCCATAAAGAGAAATAAAGTTCTGATACATGGTATGATATGCGTGAACCTTGGAAATACTATGCTGAGTGAAAAAAGCCAGACATAAAACGACAAATATTCTATGATCCCATCTACATGAAATATCTAGAATAGGCAAATGCATGGAGATCAAAGTTTATTAGTGGTTACCAGGAATGGGTGAAAGAGGGTTGTTGTTGGTAGGTACCATCGAGTCAGTTCCTACTCATAATGACCTTGTGGTCAACAGAAAGAAGCACTGCCTGGTCCTGCACCATCCTCACAATCATTGCTATGCTTGATCCCATCATAACAGCCACTGTATCCATCCATCTCATTGAGGGTCTTCCTCTTTTTCACTGACGCTCTAATTTATCGAGCATGATATCCTTCTTCAGGGACTAGTCTCTCCTGATAACATGTCCAAAGTACATGAGACAAAGTCTCATCATCCTTGCCTCTAATGTGCATTCTGAGTGTACTTCTTCCAATGCAGATTTGTTTGTTCTTCTGGCAGTCCGTGGTATATTCAATATTCTTCACCAACACCATAATTTAAATGCATCAGTTATTTGATCTTCCTTATTCATTGTCCATGCATATGAGGCTTCTGTTTATCTCTTTTACTTCATCATTTCTTCCATTTGCTTTAGCAGCTCTACAGTCAAAAGCAACTTTCAGAGTCTCTTCTGACATCCATTTTGGTCTTTTCTTTCTTTCCTGTCTTTTTAATAACTTTTTCCTTCATTTATGATGGCCTTGATGCCATCCCATAACTTGTCTAGTCTTTGGTTATTAGGGTTCAGTGCACCAAATCTGTTCTTGAGATGGTCTCTAACTTCAAGTGGGATATACTCAAGGTCATATTTTGGCTCTCATAGACTTGTTTTAATTTTCTTTAGCTTCAGCTTGAGCTTGCATATGAGCAATTGATGGTCTGTTCCACAGTCCGCCCTTGGCCTTGCTCTGACCAATATGATACTGAGCTTCTACACCATCTCTTGCCACAGATGTAGTTGTTTTGACTACTGTGTATTCCGTCTGGCGAGGTCCACGTATGTAGTCACCATTTATGTTGTTGAAAAAAGATATTTGCCATGAAGAGGTCATTGGTCTTGCAAAATTCTGTCATGTGATCTCCAACGTCCTTTCTATCACCAAGGCCATTTTCCAATTATGGATCCTTCTTGTTTGTTTCCAACTTTCTCAGTCCAATCACCAATAATTATCAATGCATCTTGATTGCATGTTTGATCAATTTTAGACTGCAGAAGGTAAAAATCTTCAATTTCTTTTTCTCTAGCATTAGTGGTTGGTGCGTAAATATATAATAGCCATATTAACTGGTCTTCTTTGTAGGTGTATGGATATTATCCTATTACTGACAGCGCCGTACTTCTGTATAGATCTCGAAATGTTCTTTTTGACGATGAATGTGACACCATTCCTCTTCAAATTATCATTCCCAGCATAGTAGACCATATGATTGTCTGATTCAAAATGGCCAATACTGGTTCAGTTCAGCTCACTAATGCCTAGGATATCGATCTTTATTTATGCTTTCCATTTCACTTTTTTTTTTTATTAACTTTTATTAAGCTTCAAGTGAACGTTTACAAATCCAATCAGTCTGTCACATATAAGTTTACATACATCTTACTCTGTACTCCCACCTGCTCTTCCCCTATTGAGTCAGCCCTTTCAGTCTCTCCTTTCGTGACAATTTTGCCAGCTTCCCTCTCTCTCTATCCTCCCATCCCCCCTCCAGACAAGAGCTGCCAACACACTCTCAAGTGTCCACCTGATATAATTAGCTCACTCTTCATCAGCATCTCTCTCCCACCCACTGACCAGTCCCTTTCATGTCTGATGAGTTGTCTTCGGGGATGGCTCCCGTCCTGTGCCAACAGAAGGTCTGGGGAGCATGGCCGCAGGGATTCCTCTAGTCTCAGTCAGGCCATTAAGTATGGTCTTTTTATGAGAATTTGGGGTCTGCATCCCACTGATCTCCTGTTCCCTCAGGAGTTCTCTGTTGTGCTCCCTGTCAGGGCAGTCATCGATTGTGGCCGGGCACCAACTAGTTCTTCTGGTCTCAGGATGATGTAGGTCTCTGGTTCATGTGGCCCTTTCTGTCTCTCCATTTCACTTTTGATGACTTCCAATTTTCTTAGGTTCATACTTTGTACATTCTATGTTCTGATTATTAACAGATGTTTGCAGCTATCCTCATTTTGAATCATGCCATGTCGCAAATGAGACTATAATAAATGCTTGCGGAGAATTAAAATAGTGACGAGAAGATGGTGAAGGGCTAAATCCTGGCATATATCAACCTTCAGAAGTTCCTCCAAGAAGTACCATCCAGAGGTTGAGAACAAACAGGCAGTAAGGTAGAAACAAAAACAGGAGAATGTTGGAGCACAAATACAAGAGAAGAATATGTTTCCCGAGGGAGGGAGTGGTTATATCTTTACACCATTAAGACTTTCCATTGAGAAACATGATAAGTCTCTCCATTTATTTAAGTCTTCTTTTATTTCTTTTAATAAAATTTTGTGATTTTCTTCGATGAGGTTCTCAGCACACTAAAAAAATACTTAGTTTTTTACTATTATTTTTATTGTCCTTTAGGTGAAAGTTTACAGTGCAAGTTAATTTCTTATACAAAAATTTATACACATTTTGTTATGTGACCCTAGATGCAATCCCTGTAATGTGACAGCACACTTCCACTTTACATCCTAGGTTTCCCGTGTCCATTCAACCAGCTGCTATCCATTTCTGCCTTCTCATTGTGCCTCCAGATAGGAGCTCCCCATTTAGTCTCCTGTATCTACTTGAACTTAAGGAGCACACTCTTCATGAGTATTATTTTATGTTTTATAGTCCAGTCTAATCTTTGTCTGAAGAGTTAGCCTTCAGGAATGGTTTTAGTTCTGGGTTAACAGAGATTCTGGAGGACGTGTCTTTGGGGGTTCCACTAGTCTCAGTCAGACTGCTAAGTCTGGTCTTTTTACGTGAATTTGAGTTGTGCACCATACTTTTCTCCTGCTCCTTTAGGGAATCTCTGTTGTGTTCCCTGTCAGGGTGGTCATTGGTGGTAGCCGAACACCATCTAGTTCTTCTGGTCTCAGGCTAATGGAGTCTCTTGTTTATGCGGCCCTTTTATCTCTAGGGGTAATATTTTCCTTGTGTCTTTTGTGTTTTTCATTCCCCTTTGCTCCGAGTAGGTTGGACGAATTGATGCATCTTAGATGCCCACTCGAAAGCTTTTAAGACACCAGAGGCTGCTCACCAATGTGGAATGCAGAACACTTTCTTAATAAACTTTCTTAGGCCAATTGACCTAGATGTCTCCTGAAACCATGGTCCCCACACCCCCGCCCCTGCTACTCTGTCCCTCCAAGTGTTTGGTGGTGTTCAGGAAACTTCTTAGCTTTTGGGTTCATTCAGTTGTGCTGGCTTCCCTGTATTGTGTGTTGTTCTTGCCTTCACCTAAGATGATTCTTGTCTACTATCTAGTTAGTGAATACCCCTCTCCCTCCCTCCCCACCCTCGTAACCATCAAAGAATGCTTTCTTCTGTGTTTAAACCTTTGCTTGAGTTCTTATAATAGTGGTCTCATACAATATTTGTCCTCTTGTGACTGACTAATTTCACTCAGCATAATGCCCTGCAGATTCATCTATGTTATGAGATGTTTCAAGGATACATCCTTGTTATTTATTGTTGTGTAGTATTCCATTGTGTGAATATACCATAATTTGTTTACCCATTCATCTCTTGATGGGCACCTAGGTTGTTTCCACCTTCTTGCTATTGTGAACAGTGCTGCAGTGAACATGGGTGTGCATATATCTATTTGTGTGACAGTTCTTACTTCTCTTGGATATATTCCAGGGAGTAAGATTGCTAGATTGTATGGTAGTTCTGTTTCTAGCTTTTTAAGGACACGCCAAATTGATTTCCAAAGTTGGTTATACCATTTTACATCCTCCCCACGGTGTATAAGTGTTCCAGTGTCTCCACATCCTCTGAACATTTATTATTTTGTGTTTTTTGGATTAATGGGGAAACTCTGGTGGCATAGTGGTTAAGCCCTACAGCTGCTAACCAAGAGGTTGGCAGTTCAAATCCGCCAGGCACTCCTTGAAAACTCTATGGGGGCAGTTCTACTCTGTCCTATAGGGTCACTATGAGTTGGAATCGAATCGATGGCAGTGGGTTTGGTTTTGGTTTTTGGATTAATGGTAGCCTCACTGGGGTGAGATGATATCTCATTGTAGTTTTGATTTGCATTTCTTTAATGGCTAATGATAGTGAGTATTTCCTCATGTATCTGTTAGCCACCTGAATGTCTTCTTTGGTGAAGTGCCTGTTCATATCTTTTACCCATTTTTTAACTGGGTTATTTGCTTTTTTGTTGTTGAGGTTTTGCGGTATCTTGTAGATTTTAGAGATTAGGCCCTGATCGGATATATCATACTCAAAATTTTTTTCCCCGGTCTATAGGTTGTCTTTTTATTTTTTGGTGAAGTCTTTTGATGAGCATAAGTGTTTGTTTTTAGGAGCTCCCAGTTATCTAGTTTCTCTTCTGGTGTTTGTACATCATTAATTATGCTTTGTATTCTGTTTATGCCATGTATTAGGGCTCCTAGCATTGTCCCTACTTTTTCTTCCATGATCTTCATTGTTTTGGATTTTATATTTAGGTCTTTGATCCATTTTGAGTTAGTTTTTTGCATGGTGTGAGGTATGGTTTTTTTTGTTTGTTTGTTTGTTTTTGCAAATGGATATCAAGTTATGCCAGCACCATTTGTTAAAGAGAGTGTCTTTTCCCCATTTAACTGACTTTGGCCCTTTGTCAAATATCAGCTGCTCATAGGTGGGTGAATTTATGTCTGGATTCTCAATTCTGTTCCATTGGTCTATGTATCTTGTTGTACCAGTACTAGGCTGTTTTAACTACCGTGGCGGTATAATAGGTTCTAAAATCAAGTTGTGTGAGGCCTCTCACTTTGTTGTTGTTCTTCAGTAATGCTTTTCTTATCCAAGGCCTCTTCCTTTTCTGTAATGAAGTTGGTGATTTTTTCCTCCATGTCATTAAAAAATGTCATTGGACTTTGGATCGTGATTGCATTGTATCTGTTGATTGCTTTGGGTAGTTTTGACATTTTCACAGTGTTAAGTCTTCCTATCCATGAGCAAGGTATGTTTTCCCACTTATGTAGGTTTCTTTCTTTTTTTTTTTTTGCAGTAGTGCCTTGGAGTTTTCTTTGTATAGCTCTTTTAAGTCTCTGGTTAGATTTATTCCTAGGTATTTTATCTTCTTGAGGGCTATTGTAATGGTATTGATTTGGTGATTTCCTCTTCGATGCTCTCTTTGTTGGTGTAGAGGAATCCAACTGATTTTTGTGTGTTTATCTTGTATTCTGATACTTTGTTGAAACCTTCTGTTAGTTCTCTTGTGGATTCTTTTGGGTTTCCTGTGTATAAGATCACATCATCTGCAAATAGGGATACTTTTACTTCTTCCTTACCAATTTGGATGCCCTTGATTTCTTTTTCTTGCATTATTGCTCTAGCTAGAACTTCCAGCACAATGTCGAATAAGAGTGGTGATAAAGGGCATCCTTGTCTGGTTCCCATTCTCAAGGGGAATGCTTTCAGACTCTCTCCATTTAGGATGATGTTGGCTGTTGGCTTTGTATAAATGCCTTTTATTATGTTGAAGAATTTTCCTTGTATTCCCATTTTGCTGAGAGTTTTTATCATGAATGGGTGTTGAACTTTGTCAAATGCCTTTTCTGCATCAATTGATAGGATCAAATGGTTCTTATCTTTTTTTTATTTACATGATCGATTACATTGATTGTTTTTCTAATATTGGACTATCCCTGCATACCTGGTATGAATCCCACTTGGTCATGGTGAATTAATTTTTTGATAAATTGTTGAATTCTGTTGGTTAGAATTTTGTTTAGGATTTTTGCATCTATGTTCATCAGGGATATTTGTCTGTAATTTTCTTTTTTTGTGGTGTCTTTACCTGATTTTGCTATCAGGGTTATACTGGCTTCATAGAATGAGTTTGGGAGTATTCCGTCCTTTTCTATGCTCTGAAATACCTTTAGTAGTAGTGGTGTTAACTCTTCTCTGAACATTTGGTAGAATTCTCCAGTGAAGCCGTCAGGGCCAGGGCTTTTTTTGTTTGTTTGGAGTTTTTAAATTACCTTTTCAGTTCTTGTTACAAGTTTATTTAGTTTTTCTACCTTTGTTTGTGTTAGTTTAGGTAGGTAGTGTGTTTCTAGAAATTTGTCCATTTCCTCTAGGCTTTCAGATTTGTTGGAGTACAATTTTCATAGTATTCTGTGATGATTCTTTTTAATTTCTGTTGGGTCTGTGGTGATATCACCCATCTTATTTCTTATTCAGGTTATCTACTTTGTCTCCTGTTTTTCTTTTGTCAGTTTGGCCAATGGTTTACTGATTTTGTTGATGTTTTCAAAGAACCAGCTTTTGGTCTTGTTAGCTCTTTCAATTGTTTTTTTGTTCTTTATTTCATTTAATTCTGCCCTAATTTTTATTATTTGCTTTCTTCTGGTGCTCCAGGGCTTCTTTTGCTCCTTTCTATTTCTTTGAGATGAAAAACTACTTAGTTTTGATCTGAATAGAAAAATAGCTCAATTTAGATTTGATCTGAATTTATTTTGCCAAAAGATCCAGTTGCACCTTGATAGTTACATTTTTACCACTGATTACTTGAACATTCTTTATACTTTTTCTATTGTGTATGTGTGTTTTAAAACTAATTTTAGCTCCTTATATGTATAATCAAACTTCGTAGTGAAGGATTTGTTATTTCTTTTGGAATTCAGAAGATCTCTACCCATATGAATTCCTTTAAATGGAAAAATATTTTTAATATTCATAAAAGTAATTTATGTTCACTGTAAGAATATAAGCAGTACAGAAACATATAGTATAAAAAGTTGAAGACTCCACTATTCTTATCTTTAAAAGATATCCCTTGTTTACTGTTTTGTGTTTATCCTTCCATATCTTTTTTCTATGCATACATGAACTTACACATATGGAAGAAAAATATGTAAAACTACATGTTCTGCCATGGAGAGATGCTCACCATAAACTATAAGGGAACAATAGCATGTTGTGATATATACTATTATCCCATTTTGTAGTGAAAAAAATATATATGTGTACATATATATGTATGTATATACATATGCATGCATATATATGAAGAGAACCATGTTTATATATGTGCGTGTATATGTATACACACATATATATTTTTTTCCTTTACAAAATGGGATAATAATATATATCGCAACATGGTTTCTTTTTTACCCCTGATTACTTGATTACTTTTTCTTTAACTGAGTAGAGATGCACGTAATTGTCCCACTTATTTTATCATTTACGCATGCTTTCTTTTTTTTTCTGCACTTAGCATAAGTTGCATGTATCGTGGCCCTTTACCTCTAAATAATGAAGCATATGTTCCTTAAGCACAGGTACCTTCTCTTACATAAGTTCAGTATAGTTTTCTACTTCAGTAAATGTAGTATTGATACAGTACTTTTATCTGATCTCCCACCTGTATTATATTTTTATTAATTGACCCCAAAATGTCTTTTATTGCATTTATTTTTGCTCCAGTAGAGGATCCAATCAAAGGTCAGGTATTTCAGTTAGCTGGCATGTCTCTTTAGTCTTCTTTAATCATGTCTTTGATGACACTGACAATTTTGAAGAATACAGTCCCCTCCCCTCTTTTTAATAGAAGTTCCCTCATTTTAGATTTGTATGATATGTTCTCAGTATTAGATTCAGTTTGTGCACTCCTAGCCAGAAAATAGTACATAAGTGATGCTGTGTTGCTCTCAGGGTATCATATCTGGAGGCACACAGTGTCTATTTGTTCTTCCTTTTTGATCTTGTGATCACATAGTCAAGGTGTTGTCTGATTTCTCCTCTATATAATTACTGTTTTTTTTCCCCTTGCAAATAATAAGCGAGCTTTGGGGAGACACTCCAAGACCTAGCATATATCCTTCTCCTCATCAAAAATTTCCCTGTATTTAGCAACCATTGATGCTTCCTGGATGAACAGACTTTATCATGATGGTTGTAAAATGATAATCTTCAAACTCCGTTACTCCTTCCACATTTACCAGTTGACATTCAGTATTCCATGTAAGCAAGATACCTCCTGTATTAGTTTCCTAGGGCTGCTGTAACAAAGTACCACAAACTGGGTGACTTTTGAGAAGAGGAATGTATTGTCTCTCAGTTTTGGAGGTCAGAAACCTGAAATCAAGGTATTGGCAGGGCCGTAATCTCTCTAAAGGCTTAGGGGAAGACCCTTCCTTGCCTCTTCCTAGCTTCTGGTGGTTTCAGGCAATCCTTGGCATCCCTTGGCTTTTAGATGCATCACTCCAATATCCGCCTCTGTTTTTATATGACTGTCTTCCCTCTGTGTGCCTCCCTGTTTTGTTTTTTTTTTGTCTCTTCTCTTTCTATAAGGACCCCAGGGATATTGGAGTAGGGATCACCCTATCCCAGTATGACCCTATGTTAACTTTACTGATTACACCTAAAAAGACCATATTTCCAAATGAGATCGCATTCACATGTACCAGGAGTTAGGACTTCAACATATCTTTTTGATGGACACAATTCAACCCATAACACCTCCTTTCTCCCTTATTTATTTACTTATTTAATGAATCTATCTGAGTCTTATTGGTATGGATTCATGAAAGCAAGACCAAACCAGTTGCCATTGAGTCAATTCCAACTTCTCATCCCTATGTGTGTCAGAGTAGCACTGTGTTCCGTAGAGTTTTCAGTGGCTGATTTTTCAGAATTGTCAAGCCTTTCTTCTGAGGTATCTTTCAGTAGACTTGAACCTCCAACCTTTCAGTTAGCAGCCGAGTGTGTTAACCATTTACACTACCCAGGGACTCATAGATTTCTATTTTTTCAACAATTTATAATTAATTACTATCCTTAATATTTTTTTTGGTTCTCAGTTTGTCCCAGATTTGTCCAGTGATAACCCTTTCACTATGGCTCCTATGTGCTTTTCTTTTTTTTAATTCTTTTTTCGTTGTTGTTGTACTTTAGATGAAGGTTTACAGAACAAACTAGTTTCCCATCAAACAGTTAGTACGCATATTGTATTATGACATTGGTTAAGAACCCCATGGCATGTCAACAGTCTCCCCTCTCAACCCTGGGTTCCCTATTACCAGCTTTCCCATCCCCTCCTGCCTTCTAGTCCTTGCGCCTAGGCCGGTGTGCCCCTTTAGTCTCGTTTTGTTTTATGGGCCTGTCCATTCTTTGGCTGAAGGGTGAACCTCAGGAGTGACTTCATTACTGAGCTGAAAGGGTGTCCAGGGGTCATAGTCTCGGGGTTTCTCCAATCTCTGTCAGGCCAGTAAGTGTGGTCTTTCTTTTTGAGTTAGAATTTTATTCCACATTTTTCTCCAGTGCTGTCCAGGACCCTCTATTGTGATCCCTGTCAGTGTAGTCAGTGGTGGTAGCTGGGCACCATCTTGTTGTACTAGTCTCAGTCTGGTAGAGGCCTTGGTAGATGTGGTCCGTTAGTCCTTTGGACTGATCTTCCCGTTGTATCTTTAGCTTTCTTCATTCTTTCTTGCTCCTGAAGGGGTGAGACCAGTGGAGTATCCTAGGTGGCTGCTCACAGGCTTTTAAGACACCAGACACTACTCACCAAAGTAGAATGTAGAGCATTCTTTTTGTAAACTATGTTATGCCAATTGACCTAGATGTTTCCTGAGACTATGGTCCCCACAGTCCTCAGCCTAGCAATTTGCTCCCTCAGGGAATTTGAATGTGTCTGTGGAGCTTCCATGACCTTGCCTTGTACAAGTTGTTCTGGCTTCCCCAGTATTGTGTACTTTCTTACCTTTCACCAAAGTCACCACTTAACCTATCGTCTATTTAGTGTTTTTCCATCCCCTTCCCGCGCCTCCCTCGTTACCATCAAAGATTGTTTCTTTTTGTGTGTAAGCCTTTTCAGTACAGTAGTGGTCTCATACTACAATACTTGTCCTTTTTTGATCGACTTATTTCACTCAGCATAATGCCCTCCAGATTCATCTATGTTATGAGATGCTTCACAGATTCATCGTTGTTCTTTATTGTTGTGTAATACTCCATTGTGTATGCTACAGTTTGTTTATCCATTCATCTGTTGATGGGCATCTGGGTTGTTTCCATGTTTTTGCTATTGTGAACAATGCTGCAATGATCCTATGTTTTTTTGACATGCCCCCATCATTTTTTCTTTTTTCATTTCTTTTTTTTGAGCACATCCTTCCTTTCTGGCATAACCAGGCTTTTTTGTACCTACTCTGCCCCTTCTCTGAAATCAGCCATTTCTTCCTTGTTCCCATTAGTACCACTTTCTTTTCAAAGTATGTAGTATTCAACTGAATAAGTATAAAACCAAACCAAACCCAGTGCAGTCGATTCTGACTCATAGCAACCCTATAGGACAGAGTAGAACTGCCTTGTAGAGTTTCCAAGGAGTGCCTGGCAGATTCGAACTGCTGATCTCTTGGTTAGTAGCTGTAGCACTTAATCACTACACCACCAGGGTCTCCCTGAATAAGTACAGCATAATTTATTTAAGCCTTTCACTATGGTTGGATAATTTAGGTCGTTCATAAACTTTTCATTAATATAAATGTAATTCGGTCCTCTAGTTGCTCCTAAAGTGGATTGCTGTTTGTAAAACCAATGAATTCTGCATAAGTAGTGTTTGTAGAGCCAAATATACCTGACGGGAGCTATTCCCATGAGTTGATACTCATTGGGGGTTTAAAGAAGTTTTGTGTGTGTGTGGTGAAGATTTTCTGTTGGCTAGGAGTGGAGGGATAAAGAAGGTAAGAATAATGGACAGGGAATGCATTTGGAAAATGCTGTATATCATTATCACAGGACTACATTGAAATTTTGTGCCCCAAATTTCAGCAATATCAAAGAGATAAAAGAGCAGAAATTATAAATCAAATGTAGATTTTCCATTTGATTAAGGAAGGACAGTTCAGATAGAGGGAGCAGGAAGATGGAAGAATTGTAAGGACACTTTTTTTTTGTATTTTTCAATGCACGAATATTACTATCAGGCTTAAATTATGAGATCCAAACCAAAACCAAACCCATTGCCATCGAGTCAATTTGATTCCTACTCATAACACCCCTATAGGGTTTCTGAGGCTGTAATCTTTACAGAAGCAGATTGTCCCATCTTCCTCCCACAGAGCGGCTGGTGGATTCAAACCGTGAACTTTTGGTCAGCAGCTGAGCACTTAACCATTGCACCACCAGGGCTCCTAGATTATGGGATAATGACTCATAATCTGAAGGCCACAGAACCTGTATATCAGTGAAGTTGCATGGGTAGTTTTGAAATTGCTTGATCCTTTGAGGTTTGGAACCTATATTGAGTCCAGTGACTTATTTTTCTCCTTGATCCCTTCTCTAATAAACACTAGTACTATGGGTAGAAGCTAGAAGAGCTGATAAATAACCTTGAAACCAATTAATAAGTGGAACTACTCCATAAACACTTGGATGAAATGGGTGGGTGTGAACTTGAGGGAAGAAGGTATGTACAGTTGTTGCACTTTTAGAAAGTGAATTGCACTTTTGTGAATATGGCTGAGATAAAGCAGATTACTTTTTGGTGACTAACTGATGTTAATGAATTGTGAAAGAACATGGGACTAGATAGCCAGACTGTTATGTAGAACATGGCCGTTGGTAAATATCAATACATATTCTTGAAATAAGGAATGGCTTTCCCTAATACTCAGGTCGAAAGCAAAATGCCCTCCTGGTTCCAGTGAGGGAAACTGATATAATTTTCTTTTCCCAAATTCTCAGGTGGCAAGTATAGCTCATGCTTCATCATTTAGAGTGAATTCATTATTAAGCTATTAGAACGTTAGTTATAACATGACCCAGCCTTTATTCTTTTTCAAACAAAGTGCACTTTGGAAGCAAAAAAAAATGGCTCAAGGTGAATGGTAAATCAAGGTGAATACTTCTCAACTCCATGCTAATACTTCACTGATACGAACCATACCCTTGGAAGGAGTTGCAACCACCCCCTAGACTGTATTGTAGGATAAATAATTATATGCTAGGCTCACTCTCTCCATGTACAGAAAAGAAAATCTTTTAATTTCTGTGCCTTGGCTATTTGATGAAGTTCCCCAAATCTTTAGGTGAGAAAATGGACTTTGGAAAAAAACTGCCTTGAGTCTGACCTCTGCCATTCACTAGCTGTGCAACTTTTGAAAAGTACTTCAACCTTTCTGTGATACAGTCTCCTCATCTATAATATAGGGACAAGGACTTCCAGTGTGGATAAGATGGCATAGAATCATCTTTCCCTTCTCCTGCCTGCTAAGTACAACTTTAATCCAGGAAAATAATACAAGAGGCAACCAAAAGAGAAGTCTGAATGGTGGCAAGGGGAAGGCAAATTGGTTTGAGATTTGAGGACTGGAGAAATAATATAGTGTCCCTCTAACCAACAGAAGAAGGCAACTCAGGCCCAGCATTTCCCAGCTCCTAATCTAGCAACAGAGGGAAGTTCAGGTAGGGTCATTCCTCTTTCATATTGAATAGAAGTCTCACTGACAAGATCAGGCAATCCCAGAAGCCAAAGCAATGGGGATGTATTAATTGGCATTCCTGCTGAAAATAAGCAGCCGGGAGTAGTGCTGTCCTCCCCTCTGGGCCTGGTATTCTACTCTTCCACTGAGAAATATTGGGACAGAAGGCCACAACAAGAGAGGCCCCAGCACCACAAGTGGCCCAGCTCAGGAAGCTTCTTTATCCCTGTAGGCTAGGGACCTTTCTCTACTGCCCAGGGGGCAATGGTAGATGAGTGGCACTGGCAAGAGGGACCTCACCATAGCAAGCAACCAGGCCTGGACCCTTTTGAAATCATGGATGTGAGACTCCCCACTCCCAAAGTAATAAAAAAAACTTACTGGATGAGCTCATTAGTAGAGTGGAAATGACAGAGGGTAGAATCAGTGAACTTAAAGTTAAAACAATAGATGTTAAGTTACCCAATCTGAAAACAGAAAATAGAATGAAAAAAGGAACAGAGCCTCAGGGACTTGTGGGACAATTACAAAAGATCCAACATTCATATCATGTATCATTGGATTCCCAGAAGGAGAGGAGAAAGAGAGTGTGGCTGAATGAATATTCACATAAATAATGACTGAGCCCCCCTCTCCGCAAATAAAACCAATTGCTGTCAAGTTAATTCCAATTTATGGCAACCCCAGGTGTTGCAGAATAGAACTGCACTCCATAGGGTTTCATGGCCGTGATTTTTCAGAAGTAGATTATCAGGCCTTTCATCTAAGGCTCTTCTGGGTGGGTTTGAACTGCCAAGCTTTTGATTGGTAGTTGAGTGCTTACCTAATTGTGCCACCCAAGGACTCTAATGGTGGCTAAAATTTTCTACATTTTGGCTAAAAACAAAAACCTATAAATTCAAGAAGCTGAGTCAACCCAAATAGTATAAACTCAAAGACATACATGCGAACACCTTATAATTAAACTTCTGAAAACTAAAACAGGGATAATAAACTTTGGATTGGAATGAGGATTAATTGGTATGGTTCATGTAAAGTGCCAGGGACATAGCAGGTACTCAAAATATGTGAGCTGTCATTATGAGCTGCTTTCTTATTGTTTCAATAGGTATTTAAGACATGGTCCTTGAATCTCTTATTAAGAAGATTGTACCATATCGTTATGTCTAGAAGCAGAGACTTCTTTATACATATCTCATAGATTCCATAACCTTTCAGAATTTGGGCGTCCAGTTTCTGTTTTGGGGAAGAAAGCTGTGGTAGGAAAATAATAAGGTAGGTAACCCTTGGGACCCAGTCAGGAACCTAGCAGGAAAGATATGGCACACTTAAATGGGGCAGTTGAGGAAAGTTTATTAAAGGTACTGTTAGCAAAGGGGTGGACAGGGTTAAGGCAGTCCAATAAAGGATGGTATAAGACACTAGGACTAGAAAGAGTGGGGAGCCTATAGGCCCAAAGGGGCAAGAGAACTGCACAGTTACTAGAATCCATAAAAAGTTGTGTAAGAGGACTGTCTGACAGAAGGTATGACCTTTGTTAGAAGGACTTAGACAACCCACAGTGATGCAGCAGACAGGGAACTTGGGAAATAAATATCCTGATTTCACTGTGCTATCCTTTGACCTTTTGCCAGTATCTCCCATTGGCCCAACCTAACAGGAAGCCAGAAGACAAGGTAACCTGTTGATACAGCTCTTGAAGCTCAGTTTACCAGGCCGCAGAGTAGGATGGAGAAGGGTGAAAAATGGATCTGGAGAGACAAATTGAAAATAGCTAACACAGAAAGGTTGAGTCAGCAGAATTAGAGAACAACATCTTGAGGAGAGGGAGGGTGGAGTGAGAAGGGAGATTATTTTTGTATAGATCACTTTTGAGGAGGGTGTCCTGATTGCTTTGAACTTACAGAGGCCATGAGGCACCACAATGGTCCTGGATTGTGGTGGCTAACTGGAGGTGAGAGAAGGGATCAGAAGAGGAGGTGGGAAAGATCAAAAACAACTTGGCATACTTGACAATTTGCCTCTAGCCCTAAAAAAGCCCTAGTGGTCATTAAAACCTGTCTCCCTCATTTCCTTTGGCATCTTAACTGATTAAAAAAAAAAAAAAAACCATTGCCCTGGAGTTGATTCCAACTCATAGCAACCCCATAGGACAGAGTAGACCTGCCCCATGGGGTTTCCAGGGAGTGCCTGGTGAATTCAAACTGCCAACCTTTTGGTTAGCAGTTGTAGCTCTTAACCACTACGCCACCATCTTAACTAATATGGCATATAAAATTAGTGAAAATAACCATCTGAACCTTGGCTCAAAGCTTTCCAAGCTCAGCACTATCATAGGAATGATGAATGTCTTGACTTTTAGCGTTTTGAAAAGATAAGTCTGTCTGCCAAAGCAACTTAGGAGCATAGACTTCCAACCAACTGTTTTAAAGCAGTAATTTCATCTATACAAATATTGTTAGAATTCGGACTTTGTTTAATACACCTAAATGCAGTCACTTGAATATTGATAGTTATCTTAATAGTCAAGTGATTAGAATCTCATTATGGCCATATAAAAGACAATTTCGCTTATGGGTATTACTCACCATTACCTGATTCTGAAGCCACATTTGTAATCATCATTAAGCTAAAAAGCCGCATGATTGACTGCTGCATGCCCTGTGGTATCTCTTGAAATCTAATATTCTAATACAGAAACTGTTGTTGTTGTTAGCTGTCATTGAGTCGGCCCTTGAGCTATGGTGATCCCATGTGTAACAGAGTAGAACTGCTCCATAGAATATTCTCGACTGTAAGCTCTGCAGAAGATAGGCCTGGCTATCTACTTCCATTAAGATTACAGCTAAGAAGATGCTATGGAGCAGCTCTACTCTGTAACACATGGAGTCACCATGAGTTGGAATTGACTTGATGGCAAATAACAATTTTTACAGAAGCAGCTCACCAGGCCTTTCTTCTGCAGAGCCGCTGAGTGGGTTTGAACCACCAACCTTTAAGTTAGCAGCCAGTCACAAACTGTTTCTGCCAGTGGGGCTCCTATTATGACAGAGGTACCTGAAACTCAAGGCAGCTTAAGTATTTTTGAGTATCTCTCCCCTAATAGCATATTAAAAAGGTACAAGTTTTAGCTACTAATAGAAAACTGGACCCTAATCAGTTTTGGCTTTCCCTACAGCTCAGGTTTCCTATCCTAAGTATAATCTCCTTTGGCTATGCATGGTTCTGTCTGTCTCATCAATGTTTTCGTATAAATCATGTCTAAGGCCACATTGTTAGTTTCACGATTTTAAATAAGAAATAGCTTTCCTGTTTTCACTCCCCCTTTTAAAGGGGGAGGGGAATGTTTTCCCTCAGGTTTTGTTTTTTATTTTATGGTCAATGCCAGGGAAAAAAAAGAGGCATCAAAAGTTTTATGAATTTTGTTATGGCCACACTATTCAACATGAATAAACTCGTATTTTATAATGGGCAGTCAAATACAAATAGAATTTCTGCAATGAATGGAAGCTGCAAAGCAGAGCAAAATATGGGAATTTTTACCCAGTTTCTTGGAATTAAGTTTAGGATGAAAAACAGAATGCACTTATACTCCACGATGCCTGTCGTTTCCTGTTTACAAACAAGCTCTCCAACAGGAAATAGACTTTCTTATTATTGAATTCTTAAAATCTTTCTTTATCAATGATATGCTTGATGAGGAAGCTGGTGTTACAGCCACTTTGGAAAGCAATTTGGGTATTTCTTAGTAGGTTTATTTACCTAAGAGGCAAGTGCAACGTATGTCTATATAAAAACATGTATGTGAGTGTTTATAGCAGCTCTATTTGTAATCACGAAAAGTAGAAACAACCCAAATGGCCATCAGTTGGTGAACGGATAAACAAACTCTAATTTGTCCACCCACACAATGGAATACAACTCATCAATACAAGGGAGACTATTGATAAATGCAACAACATGAATGAATCTCAAATGTGTATTGCTAAGTGAAAGACACCAGACTGAAAGTACTACCCGCTAATATGATTCCGCTTATATGACATTCTGAAAAATGAAAAACTATATAAGGAGGTAAA
Source organism: Loxodonta africana (assembly GCF_030014295.1). NCBI lineage: Eukaryota > Metazoa > Chordata > Mammalia > Proboscidea > Elephantidae > Loxodonta > Loxodonta africana. The sequence goes on from NC_087369.1 coordinate 129,635,509, forward strand.
ATCAGGCCAGTGGTTGCCAGAGTCGGGGGTGGGGAGGTGTTGACTGCAAAAGAGCACAAGGGGACATTTTTTGTTGTAGTGGTTACTGGTTGTATGTATTTGTCAAAATTCATAAAATTGTGCACCAAAAGGGTGAATTTTACTGTATTTTAATATATGTGATTTTAATAAAATACATTGTAAGATATTAAATTAAGCAATACAAAAAAAAGCATTACAGCTAGCAGTTATTCAGAGCTGATTAAACATCTTGTGAAACGTCCAAGCCCTTTGCTTCTCCTCTGGTGCACATTTTGGCTGTTACCTGGAATAGTCACACTTCTACCAAAGAGTGATGGAGGCTAAAATGAGAAAGATGTAAACCTTAAATCAATTAGATATTTATTAATTTTGGAAAGTATCGAGGTAAATATAGTAAAACCAAGGTCTAAAATTGTATTTGGGGGCATGCTATGAATGAATTATCCCTAGAGGTTCTCAAACACTAGAGCCTCAAAGAGATTTTGTGAATGTGAATTATATCCGTTGATATTTACTGAATTAGAAATTAAAAGAAAAATTTTAAAAATATTTATTTCTTAATTCATTTTAAAAGAAAAATAACAAACCAATTACCTGTTAACATAATAACACATATTTACAGAAAAAGTAACTATATTTTTAAAACTAAAAAATAATGGTGAGAAGGGTAGCATTATTTTATTTTTGCAAATCTCTTTGTCTGGCTTTGTTGGAGACACCTGGATTCTCAGAGCTGCTCTGTATTCAATCTGTTGTGATATCCTGTTCCACAATAAATTTGTAAGTGAATGAGTATTATCATGAAAATAGTTTTGACCTCACGGACCCCCAAGAGTCCCGGTATCACACTGTGAGAACAGTCATGCTGTTAAGCCAGGAACTGTGCTTAATGCTTTGCATACATTATTATTATTCTCATGCTATAAATGAGAAAGCAGAGGTTTAGGGCGATTAAGAAGTACAGGTCACACAGGTAGTAAATGGCAGAGTTAAGATTGAAAGCTCTAAAGCAGGCTCTTTTTTTCACTGTAACTCTCACCCCATTTTTACTGAAAATTGAAGTGTGGTCACATAACCTGTTCCCATCCAGTAGTTGAAAGAAATAGGACTTTGTATAACTGAAGCAACTAGAAATTTTATGTAATGATTGTTTTATTTCATGCATTTGGAATTTATTCCTGATAAAATCGAAAGGGATTAAAGACTCTGAGGAAGGGCATGTATTAATGCTAATAGAAGTGCATTCCAAACTCTCAAAATCCTTCCTTTCCTTGTCTTTTCAAATCCTGCACTCAAGTACCCTCCTAACACCTTTTTATCCCTCAGTATCTCTTGCAGGAAGGGATCGATAAAACTAATTCTCACTTAGGTGTTAGGGATTTAATGATACCCCTCTTGTGGAGTATTTTTACTAGCTGGGGGTGGGGAATGGATCTTGTTCATCTTTGTAACCCCAGCAACCTGAACACTGGCTGGAACAGCCAGTGTTCAATAAATATTGGTTGCCTTTATAGAATAATGGGAAGTAAAAAGCCAAAGAGGGAGTTCTTGAAACCAAAGAAAGAAAGGGGGGAATTTCAGTCATTAGTGCGGGAAATATATTTATTGGACTCACCAAATCACAGCACACAGAACACTGTATACCTAACTGCATGGAAAAAAACAACATTTGCTTTAATATAAATGCCCTGTACATTCAATTTTGATTTGATTATTCTAGAAAATCTAGAAGGTTTTTATGTTAATATTGCCTATTTGATATTAACCTTTTAAATATTAAAATCAGCTGTTAATTAGCAGCATTAAAACTAACATTTTTCTTGCTACATTATTTTTATGCTGTTGTTTTTCCTCATGGGTGTTGAGGGGACGAAGAATGTAACTCCATTTCAACTGACAGCCGTGTTGTTAATTATATCTCATTGATGAATTATCTTTATTGCAGTTTACGTAGTGTTTTAGTTAGCTAGTGCTACTGTAACAAATAACACAGGTAGGTGCCTTTAAAGAACCAAAGTTTATTTTCTCACAGTTCTGGAGGCTAAAAGTCCAAATCAGGGTCTCAGTCATGTCAATTCCTTCCTTGTAGATAATCTCAAATATTCCTTGGTTCTTTGGCTTGTAGACAATCCTCACATGGCATTTTTCTTTCCCCTTTTCTTTCTTTCTTCTCTTTGTCCAATCTGTTCTTTGTAACTCACAGTGATTAAGTTTAGGTCACACCACCCTCATTAACATAACAAAGAAAACCCTATTTCCAAACAGGATTACATCCACAGGTATAGGAGTTAGGATTCCAACACATATGTCGTGGGGACACAATTCAATCCATAACATGTGCTAATCAAAAGAAAGCTCCCAGTCATCTTTTCCATTGTTCCATTTGGAAGTTTGACCTAATATAAGAGGAAAGAGGCCTAGTTATTGTGGAAAGGATCAGAATTGGGGAATGGTTCATAATATGTACGCTCTAAGTATAAACTAATCTCTGGCTGATATCAATATCTATTTTGTCCCTGGACAAATCATGTTTACATTACATACAGTTTTTTAAACCTGCAGAGGAATAATGCAAATTATAATTATGTGTGGTGATTAAGGAAATGTGTTTTTAATTTAAAATTTGAAAATATCCATGTTAAAATAGCTTCCAGCCAGAACTCATCCTAAAAATGCTGATGGAGATTGGCTCATAATTCATGCAATATTATTACATCTTTGTTGCGGTGTTCACAGTTCTTTCTAACTTTCTCTTCCATAATTCTAAGCATAATATTGAGTCTGTCCATCTATAAATAATGACTGATACAGAAGGTTATTAAATTTTGTCTTCTTGGTGTGGCTGCTCTCTAGAATAATGAAAAATATTAATTTCCTATCAACCTCTAGGATAGGTGGCTGTTACTATAAAATCTAAGGAACAACTTGTCCTACCCCACATGCTTGTCAGTAAAAGATCAGCCTCAGAGGAGTTCAGCTATTAATTATACAAATTCTTGAGTATTTGGAATTGAATACCACTGGCAGTTACTTTCTATGCATATGAATATCATATTTACACTCTGGAGCTCGGGTCTCTTATTAAGATGGGGAAAAGGAACCATGTTACAATTTCTAGAATTACCCTGGGTAAAGTTGTTTCTATATCATAGAGAATATTTAAATGTGATTGTGACTTTTTTTCCCTCATCACTGTAGTATATTTTGATGCTGAAGATTTTACTGAGCTAGTTAGATTTTGACAAGTAATGTAGGTTGCAGTAATAGCACACTGAATTTTTCTAAGAGTGTTTCTCACTCAGCAAATAAAGATGGCTGGTATTTTATGGGCACTTCTCCAACTACTTACTTTTCCCCTGAAGCCCACTTTAGGGTGAAAGGGGGTGAAACATTTCTTCCTCACTCCTCTGATGTTTCCTACCGTGTAGAGGGATTGTCATTAGTGTAGTGCACTTGGCCTCTCTCCATTCTTCAGTACTGTGCCCACCAGAGATAGAGTGACATGTATGGTTAATGAGTTTGAGAGCAGAAACTGGGTTTGCATAGCCTCTCCCTTCCTCTTAGAAATGAGCTATGTCTTCTTTTGCTCCTATAAGGGAATGACTGTCCATGCCCCTCATTCCTGCTCCCATACAACATTGCCTCTGAATGAGTGGATATCTCTGCTAATCCTGAGATTCAGTATCAGTAAACCCTCTTGACCAAAATTATAAGCTACATCCTCCAGCCTAGCATTACCGGTAATAAAGGCTCATCGTTTTGCCTTATTTCACAATTGATTCAGAATTCAGGCAGAGAAAAAGGTAACCTTTTTAACATGCCAACACCAATCTCTATCATCTACCTACTGAGCCATTTTTTCCAGTGCAAACTCTTCTCCCATTTATTGGTTCATTTATCTTCCATTCTCTTTATACCTGCCCACCAAGCCATATACCATCTAGAAGAACTCCAGTTATCACTATGATGTACTTTCTTACATGACTTCCTCCTCTAGATGGCTCTGGGTTCATATCTCTCTAAAGAATGCCCTGATAGAAGAGTTTTGTTAGTTGTCATTGAGTCAGTTACAACTCATGGCAATCCCATGTGTCACAGAGTACTGCTACATAGGGTTTTTTTGGCTGTAATCTTAACAGAAGGCGATCACCGGTCCTTTTCTTCTTTGGGACTGTTAGGTGGCTTCAAACCTCCAACCATTAGGTTAGTAGTCAAGTGCAAACCATTGGCGCCACCTAGGGACCTTGATAGAGGAGTACATGCACACAGATTGCCCAAACCAGTGGATATAACCTGGCCAGAGTAGATTCACCAAGGCACTGTGAATTTCGGGGATGGCAAAAAGGTATTGTGTGATAGCTTCAGATACCAAAATTCAAATCCAACAAGTGTTACTTCTGTTCCCTAACATGTGCATGACTGAACTAAATATGGTGGGGTCTATGAAGATGCTGGGCTACTTAGGAGCAGTGTGTTCAATCACATAATCTTGAAATCATCTTAAAGCCAACCCAGAGTTTAGAGTATGGATCAGGGATACAAAAAAAAAAAAGGCCAGACATTCACAATGTATGCAGAGGGCTCTCAGGGCCTAAAACGTCAACTCTGGATGATATAGCTTGGGGTATATCGTCTGAGGATTAGTTTTAAGCATAAAATATTAGAATGAAAAGAAACCTTAGAGATTATCTACACCAGCTTCCCATACCCCTTACAGGTGGCCATACAGTCTCAACTTCAGTATCCCTAGTGATGATAAGCTAGCTCCATCAACAGGGCAGCTTTTTGTGTGTTTATAAAACATTTCTATAAAACTGCATGCTATTTGTGTTTATATTTTATGTGTGATTTAAATGTTTATTTCTGAAAGCATCTCCCCCCCGCCCAGTTCTTTTAAATACTGGGCAGAGCTCATATTACCAGGGCAACAGAAAATGTGGCTGAACCAGTTGGTTACCAAAGGGGCCCGTAAAAGATGAGGATTTACATGAAATGTCAACCGAAAATAAAGAAGAAATAATAGAGGACTTCTTTAGTAACTTGTAGGGAGTATACTTCTTGCTAGTGTTAAGCATTGGCTATGTGGCTAGCAAAAGCAACCTAATTGCATGCTTGAGGAGGAAGTGAAAGGCTTTGCAAAACGTCTCTCTGGACTCCATATTATCAGAGAAAATGAAAAGTATCCAGATAAAATTGAGGCGATATCATTAAAAGAGATATGTAATATATCTAATAGGTGTAAGGCTCTTTACCCAGAGGATGATGCTTGACCTATTGAAGAAGCAACAGCATCCCAGGATTCATGGGACAAAGATGTCATGGTTAAAGGTGTCAAAGTCAGAGTCATGGTGAGGAGTGGGAGGAAAGTACACAGAAAAGGAAGAGGAGAAGAATCACTGTATTTCTGTAGAGATATAGATGTTTTAACCAAACCAAACCAAACCTGTTGCCGTCGAGTCAATTCCAACTCATAGCAACCCTATAGAACAGAGTAGAACTGCTCCATAGGGTTTCCAAAGAGTGGCTGGTGGATTTGAACTGCCGGCCTTTTGGTCAGCAGCCAAGCTCTTAACCATATTACCACCAGGGCTCCATAGATGATACAGCTGTATATAAAACAGATAATAATAGATATGTGGCTCTTATTACAATGGAATGAACCAGATCATCTTTACAAGTGTGAAATAACTTGGGGAATCCCTGAACACTATCAGAAACAGGGAAATGTGCTACAGACTCTCAGGGGAGCCAAGTCTTGGTGATTAGGATTGCCCATTGAAGGTATGGAGAAAGTTGGGAATAACTCAGATATGGCTATCCTGAAAGTGTGCCATCTTCCAGGAGCACTTATCCAGGATGTGTCATGGAACCTGCAAAGACTTAAGCAAAGCTGTTCACTATTACCAGTTCCTGCTGATTTTTATGACATCACCAGAAGACCAGGGAGCTATCTTTAAAGATTGTAAAATTTGGGGCAGGAAATTGAAGGACCTGGGAACACAGATGTTGTTTTTATTTTCTCTTTGTTTCTTTCAAAGGTTAGGCCTTTGGAAGAAGAATAAACAGGACCTGGAAAGTGACTGCCTGATTATGCAGATGGTGCCAAATAACAGAGAAAAATGCCCAGATAAACTTCTTAAATTCAGTTACAGTGGAGAATAGCAGGTATGACAGGAGGAAAAAAAATCAAAGTGTAGGAGTTACCTGGTGGTTAACATGAAAAAGCAATTGGGGAGAGGACTAGTAGTAATACTTTTGTCTACAAATGGTTGTATACTAATGCCCAGAGACAGTATGGGTAATAAAGAAAAGTGAAATTTGTATTAGGATTCAGGACGTTGAACATGAGCTTATCAGTGTCACTGAGACCTGACAGACTGGAACTTCTGGCTAGAAATTGGAGTGGATAGGTAATGGGAAGACGTACTGTGAGAGGACTCAGAGTACAACTATATCTATACACACTTGTCTAAAAATTCATGAATTGTGGGGCTGGGGGGGTGGGAGCATGCTGGCATTCTGTGGTCAGTACCACCAGTTGTCCTTGAAAATATATACAGTATAGACATGTGTTTGAGGAGAGTCATCAGGATGAAGAGACTCAAATTACTGTCTTAAGAGGATTAGGTGAAGGAACTAGGAATGGGGAAATATGAAGAGATCAGAGTTGAATCCCAGCTCCACCATGTACTGTCTTTGTGGCTTGGGCATGGGGCTTCATTCAACTCAGTGAATGTTTATTTATTCATTTATTTTTGTTTTTTTTAAATTGTACTTTAGATGAAGGTTTACAGAACAAACTAGCTTCTCATTAAACAGGAGTACACATACTGTTTTATGACATTGGTTAACAACCTCACGACATGTCAACACTCTCCCTTCTTGACTTTGGGTTCCCTATAACCAGCTTTCCTGTCTTGGGCTGGTGTGCCCCTTTAGTCTCATTTTGTTTTATGGGCCTGTCTAATCTTGGGATGAAGGGTGAGCCTCAGGAATGACTTCATTACTGAGCTAAAGGGGTGTCTGGGGGCAATACTCTTGGGGTTTCTCCAGACTCTGTCATGCCAGCAAGCCTGGTCTTTCTTTTTGAGTTAGAATTTTGTTCTATATTTTTCTACAGCTCTGTCCAGGACCCTCTATTGTGATCCCTGTCAGAGCAGTCAGTGGTGGTAGCTGGGCACCATCTAGTTGTACTGGACTCAGTCTGATGGAGACCTTGGTAGTTGTGGTCTATTATTAGTCCTTTGGACTAATCTTTCCCTGGTATCTTTACTTTTCTTCATTCTCACTTGCTTCTGAAGGAGTGAGACGAGTGGAGTATCTTAGATGGCCGCTCACAGGCTTTTCTTTTCACAGACTCTACTCACCAATGAATGTTTATTTTAACCCCTGTTATGTATCAGGCACTGTGCTAAGCGTTGAGGATATAGTAGTGACATAAGTAGGCACAGTCCCTGCCTTCATGGAGCTTTAGTTTCCTCATCAGTAAAATGGGGATAATAATAGCACCTACCTCATAAGATTGTTGTGAGTCTTAAGTGAGATGATGCATGATGCATGTGGAGAGTTTAGCTCAGTGCACAGTGCTGGGGCTTAGTAGATGTGTAAGAAATGGTAACCCCGTGTACATATAGGGGTGCATGAATGTTTTACTTATCTTCAGATACTCAAAGAAATGTCATATAGAAGAGGGGATAGACTTTTTTGAATGTTAGAACTAGAAGGGATGGATGAAAACCTTGGGGAAGGGCAAATTAGTGCTCATTATATGCAAGATGTTTGAAATAGAGGTGACCAAAGATAGAATGGATTGCTTCAGCAGCTCAGAATTTCCCCACTCTGAGAAATAGTAAAGCATAGTGTCTTAGTTATCTAGTGCTACTATAACAGAAATACCACAAGTGGATGGTCTCAACGAAGAGAAATTTATTCTCTCACAGTCTAGCAGGCTGCAAGTCCAAATTAAAGGCATCGGCCCCGGGAGAAGGCTTTCTTGCTCTGTCGGCTCTGGAGGAAGTTCCTTGTCATCAGTCTTCCCCTGGTCGAGGAGTTTCTCAGGCACGGGGACCCTGGGTCCAAAGGATGTGCTCTGCTCCCGGTGCTGCTTTCTTGGTGGTATGAGGTCCCCAACTCTCTGCTTGCTTCCCTTTCCTTTTATCTCTTGTAAGATAAAAGGTGGTACAGGCCACACCCCAGGGAAACTCCCTTTACATTGGTTCAGGGATGTGACCTGAGCACCCTAATTCTCTTTAACCACAAGCAGAGATTATGATTTATAACACATAGGAAGGTGGCATAGTGGTTAAGCGCTATGGCTGCTAACCAAGATGTTGGCAGTTCAAATCCACCAGGTACTCCTTGGAAACTCTATGGGGCAGTTCTACTCTGTCCTATAGGGTCTCTTTGAGTTGGAATCGACTCCACGGCAGTGGGTAACACATAGGAAATTCACAAAATGGAGGACAACCATACAATACTGGGAATCATGGCCTAACTAAGTTGACAGATATTTTGGGGAGATACAATTCAATCCATGACATTCCACCCTTTGGCCCCCGAAATTCATGTCCTTGTCATATGCAAAACATATTCACCCCATCATGTAGCAAAAGTCTTAATTCAACTCTAAGTCCAAAATCCGAAAATTCCTCTTCGTTTGTGAAATCAAGAATGCAAGTTATCTGCTTCCAAAGTACAATGGCAGAACAGGCACAAGGTAGACATTTCCATTACAAATAGGAGAAATTGGAGGGAAAGAAGGCATAACAGGCACCAAGCAAGTCAGCAGAACACATTATATTAGCCCTCAAGGCTTTAAACATAATCTTCTCTTTTCTGAGACCATTTACACAATAGCCCTGCCCTCCAGACTCTAGGTATTGGCCACACTCTTTGGATTCTTAGTGGAGGGTCCTGGCCCTGGGCTTCAGCTCTGTCTTTCAGGCCCACTGGGATGGCAACTCTGTTCCCTTGGCTTTAGGCACACCATTCTCCTAGTCCATCTGAGTCGTGGCTCCACCCTTAGAAACACCAGAGGCCATGGCTCCACCATTTGAAACCCCAGAGGTCATGGCCATACCTTCTGAGACTGAGACAGCTGCACTTCCTGTTTTCCTTCACTTCTCGGCCTTCAGGCTTCATGCCCACACCTGCCCTGCTGGGGCAAGTGTTCCAAAGTTCAGTAACTCCACCGATAAGTGCCTGAAGGCACCCTACTCCTGGTACCAAATTCTGTCTTAGTTATCTGGTGCTGCTATAAGAGAAATTCAACAAATAGATGGCCTCAACAAAGAGAATTTTATTCTCTCACAGCCCAGCAGGCTACAAGTCCAAATTCAAGGCATCAGCTCCGGGGGAAGGGTTTCTCTGTCAGCTCTGGAGGAAGTTCCTTGTCATCAATCTTCCCCTGGTTGAGCTTCTCAGGCAACGGACCCCAGGTCCAAAGGACACACTCTGCTCCTAGCACTACTTTCTTGGTGGTATGAGGTCCCCAACTCTCTGCTTGCTTCCCTTTCTTTTCATCTCTTGCATGGTAAAAGGTGGTACATGCTACACCCCAGGGAAACTCCCTTTACATTGGATCAGGAATGTCACCTGAGCAAGAGTGTTACGTCCCACCCTAATCCTCTTTAATTACAGGCAGAGATTATGATTTACAACACATAGGAAAATCACAACATGGAGGACAACCACACAATACTGGGAATCATGGCCTAACCAAGTTGACACATATTTTTCGGGGATACAGTTCGGCCCATGACACATAGAGTAAATAGCATCCTGGAAAATATGTGTCCTGTCTTAATTCTCGGTTGTGTGGTCCCGATGTTTTCTTAGCATTCCTTGCCTGTGCACACTGCAGAGTGCCTTCAGATGCAGATAAACTGATGGACTTTCTTCTGGTTTTCTCAGTCCAGATGTTGCCTGATGGAGTTTCCTTTTGACACTTGGATACAAGGCCAGGACTAGGGTGAGGCAAAAGGCACCCAGGGCGCAAAATTTAAGGAGGCACTTACTCTCAGGATAATGCAAGTTTAGGGTCGACAATTGCATGACCCTGAGAGTGAGTGCCTCCTTAAATTTTGCAGCTTAGGTGTTTTTCTTGCCTCACTCTATTCCTGGTCCTCCTGAGATATTAGGACAGTAAGGAGGGATGGGGATGGTTGGGAGTTCTTTCAAACAGAGATGTCATCAACTTCCTCAGGTTTGGGTACCTTGCTTGCCAGCTACGGTACCCCCAAAACCTGGTTTTCCCTGGGGATTGGTGAGCTAGAGGCATCTCTTATTCTTGGGGGCCCTACCTTGTTCATCTGCTGTTCAGGGGCCAGTGCTGGCAGGACATAGGGCACACAGCTTTCTGCACCTGGCACAAACTCTCAGTACCAGGGAAGTCTCAGGGGAACACTCCCTGAAATAAACTTTTAAAAAAGATATGTTTCTGGCTTTTTTCTCTCGCCCTGTAGGCATGTGTATATCTGTCTCTGCCACCAGAAAGACGTCTAATCTAGAGTTTTACAGTTTTCATCTCCTCATCCATCTGTAAGAATCGTGTCTTCCCCACCCCTTTTTGTTAACCTTCAGCTGAAGATCTGGTACTAAATTCTTTGGCTCCTTTGTCTAGCTGCCTGGGATCTGGGATGGCGGCACCCAGGCTCTAGAGTCCTACCCAGAACACCGTTATCAGGACTTCAAGAAACTAGAGAGCTCGCTGAGGCCCCTCTCTGGGAAGAAGAGTCCTAATAATAGCTGGTATGGGAGGGAGGGGCATCTGGAAATCTCTCTTACACATAACTTGGCTTACCTCTACATCTCTGGTGTGCTAGGCAGGGGAAGGTGCCGCCCACACACCCTAGAGTGCTTGGCCTGTGGAAGCCTGCTCCATCCTAGGAACCAAGTCTTGGGGTTATCAGGCTGCCCTAGTTAGAATACTATTAACTTCCTTATTTTTCCCTATGTCCTCTGGAGGATTTGTAGGGGTTCCAAAGATTTTACTAGGAGGAATATACTGAGGATCTGGAGTGGCGCTCATAGAGGGAGGTACTCATCTCATACCCCCTCCCTCCATCCTTTCAAGATCATCTATTGTCAGTGGGCCTAGTTGCATCAGAACTATAAGAACTTTTTGGGTAAATGGTGAAGATGATTTGAGGACCATTGGTCAGGCCATAAGATTAATACTGCTGATCAAAGAGAGAACACAAAAGATGTCCTCTTCTCCCCACCTTCTCGGGAAGAGGGTCATGGTGTCAAAACTGAGAAACGATTTTACCGAGAGGTAGATGAGAAATGAGAGGTCTGGACTATATCCTGGTTGACTGGTTCATTTTCAGGAAGAGCACTTTTGAGTAAAACATAAAGTAGGTAAATAAAATGCTGTTCAACCTAGCCTTGACATCTTGTCTCAAGTCCCTCAGCAGAGGGGACTGTGGACTGAAAGAGCCAGTTCATCCTATGGGAGCCTTTGGAAAAGTTGCAAAAATAGCAAGATGAGTAGTTGCCCCACCTCAGCGGTGAGTAGTTGCCCCACCTCCGCCCGGAGCAGAGAGAGCAGTTTCAGCCTGCTGCCTTGCTGGGCTGCCTCCACAGTGACCCCAAGGATATGGCACATGTGAGGGCAGCTCCACAGCTGGGCCCTGACGCACCCAAAAGCTGCCTATACAGCAGCAGCTTTTGCTGTGAGGCCGGGGTGGGGTGGAAGTATCATCTGGCTGCTTCGGAGGATTGAGTGGTTGGAAAGAATTTGGAGGGGTGGTTGCAGGGGGAGTTGTGGGAGAGAAACAGAGAAAACAAATCAATTAGTGTCATGGTACCTATGTAATCACAGTAATGTTGGAAAATTAAAGTGAAGTTATGTATAGGCAACAGTGCTGTGATGGTTTCAAGTCTGCTCAAAGTAGCAGACTGATTTCAGACCCTCTCAAGAAGAGATGGTACCGTGTTTATGTGCGCAGTTGATCTTAGACGAAAAAGTGAGGGAGGCCAAATTAATCTTTGCTCTACGCATGTTTTAACTGAATCAAAAGTAACGTGAGTAAATAGAAATATACATATATGTCTATATTATATAAGGGGTCCTGGTGGTGCAATGGTTAAGCGCTCAGCTGCTAATTGAAAGGCCTGCCATTTGAACCCACTAGGCGCTCTGGAGGAGAAAGATGTGGCGGTCTGCTTCTGTAAAGATTATAGCCTTGGAAACCCTGTGGAGCAGTTCTGCTCTGTCCTGTAGGGTCGCTGTGAGTTGGAATGGCTCAACAGCACACAACATACATGTATACATATATACACGCACATCATATTTCCTACAAGCACATAGTATTTAGCGCATTGACTGGGTTTGAACATCCTTCACTGCTGCCTTCCCAGGCCTCTCCTTCCACAGCCCCTGCTGCTCGCCACCTCTCATATTAGGTTTCCCACTTCCCCCTCCTCTACCTCCCTCCTAATTCCCCTGCTTCCCTCTAATTAGTGTCCCTAGCCCTTTTCCCTCTCAGCTTCTTTGTCCCTGCTGCCTTCTTCCTGTGCCTTGTCCTCCGCACTCCCCTTCTCTGTACCCCTCTCCTGACTCTCTCCTCCCTTCCCTCTTAATCCCCCTCCTGTTTTTCTTCCTTCTGATCCCTCTGCTGCTCAGACCTCCCAGCTTTCTCCCCTCCGGGGCCTCACTGTTTGACGTTCTACTCTCTCCCTGACTTCCTTCTAGTACAGACAGAAAAGGAGAAAAAGTTTCAAGTCTTTTACATACACTGAAACTGCCCTAAATCAGGGTAATTGTGGGGTGCAGCACAGAGGTGGGAGGAAGGGGAAGCGTTAAGGTCAGTCTGAATTAATGCAAAATCTAAGTAATAGAACAGTTTGAAAGAAATGTAATTGTATTACTTTCAAGTACATCCAGTAATATTGCTAACTGGAACAGAACCCAAGAGAAGCTTATTTAAATGCTTTAACAAAGAGATAAGAATCATTTTAATTAGCATATCCATTATTTGAAGATAAATGCAGCTGTTAAAGCTCTCACTCTTAAATAGGCTGATATTTCCCTTATTTACATGCTAAATCTGTTAGCAGACTGGCCTTTTCATAGCTACAGGTAAAATCCTATTATAAGGGTTCTGTATAACAGTGATTTCCATGTCACTGCAGATGGTCCATTTTAACAGTGCTTTTTTTTTTTTTTTGTCGATCTGCTTACCAAAATAGTGTGTAACAAATGCTTTTTCTGGTCCCTGTCTATTTAGTGGTCATTCTCTATAAAGTTTATGAGCTTTTTTCCATTGCAAATGGCCAACAGGAGAGGGAATGGAGATAAGTTATTCTGGAGCTGAGCCACGTGGACATGTGTATCCGTGTATTTGCACAGATTCATGGCTGTGATCGCTTAGGAAGGGAGGAGAAAGATTAAAGAAGATCATGGGTATAGCAGCAAGTGTAAGGGAGTCTGGTTATGTGTCTGTGTTTATGCAAGAACGTGCTGCGTGTTCAGGTATCTCCATAGGTGTGTGGGTATCAGGGTGTGTGTGTCTGAGATCTGAGTCTGTATGTGGATGGGGGCATGTGGGTGACAACCTGTATAAACATTCGTCTGAAGAGCAGGGAGTTTGTGAGAATTGTAGTATAACTCTGAGTATGTAGCTGTGTGTAATTTGTATGTGAGTGAGAGAAAAAAGAAAGAATCTGTACTCTGTATCACTAGTTCTCAAACAGGGTTGTGAGGGCCTCTTTATAAGCCTTGCTTGTCTCCTAATAACAGCTCCTTTGAGTCCTCTCCCACTATTTTTTCCTTTGTTTCCTCTCTCTTCCCTTCTTCCTTTTTTTTTTCTTCTCTGATTTCAAAGCAAAGGCACCTTAAGTCTCTGCCAGTTCTTCCTATCTTATTCTTGTCATTTACTCTCCAGCCATAGCCTTGTCAGCTTTTCTCCATAGGAACATTCACCAATGATTAATTTAAAATGCCATTCTGAAGTGTGTATAGTATCCTATTAGGTGATGAGGAAGAGTGGGTGGAAGAAACCTGCAGTACAAGCCTTGTCAGGGTGACAATTCAAAAGGAGAGTAACACCTACACTATCTCACAGATTTCCCTTGTAAACACTCTGGAATCAGGGAACTTGGTTTCCTTAGTCCAGTGATCTTCCTCACCACTTCAGCCCCTTCAGGTGAAGCTTTCTTATCACGCACAACTTCGCTATCTTCATGGTTTCCCCAGAACTCTGAATTTTGGTCTCTTACTATAATCTCCTATTCATTACTTTATCCCTTCATTCATTCAACAAATATTCAGTGATGGTCCACTGGGTGTCAGACACTGTTCCAGACATGTGGGATGTATGAGTGAACAAAGGAACACAAACCCCTGCCTACTGAGATCATTCTAATGTAGGAGACAACCAACAATGAACATAAAAAGTAAGTAAACAATATACTGTGTTAGAAGGGAGGACCCCTGGTGGTGCAATAGTTAAGCGCTCAGCTGCTAATCAAAAGGTTGGTGGTTCAAACCCACCCAGCAACTCTGTGGGAGAAAAGACCTGGTGATCTGCTCCCATAAAGATTTCAGTCTAGGAAACCCTATGGGGCAGGTCTGTTCTGTCCTATAGGGTCACTATGAGCAGGAATCAACTTGACAGCACATGATACCAACGTGCTAGGAATTGATAAGTGCTATAACAAAGTAGAACAGATTAAAAGGGATTGGAAGTGTATGTGCTCAAGGGTGGGGTAAGTGACACAAACTGTAATTTGAAACAGAGTAGTCCAAATGACCCTCACAAAGAAGGTAACACTTGAGAAAAAACTTGAAGGAAATTAGAGAGTACGTTATGCAGATTTCTGGAGGAAGACCTTTCAGCAGAGGGAACATCTAGTGAAAAGGCCCTGTGGCAGGAACATGCCTGACATTTTTTAAGGCACAGAGAAGATGCAACATGGCTGGGACAGAGTAAGCCATTATCAGGAAATGCGGTCAGAAAAGAAACGGTGAGGGATGAGGGTCAGATTTATGCATTCACTTCTTATACTCCATTCCCTGCTGTTCACCCTCATCATGATTTCTTCACTGTAAAATGGTTAATAAGAGGGGCTGCAAATATTTAAAGAGAGAACACATGTAAGGATGTTGGAACGTTGTAGGTAGGCCCTTATGGAATGTTAATTCCTTAGTTCCTACTCTCCTTAAGTGGGAGGCCTATGACTGGCCCTTGTCCCAAGAAAATAGGGCAGTTCAGCAAGAGCTCCCATAATTTCAACCTTAAAATTTTTCATGTTCCCCTCCTTCTCTTGGTATATTCTTGTTTTTCAGGAAAAATTGTTTCTCCCTTCAAGCCAAAGCTACTTTCCCTCTACCTATGCTGCTTATCCTTATCCCTTCTTCCACTTTATCCCCTCTCTTGCCTACACTTTCAAACTCTGCCTTTCAACTGGCTCCTTACCTTCTGGAAATAAGTGTGCACAGGTCTCCCTTACCGGATAATACCTTCCTTTAGCCCTACTACATACTCAAGCTACAACTTCTTCTTTCTTCCATATCAAATTTCCTTAAAGTGTGTGTATATCTGCTGCTTTTTCTGTTTTAACCCACGTGAAATTTGACTTCCACTTTCATTTCTGTATAGAAATTGAACTCTGGATGGTTACTAACATCCTCTTTATTACCAGTCCCAGAGTATTTTTTTAGTCCTATTCGTTCTTGACCCCTTCGCAGTGTGCATTGATGAAAAGACCACAGATGTTGGATCAAAACTGACGTGAATTCAGATTCAAAACCTGGCCCTGCCACTTGCTAGATATGTGACTTGAGTAAGTCAACTAAACTTTTTGAGCTGCAGTTTCCTCATCTTTAAAAAGGGATCGATAATAGCTCCCTAACAAGGAGTAAGAACAAAAGACAATGGATGTAAAGTGCCTAGTACATGTTGTGTGCCATAGAGTGGATTCTAACTCATAGTGACCCTAGAGGATAGAGTAGAACTACCCCATAGGGATTCCAAGATAGAAAATCTTCAAGAAAGCAGACCGCCACATCTTTCTCCTGCGGAGCAGCTGCATTTGAAGCGCTGACCTTTCGGTTAGCAGCTGGGTGCTTAACCACTGTGCTGCCAGGGCTCCTAGTACATGTTGTTGTTGTTAGGTGCCGTTGAGTCAGTTCCAACTATAGTGACCCCATGTACAACAGAATGAGATACTGACCGGTCCTGTGCCATCCTCACAATCGTTGCTATGTTTGAGCCCATTGTTCCAGCCACTGTGTCAATCCATCTCATTGAGGGTCTTCCTCTTTTCCGCTGACCCTCTACTTTACCAAGCATAATGTGCTTCACCAGGAACTGGTCCCTCCTGATAACATATCCAAAGTAGGTGAGACAAAGTCTCACCATCCTCACCTCTAAGGAGCATTCTGGATGTACTTCCTCCAAGACAGATTTGTTCATTCTTCTGGTAGTCCATGGTCTATTCAACGTTCTTTGCCAACACTATATTCAAAGGCATCAATTCTTCTTCGGTGTTCCTTATTCATTGTCCAGCTTTCCCGTGTATACAAGGCAATTGAAAATACCATGGCTTGAGTCAGGCGCATCTTAGTCCTCAAAGTCATGTCTTTGCTTTCGAACACTTTAAAGAGGTCTTTAGCAGCAGATTTGTCCAATCCAATCCATCATTTGATTTCTTAGCTGCTGCTTCCATGGACGTTGATTGTGAATCCAAGTAAAATGAAATCCTTGACAACTTCAGTCATTTCTCTGTTTATCATGATGTTACTTATTGGTCCAGTTGTGAGGGTTTTGTTTTCTTTTTTAAATGTTATTGTGCCTTAGGTGAAAGTTTATGGCACAAATTAGTTTCTCATTCAAAAATTTATGCACAAAGTGTTTTGTGACATTGGTTGCAATCTCCACAATGTGTCAGCTCTCTCCCCCTTTCCTTTTACACCCCAGGTTCTCCATGTCCAGTTTTCCTGTCCCTTACCTGCTTCCTCATCTTTGCTTTTGGGTAGGTGTTGCCCATCTTATCTCATATGATTGATTGAACTAAGAAGCGTGTTCCTTACCTGTGTTATTGTTTGTTATACAGGCCTGTCTAATCTTTGACTGAAAGGTGGACTTTGGGAGTGGCTTTTCAGTTCTGAGTTAGCAGGGTGTAGGCGGGCCATAGTCCTGGGGGTTCCTCCAGTCCCTGTCAGACCAGTAAGTCTGGTCTTTTTTTTTCATGTGTGTGTGTGTGTGAATTTGTGTTTTGTTCTACATTTTTCTCCCGCTCTGCCTGGGACCCTCTACTGTGATCCCTGCCAGAGCCATTGGTGGTGGTAGCCCAGCACCATCTAGTTCTTCTGGGCACAAGCTGGGGGAGTCTCTGGTTTGTGTGGTCCATTAGTCCTTTGGACTAATATTTTCCTTTTGTTTTTGGTTTCCTTCATTCTCCTTTGCTCCAGATGGGATGCGACCAATAGATGTATCTTAGATGGCTGCTCGTAAGCTTTTAAGACCTCAGATACTACTCACCAAAGTAAGATATAGAACATTTTCTTTATGAACTGTGTTACGCCAATTGACCTATGTTCCTGAGACCATGGTCCCCAGCCCTCAGCCCCAGTAACGCAAGGTGTTTGGATGTATCTAGGAAGCTTCTATGACTTGGTCAGGTTGTGCTGCATTCTTCTATATGGTTTGTTGCCTTTTCCTTCATCAAATTTAACACGCTTCTACTATCTAGTTAGCAATATTCCCTCCCCACCCCTTCTCTCCCTCGTACATACCCAAAGTTTTTTTTTCTGTGTGTAAACCTTTTTTTTGGTTTTTATAATACTGCTCTCATATACAATATTTGTCCTTTTGTGATTGACTTATTTCACTCAGCATAATACCCTCCAAATTCAACCATGTTGTGAGATCTTTCGTGGATTCATCATTGTTTATCATTGGGTAGTAGTCATTGTGTGTATGTACCTTAATTTGTTTATCCATTCACCTGTTGATGGGCACTTAGGTTGTTTCCATCTTTTTGCTATTGTGAAATATGCTGCAGTAAACACAGATGTGCATATGTCTATTCATGTGACGGTTCTTATTTTTCTAAGATATATTCCTCGTAGTGGGATTGCTGGGTCCTATTGTATTTTGATTTTTAGCTTTTTGTTAAGAAGATGCAGTATCATTTTCTATCCCATTTTCCAGTCCAGTCCCTGTCTGAAGAGTTGGCTTTGGCAATGGTTCCTGCCTTGGGCTAACAGAAGGTCTGGGGACCATGACCACCGGGGTACTTCTAGTCTCGGTCAAACAATTAAGTGTGGTCTTTGTACGAGAATTTGGGGTCTGCGTCCCACTCCTGCTCTCCTGCTCCCTCAGGGGTTCTCTGTTGTGTTCCCTGTCAGGGCAGTCATCCGTTGTAGCCGGGCACCATCTAGTTCTTCTGGTCTAAGGCTGATGTAGCCTCTGGTGCATCTGGCCCTTTCTGTCTCTTGGGCTCATAATTACCTTGTGTCTTTGGTGTTTTTCATTCTCCTTTGCTCCAGGTGGGTTGAGACCAGTTGATGCATCTTAGATGGCCACTTGCTAGTCTTAAAGGCCCCAGACGCCACTCTCCAAGGTGGGATGCAGAATGTTTTCTTATATAGATTTTATTATGCCAGTTGACTTAGGTGTCCCCTGAAAACATGGTCCACAAACCCCTGCTCCTGCTACGCTGGCCTTAGAAGCATTCAGTTTATTCAGGAAACTTCTTTGCTTCTGGTTTAATCCAGTTGTGCTGACCTCTCCTGTACTGTGTGTTATCTTTCCCTTCACCTAAAATAGTTCTTATCTACTATCTAATTAGTGAATACCCCTCTCCCTCCGTCCCCACTCTCATAACCGTCAAAGAATATTTTCTTCTCTGTTTAAACTATTTCTTGAGTTCTTATGATAGTGGTCTTAGGCAATATTTGTCCTCTTGCAACTGACTGATTTTACTCAGCATAATGCCTTCCAGATTCCTCCATGTCATGAAATATTTCACAGATTCATCAATATTCTTTATCGATGCATAGTATTCCGTTGTGTGAATATACCATAATTTATCCATTCATCCGTTGATGGGCACCTTGGTTGCTTCCATCTTTTGCTATTGTAAATAGTGCTGCAGTGAACATGGGTGTGCATGTATCTGTTCATGTAAAGGCTCTTATTTCTCTAGGATATATTCCAAGGAGTGGGATTGCTAGACTGTACAGTAGTTCTATTTCTACATCTATTCGTGTGAGGGCTCTTATTTCTCTAGGATATATTCCTAGGGGTGGGATTGCTGGATCCTATGGTACTTCTATTTCTACCTTTTTAAGGAATTGCCAAATCAATTTCCAAAGTGGTTGTACCATTTTACATTCCCACCAGCAGTGTATAAGTGTTCCAATCTCTCCACAGCCTCTCCAACATTTATTATTTTGTGTTTTTTGGATTAATGCTAGCCTTGTTGGAGTGAGATGGAATCTCATTGTAGTTGTGATTTGCATTTCTCTAATGGCTAATGATCGTGAGCGTTTCCTCATGTATCTGTTAGCTACCTGAATGTCTTCTTTAGTGAAGTGCCTCTTCATACCTTTTGCCCATTTTTTAATTGCATTATTTTGTCTTTTTGTAGTTGAGTATTTGCAGTACGATGTAGATTTTAGAGATCAGGTGCTGATTGGAACTGTCATAGCTAAAAACCTTTTCCCAATCTTCACATAATCTTTTTACTCCTTTGGTGAAGTCTTTGGATGATCATAGGTGTTTGATTTTTAGGAGCTCCCAGTTATCTAGTTTCTCTTCTGCATTGTTAGTAATGTTTTGTATACTGTTTATGCCATGTTTTAGGGTTCATAACGTTGTCCCTATTTTTTCTTTCATGATTGTTATCGTTTTATATTTATATTTAGGCCTTTGATCCATTTTGAGTTAGTTTTTGTGCATGGTGTGAGGTATGGGTCTTGTTTCGTTTTTTTGCAGATGGGTATCCAGTTATGCCAGCACCATTTGTTAAAAAGACTGTCTTTTCCCCATTTAACTGATTTCGGGCCTTTGTCATGTATCAACTGCTCATACGTGAATAGGTTTATGTCTGGGTTCTCAGTTCTCTTCCACTGGTCTATGTGTCTGTTGTTCTACCAGTACCAGGCTGTTTTGACTACTGTGGAGGCATAATAGCTTCTAAAATCAGGTAGAGTGAGACCTCCCACTTTGTTCTTCTTTTTCAGTAATGCTTTACTTATCCAAGGCCTCTTTCCCTTCCACATGAAGTTGGTGATTTGCTTCTCCATCTCATTAAAAAAAGTCATTGGAATTTGAATTGGAAGCGCGCTGTATACATAGATGGCTTTTGGTAGAATAGACATTTTTACGATGTTAAGTCTCTATCAATGAGCAAGGTATGTTTTTCCACTTATGTAGGTCTCTTTTGGTTTCTTGCAGTAGTGTCTTGTAGTTTTCTTTGTATAGGTCTTTTACATCTCTGGTAAGATTTATTCCTAAGTATTTTATCTTTTTGGAGGCCACTGTAAATGGTATTGATTTGGTGATTTCCTCTTTGATGTTCTTTTTGTTAGTATAGAGGAACCAACTGATTTTTGTATGTTTATCTTGTATCCAGATACTGTGCTGAACTCTTCTATTAGTTTCAGTAGTTTTCTTGAGGATTCTTTTGGGTTTTCTGTGTATAAGAGCATGTCATCTGCAAATAGAGATACTTTTACTTCTTTCTTGCCAATCTGGATGCCCTTTATTTCTTTATCTACCCTAATTGCTCTGGCTAGGACCTCCAACACAATGTTGAATAAGAGTGATGATAAAGGGCATCCTTGTCCAGTTTCCGAACTCGAGGGCAATGCTTTCATACTCTCTCCATTTAGGATGATGTTGGATATTGGGTTTGTATAAATGCCCTTTATTATGTTGAGGAATTTTCCTTCTATTCCTATTTTGCTGAGAGTTTTTATCATGAATGGGTATTGAACTTTGTCAAATGTCTTTTCTGCATCAATTGATAAAGTCACATGATTCTTGTCTTTTGTGTATTTATATGATGGATTTCATGAATCGTTTTTCTGATGTTGAACCTGGTATGAATCCCACTTGGTCACGGTGAATCATTTTTTCGATATGTTGTTGAATTCTATTGGCTAGAATTTTGTTGAGGATATTTGCGTCTAAGTTCATGAGGGATATAGGCTTGTAATTTTCTTTTTTTGTGGTTTTACCTGGTTTGGGTATCAGGGATATGCTGGCTTCATAGAGTGAGTTTGTATTCTGCATCCGGTAATTCCAGGAAGGTACGTTCATCTAGAAGATCCTTTGATTCTTTGTTTTGAGAGCTTGTCGAGGCGATCATGGTCTGTTCCTTTATGTGACTTGATATTGACTGTTGTCTTCGAGTCATCTATAAGTTATTGTATTATTTTATGTTTGCTTACTGTATCATTGCTTCTTGCTTTGTTTTCTTTTGATATGCCCAAATGGGTTGCTTGAGTGAGCCAGCTTAATTATTTTCACCTTTGGAGCTCTGACGTCCTGTCCGCAGATGGCTAGAGCTGTTATCAGGTGTATCAGTCTAGGAGTCCTTTCACTTTTCTTGTATGAATTCAGCTCATGTGTCTAGGTAGCTGCTCATCAAGTGTGTGATACAGGCTCTGTCCTACAGTCTTAGAGGTGCAAAGGTGATTGGTGTAGGTACCTGTATCTGGTTGCAGCAGGGAGTCACTCTCTGAACAAGGCAGGGGGCTGAGAATTTTCCCCCATGTGTCTGTGAGGAAAGCGTGTCCCTGTTCCCTAGAGCGTACAGATGGGTGGGTTCTGCAGACGGACCATGGACACCCAGTGTTTTTGGTTGTAAGGACTGGGAGGTACCAGTTATCCTTGGACCTCTGTCATGGGTGGCTGGGTGAGCTGAGTGGAGCCACTAGTCCTTAGGTCCCTGATGTAGGTAGGTGAGGATCCTGTTTAATAGGCAAAGTGGTGTCAAACGTCAAACACCAGCCTTTCCACTGCACAGCTGAAACAGATGTAGCCTGCTAACAAGGGCTTCTTCTCCTGAAATAGGCCCGCACAGGTCCGTGCAGAGGGGAAAGCTACTCAAAGTCCATGGACCATTTATGCCTGGAAAGGAGCCACTTCTGTCCTGAGCTCCCCTGGTTAGTGGAGCTGGCGGATTGTCTTTTACCCCAGTTGTGGATTTATTCCTTCTCCAGGGCCTGGAAGATGGTTCCAGTCGCTAAACAGGGCCTATCTCAGGCCCAGGGAAATCAACAGATGCTGAAGCCGGCTTGGGGGCGGGAGACACATTAAAATGACACAATACTTAGCTTTTGCCGAGAGCGCTGTTCTTCTCTGGTTCCGGAGGTGTTAGTAGGCTGTGTGGCTGGCTGCTTGTCCCTGAGGAAACTGCTGCCAAATGCCAGTACTGGCCTGCTGCAGCCGCTTCTGGGAATCATGCCTGAGGGCTCCCAACGATTCATGTCCAATAACTCCTCTCTGCTTCTGAACAGTGTCCCTCTACCCCTGCCCCTCGGTTCGTTTTCTAACCTTGCCTTTTATGTTCAGGGCTCCTAGCTTGTCATAAACATACTCACTTCATTTGTTCTTTCGGGTCTTTGTTGTAAGAGGGCTCGCAGGAAGTGTCTGTCTATTCTGCCATCTCAGCCCCGCCTCTCCAGAAATCTCCATCTGTTTTTTGTGTGTTGATCTTGTATCCTCCTACTCCACTGAATATTTCTATTAGTTCCAGTAGTTTTCTTGTGGAGTCTTGTGGGTTCTCCATGTATAGTAGCATATCATTTGAGAATAGGGATAGTTTTGCTTCATTTCTTTTGGATGCCCTTTATTTCTTTTCTTGCCTGATTGCTCTAGCTATGACCTCCACCACAGTGTTAAATAGCAGTGGTAATAAAGGGCATCCTTGTCTTGTTCCCGTTTTCAGGGAGAATGCTTTTAGCCTCTCTCCATAGAGTATGATGTTGGCTGTTAGTAGGATTTTTGTTTTCTTAATGTTGAGGTGTAATCCATACTGAAGGCTGTAGTCTTTGATCTTCATCAGTAAGTGCTTCAAGTCCTCTTTGGTTTCAGCAAAGAAGATTGTGTCATCTGCATATCTCAGGTTGTCAGTGAGTCTTCCTCCAACTTTGATGTTGCATTCTTCTTTGTATAGTCCAGCTTCTCAGATTATTTGCTCAGTATACCGTCTGTATAAATATGGTGAAAGGATACAACCCTGGTGCACACCTTTCCTAATTTTAAACCATGCAGTATCCAACTGCTTCTTGGTCTATGCTCAGTTTCCTCATGAACACAATTAAGTGTTCTGGAATTCCCATTCTTTGTAGTGTTATCCATAGTTTGTTATGATCCACATAAATGCCTTTGCATAGTTAATAAAACAGAGATAAACATCTTTCTGGTACTCTCTGCTCTTAGCCAAGATTCATCTGACATCAGCAATGATATCCCTCGTTCCATGTCCTCTTCTAAATCTGGCTTGAATTTCTGACAATTCTCTGTTGATGTACTGCTGCAACCATTTTTGAATATCTTCAGAAATATTTTACATGTTTCTGATGTTAGTGATATTGTTTGATAATGCTTGCGTTCTTCTGGATCATCTTTCTTGGGAATGGACATAAATGTCAATCTCTTCCAGTCAGTTCGCCAGGTAGTTGTCCTCCAAATTTCTTGGCATAGAAGAGTGAGCACTTCCAGCATTGCATCCATTTGTTGAAATGTCTAAATTGGTATTCCGACAATTCCTGAAGGCTTATTTTTTCTTGCCAGTGCCTTCAATGAAGCTTGGACTTCTTCCTTTGATACCATTGATTCTTGATCATATGCTACTAGTATTTAGTAGGCACTAGCTAAATTTTTTTTTTAGCTAAATGGTTTCTATCCACCTTCTGGGAGCCCTGATGGCACAGTGGTTAAGCACTCAGCTGATAATTGAGAGGTCGACAGTTCAAATCCACCAGCCACTCCCCAGGAGAAAGATGTGGCAGTCTGCTTCCGTAAAGATTTGCAGCCTTACAAACCCTATGGGGGCAGCTGTCTGTCCCATATGGTTGATATGAGTTTGAATTGACTTGATGGCGATGGGTTTTTTTTTTAATGAGTTTATCCACCTTTCGTAATTGAGTTTTTAAACCTCCTTTGCTGGGTCTTCTTCTTCCTCCTGCCTCTTTAAAAGATTTGCAGTACTCAAGATTTTGCTCTCGGATGTTTTCTCTCAACATATTGTGTCTTCCCAGTAATTTATCTATTCCCATCTCTTCAATTAATACGGATATCTGGATGACTTTGACACTTTGTTCTAGATCCCTCTCCTAAATGCCTCACATTTCAAACTTAATGATCCCTTCCAGTTTGCACAGTGAATAATTCTATATTGGGAATAAATGAGAGCAGAGTTTGAGAGGATCATGGGCCGGGAGACAGCTGAGGTAAGGTACTGAATTCTGGGTTAAGGAGTTTCACTTGATAACAGCAGCAGGCTAAAGGGGTTCTGAGAAGTGATTTGAATTTAGCATCTGTTGAGGGATGCACTAGAGCAAAGAGAAGCTGGGGCAAGGAAGCCATTTAAGAAGCTATTGTGATAACCTGTATACTTCATGATGTGACTTTAGGAAGCAAAATAAAATTGAAACTCAAGGAATTTTGCAGAGAAAGTATTAGGAGGATGTGGCAACATATTGGATATACTGTAAAGACGTGAGAGGAATTGAAAACATGCCACGGCTGCAAGGCTAAGACACTGGAAAACTCATGGTGCCAGTGGTGCTAATGGTGAAGTTAGGGAGGAATTCTTGCTTTGAAAAGGGTTGGGTGAGTAAGAAGGGAGATTAATTAGACTTCTGACATATTAAATTTCAAGGGTCAGTAGGAAACCCAAAGGAAAAATATCTCGTGGGCAACTGGAACTAGAATACAGAAAAGAAAATAAGAAGTCAGAGTTAGTGCTGGTGATGGATGTATTAGTGTCATTTGTATACAAGGAGTAGCTTAAATGAGAGAAATAGATGAACTCCCCTAAAAGAGTGAGTACAAAGGGGAGGGGGCAAGAATGGAACCTTGGGAGAGGGCCAGAGGGAATAAGTGGGAGGAAGAAAGGGAGCTTAGAGGAGCCAGAGACAGAGAAATCAAAAACACAAAAGGAGAAGCAGTGTGGCAGAAACCTACCGGCTTTTACACTAATTCATCGGTCCCTGATTGACTCTTTGGTTATGCGCCTGCTTTCTTTCACGTCCCCACCTGGGTATCAAGCTTCTCTTTCCATTCATTGTTTAGCTAGACCTCCTAGGCCTTTGAGCCTAATTATTTCTACTGTGGAAATCACTCTCAATTCATGCGTCCTTTTATCCATCAGCTATTAACCCTTCCGTCATAGGTGATTAGTACAGTCAAACACACTCTTTTACAAAAAACGTACATAAGATGCTATCCTTGCCGATTTAGTGAGTGATGTTGAGAAACCGGCATCCAAAAGGAGAGAATCTTTCCCTGCCAGTAAGGTAATCTGCAGAAACAAATATAAGTGATCCGGTCTGTATTTATTTATTCAAAAACAATGGATGAAATATCATATCAACACATTCTTAATAAGCCCCTACTGTGTGCCCAGCTGCCCCAAATCAATGAGAATATTGTGAACAAATTAGCATATGATAAAATGAATAAGGGGAGTAACATCTTCTAGACTTACGTTCATTTTTTTATCTCTTGATGTTTTTATTTAAGTTTGCCTATTACAAAGTAAAAAGTCTCAATCTAAAGGTTTAAATCTGTCTTCAGTTCAGCAAATTTTTCTTCTATTTCATTTAATTTTTTGTGGTTTTATATATATATGCACAATACATATCTATATAAAACAAAATATTTGCCATGTCAACATTTTTTACATGTACAATTCAGTGGCATTAATTACGTTCATCATGTTGTACAACCATCACCTGGCCCACCAGTTTCCAGGTATTTCTATCACCCTAAACCGTCTGCTAGCAAGATCTGTTCTATTTATTTTGGAGGCAAAGATTGGGTCCCTTCACAGTGCACAGGAGAGCCCTTCGTTTATTAGGGGTACAGGTGCAGCTGTGGCTCTGCCGCAGGCATCTCTCTGCTGTGCCAGAAGGTGGAGGAGTGGGGCAGCAGAAAAAGCACGTTTTCTACTGTATGAGATCCATCCTTGTCTTGATTCAGTTTGCAGCTCCTTACCGTGGTCCTTTGCCCACTATTTCAGAGTTCTCACAGGGCTGAGTACAGACTGCTAGTTGTTTTTCTTGGTGTTTGTGTGGGGAAGGTTAGAATGTTAGACCTGCTAACAGCACTATCTTCTCAGAATTCCTATACCTTCTTTTTTTTATTTTTAAAAGTAGCCTTTCCTCCATATATACCTTGCCTCTCTCTATTCCTTCCTTTTTCATTTTACACACTCAGTCAAACCTTGTTGCAGTCACATGCTCACTTTGTATACTCATCCATAAATATTCTCAAACCCTCAGAGATATTCTACATATTAATGTGAACAAAAATTCTTCCATCCACATGTTTTTATGCCTTTTCCCAGCTTGAATATTTAGCCAACTCTCATAATAAAAATGAAGAAATATCATCAACTATCCAACATTTTTAGTATCCAACATAGAATGTACATTATTTATACTTTTCCACTTTTGTATCTCATAATATTTATTTAATAGAGGGTGCAACATAGGGATATAAATACTGCTTTGATTCAGAAATAGATCTTTTTCCCTTGGTATATGCTTTATTTTATTATGGTTCTACAAAATAAAAATGCTTTTATTTTCTTCTGATTGTTCAAGCAATATATACTCATAGTAAAAATATTAAAAGTTTTGAAAATTGTAAAAAATAACAACCAGACATACTCTGTAGCCATGAACAGACTAACAGCGATTGACTTGTCCTTCTGCCATAAACTATTATTAAAAAAAAACCCCAAAAGCAAACCTGTTGCCATTGAGTCAATGCCGACTTACAGCAACTCTGTAGGACAGAGTAGAACTGTCCCATAGGCTTTCCAAGGCTGTAAATATTTATGGAAGCAGACTGCCACATCTTTCTCCCATGAAGTAGGTTCCAACAACCAACCTTTTAGTTAGCAGTCGAGCATTTAACCACTGTGCCACCAGGACCCCTAAAGACAACTCTAAAATTAGAAACTATGTATATGAAGACACTGTTTTCAGAAATTGCACAACAGGACTGTGAGCCCTAAGGTAAAGGAAATAAATAAGGTGAGCCTCACACTTCCTCATTTTTCTGACTGGCAACAATTTTCCAGCAATAGCAGAGGGACCAGAAGTCTGTGAGTTTCCTACATGTATTTGACTGAAGATCTGTGCTTCACAGGTACAGAGCAAGACTTTCTGAGGCCTAGCAGAGAGTGGCTACTAGAGGTTCTGAGCAGAATGGAAATACTAGAAGTCACACAGTGCCGGGAGATATTGGAACTCTTGTCAAGCCAGAGTGGAGTGACCTTGTTAAAAACCTAGGCATACGGTAGAGGCACCAGAAAGGCCATTTCTTAACAGCATAGACAATGCCCTAGAATTAGGGCTACTCTGGACACTTCCTAACATACTTTAAAACCAAGTCTCCACAGGATCAATGAGAACTACCCATAAATAAACTGTATACCAGAACAAAACTCATTACTTGTTAAAGGAAGGTAACATAATCCACACTCCTTGAAATGTATTATTCACAATGACCAGCGTATAATAAAAAAGTACTACATGTGTGAAGAAACAGGAATATGTAAACAAAATCAAGAAATAAAATTCTGTCAATAGAAAACAACTTTATGATAGCTCAGATGTTGGAATTAATAGTCAAGGACTTTAAGTAATTATAAATATTTTCAAATGCCTAAAGGATAATATGATCTCAATAGGTCAACAGATGGGGATTCGTCCCAGAATGGAAACTCTAAAAATGAAAAGTAGAAATATAAAATAAAAAATAAACTATATGAACTTAAGAGCAGATTAAATATGGCGGAAGAAAGGGAGAGTAAATCTGAAGACAGAAATGAATTTTCTAAAGAACAAAAAGAAAAATGATTGAAAAAAGTAAACAGAGCCTCAGTGACCTATTGGAATCCCAGATGAACAGGAGAGTGATAGAATGGGTCCTAAAAAAATTTGAAGATATAATGGTTGAAAATTCCTCAAATTTGGTAATAATCAAACCTAGATTCATGAAACTAAGTGAACCCAAAGCAGAAAAAATACAATGAAACCCACATGTAGGTTCATCAAAGCTGACCTGCTGAAAACCAAAGATAAAGAGAAAATTTGAAAGCAGTGAAAGAAAAATTACATATTACATAGAGGAAAAACAATGTAAATGAGGGCTGACTTCTTGTCAGAAAAAATGATGGCCAGAAGACTATGGAATGGTATATTTAAAGCTGAATGAAAACAGACAAAAATATTTGCCAATCCAGAATCCATCAAAAAATAGTCTTCAAACATGAGAGTGAAAAAACAACATTTTTGGGTAAATGCAAACAGAGAATTTGTCTCCAGTGGATCTACACTACAGAAAGTGTTAAAAGAAATATTTTAGGCTGAAAGGAAATGATATCAGGTAAAAATATGTACAGGAAGGAATGAAAAGCACCAGAAATGATAAATGTATGAGAAAATATTAGACTTTTTTGTCTTAATTTTCTGCAAAGAGCGATAACTATTTAAACAAAAATAATATTATAGTAGTTTATTGCATATGTTAAAGTAAAATATATGATAGCAGTAGCACAAAGAATAGATTTCTACTATTGGTAAGTTTCTTAACGTTTGTGAACTGAGAATTGTGAAATGATACAATGTTAATTCTAAGCTAATTGTGATAAGAATTCATACTGTAATACCTAGAAAATACCTAGAGCAACCCACTAAAAAATTAGAACAGAGGTAAAATTGTGTCCCCCGAAAATGTGTATCAACTTGGCTAGGCCATGATTCTCAGTATTGTGTGGTTGTCCTCCATTTCGTGATCTGATGTTATTATACTATGTGTTGTTATTATACTACTCTCTATGATGTTAATGAGGCAGAACTAGAGGCAGTTATTTTAATGAGGCAGGACACAATCTATAGGATTAGGTTGTATCTTGCAGTTATTTTAATGAGGCAGGACACAATCTATAGGATTAGGTCGTATCTTGAGTCATTCTCTTTTGAGATGTAAAAGAATCGAGCAGAGAGGAGAGAGACCTCATTACCACCAAGCAAGAAGAACTAGGAGTGGAGCATGTCCTTTGGACTGGGGTCACTGTGCTGAGAAGCTCCTAGAACACGGGAAGATTAATGATGAAGACGTTCCCCCAGAGCTGACAGAGAGAAAGCCTTCCCCTGGAGCTGGCACCCTGAATTCGGACTTCTAGCCTCCTAAACTGTGAGAGAATAAGTTTCTGTTTGTTAAAGCCTCTCACTTTTGGTATTTCTGTCATAGCAGTGCTGGATAACTAAGACAACTTCCCTGGTAAAATTTAATCCTAGCTATTTTATTCTCTTATATGCTATTGTAAATGAAATTGTTCCCCTAATTTCCCATTCAGATTTCTCATTGCTGTTTATAGAAATCCAACTGATTTTTCTTTGTTGACCTTCTACCCTGCAACTTTGCTACTTTGCTAATAAATTCCCCTATTCACTCTAGAAGTTCTTTTGTGGACTCTTTGGGATTTTGTATATATAGGATAATATCATCCATGAATTTTACTTCTTTCCAATCTGGATACCTTTTATTTCTTGTCTTATTGCTCTGGCTAGGACTTCTAATACAGTATTGAGTAGCAGTGGTGAGAACGGGCACCCTTGTTTTGTTCCTCATTTCAGGGGGAAAGCTCTCGTTCTTTCTCCCTTAAGTATAAGGTTGGCTGTTGGCTTTCCATATATGCCCTGAATCACACTGAGTAATTTCCTTTCTATTCCAATCTTTTTAAAGGTTTCCATTGAGAAGGGTGTCTGTCAGTTTGTCATACTGTGGGGGCTTGTATGTTGCTGTGATGCTGGAAGCTATGTCACTGGTATTCAAATACCAACAGGGTCACCCATGGGCCACAGGTTTCAGCTGAGCTTCCAGACTAAGACAGACTAGGAAGAAGGACCCAGCAGTCTACTTCTGAAAAGAATTAGCCAGTGAAAACCTTATGAATAGCAGTGGAACATTGTCTGATATAGTGCCAGAAGATGAGCCCCTCAGGTTGGAAGGTGCTCCAAATACAACTAGGGAAGAGCTGCCTCCTCAAAGTAGAGTCAACCTTAATGATGTGGATGGAGTCAAGCTTTTGGGACCTTCATTTGCTGATGCAGCATGACTCAAAATGAGAAGAAACATCTGCAAACATCCATTAATAGTAGAACCCGAAATGTACGAAGTATGAATCTAGGAAAATTGGAAACTGTCAAAAATGAAACGGAACGCATAAAGATCGATATCCTAGGCATTAGTGAGCTGAAATACCTTCCTTGTAGGTATTGGACATTGTGAACCAGACAATCACATGGTCTACTATGCCAGGAATGACAACTTGAAGAGGAATGACATTGCATTTATCATCAAAAAGAACATTTCAAGATCTATCCTGAAGTACAGTGCTGTCAGTGATAGGATAATATCCATATACCTACAAGGAAGACCAGTTAATATGACTATCATTCAAATTTATGCACTAACCACTAAGGCCACAGATGAAGAAATTGAAGATTTTTACCAACTTCTGAAGTCTGAAATTGATTGAACATGCAATCAGGATGTACTGATAATTACTGGTGATTGGAATGTGAAAGTTGGAAACAAAGAAGGATCGTTAGTTGGAAAATACGGCCTTTGTGTTAGAAAGGTTGCTGGAGATTGCATGATAGAGTTTTGCAAGACCGTCAACTTCTTCACTGCAAATACATTTTTCACCAATATAAATGGCAAGTATACATATGGACCTCACCAGATGGAATGCATAGGAATCAAATCAACTACATATGTGGAAAGAGATGATGGAAAAGCTCAATATCATCATCAGTCAGAACAAGGCCAGGGGCTGACTGTGGATGAGACCATCAATTACTCATATGCAAGTTCAAGTTGAAACTGAAGAAATTTAGAACAAGTCCATGAGAGCCAAAGTACGACCTTGAGTATATCCCACCTGAATTTAGAGGCCATCTCAAGAAAAGATTTGACACGTTGAACACTAATGACCAAAGACCAAGTGAGCTGTGGAATGACATCAAGAAACATCATAGGTGAAGAAAGCAAGAGGTCATTAAAAGACAGGAGACAAAGAAAAGACCTAAACAGATGTCAGAAGAGACTCTGAAACTTGCTTTTGAACGTTGAGTAGCTAAAGCAAATGGAAGAAATGATGAACTAAAAGAGCCGAACAGAAGATTTCAGAGAGTGGCTCAAGAAGATGAAGTAAAGTATTATGATGACATGTGCAAAGAGCTGGAGATAGAAAACCAAAAGGGAGGAACACGCTCAGCATTTCTCAAGCTGAAAGAACTGAAGAGAAAATTCAAGCCTCGACTTGCAATACTGAAGTATCCTACAGGGAAAATATTGAATGGCGCAGGAAGCATCAAAAGAAGGTGAAGGGAATACACAGAGTCACTATACCAAAAAGAATTGGTCGACATTCACCCATTTCAGGAGGTAACATGATCAGGAACCGATGGTGCTGAAGGAAGAAGTCCAAGCTGCACTGAAGGCATTGGCAAAAAAACAAGGCTCTGGTAGTTGATGGAATACCAATTGAGATGTTTCAACAAACAAATGCAGCACTGGAAGTGCTCATTCGTCTATGCCAAGAAATTTGGAAGACAGCTACCTAGCCAAACGACTGGAAGAGATCCATATTTATGCCTATTCCCAAGAAAGGTGATCGAACTGAATGCGGAAATTATCGAACAATATCGTTAATATCACATGCAAGCAAAATTTTGCTGAAGGTCCTTCAAAAGCGGCTGCAGCAGTATATGGACAGGGAACTACCAGAAATTCAAGCCAGATTTAAGAGGACGTGGAACCAGGGATATCATTGCTGATGTCAGATGGGTCCTGACTGAAAGCAGAGAATATAAAAAAGATGTTTGCCTCTGTTTTATTGACTATGCTAAGGCCTTCGACTGTGTGGATCATAACAAATTATGGATAACATCGCAGAGAATGGGAATTCCAGGACACTTAATTGTGCTCATGAGGAATCTGTACGTGGATCAAGAGGCAGTCGTTTGAAGAGAACAAGGGGATATTGCATGGTTGAAATTCAGGAAAGGTGTGTGTCAGGGTTGTATCCTTTCACCATACTTAATTCAGTCTGTATGCTGAGCAAATAATCCAAGAAGCTAGACTGCATGAAGAAGAAAGGGGCATCAGGATTGGAGGAAGATTCAACAACCACCTGCAAAATGCAGATGACACAACCTTGCTTGCTGAAAGTGAAGAGGACTTGAAGCACTTACTGATGAAGATCAGAGCTCACAGCCTTCAGTATGGATTACACCTCAACATAAAGAAAACAGAAATCCTCACAACTGAACCAATAAGCAACATCATGATAAATGGAGAAAACATTGAAGTTGTAAAGGATTTCATTTTACTGGGCTCCACAGTCAACACCCGTGGAAGCAGCAGTCAAGAAATCAAAAGACGCATTGAGCAAATCGGCTGCAAAAGACCGCTTTAAAGTTTTTAAAAGCAAAGTTGTCACCTTGAGGACTAAGGTGCCCCTGACCCAAGCCATGGTGTTTTCAATCGCCTCATATGCATGCGAAAGCTGGGCAATGAATAAGGAAGGCCAAAGAAGAATTGACACCTTTGAATTGTGATGTTGGTGAAGAACATTGAATATACCTTCAACTGCCAAAAGAACAAACAAATCTGTCTTGGAGGAAGTACAACCAGAATGCTCCTTAGAAGCAAGGATGGTGAGACTATGTCTCACATACTTTGAAGATATTATCAGGAGGGATCAGTTCCTGGAAAAGGACATCATACTTGGTAAAGTAGAGGGTCAGTGAAAAAGGAAGACCCTCAATAAGATGGATTGACACAGTGGCTGCAACAATGGGTTCAAGCATGGCAACAATTGTCAGGATGGCACAGGACCAGGCAGTGTGTCGTTATGTTGTGAATTGGGTCGCTGTGAGTTGGAAGCAACTCAATGGCACCTGATAACATTGATGTGATGTATTACACTGATTGTCTAATATTGAACCATCCCTGCATTCCTGAAATAAATCTCACTTGGTCATGGTGTATGATTCCTTTGATATGCTGTTGGATCCTGTTCGCTAGTATTTTGTTGAAGATTTTTGCATCTATGAGAGATATTGGCTTGTAGTTTCTTTTCTTGTGGTGTCTTTGGTTTTGGTCCAGAGACAACTTTTAAGGACACAGTTAGGTTAACATGAAGGGATGGGGAAAGAGATACTATGCAAATGGTAAGGCTATGAAAACTGCTGTAGCTATATTAAGATCAGTGAAGATCTTGACTTTCAGACAAGAAATGTTATCAGAAATAAAAATGAGCATTTCATAATGACAAAAGGAAGACATAACAGTCCCAAATATTTATGGAATCTGTGATGGTTAGGATTGTGTGTCAACTTGGCTGGGCCGTGATTCTCAGTGTTTTGGCAGTTGTATAATGTTGTGATTCCTTCACTGTTGAAATTTGATATGTGATTACTCCCATGATGGAATCTGCTGAATGGTAATGGTGGGAGCGGGGCCTGTGGCAGCTCACCGCCCCCTCAGCCTTCATATCTCCACCCTCTGCTGCTTACTTCCTTCCTGCTCACCTTGCCAAGGTTTTTGGCTTGTTCTGGATCCTGCAGCTGCCTCTTGTTGTCTCACC
The DNA here is from genome assembly GCF_030014295.1 of Loxodonta africana. NCBI lineage: Eukaryota > Metazoa > Chordata > Mammalia > Proboscidea > Elephantidae > Loxodonta > Loxodonta africana. The sequence continues at coordinate 129,669,394 of NC_087369.1, forward strand.
TCCCGTTCTTGGGACTTACCTGCCAATCTTGGGATTTGTTGATCTTCACAGCCTGTGAGCGGAAGCCTTGCTCTCCGACCTGCCGATCTTGGGTTCGTCAGCCCGTGTGGCTGCATGAATCAGGAGAGTCCTCTGTTCTGATCCATGGATTTGGGACATTCCAGCCTCTACAGTCGTTGTGTTTTTTCCTTGATATAAATCTCTCTGTATATATTTATATGCTTTACTGATTTTTCTTCTTTATAGAACCCAGCCTAAGACATAAATGAGCATTTCATAATGATAAAGAGAAGACATAACAGCCCCAAATATTTATGGAATCTGATAACATAGATTTTAAATAAAGTAAAAATTGACAGAAATAAAGGGATACTGTATATTTACACAAATAATGAGTGCCTTCTGTGTTTTTTTTTTCTGTGTTTGTCAACCACTCTCTCCTCCCTCAAGGTATTTTTATAAACATGGTATGCTAATTTTTTTAACAGAAACATGTAAAAAAAATTGGCATAGTGAAGCTTAGGAAAATACCTCACGGGGGGAGGGAACGGTTGACAAACAAATGTAGAAGGCACACATTATTTGTGTAAAAATACCATAAATAGATAAACCCACAATCATAGTTGGAGATTTTAATACGTATGTCTCAGTAATTGATAGAACAGTCAGATAAAAAAATTGAGAATAGAGATGATGTGATCAACATTATCAATCACTTCAACAAAATTGACAATGCACTTCATATAACAACTAAAGAATACTCATTTTTTAAGTAGACATGGGAAATTCACCAAAATAGTCAATATGCAATACCACAAGTTAAGTCTCAATATATTTCAAATGATTGAATTCTTACAAAGTATGTTCTCTGACCTCAGTGGAATTAAATTAGAAGTGACCAACACTAAGATAGCTAGAAAATCCCCCAATATTTGGAACTTAAACAACACAGTTCTAAATAACCCATGAGTCAAAGAAAAAAAAAATAATGAGGGAAACAAAGAGATATTTTTAACTGAGTAATAATGAAAACGATATGTCTCAATTTGTAGGATTAAAGCAGTGCTTAAAGGCAAGTTTATAACTTTAAATACCTATATTAGGAAAGAAAAGTTTAAAATGAAAGATTGGAATTTCCACCATAAGAAACTGGAAACAGAAGAGCAAATTAAAGTAAGTATAAGAAAATAATAAAGATAATAGCAGAAATAAATGAAATATAAAACAAATGAGAGGGAAAATTAACAAAGCTAAAGTTGGTTTATTGAAAAATTTAATAAAACTGATAAACCTCTAGCAGTACTGTTCAAGAAAAAAGGAAAGAAAATACGAATTATGAATAGTCAGGATGAAAGAGAGGATATCACTACAGATCCTACAGATATTAAAACAGTAATGTGGTACAACCATTTTAGAAAACAGTTTGGAAGTTTATTGTAAAGTTAAACATAAACTTACCAAATGGCCCAGTAATTCCACTTCCAAGTATTAATATTTACTCAGGAAAAAGAGAACGTATGTCCACAAACAGATTTTTTTCACAAATGTTTATAGTAGTTTTATTAATAATGGCCTCAAGCTGTAATCAATCCAAATACCATCAACAGGTGAATGGTTAAACAAATTGTAGTACATTAATGCAATGAATACTACCTAGTGATAGAAAAGAATGATCTGTAAATACATATAAAATGGTTGAATCTTAAGGATATAATATTGGTTTAAAGAAAGTAAAAGAATACATAGCATATGGTATTTCATTTATATAAATTCCTAGAAAAGACAAAACTAATATATGGATCTGACAAAAAGCAGATCCGTGGTTCTTGGATCAATGTGGGTACCTAAACAGACATGAGGGACTTTTTGGAGTGATGGAAACTTTCTGTATCTTGATTGGAGTGGTGATGGCATAGCTTTACACATTTGTCAAAGTTTATTGAACTGTACACTTAAATGCATTTTATTGTAGATAAATCATGGCTTAATGACATTGATTTTAAAGGTAACTTGACAATGAAGCGGTGTTATGAACACCTTTAAGTTAGTAAATGTGACAGTTAGTTGAAATGGACAAATTTCAGAAAAACACAGCTTAAAAACGACACAGAATAGATAGAAAATTTGAGTAGCTCTAACTCTATTACAAAAATTGAATTCCTAATCATACATTTTCCCACAAACGTAACTCCAGGACCAGTTTACTTCTATATTTAATTTTGTCAAATATTGCAGGAATAAATAATAGCAATGTTACACAATTTTTTTCCCTGAAAATAGAGGATAAGGGATTACTTTCCAACTTCTTTAATGAGCTCAGTATAATCATGATATCAAGACCTAAGGCCTAGTGAAGGGTCATGACTTTCACCACGACCCAGGAGTAATGAGGCTTCTGCTCCTCAGGGTGTCAGTGGAGGCCATGTGGAGAGAAGTAACAAGGCATCTCTTTCCGTCCCAGCCAGAGTAGTATCGGCAGAAGTCTAGTGGAGGACCTAAACTTACACCCCTGTCCAGCAGAAACAAGGAGCTGCTTCCTGCTGGGTGAAAATGGAGGTGAAATAGGGAACCTGGAATTCAGTCTCCAGCTATCAGAAATGAGGCAGCATTACCCTTCCCGTGCTGGAGCGTTGTCACAGGAGGCCAGTTAAACAGAGGGTTTAAATCATTCCCGAGTCTGATAACATAATACCCAAATTGTCCAAGTTTGAATTGAATATCACTTGTCGTGTCAGGGACCAGGAAAATATCTATTTGAATGAGGGGAAAAAAAAAATCAGCAGAAGCATCTATCAAAATGACAAATATTAGAATTTTCTGCAAAGGATTTTAAAGCAGTGATCATAAAAATGCTTTAGTAAGCAATAGTAAATATGCTTAAGACAAATGGAAAAAATAAAAGGCCTCAGCAAGGAAATAGAAGGTGTCAGCAAAGAAATAGAAAATATAAAGAAAAACCAAATGGAACTGGAAATTTTTTACATTGTAAGTAAGGCAGGTAAACGGACAGGAAAATAAGGTTTCTATATTTCAGTTGAACTGGTAAAATGTTGACACGAGTAGACTGTGATAAGTTAACGATACATAGTGCAATACTTAACGCAAACACTGAAAGACCTATGCAAAGAAAATTGGACGAGTGGAAACAGAGAACCTTGGGTGGAGAAGGGGAGAGTGTTGACATATCACAGGGTTGGCAACCAATGTCACAAAACAATTTGTTTATTGATTTTTTAATGAGAAACTAATTTGCTCTGTAAACTTTCACCTAAAGCACAATAAAAAAAGGAAATCAAATGCAAAGTATGGATGAACTTTTGTATTAGCATCTTGTTCTTGGAAATATGGGAGGATCATTAACAACATTAAAAATACGTCTGTTGTAATTTTGGGGCTATCAAAGCAGCTTTCCTATTGCATTGCCTTACTGAATTCTCTGCTTAATGCCTTGTGTTGTTAAGAGCACTAGTCTCCAACCAGACTTCCTGGGTTCAAGTGCTGGCTCCACCACTCTCCCTCAGTGTGTACTGGAGCAATTTATCTTACCTCTTTGTGCCTCAGTTTTCTCTTATATAAAATGTGTATAATAATAGCAATTTTTCACAAGGTTGTTGTGAGGTTTGAATGTGCTAATACTGGTAAAGCACCTACAATAGTCCCTAACAGTTAGTAGGTACTCATTAAATATTTCTTGAATGGAAAAAAAAAAGCTATTGATAAATCAAAATGGAATTCTAAAAAATGTTCAAGTAATCCACAGTAAGGCAGGAAAGAAAAAACAAATGAAAAATAGAGTCCAAACAAAACAAAGTACAAAATGGCAGATTTAAGCCCCAATATTTTAATAATTATAGTAAATGCAAATGGTCTAAATTCATCAATCGAAAGACACAGATCAGTGGATAGCAATGACAAAAAAAATGACCCAGCTTTTTTTTTTTTAAGAACCAATATGCTATCTACAAGAGACTCACTTCAAATATAGTAAGTAGGTTGTAATTGAAGATATACCATGGAAAATGTATTCAGTTGAAAGCTGGAGTGGGTATATTAATATCTGATAAAGTAGGTTTCAGAGCAAAGAAAATTACCAGGAACAAAGATGGATACTATAGGATGAAAAAAGGGGTAGTCCAAAAGGACGTATCAATCCTTAATGTATATGCACCAAATAATAGAGCTGCAAATACGTAAAGCAAAAACTGATGGAATTGAATGGAGAAATAGGCAAATCCACAATTGTGGTTTAAGAATTTAACTCAACAATTGATAGACAAAAACAGACAGAAAATCAAGAATGATATAGAAGAATTCTACACCATCAACCAACTGGATCTCACAGGCATTTATAAAACTCTCCACTCAACATCAGCAGAATGAATATTCTTTTCAAGTACTCACAGAATGTATATCAAGGTAGACCATATCCTGGGCCATAAAAGAAACCTTAAAAATTTTTTAAAAATTAAAATCATTCAGAGTGTGTTCTCTGACCACAATGAAATTAAACTAAAAATCAGTATACAAAGACAAGGGTGATGGTTGATTAGCCTGATGAATATAATTAATATCACTGAACTGTACATGTGAAGATTATTGAAGTGCCAGATGTTTTGTTCCATATATATTTATCACAATAAAAAAGTAAAAAAAAAAAAAAGATAAGAAAATGTCCAAACACTTGCAAATTGTTGTTGTTGTTAGGTACTGTCCAGTCGGTTGCGACTCATAGCGACCCTATTTACAACAGAACTAAACATTGCCAGGTCCTGTGCCATGCTCAGAATCCTTGCTATGTTTGACCTATTGCTGCAACCACTGTGTCAATCCATCTCATCAAGGGTATTCCTCTTTTTCTCTGACCCTCTACTTTACCAAGTGTGATGTCCTTATCCAGGGACTGATCCCTCCTTGTAACATGTCCAAAATAAGTGAGATGGAGTCTCAACATCATTGCTTCTAAGGAGCACTTTGGTGCATTTCTTCCAAGACAGACTTGTTTGTTCTTCTCGCAGTCCATGGTATATTCAGTATTCTTTGCCAACATCATAATTAAAAGGCATCCGTTCTTCTGTTTTCCTTATTCATTGTCTAGTTTTTGCATGCATATGAGGCAATTGAGAATAGCATGGTTTGGGTCAGGCACAACTTAGTCCTTAAAGTGACAACTTTGCTTTTTAACACTTTTGCAGCAGATTTTCCCAAATACAGTACATCATTTGGTTTCCTGACTGCTCCTTCCATGGGTGTTGATTGTGTAGCCAAGTAAAATGAAATCCTTGACAACGTCAATCTTTTCTCCATTTATTATGATGTTACTTATTAGTCCAGTTGTGAAGATTTTTGTTTTCTTTATGTTGAGGTGTAATCCATACCAAAGGTGGTAGTCTTTGATCTTCATCAGTAAGTGCTTCAAGTCCTCTTCACTTTCAGCAAGCAAGGTTGTGTCATCTGACTATCACAGGTTGTTAATGAGTCTTCCAGCAGTCCTGATGTGACATTCTTCTTTGTATAGCCCAGCTTCTCAGATTATTTGCTCAGCATACAGATTGAATAAGTATGGTGAAAGGATCCAACCCTTACACGTACCTTTCTTGATTTTAAATCACGCAGTACCCCCTTGTTCTGTTCAAAGGACTGCCTCGTGGTGTATGTACAGGTTCCACATGAATGCAATTAAGTGTTCTGGAATTCCTGTTCTTCACAATGTTATCCATAATTTGTTATGATCCACGCAGTCGAATGCCTTAGCATAGTCAATAAATAACAGGTAAACATCTTTCTGGTATTCCCTGCTTTCAGCCAGATCCATCTGACATCAGCAATGATATCCTTTGTTCCATGTCCTCTTCTGAATCTGGCTTGAATTTCTGGCAGTTCCCTGTTGATATACTGCTGCAACCAATCTTAAATGATCTTCAGCAAAATTTTACTTGCGTGTGATATTAATGATATTGTTTGATAATTTCTGCATTTGGTTGGATCACCTTTCTTTGGAATGGGCACAAATACGGATCTCTGTCAGTTGCTTGGCCAGGTAGCTACCTTCCAAATTTTTTGTCACAGACAAGTGAGCACCTCTAATGCTGCATCTGTTTGTTGAAACATCTCTATTGGTATCCCGTCAGTTCCTGGAGACTTGTTTTTCGTCAGTGCCTTCAGTGCAGCTTGGACTTCTTCCTTCAGTACCACTGGATCTTGATCATATGCTACCTCCTGAAATTGTTGAACATCGACCAATTCTTTTTGGTACAGCGACTCTGTGTATTCATTCCATCTGCTTTTGATGCTTCCTGTGTCATTCAATATTTTGCCCATACCAAAACCAAAACAAACCCAGTGCTGTCAAGTCGATTCCAACTCATAGCGACCCTACAGGACAGAGTAGAACTGCCCCATAGAGTCTCCAAGGAGCACCTGGCGGATTCGAACTGCCGACTGTTTGTTTCTCAGCCATAGCACTTAACCACTACACCACCAGGGTTTCCGGTATTTTGCCCATAAAATCGTTCAGTATTGCAACTCTAGGCTTGAGTTTTCTCGTCAGCTCTTTCAGCTTGAGAAATGGGGAACATATTCTTCTCTTTTTAGTTTTCTAACTCCAGGTCTTTGCACATTTCATTATAATATTTTACTTTGTCTCTTCAAGCTGCCATTTGAAATCTTCTGTTCAGCTCTTTTACTTCATCATTTCTTCCATTTGCTTTAGCTACTCTATGTTCAAGAGCAAGTTTCAGAGTCTTTCTGACATCCATTTTTTTAAAATAATTTTTATTGTGCTTTAAGTGAAAGTTTACAAATCAAGTCAGTCTGTCACGTATAAGCTTATATACACCTTACTCCATACTCCCACTTACTCTCCCCCTAATGAGTCAGCCTGCTCCCTCCTTCCAGTCTCTCCTTTCGTGACAATTTTGCCAGTTTCTAACCCTCTCTACCCTCCTATCTCCCCTCCAGACAGGAGATGCCAACACAGCCTTAAATGTCCACCTGATACAAGTAGCTCACTCTTCGTCAGCATCTCTCTCCAACCCATTGTTCAGTCCCTTCCATGTCTGATGAGTTGTCTTTGGGAATGGTTTCTGTCCTGGGCCAACAGAAGGTTTGGGGACCATGACCACCGGGATTCCTCTAGTCTCAGTCAGACCATTAAGTCTGGTCTTTTTATGAGAATTTGGGGTCTGCATCCCACTGATCTCCTGCTCCCTCAGGGGTTCTCTGTTGTGCTCCCTGTCAGGGCAGTCATCGGTTGTGGCCGGGCACCAACTAGTTCTTCTGGTCTCAGGATGATGTAAGTCTCTGGTTCATGTGGCCCTTTCTGTCTCTTGGGCTCATAGTTATCATGTGACCTTGGTGTTCTTCATTCTCCTTTGATCCAGGTGGGTTGAGACCAATTGATGCATCTTAGATGGCCACTTGTTAGCATTTAAGACCCCAGCCGCCACATTTCAAAGTGGAATGCAGAATGTTTTCATAATAGAATTATTTTGCCAATTGACTTAGAAGTCCCCTTAAACCATGGTCCCCAAACCCCCGCCCTTGCTCCGCTGACCTTTGAAGCATTCAGTTTATCCCGGAAAGTGCTTTGCTTTTGGTCCAGTCCAGTTGAGCTGACCTTCCATGTATTGAGTATTATCCTTCCCTTCACCTAAAGTAGTTCTTATCTACTAACTAATCAGTAAAAAACCCTCTCCCACCCTCCTTCCCTCCCCACCTCGTAACCACAAAAGTATGTGTTCTTCTCAGTTTATACTATTTCTCAAGATCTTATAATAGTGGTCTTATACAATATTTGTCCTTTTGCCTCTGACTAATTTCACTCAGCATAATGCCTTCCAGGTTCCTCCATGTTATGAAATGTTTCACAGATTTGTCATTGTTCTTTATCGATGCATAGTGTTCTGTTGTGTGAATATACCACAATTTATTTAACCATTCATCCGTTGATGGCCACCTTGGTTGCTTCCAGCTTTTTGCTATTGTAAACAGAGCTGCAATAAACATGGGTGTGCATATATCTGTTTGTGTAAAGGCTCTTATTTCTCTAGGGTATATTCCAAGGAGTGGGATTTGTAGGTTGTATGGTAGTTCTATTTCTAACTTTTTAAGATAATGCCAGATAGATTTCCAAAGTGGTTGTACCATTTTACATTCCCACCAGCAGTGTATAAGAGTTCCAATCTCTCCGCAGCCCCTCCAACATTTATTATTTTGTGTTTTTTGGATTAATGCCAGCCTTGTTGGAGTGAGATGGAATCTCATGGTAGTTTTAATTTGCATTTCTCTAATGGCTAATGATCGAGAGCATTTTCTCATGTATCTGTTAGCTGCCTGAATATCTTCTTTAGTGAAGTGCGTGTTCATATCCTTTGCCCACTTTTTGATTGGGTTTGCGCCATCTCAAGATGCCCTGCTCAATTCCCCTGCGCCCAGTCCAAAGCCCAGTGCCAAGGTTTCCTGACTGGGACACTGGCTCCAGGCTCCGAAAACAGTCGCTGCTTCCCCTTGGTTGTTCGTTCTCAGTCTCTGTCACTCAGGTCAACTCTTTAGATCTGTGTTTGATGGTCAGGGTTCGTAGATTGTCATGTATGTGATCAGTTCACTTGTTTCTCTGAGTTTGTTGCAAGAGGGTCAGAGGTAGCGTCTACCTAGTCAGCCATCTTCCTGACATCCGTTTTGTCTTTACTTTCTTTCCTGTGTCTTTAATGACTTTTGCTTTCTTTGTGTATGCTGTCCCTGATGTCTTCCCACAACTTGTCTGGTCTTTGGTCATTAGTGTTCAGTGCATCAGATCTGTTCTTGAGATGGTCTCCAAATTCAGGTGAGATACACTCAAGTCGTACTTTGGCTCTTGTGGACTTGTTCTAAGTTTCATTAGCTTCAGTTTGAACTTCCATATGACAATTGATGGTCTGTTCTGCAGTTGGCCCCTGGCCTGTTCTGACTGATGATATTGAGATTTTCTGTCATCTGTTTCCATAGATGTAGTTGATTTGATTCCTGTGTTTTCTATCCAGTGAGATCCACGTGTATAATCACCATTTATGTTGTTGAAAAAAGGTATTTGCAATGAAGAAGTCGTTGATCTTGCAAAATTCTATCATGAGATCCCTGGCATCGTTTCTGTCACCAAGGCCGTATTTTCCAACTACGGATCCCTCTTCTTTTTTTCCAACTTTTATATTCCAATTACCAGTAATTGTCAATGAGTCTTGACTGCATATTTGATCAATTTCAGACTGCAGAAGTTGGTAAAAATTTTCAATTTCTTCATCTTTGACCTTAGCGGTTGGTGGGTATATTTGAATAATAGTCATATTAACTGGACTTCCTTGGCATATTATCCTATTACTGACAGCATTGTATTTCAGGATAGATCTTGAAATGTTTTTTTTGACGATGAACATGATGCCATTCCTCTTTGTCATCGCCGGCAAAGTAGACAATATGATTGTCTGACTCAAAATGGCCAACACCAGTGCATTTCAGCTCACTAATCCCTAGGATATCAATCTTTATGCATTCCATTTCATTTTTGACAACTTCAAATTTTCCAAGTTTTATACTTGTACATCCCACATTCCAGTTACTAATGCGTGTTTTCAGCTGTTTCTTCTCATTTTGAGTCGTGCCACATCAGCAAATGAAGGCTCCAAAAACTTTACTACATCCAAGTTATTAAGGTCGACTCCACTTTCTACTTTGAGGAGACAGCTCTTCCCCAGTTGTATTTTGAGCACCTTCCAACCTGAGGGGCCCATCTTCTGGCACTATATCAGACAATGTTCCACTGCTATTCATAAGGTTTTCACTGGCCAATTTTTTCAGAAATAGACTGCCAGGCCTTTCTTCTTAGTCTGTCTTAATCTGGAGGCTCTGCAGAAACCTGTCCGCCATGGGTGACCCTGCTGGTATTTGAAATACTGGTGACAAAGCTCCCAGTATCACAGCAACACACAAACCACTACAGTACAACAAACTGACAGATGCATGACAGTTTGCAAGTTTGTGACTTGCAAATTAAACAACACCAGTCTAAATTATTCATGGGTCAGATAGTGTCAAGGGAAATAAAAGATACATTGAATTGAAGGAAAATGAAAATACAACATATCAAAATTTGTGAAATATACCTAAAGTAGTACAGAGTGGGATATTTATACCACTAAACATTTACATTAGAAAAGAAGAAATGTCTCAAATCTATAATCATAACTCCCACCTCAAGAAATTAAAAAATAAGAGCAATATAAACCCAAAGGAAGCAGAGGGAAGGAAATAATAAAGAGCAGAAATCTATAAAAATTGTAAAATAAGTGAAAGAAAGAGCTGGCTCTTCTTGGAGTTGTAAATGCAAAGAACTTAAAATAACCAAAACGACTATGACAAAATAAGAACAAAGTTGGAGGGTAATACTACCTGTTTTCAAGAATTACTAAGTTATTGTAATCAAGACAAATAGATCAATGTAAGAGAATACAGAGCGCAGAAATAGGGTCACACATATACAGTTAACTGATTTTTGACAAGATGCAAAGATAATTCCATGGAGAAAAGATGGTATTTAGATACTCTTTTCAACAAATGTTGCTGAAACAATTGGAAATCCATATTAAAAAAAAAAAAAGCCTCAATATATACCTCACACTCTATATAAAAATTAACTGAAAATGGATCATAGTCAAATATAAAACCTAAAATTATAAAACTTCTAGAAGACATAGGAGATAAAATCTTTTTTTTTCTCTTTCCTCTTTTTTAAAAAATAATTTTTATTGTGCTTTAAGTGAAAGTTTACAAATCAAGTCAGTCTCTCACACAAAAACCCATATACACCTTGCTACACACTCCCAGTTACTCTCCCCCTAGTGAGATACCCCGCTGTCTCCCTCCACTCTCTCTTTTCCTGTCCATTTCTCCAGCTTCTAACCCCCTCCACCCTCTCATCTCCCCTCCAGGCAGGAGGTGCCAGCATAGTCTCAAGTGTCCACCTGATCCAGGAAGCTCACTCCTCAGCAACATCCCTCTCCAACCCATTGTCCAGTCCAATCCATGTCTGAAGAGTTGGCTTTGGAAATGGTTCCTGTCCTGGGCCAACAGAAGGTCTGGGGGCCATGACCACCGGGGTCCTTCTAGTCTCAGTCAGACCATTAAGTCTGGTCTTTTTATCAGAATTTGGGGTCTGCAATAAAAGAAAAAAAATTAAAAATTTTTTTTTTTTTATCTCACTGCTCTCCTGCTCCCTCAGGGTTTCTCTGTTGTGTTCCCTGTCAGGGAAATCATCGGTTGTAGCTGGGCACCATCTAGTTCTTCTGGTTTCAGGATGATGTAGTCGCTGGTTCATGTGGCTCTTTCTGTTTCTTGGGCTTGTAATCGCCTTGTATCCTTGGTGTTCTTCATTCTCCTTTGATCCAGGTGGGTTGAGACCAATTGATGCATCTTAGATGGCTGCTTGCTAGCATTTAAGACCCCAGACGCCACTCTTCAAAGTGGGATGCAGAAGGTTTTCTTAATAGATTTTATAATGCTAATTGACTTAGATGTCCCCTGAAACCATGGACCCCAGACCCCTGCCCCTGCTACGCTGGCCTTCGAAGCATTCAGTTTATTCAGGAAACTGCTTTGCTTTTGGTTTAGTCCAATTGTGCTGACCTCCCCTGTATTGTGTGCTGTCTTTCCCTTCACCTAAAGTAGTTCTTATCTACTATCTAATTAGTGAATAGCCCTCTTCCACCCTCCCTCCCTCCCCCCTCTCATAACCACAAAAGAATGTTTTCTTCTCAGTTTAAACTATTTCTCAAGTTCTTACAATAGTGATCTTATACAATATTTGTCCTTTTGCAACTGACTAATTTCACTCAGCATAATGCCTTCCAGGTTCCTCCATGTCATAAAATGTTTCACAGATTCCTCAGGAGATAAAATCTTATTGACCTTCAGTTATGCAGATTTTTTTTTAAGATATGACATCAAAATCATGATCTATGAATGAAAAAAAATGATAAATTTTACTTCTTCAAAATTAAGAACATCTTAACCTAGAACTTAAGCCAATTCTTGAACCCGGCTCTTCAGGCAAAGATTAGACTGGACTATAAGACATAAAATGATACTTATGAAGAGTGGACACATGAGACTAAATGGGCAGCTCCTGTCTGGAGGTGAGATGAGAAGGCAGAAAGGGACAGGAGCTGGTCAAATAGACACGGGAAATCTGGGGTGGAAAGGAGAAGTATGCTGTCACATTATTGGGAGAGCAACTAGGGCCACATGATTATGTATAAATTTTCATATGAGAAACTAACTTGAGATTTAAAATTTCAGTTAAAGCACAATAAAAAAATGAAGAACATCTGCTCTTCAGAAGACATTATTTATAAGGTACAAATCAAGACACAGACCGGGAGAAAATATTTGCAAAGCATGTGTCTGATAAAGGACTAGTATCCTGACTATATAAAGAACTCTCACCATTCAATAATAAGAAAAAAAAGAATCAAATATATTAAATGGGCAAAAGATTTAAATAGATATTTCACCGAGAAAGGTATATGGATAGTAAATAAGCTGATGAAAAGATATCCAATATGATTAATCACTAGGAAGATAAAAATTAAAACCACAATGAGTTTCTACTACACACAAATGCTAGAATGGCTAAAATCAGAAACACTGACTATACCAAGTGTTGGTGAAAATAGGAACAACTGGAACTCCCATACTTTGCTAGTGGTATTGTAAAAGGACACAACAACTTTGAAATACAGTTTGGCAGTTTTTATAAAAAGGTAAACATACACCTACCGTATAACCAAAACCAAACTCACTGCTGTCAAGTGGATTCTGACTTATAGCAGCCCATAGGGTTTCTCCAAGGCTGTAAATCTCTGAGGAAGCAGACTGCCACATCTTTCTCCTTCAGAGTCACTAGTGGTTTTGAACCACCGACCCTTCGGTTGGCAGGTGAGTGCTTTAACCACTGTGCCACCAGGGCTCCTTCTACACCCACCATATAGACCCAGCTATTTCTCTCCTACACATTGTTTTTCTTTTTTTTTTTAAATTGTGCTTTATACAAAAATTTATACACACATTATTATGTGACCCTAATTGCTCTCCCTGTAATGTGACAGCACACTCCTCCTCTCCACCATGTATTTCCCGTGTCCGCTCAGCCAGCTCCTGTCCCCTTTTGCCTTCTCATCTCGCCTCCAGACAGGAGCTGCTCACATAGTCTCATGTGTCTACTTGAGCTAAGAAGCACACTCCTCACCAGTATCATTTTATGTCATATAGTCCAGTCTAATCTTTGAAGAGTTGTCTTTAGGAATGGTTTTAGTTTTGGGCTAACAGAGATTCCAGGGGCCATGTCCTCTGGGGCTCCTCCAGTCTCAGTCAGACCATTAAGTCTGGTCTTTTTATGAGAAGTTGAGGTCTGCATCCTACTGTTTTCCTGCTCCATGAGGGATTCTATGTTGTGTTGCCTGTCAGGGCAGTCATCGGTGGTAGCCCGACACCATCTAATTCTTCTGGTCTCAGGCTGATGGAGTCTCTGGTTTATGTGACCCTTTCTGTCTCTTGGGCTCATATTTATCTTGTGTCTTTGGTGTTCTTCATTCTCCTTTACTCCAGGTGGGTTGAGAACAATTGACGCATCTTAGAAGGCTGCTTGCTAGCATTTAAGACGCCAGAGGCCACTCAGCAAAGTGGGATGCAGAAAGTTTTCTTAATAAACTTTATGCCAATTGACTTAGATGTCCCCTGAACCCACGGTCCTCAGACCCCTCTCCCTGCTACTCTGGCCTTCAAGGTGTTTCGTTGTATTCAGGAAACCTCTTAGGTTTGGGTATAGACCAGTTGTGCTGACCTCCCCTGTGTTGTGTGTTGTCTTTCCCTTCATCTAAAATAGTTCTTGTCTACTATCTAATTATTGAATACCCCCTCCTTCCCTCCCCACCCTTGTAACCATCAATAATATTTTCTTCTGTCTTTAAACTTCTTCTTGAGTTCTTATAATAGTGGTATCATACAATATTTGTCCTTTTTCGAGTGACTAATTTCACTCAGCATAATGCCTTCCAGATTCCTCCATGTTATGTATGAGATGTTTCATGGATTCTTCATTGTTCTTAATTGTTCCATAGTATTCCATTATGTGAATATACCGTAATTTATTTATCCATTCATCCATTGATGGGCACCTTGGTTGCTTCCATATTTTTGCTATTGTAAACAGTGCTGCAGTCAACATGGGTGTGCATATATCTGTTTGTGCATGTCTTATTTCTCTAGGATATATTCCAGGGAGTGGGATTGCTGGATCGTGTGGTAGTTCTATTTCTAACTTTCACAAAGGAAGCGCCAAATTGATTTCCAAAGTGTTTGTACTATTTTACATTCCCACCAGCAGTGTATAAGTGTTCCAGTCTCTGCATAACCTCTCCAACATTTATTATTTTGTGTGTTTTGGATTGCTAGCCTTGTTGGGGTGAGATGGTATCTCATGGTAGTTTTGATTTGAGTTTCTCTAATGGCTAATGATCATGAGCATTTCCTCATGTATGTTAGCCACCTGAATGTCTTCTTTGGTAAACTGCCTGTTCATATGCTTTGCCCATTTTTTAATTGGGTTATTTGTGTTTTGTTGAGGTTTTGCAGTATCTTGTAGATTTTAGAGATTAGATGCTGATCAGATTTGTTGTAGCCAAAAAATTTTCCCCAGTCTGTAGGTAGTCTTTTTATTCTTTTGGTGAAGTCTTTGGATGAGCATAAGTGTTTGATTTTTATGAGCTCCCAGTTATCTAGTTTCTCTTCTGGTGTTTGTGCTTTGTTAGTAATGTTTTGTATACCGTTTTTGGCATGTGTTAAGGCTCCTATCACTGTCCCTATTTTTTCTTCCATGATCTTTATCATTTTATATTTTATATTTAGGTCTTTGATCCATTTTGAGTTAGTTTTTGTGCATGGTGTGAGGTATGGGTCTTGTTTCATTTTTTTGCAGATGGATATCCAGTTATGCCAATACCATTTATTAAAGAGACTGTCTTTTCCCCATTTCACTGACTTTGGACCTTTGTCAAATATCTGCTGCTCATATGTGGATGGATTTATGTCTGGATTTTCAATTCTGTTCCTTTGGTCTATGTATCTGTTGTTGTACCACTGCCAGGCTGTTTTGACTATTGTGATGGTATAATAGGTTCTAAAATTAGGTAGTGTGAGGCCTCCCACTTTTTCTTCTTTTTCAATAATGCTTTGCTTATCCAGGGCCTCTTCCCTTTCCATATCAAGTTGATGATTTTTTTTCTCCATCTCATTAAAAAATGCCATTGGAATATGGATTAGGATTGCATTGTATGTATAGATTACTTTGGGTAGAATAGACATTTTCACAATGTTGAGTCTTCCTATCCATTAGGTAGGTATGTTTTTTCCAGTTATGTAGGTCTCTTTTGGTTTCTTGCCGTAGTGTCTTGTAGTTTTCTTTGTATAGGTCTTTTACATCTCTGGTTAGATTTATTCCTAAGTATTTTATCTTCTTGAGGGCTATTGTAAATGGTATTGATTTGGTGATTTCCTCTTCGATGTTCTCTTTGTTGGTGTTGAGGAATCCAACTGATTTTTGTATGTTTGTCTTGTGTCATGATACTTTGTTGAACTGTTCTATTAGTTCCAGTAGTTTTCTTGTGGATTCTTTAGAGTTTTCTGTGTATAAGATCATATCATCTGCAAATAGACATACTTTTACTTCTTCCATCCCAATTTGGGTGCCCTTTATTTCTTTCTAGCCTAATTGCTCTGGCTAGGACCTCCAGCACAATGTGGAATAGGAGTGGTGATAAAGGGCATCCTTGTCTGGTTCCCGATCTCAAGGGGAATGCTTTCAGACTCTCTCCATTTAGGATGATGTTGGTGGTTGGCTTTATATAAATGCCCTTTGTTGTGTTGAGGAATTTTCATTGTTTTCCTATTTTGCTGAGAGTTTTTATCATGAATGGGTGTTGGACTTTGTGTAATGCCTTTTCTGCATCAGTTGATAAAATTCTGTGGTTCTTTTGTTTTATTTATATGATGGATTACGTTGACTGTTTTTCTAATGTTGAACCATCCCTGCATACCTGGTATGAATTCCACTTGGTCATGGTGAATTATTTTTTAGATATGTTTTAGTAGTATTGGTGTTAACTCCTCTCTGAAAGTTTGGTAGAATTCTCCAGGGAAGCCGTCAGGGCCAGGGTTTTTTTTTTTTTTTCTTTTTGGGAGCTTTTAATTACCTTTTCAATCTCTTTTTTTGTTATAGATTTATTGAGTTGTTCTACCTCTTTTTTTTTCTACCTCTGTTTGTGTTTGTTTACGTAGGTAGAGTGTTTCTAGAAATTTGCCCATTTCCTTTAGGTTTTCAATTTTCTTGGAGTTCAATTTTTCATAGTATTGTTATGACTCTTAATTTCAGTTGGGTCTGTTGTGATATTGCCCATCTCATTTCTTTTTCAGGTTATTTGCTTCCTCTCCTGTTTTTCTTTTGTCAGTTTGGCCAATGGTTTATCAATTTTGTTGATCTTTTCAAAGAACCAGCTTTTGGTCTTGTTAACCCTTTCAATTGTTTTTCTATTCTTTAAATCATTTAACCCTGCTCCAGTTTTTATTATTGCCTTTCTTCTGGTGTCTGAGGGCTTCTTTTGCTGCGCTCTCTCTTTCTGTTTGTTCGAGTTGTAGGGATAATTCCTTGGTTTTATCCCATTCTTTTTGGATGTACGCATTTATTGCTATAAATTAACCCCTGAGCACTGCTTTTACGGTGTCCCAAAAGTTCTGGTAGGAAGTGTTTTCATTCTTATTTGATTCTATGAGTTTCTTTATTCTGTCCTTAATTTCTTCTTTAAGCTAGTAGTTTTTGAACAAGGTGTTGTTCTGTTTCCAGGTGTTTAATTTTTTTTCTTGCTTTTTCTGTTATTGATTTCTACTTCTATGGTTTTCATGGTCAGAAGAAATGTTTTTTAATATTTCGATGTTTTGAATTCTGTTAAGGCTTGCTTTATGACCTAATACGTCATCTACTCTGGAGAATGTTCCATGTGCATTGGAAAATAAAGTGTACTTGGCTGCTGTTGGGTGGAGTGTTCTGTTTATGCCTGTGAGGTCAAGTTGGTTGATTGTGGTGTTTAGATCTGCCATGTCTTTATTTAGCTTCTTTCTGGATGTTCTGTCCTTCACGGAAAGTGGTGTGTTGAAGTGTCCTTCTATTATTGTGGAGCCATCATTCTTTTCTTTGCTGTTAGAGTTTATGTATTTTGGAGCTCTGTCTTTGAGTGTGTAAACATTTATTATGGTTATATCCTCCTGGTATGTTGACCCTTTAATCATTATATAGTGTCCTTCCTTATCCTTTGTGGTGGTTTTTACTTTAAAGTCTATTTTGTCAGAAATTAATATTACCACTTCTGCCCTTTTTTGATTGTTGTTTGCTTGATATATTTTTTCCATCCTTTGAGTTTTAGTTTGTTTGTGTCTTTAAGTCTAAGTCTTGTCTCTTATAGGCAGCATATAGACCGATCGTGTTTTTCTTAGTCCATTGTGCCGTTCTCTGTCTCTATATTGGTGCATTCAGTCCATTTACATTCAACAAAATTACTGATGGGTATGAGTTCAATTCTCTCATTTTGATGTCTTTTTGTTGTTGTTGCTGACAGTTTCTTTGTTCCACTTAATTTTCTGTGCTGAGTTTTTTTTCTTTATGTACTTTCTTGTCCTCTTTTTCATTGTTGTTGATTTTGTATTTGCTGAGTCTTCATGTTTTTCTTGTTTTTTATTTTGATGTGCAGGATTGTTAGTTTCCTTTGTGGTTACCTTAATATTTACTCCTATTTTTCTAAGTTTAAACGAACCTTTTATTTCTTTATATTGCCTTGACTTCCTCTGCATATGAAAGATCTATGACTACATTTTTCAGTCCCTCTTTTTTGTTTTAATGTTGTCATCTTTTACATAATGATGTCTCTGTTTCCCTGTTTTGAATGTTTTAGCTTTGATTTATTTTTGTCATTTCCCTGTCTGGGTTGATATCTGGTTGTTCTGTCCTGTGTTCTAGTCTCGGGTTGTTACCTGATGTTATTGATTTTCTAATCAGAGGACTCCCTTCAATGTTTCTTGTAATTTTGGTTTGTTTTTTTGCAAATTCCCTAAAATTCTGTTTATCTGGAAATGTCCTAATTTCACCTTCACATTTGAGAGACAGTTTTGCTGGATATATGATTCTTGGATGGCAATTTTTTTTCCTTCAGTGCTTTATATATGTCATCCCATTGCCTTCTTGCCTGCATGGTTTCTGCTGAGTAGTCCGAGCTTAGTCTTATTGGCTCTCATTTGTAGGTGACTTTTTGTTTATCCCTAGCCACTCTTAAAATTCTGTTTATCTTTGGTTTTGGCAAGTTTGATTATAATATGTCTTAGTGAGTTTCTTTTGGGATCTACCTTGTGTGAGGTTCGATGAGCATCTTGGATAGATATCTTCTCATCTTTCACAATATCAGGGAAGTTTTCTGCCAACAATTCTTCAGCAGTTCTCTCTGTACTTTCTGTTATCTCCCATTCTGGTACTCCAATCACTCATAGGTTATTCCTCTTGATAGAGTCCCACATAATTCTTAGGGTTTCTTCTTTTTTTTTTAATTATTTTATCTGATTTTTCCTCAAATATGTTGGTTTGAAGTACTTTATCTTCAGTCTCAGTAATTCTGGCTTCTGTTGCCTCAGTTTTGCTCCTGTGACTTTCTACTAAATTGTCTAATTCTGAAATTTTATTGTTAATCTTCTGGATTTCTGTTTGCTGTCTTTATGGACTCTTGCAGCCTATTAAGTTTGTCATTATGCTCTTCCCTAATCTTCTTAAATTCCTCTATTGCTTTGTTTGTATGCTGCTTGGGTTCTGCATTTTGCCTGATCTCCTTCCTGATCTCTTGAAGAGTTGTGTATATTAATCTTTTGTATTCTACCTCTGATAATTGCAAAAAGTTCTCTACATCCAGAAAATTTCTTGATTCTTTGTTTTGGGAGCTTATTGAAGCCATCATGGTGTTCCTCTTTGTGTGATTTGATATTCACTGTTGTCTCTGAGCCATTGATAAGCTATTGTATTTATTTTATGTTTGCTTTCAGTGTCCTAGCTTCTTATTTTGTTTTGATATACCCAAATAGGCTGTACACGTGAGCTGGTTTGATTATTCCTGCCTTTGAAGCTCTAACATCCTGTCATCAGGTGGTTAGAGCTGCTACTACATATATGAACCTAAGAGTCCATTTAATTTTTTTGTATGGGTTAAACTCAGGTGTCCAGATAGTTGATCACCAAGTGTGTGGTGCAGGCTCTCACCTACAGTCCTAGATGAGCAGGGGTGATTGGTGTAGGTACAGGTATCTGGCTGCAGTAGGGGGTCACATGCTGAGCAAGGCAAGGGGTGACAACTGCAACTGAGTGTCTATGAGGAAAGCTTGTCCCTGTTCCCTAGAGCACATATGTGGGTAGGTTTTCCAGCTAGACAATGAGCATCCAGTGCTGTTGGCTGTGAGGACTGGGAGGCACCACTTATCCTTGGATCACTGTTGTGGGTCGCTAGGTGGCATGGGTGGAGCCACCAGTCCTCAGGCCCCTGATGAAGGTAGGCGAGGACCCTGCTTAATAGGCAGAGTAGTTTCAAATGTCACGAACCTGCCTCTCCACCACATAGCTGAAACAGTTCAAGTTAGACTTTGGGTATATACCCTGTTGTACTTTGCTAATGAGGGTCTATGCTATTGAAATGGGCCCATACAAGTCTATGTAGGGGTGAAAGGCATTCATAGTCTGTGGGTCCCTTATGCCTGTGCCTAAGCAAAGGAGCTGTTTCTGCCCTGAGTTCCCAGTTTAGGGGAGTCAGCAGATTATTTTTTCCCTTGTTTATCAATTTGTTCCTTCTTCAAGGCTGGAAAAATGGCTCAGGACATGCAGCAGGTCCTACTTCCAGCCCAGGGAAAGTGGCTATTAGTGAAGCCAACTCGGGACCTGGTGCAGAGCAGAGAGGAGTCAGGTAAATGGGAGAGAGTTTTTTTCCAACGTGGTGTTTTTTTATTCCACGCGGTAGATTAGATGCAAGCACTTATCTTTTGCTGATTATGTGCTGCTTTTTGCTAATTCTGGAGGCATGAGTGGACTCTCTGCTGCTTAGTCTCTCCTGATGTGGAAGATGTGTCCCGAATACCACTGCTTGTCTTACCACGCTTGCACCAGTGGATTCGGCCTATGAGGTGCCAGTTTTTGCTGGGTCAGGTCTGGCCACTCCTTACTGCTTCTGAACCATCTCTCCCTCGCACTGCTGCTCAGTCTGATTCCTGAACTTTGTCTTTGATGTTCAGGGCTCCTAGATTGTCATATACAATTGACTCACTTGTTTTTTTTGGTCTTTGTTGTAAGAGGGACCACAGGATGCATCTAACTACTGTGCCATCTTGTCGCTGCCCTCTCTCCTACATATTTATCCAGGAAAAATGAAAGCATATGTCCCTATAAAGACTTGCATGTAATTTTTTATAACAGCTTTATTTGTAGTAGATAAAAACTGGAAACAGCCTAAATGTGCATCAGCAGGGAAATGGATAAACAAATCATGGCTTATCCATACAATAGAATACTACTTAGCCAAAAAAAAAAAAAAAAGAATGAACTACTGACAATCCAGTATCATGGATGAATCTCAAATGATTATGCTTAGGCAGACCAAAAAAACCATATTTCATTTATATAAAATTCTAGAAAATCTAATCTATAGTTACAGAATGCAGTAATTGATAGAATGGTGGTAGAATGGTAGGAGGGGTAGGGTGGATTGATTACAAAGACACATAAGAAATTTTGGAGTAATCAGTGAGTTCATTGTGTTGATTGTCGTGATGGTTTCATAAGTGTATACATATGTCAGGAGTCCCTGAGTGGTACAAATGATTAACCTGCTTAGCTGCTAATTGAAAGACTGAAGATTTGAATTCACCCAGAGGTTTCTCAGCAGACAGACCTGGCAATCAGCCATTGAAAACCCTATGGAGCACAATTCTACTCTGACACACATGGGGTTACCATGGGTTGGAATGGACTCTGTGGCAACTGGTTTACACAAATATACCCAAAGTGATCAACTAGTTCAATTTAAAAATATGCAGTTTATTAAATCTTAATTATACCTCTATAAAAAAAAAGCTGGTAAAATGGAATAAAAAAAATCTTCTTGAATTTTTCACTTAAAATCTGTATATTTTATTTTAAGCAAATTATACTTCTACTTGAGTTAATTTAAAAAATGAAAAAACAAAACAACAGCCATGTAGGTGTATACCTTCTGGACTGTTTTCTATGTCCATGCATAGAGATCGATGTAAATTTTACATGCATAGAATCATGCTGTAAATACAATTTTTTATTTGATTTTTACTTTCTTCATGAAGAATAGCTGGTTATTCCAGTAAACATTAATTGATATAATTATTTAGCTACATGGTATTCCATTGTATGTGTGTATTTCATTGTATGCAATCGTTCCCCTGTTGTTGACATTTAAATCATCTACAATATTTCAGTATATACAAAACTGGGTGAACATCTGTCATGGATTGAATTGTGTCCCCCCAGAAATAATGTGTCAACTTTGCTAGGCCATGATTTCCCGTATTGAGTCAGTGTTCTCCACTTTGTGATCTGATATAATTATGCTCCATTTTTGATGTATTGTAAATCCTAACTTCCATATGTTAATGAGGCAGGGAGAGTGTGGGGTGTATCTTGAGTCACAGCCTTAGAAGAGAGTGCGACTCAAATCACACCCTTACTTAAGTCACATCCTTGCATGAGTCACATCTTTTATTTTACAAGAGATAAAAGGAGAGAGAAGCAAACAGAGAAAAGGGAACTCACAACTACCAGGAAAGAAGAGCTGGGAGTGGAGCACGTCCTTTGGACCCAAGGGTCCCTGTAATGAGAACCTTCTAGACCATGAGGAAGATTGATGCCAAGACACATGGAGTTCTCCAAGGAACCAGGAAGCAGAAGCTCAAGAGGCAAAGACATTCCCAAAGAGCCAACAGAGAGAGAAAACCTTCCCATAGAGCTAGCACCCTGAATTTAGACTTCTAGCCTCCTAAACTTTGAGAGAATATATTCATTTGTTAAAGCCATCCACCTGTGATATTTCTGTTATAGCAGCACTAGATAACTAAGACAATATCCTTGTGCATGCATGCATCCTTACCAGTTTGTCTTATCATTTTCTTATAAAAAATTATTGTAAATGATACCTTGGTCAAAGGACATTCATTTCCTTTTTTCTTTTTAGGGCTTTTGGTATGTATTCCAAATAGGCATCCAGAAAAGTTTACAGAAACTTAAACTTCCATCAGAAATGTATGTAAGTGCCTTTTTCTCCACACTCAGTCAACACTGAGTATTTTAATTGTTCCTTGGCTAATCTGATGTGTTGTTGTTGTTGTTAGGTGCTGTTGAGTCAGTTCCAACTCATAGAGACACTATGTGCAACAGAACAAAACACTTCTTGGTCCTGCAGCATCCTCACAATTGTTGCTATGCTTGAGCCCATTGTTGCAGCCACTCTGTCAGTCCATCTTATTGAGGGTCTTCTGCTTTTTTGCTGACCCTCTATTTTACCAAGCATGATGTCCTTCTACAGGAATTGATCCCTCCTGATAACATGTCCAAAGTATGTGAGGCGTAGTCTCACCGTCCTTACTTCTAAGGAGCATTCTGGCTGTACTTCTTCCAAGACAGATTTGTTTGTTCTTTTGACAGTCCATGGTATATTCAGTATTCTTCGGAAACACCACAATTCAAGGGCATCAATTCCTTTTCAGTCTTTCTTATTCACTGTCCAGCTTTCACATGCATATGAGATGATTGAAAACACCATGGCGAGAGGTGGAGCCAAGATGGCGGAATAGACAGACGCTTCTGGCAAGGCCTCTTTACAACAAAGACCTGAAAAAACGAGTGAAATGAGTATATTTATGACAAGTTAGGAGCCCTGAGCATCAAAGGTAAGCTTAGAAAATGAACTGAGGGGGAGGGGGAGGAAGAGATGGTTCAGAAGCAGAGAGGAGTTACCGGACCTGAATCACAAGAGGCCCCAGGCACCATTCCGGGAGTATCAGCTGCAGGCTGGTACTAGCATTCGGCTGCAGTTTCCGCAGGGAGAAGCAGCCAGCCACACAGCCTATTCACACATCCAGAGCCAGAGAAGAATGGCGCTCTCGGCAAAAGCTAAGTACTTGCGCATATTTTACCACATCCCCCCAGTCCCCAAGCCAGCTTCAGCGGCTGAATTCCCTGGGCCTGAGATAGGCACTGTTGAGTGCCTAGAGCCATCCTCCTGGCCTTGGAGAAGGAAAAAATTTGCAATTGGGGGAAAAATAATTTGCCAGCTCCACTAACTGGGGGAACTCAGGACAGAAGTGGCTCCTGTCCAGGCATAATCAGTGCATGGACTTTGAGCACCTTTCCCTTCTGCATGGACCTGTGTGGGCCTATTTTGGGAGAATAAGCCCTTGTTGGCAGACTCCAACCGTTTCAGCTGCACGGTGGAGAGGTGGGTGTTTGATGTTTGACGTTGCTTTGCCTATGAAACAGGGTCCTCACCTACCCACATCAGGGCCTCAGGACTGGTAGCTCCACTCAGGTCACCCAGCCACCCGTGACAGGGGTCCAAGGATAACTGGTACCTCCCAGTCCTTACAACCAAAAACATTGGGTGTCCGTGGTCCATCTGCAGAACCCACCCACCTGCATGCTCTAGGGAACAGGGATGTGCTTTCCTCAGAGACACTCGAGGTTGAATTTCAGCCCCCTGCCTTGGTCAGAGTGTGAACCCCTGCTGCAATCAGATACCAGTACCTACACCAATCACCTTTGCACCTCTAAGACTGTAGGACAGAGCCTGTAGCACACACTTGATGAGCAGCTACCTGGACACCTGAGGACACCTGAGCTGAATTCATACAAGAAAAGTGAATGGACCCCTAGACTGATATACCTGATAACAGCTCTAGCCATCTGGGGACAGGATGCCAGAGCTCCAAAGGTGAAAATAATGAAGCTAGCTCACTCAAGCAACCCATTTGGGCATATCAAAACAAAACAAAGCAAGAAGCTACGACAGTAAGCACACATAAACTAATACAATAACTTATAGATGGCTCAGAGACAACAGTCAATATCAAGTCACACTAAGAAACAGACCATGACCACGTCAACAAGCTCTCAAAACAAAGAATCCAGGGATATTCTAGATGAAAATGCATTCCTGGAATTACCAGAGGCAGAATAGAAAAGATTAATATACACAGCTGTTCAAGACATCAGGAAGGAAATGAGACAATATGCAGAACAAGCCAAGGAACACACAGATAAAGCAAATGAAGAAATTGAAAAGATTATTAAGGAGCATAATGAAAAATTTAATAAGTGGAAAAATCCATAGACAGACAATAATCAGAAATTCAGAAGATTAACAACAAAATTACAGAATTAGACAACTCGATAGAAAGGCAGAGGAGCAGAATTGAGCAAGTAGAAATCAGAATTTCTGAACTTGAAGATAAATCACATGGCACTAATATATTTGAAGAAAGATCAGAGAAAAGAATTAAAAAAATGAAGAAACCTTAAGAATCATATGGGTCTCTGTCAAGAGAAATAACCTACGAGTGATTGGAGTACCAGAACAGAAAGGGATAACAGAAAATACAGAGAAAATTGTTGAAGATTTGTTGGCAGAAAACTTCCCTGATACCGTGAAAGATGAGAAGATAATCTATCCAAGCTGCTCATCGAACTCCACATAAGGTAGATGTTAAAAGAAAGTCATCAAGACATATTATAATCAAAGTTGCCACAACCAAAAATAGAGAATTTTAAGAGCAGCTAAGGATAAACGAAAAGTCACCTACAAAGGAAAGTCAATAAGAATAACCTCGGACTACTCGGCAGAAACCATGCAGGCAAGAAAGCAATGGGATGACATATTGAAAAAATTGAAGGAAAAAAATTGCCAGAAAAGAATCATATACCCAGCAAAACTGTCTCTTAAATATGAAGGTGAAATTAAGACATTCGCAGGTAAAGATAAGTTTAGGGAATTCGTAAAAACCAAACCAAAACTACAAGAAATGCCAAAGGGAGTTCTTTGGCTAGAAAATCAATAATATCAGGTATCAACTCAAGACTAGAGTACTGGGGAGAGCAATCTGAAGTCAACCCAGAAAGGGAAATAAAAAAAACAAAGCAAGATTAAAAGAAAAAAGCTCAAAACAGGGTAACAGCGATCTTATTATATAAAAGAAGACAACGTTAAAACAATAAAGAGGGACTAAGAAATGTAGTCATAGATCTTCCGTATGGAGAGGAAGGTACGGTGATACAAAGAAATAAAAGTTAGTTTTAAATTTAGAAAAGTAAAGGTAAATAATAAGATAATCACAAAGGAGACAAACTGTCCTACACATCAAAATAAAATACAAGAAAAAAATAGAGACTCAGCAGAAACAAAATCAACAACAAATACGAAGAAAAGACAGTATATAAAGATAATCTACTCAGCACAAAAAATTAAATGGGAAAAAGAGACTGTCAACAACACACAAAAAAGACATCAAAATGATAGCACTAAATTCATACTTATCCATAATTACGCTGAATGTAAATGGACTAAATGCACCAATAAAGAGACAGAGAGTAGCAGAATGGATTAAAAAACAAGATCCATCTATATGCTGCCTACAAGAGGCACACCGTAGATACACAAACAAACTAAAATTCAAAGAATGGAAAAAAATATATCAAGCGAACAACAATCAAAAAAGAGCAGGAGTGGCAATATTAATTTTTGACAAAAAAGACTTTAAAGTTAAATCCATCATAAAGGATAAGAAGAGCATTATATAATGATTAAAGAGACGATATACCAAGAAGAGATAACCATATTAAATATTTATGCACCCAATGACAGGGCTGCAAGACACATGAAACAAACTCTATCGGCATTGAAAAGTGAGATAGACAGCTCCACAATAATAGTAGGAGACTTCAACACACCACTTTCGGTAAAGGGCAGGACATCCAGAAAGAAGCTCTATAAAGACATGGAAGATCTAAATGTTACAGTCAACCAACTTGATGTCATAGACATATACAGAACACTCCACCCAACAGCAGCCAAGTATACGTTCTTTTCTAGTGCGCATGGAACATTCTCTAGAAGAGACCACATATTAGGTCATAAAGCAAGCCTTAGCAGAATCCAAAACATTGAATTTTTACAAAGCATCTTCTCTTACCATAAGGCCATAAAAATGGAAATCAATAACAGAGAAAGCAGGTAAAAGAATTCAAACACTTGGAAACTGAACAATACCCTGCTCAAAAAAGGCTGGGTTATAGGAGACATTAAGGATGGGATAAAGAAATTCATAGAATCCAATGAGAATGAAAACACTTCCTATCTAAACCTTTTGGACACAGTGAAAGCAGTGCTCAGAGGTCAATTTCTATCAATAAATGCACACACCCAAAAAGAAGAAAAGGCCAAAATCAAAGAATTATCCCTACAACTTGAACAAATAGAGAGCAACGAAAGAAACTCTGTCACCTGAAGAAAACAAATAAAAATTAGAGCAGAACTAAATGAAAGAGAGAACAGAAAAACAATTGAAAGAATTAATAAGACCAAAAGCTGGTTCTTTGAAAAGATCAACAAAATTGATAAACCATTGGCCAAACTGACAAAAGAGAAACAAGAGAGGAAGCAAATAACCCGAATAAGCAATGAGATGGGGGATATTACAACAGACTCAATTGAAATGAAAACAGTCGTATCGGAGTACTCTGAAAAATTGTATTCTAACAAATTTGAAAACCTAGAAGAAATGGGTGACTTCCTAGAAGCACACTATCTACCTAAACTAACAGAAATAGATCTAGAACTACTAAATAGACCCATAATAAAAGAAGAAATTGGAAAGGTAATCAAAAAACTCCCAACAAAAAGAAGCCTTGGCCCGGAGGGCATCACTGTACAGTTCTACCAAACTTTCAGAGAAGAGTTAACAGCACTACTACTAAAGGTATTTCAGAGCATAGAAGGAGACGGAATACTACCAAATGGATTTTGTGAAGCCACCATATCCCTGATACCAAAATCAGGTAAATACATGACAAAAAAAGAAAAAAAAAAGAAAATTACAGACCTATATCCCTTATAAACTTAGATGCAAAAATCCTCAACAAAATTCTAGCCAATAGAATTCAACAACATATCAAAAAAATAATTCATTGTGACCAAGTGGGATTCAGACCAGGTATGCAGGGATGGTTCAACATTAGAAAAACAATTAATGTAATCCATCATATAAATAAAACAAAAGACAAGAATCACATGATTTTATCAGTTGATGCAGAAAAGCCATTTGACAAAGTTCAACACCCATTCATGATAAAAACTCTGAGCAAAATAGGAATAGAAAGAAAATTCCTCAACATAATAAAGGGCATTTATACAAAACCAACAGCCAACATCACCCTAAGTGGAGAGAGCCTGAAAGCATTCTCCTTGAGATCCGGAACCAGACAAGGATGCCCTTTATCACCATGCTTATTCAACATTGTTTTGGAGGTCCTAGCCATAGTAATTAGGCTAGATAAAGAAGTAAAGGGCATCCAGATTGGCAAGGAAGAAGTAAAATTATCTCTATTTGCAGACAACATGATCTTATACACAGAAAACCCTAAGGAATCCTCAAGAAAACTATTGAAGCTAATAAAAGAGTTCAGCAGAGTATCAGAATACAAGATAAACACAAAAATCAGTTGGATTCCTATACACCAACAAAAAGAACATCGAAGAGGAAATCCCGAAATCACTACCCTTTACAGTAGCCCCCAAGAAGATAAAATACTTAGGAATAAATCTTACCAGAGATATAAAAACTTATACAAAGAAAATTACAGTACACTTCTGCAAGAAACCAAAAGAGACCTACGTAGGTGGAAAACCATACCTTGCTCATGGATAGGAAGACTTAACATTATAAAAATGTCTGTTCTACCAAAAGCGATCTATACAAATTCCAACAACATTCTTTAATGAGATGGAGAAACAAATCACTATATGGAAGTGAATGTGGCCCCGGGTAAGTAAAGCATTACTTAAAAAGAAAAACAAAGTGGGAGGCCTTACTCTACCTGATTTTAGAACCTATTATACCGCCACAGTAGTCAAAACAGCCTGGTACTGTACAACAACAAATACATAGACCAATGGAACAGAATTGAGAATCCAGACATAAATCCATCCACATATGAGCAGTTGATATTTTGCAAAGGCCCCAATACAGTTAAATGGGGAAAAGACAGTCGTTTTAACAAATGGTGCTGGCATAACTGGATATCTATCTGCAAAAAAAAGAAACAAGACCCATACCTCACTCCATGCACAAAAATGAGCTCAAGGTGGATCAAAGACTTAAATATACAATCTAAAACAATAAAGATCATGGAAGAAAAAATCGGGACAATGTTAGGAGCTCTAATACATGGCATAAACAGTATACAAAACATTATTGATAATGCAGAAGAGAAACCAGATAACTGGGAGCTCCTAAAAATCAAACACCTATGCTCATCCACAGACTTCACCAAAAGAGTAAAAAGATTATCTGCAAACTGGGAAAAAGTTTTTAGCCATGACATTTCCTATCAGCACCTGATCTCTAAAATCTACATGATGCTGCAAAAACTCAAGTGCAAAAAGACAACTCAATTAAAAAATGGGCAAAAGATATGAACAGACACTTCACTAAAGAAGATATTCAGGTAGGTAACATACATGAGAAGATGCTCACGATCGTTAGCCATTAGAGAAATGCAAATCAAAACTAGAATAAGATTTCCTCTCACTCTCACAAGGCTGGCATTAATCCAAAAAGCGAAAACAATAAATGTTGGAGAGGCTGTGGCAAAATTGGAACACCTATACACTGCTGGTGGGAATGTAAAATGGTAGAACCACTTTGGAAATGAATTTGGCGCTTCCTTTTTTTTAAAAAAAAAGATAGAAATAGAACTACCACAGGATCCAGCAATCTGACTCCTTGGAATATGTCCTAGAGAAATAAGAGCCTTTACTCGAACAGATATATGCACACCCATTTCATTGCAGCATTGTTTACAATAGCAAAAAGTTGGAAGCAACCAAGGTGTCCATCAACGGATGAATGGATAAATAAATTATGGCATATTCTCACAATGGAATATTACCCATCGATAAAGAACAGTGATGAATCTGTGAAACATTTCGTCACGTGGTGGAATCTGGAAGGCATTATGCTGAGTGAAATTAGTCAGTTGTAAAAGGACAAATATTGTATAAGACCACCATTATAAGAAGTGAAGAAATAGTTTAAACAGAGAAGAAAATATTCTTTGATAGTACTGAGAGGGGGGAGGGAGGGAGGGTGGGAGAGGGGTATCCGCTAATTAGACTGTAAATAAGAACTACTTTAAATGATGGGAAAGACAACACACATTACCGGCGAGGTTGGTACAACTGAACTAAATCAAAAGCAAAGAAGTTTCCTGAATAAACTGAATGCTTGGAAGGCCAGCGTAGTAGGGGCAGGGGTTTGAGAACCATGGTTTCAGGGGACATCTAAGTCAATTGGCATAATGAAATCTATTAAGAGGACATTCTGCATCCCACTCTGGAGAGAGGTGTCTGAGTTCTTAAACGCTAGCAAGCGGCCATCTAAGATGCATCGATTGGTCTCAACCCACCTGGATCAAAGTAAAATGAAGAACACCAAGGACACAAGGTAATTACGAGCCCAAGAGACAGAAAGGGCCACATAAACCAAAGACTACATCAGCCTGAGACCAGAAGAACTAGATGGTGCCCAGCTACAACTGATGACTGCCCTGATAGGGAACACAACAGAGAACTCCTGAGGGAACAGGAGAGCAGTGGGATACAGACCCCAAATTCTCATGAAAAGACCAGACTTAATGATCTGACTGAGATTAGAAGTAACCCGGTCGTCATGGCCCCCAGACTTTCTTTTGGCCTAGGACATGAACCATTCCCAAAGCTAACTCCTCAGACAGGGATTGAACTGGACAGTGGGTTGGAAAGGGGTGCTGGTGAGGAGTGAGCTTCTTGGATCAGGTGGACGCTTGAGACTGTGTTGGCATCTCCTGCCTGGAGGGGAGATGAGAGGGTGGAGGGAGTTAGAAGCTGGCGAAATGGACATGAAAAGAGAGAGTGGAGGGTGGGAGTGGGTTGTCTCATTAGGAGGAGAGCAGTTGGGAGTATGTAGGAAGGTGTATATGGGTTTTTGTGTGAGAGACTGACTTGATTTGTAAACTTTCACTTAAAGCACAATAAAAATAAAAGCACCATGGCTGTGTGAAGCCCACCTGTGTCCTCAAAGTGAAGTCCTTGCCTTTCAACACTTCAAAGAGGTCTTTTGTAGCAGATTTGCCCAATGCAATGTGTCTTTTAATTTCCTACTGCTGCTTCTGTGCATGTTGATTGTGAATCCAAGTAAAATGAAATACTTGACAACCTCAGTCACCTCTCCGTTTATCATGATGTGGCTTATTGGTTCAGTTGTGAGGATTTTTGTTGTCTTTATATTGTGGTGTAATCCATACTGAAGGCTGTGGACTTTGATCTTCATCAGTAAGTGCTTTAAGTCCTCTTCACTTTCAGCAAGCAAGGTTGTGTCATCTCCATAACACAGGTTGTTAATGAGTCTTCCTCCAATCCTGATGCCCCATTCTTCATATAATCCAGCTTCTGAGATTATTTGTTCAGCATACAGATTGAATTAAGTATGGTGAAAGGATAAAACCCTGACGCACACCTTTGCTGAATTTCAACCATGCAATATCCCCTTGTTGTGTTCGAACAGCTGCCTCTTGAACCATGTACAGATTCCTCATGAGCACAATTAACTGTTTCAGAATTCCCATTCTCTGCAATGTTGTCCATAATTTGTTATGATCCACACAATCGAATAGCTTAGCCCGGTCAATAAAACACAGGTAAACATATTTCTGGTGTTCTCTTTTTCCAGCCAGTATCAATATGACATCAACAATGATATCCCTGGTTCTGCGTCCTCTTCTAAATCTGGCTTGAATTTCTGGCAGTTCCCTGTCAATATACTGCTTCAGCCACTTTTGAATGATCTTCAGCAAAATTTTGCTTGCATGTGATATTAATGATATTGTTCGATAACTTCCACATTTGGTTGGATCACCTTTCTTTGGGAATAGGCATAAATATGGATCTTTTCCATTTGATTGGCCATGTAGATGTCTTCCAAATTTCTTAGGATAGACAAATGAGCACTTCCAGTCTCGCATCCATTTGTTGAAGTATCTCAATTGGTATTCTGTCAATTCTCAGAGTCTTGTTTTTTGTCAGTGCCTTCAGTGCAGCTTGGACTTTTTCCTTCAGTACCATTGATTCCTGATCATATGTTACCTCCTGAAATGGGTTAATGTCGACCAATTCTTTTTGGTATAGTCAATTTGTTTATTCATTTCATCTTGCTTTGATGCTTCCTTCATTGTTTTGAATATTTTCCTCATAGAATCCTTCCGTATTGCAACTCGAGGCTTGAATTTTTTCTGCAGTTCTTTCAGCTTGAGAAATGCTGAGCATGTTCTTCCCTTTTGGTTTCCTATCTCCAGCTCTCTGCACATGTTATCATAATACTTCGTCTTCTCTAGCTGCCCTTTGAAATCTTCTGTTCAGTTCTTTTACTTCATCATTTTTTACTTTTGCTTTAGCTACTTGATGTTCAAGAGCAAGTTTCAGAGTCTCTTCTGACAGCCATTTAGGTCTTTTCTTTCTCTCCTGTCTTTTTAATGACCTCTTACTTTCTTCATGTATGATGTCCTTGATGTCATCCCACAACTCTTCTGGCCTTTGGTCATTAGTGTTCAATACATCAAATCTATTCTTAAGATGGCCTCTAAATTCAGGTGCTATATACTCAAGGTTGTACTTTGGCTGCTGTGGACTTGTTCTAATTTCTTCAGTTTCAACTTGAACTTGCATATGAGTGATTGATTGTGTGATCCGTAGTCAGCCCCTGGCCTTGTTCTGACTGATGATATTGAACTTTTCCATCGTCTCTTTCCACAGATGTAGTCTTTATTCCTGTGTATTCCACCTGGCGAGGTCCATGTGTATAGTCACCATTTATGTTGGTGAAAAAAGGTATTTGCAATGAAGAAGTCCTTGATCTTGCAAAATTCAATCATGTGATCTCTGGCATTGTTTCTATCACCAAGGCCATATTTCCCAACTACTGATCCTTCTTTGTTTCCAACTTTCGCATTAAAATCACCAGTAATTATCAGTGCATCTTGATTGCATGTTCGATCAATTTCAGACTGCACAGCTGATAAAAATCTTCTATTTCTTCATCTTTGGCCCCAGTGGTTGGTGCATATATTTGAATAATAGTCATATTAACTGATCTTCCTTGTAGGTGTATGGATATTATCGTATCAGTGACAGCATTGTACTTCAGGATAGATCTTGAAATGTTCCTTTTGACAATGAATGCAGTGCCATTCCTCTTCAAGTTGTCATTCTTGGTGTAGTAGACCATATGTTTGTCCGATTCAAAATGACCAATACCAGTCCGTTTCAGCTCAGTAATGCCTAGGATATTGATCTTTATGCGTTCCATTTCATTTTTGATGATTTCCAATTTTCTTAGATTCATACTTCATACATTCCAGGTTCCGATTATTAATAGATGCAGCTGTTTCTTCTCATTTTGAGTCATGCCACATCAGCAAATGAAGGTCCTGAAAGCTTGTCTCTATCCATGTCATTAAGGCCGACTCTACTGTGAGGAGGCAGCTCTTCCCCAGTCATATTTTGAGTGCATTCCAACCTGAGGGGCTCATCTTCTGGCACTATGTCAGACAAGGTTCTGCTGCTATTCATAATGTTTCCACTGGCTAATTCTTTTCAGAAGTAGATCGCTGGGTCCTTCTTCCTAGTCTTAGTCTGGAAAAAAAAAAGCTTGGCTGAAACCTGTCCACCATGAGTGACCCTGCTGATATTTGAATATCGGTGGCATAGTTTCCAGTGTCACAGCAACACACAAGCCCCTACAGTATGACAAACTGACAGATGCATGTGGGAGTCTGATGTGAGGAGTGGTTGTTTCATAGATGTTTTAAATAACATTTCCTTGAATAATATGTTCTATATTTTAGTATGTTTTTTGTCCATTTTTATTTCTTCTTTCGTGAATTTTCTGTTCATATGCTTTTCCATTTTTCCATTAAGGTGTTCTTTTTCTTACTTGTTTAAAAGAACTCCTTTTTTTCTCTTTTTTACCATAGTATAACATTTAAAAATTTTTTTATTATTGTGCTTTAGGTGAAAGTTTACAGCTTAAGTTAATTTCTCATTCAAAAATTTATTCACGTATTGTTTTCTGACATTGTTTGCAGTCCCCACAATGTGACAGCATGCTTTCCCTTTTAATCCTGGGTTCCCTGTGTGCATTCATCCTGTTCCTGTCCCTTCCTGTCTTCTCATCCTGCTTTTGGACAGGAGCTGCCCATTTGGTCTTGTATATCTGAGTGAACTAAGAAGCACGTTCCTAATGTGTATTGTTTTTTGCCTTAAAGTCCTGTCTAATCTTTGTCTTAAGAGCGGGCTTTGGGAATGGTTTCAGTTCTGGGTTTACGGGGCATTCGGGGGCCATAGTTTCGGGAGTCCTCCAGTCTCTGTCAGACCATTAAGTCTAGGGTTTTTACATGAATTTGAATTCTCTTCCACATTTTTCTCCTGCTCTGTCCCGGATTCTCTGTTGTGTTCGCTGTCTGGACGGTCATTGGTGGTAGCCGGGCACCATCTTGTTCTTCGGGTCTCAGGCTGGTGAAGCCTCTGGTTCATTTGGTCCTGTAGTCCTTTGGGCAATTATTTTCCTTGTGTCTTTGACTTTCTTCACTCTCCTTTCCTCCGAGTGGGATGAGACCAATAGATGTGTCTTAGATGGCTGCTTGTAAGCTTTTAAGACCCCAGACGCTACTCACTGAAGTGGGATATAGAACATTTTAAAAGAACTATCTTTTGTATTAGGGATATAAACCTTTTGTCTGTCATACATGTTTCAAATATTTTTCCTGATTATTTGTCTTGTCTTTTAACTTGTGTTTTGCCATATAGAAATTTTCATTTTATATTCATTTTGTATACTACAGTTTAGATTGTAGGAGTTTAATTTTGTGTGGCAAAACAGGGGCTTTGTTTTATTCATCTTGTGTCTTTCACAAAACCTTCTGCTGTACTTATTTGGCACCCATAAAATGTAATATTGCCTGTGCTGCGGCTGCTAACCAAAAGGTCGGCAGTTCGAATGCACCAGCCACTCCTTCAAAACCATTTAGGGCAGTTCTACTCTGTCATGTAGGGTCACTATGAGTTGGAACTGACTCAACGGCAAAGGGGTTATACATGTAAATTGCTAGGAATAGTGCCCGGCACATAGTAAGTGCTCAATAAATTTTAGTGACTAATATTTTTTTAATATTAGTGTTACCATTGTTAAATTAATAAGTTAATCTGATGATCTGGGGAACAAAGTTAGATCAAGTACAACGAGGCTCTGTAATGTGGCCTCCACCCAGAAAGAGATAAAATTGACCTCATTCAAACACCAAACATTGACTCCTCCCTTTGCCCACTTTACATGAAAAATGAATGGCTTCATCTTTGGGACTGATAGAAATCACCCAGCAAGCCTAGTTTGTTGTCCTTCCTCTGTGTTTATAAATCTACCCTGATCTCTTTCTGGAGGTGATGATTTCAATGGAATGTTTTGGTGAAAGAATGATTTCCTGCTGGTTGAGTCTGAGTGTGAAGAGTAAACCTTCAAACATCCTACCTGTGACTGCAGGCATCATGCAGAATGAGAGTAAACAGAGATGGTAACGATGCCATAAACAGAAATCCGCAGCAGTTGCCAAGCAGCTAAAGGGAGGTGAGACCAGATGGTAGGAATTTGTCTGAGGTTAGCAATGGTAGCATGTGATTGGGGTAGGTGAGAGATGGACCAGGATGAAGAGAAATAGCTTTAACTGGCCATATCTTTCGAGCAGGGCAAATAGTGAGTAGAGATGGATCTATATTATGGTCATATCTGTACACTAGAAAAATTAGTACAGATAAAAAACAAAACAAACAAACAAAAAAAAGTGTCTAGAGTACATAAATTTGGGGTCTGGTATAATGAATATAACATATCAATAATTCAACTCTTTCATTTTATGAATGAAATTTGACTAAAATTAATGTTAAAATGGAAGCCAGGACCTAATACAGCTTTGTAGCATTTAATCATAGTCAGAAACTGTGCTTGACCTGAATCAGTGGGGAAAAATAATGAAAGGAAACTGTGGAAGACTAATGAAATTTGCATGAAAATTGAGGCATGTGCTTTATTGCACTCAGTGTTGACAGTTTTAGTGGGTTGTACAAATGTAGAGTTTTAATTACAGCTGTGAAAAAAAATCACAGAAATTTATTTTGAAAATATTGCCTGTTGTCCAGGTAGCCCCAGTGTTTTATTGCAAAATCCAACCTGGCCGATGGTGGGTCAGAATGCTCCATACTGCCTGAAATGCTGGTATCATGCTTGTTGTTGCTGGGCGTCATTGAGTCAATTTTCAACCTGCAGTGAAAGCAGATTGCCAGGTCTTTCTCCTGTGGAGCTACTGGGTGGGCTGGAACTGCCAACCTTTTAGTTAGAAGCTGAAGGCTTAATGGTTGCGCCACCAGGGCTTTTGATACCCTTTTTCTTTCCTGGTAGATTCTGGGGAACTCTCAGAGACTTTAGTATCTTCTGATTTCAGCAGCAGCCTTCACTCATGGTTTGGTTGAGAAGCATAATAATGCCTCTCCACAAACAAACTTGAAGAAGACTGGGTTTAGACTGTAAACAAAAAGGACCTGCAAATGATCTATGAGCCATTTTCCGTTTACTTAGAATTTCAAAAGAGCCTTCTTTTCCTTCAATAAGGATAAGGCTGATGAGAAAGCGTGAAGAGGACATGTGATGCTTCAGAGGCCTCTTCTCTGACTCTTTTCCTTGACCTCTAGCTCCTTGTAACTCTTAATGTAGATCATCCTCTGTTTTGTGAAATTTGTTATCTTGGTTTCCATGACACTGTACACTGTGCTGCTCTTGTCCTCCCTCTTCTCACCGCCACTTTCTTTCCCCTTTTGTATCGTCTTTGTTGGATCTCCTTCATAATTTTATTTCCCAAATGTATGCACTTTGCTTCACTCTTTTGCTCTCTGTTTTTCTCTGTGTATGCACCCTGTCACACTGCTTCAAATGCCACCCAACGAGCATGACTTCCAAATCTTTCACCAGGCTCCAATATTTCTCCAAGGTCCTGCTTTCATCTGCACCTCTGCTGGATATTTCCACTTGGTTGTTTCACCTTAACTCAATATGTCTTGAAATTAGTTCGCTACCTTTCCTACTCCTCTTGCAAAAATGACGTTTCTTCTAACTTAACTATTCCTGTTAACAGACAACTATTTTCCCAGTTTTCTAGCTGTGAAACCTCTTGACTTCTTTCTGTCAGCGTTCTGTATATAATCAGTCACCAAGTCCTGCCTGTTCTCCCTTCACAATTATTCTTGCATCATATCTGCCTTTTACTCCCCATTGCCACTGCTATAATTATGGTCCTTGTTGACTGTGCTGGTCAATCTGTCCTTGCCTTTCTTTCCTCTAAACCATCTAAGCAAAAGTCCAAAATGTATCTTCTTAATATACCTTTCTCATTATATCATTAACTGCCTAAATCTATTGTCTTTTCATTGAAACCATAACTTGTTATTTTGGCATTTAATGCTCTTAATAATATGGCCTCAATAGTCTTGTACAAACTTATCTTCTATTATTTTTTAGAATTTAACTCCATTTATCCACCTCTAGATTTCTATGCTATTGTTGCCGTGTTTTAATTCTGCATTGTTAAAAGCCTACAAGGAATCATTGTGTTGCACAGTCAGTGTTAACTTTAGTTTACTCATGTGTTTCCCCCTTTTTTGGTCCTTAATTTCTTCTTCCTTTTTTCCTGAAATAGATCTATTAGAATACTTTTTATTCTACTTCAGATTTGCAGATGGAGATCTTAGCTTTTGTTTGAAAAGTCTGTATTTTTAAATGATGCTTTTGCTGTCTACACATTTCTAGGTAGGCAGTTATATTTCAGTTAATTGAAGCTATCATTCCACTGTCTTCTGGCTTCCTTTGTTGCTTTTAAAGCATCAGCTGTCAGTCTGATTTGCTCCTTTGAAGGTAACCTGCCATTTTTATTCAAGCTGCTTTACGATAGTCTCTCTGTTTTACTGCAGTTTCATTATGATGTTTCCAGGCAGAGCTTTCCTTTTGTTTATGTTGGTTAATATTTCTTGGGCTTTTTAAATCTATGAACTGAGGTTTTTTCCCCATTGTTTTAGGAAAATTGTCAACCATTATCTCCTCAAATATTATTACCTCTGCCCCATTTTCTTTCTTCTTGCCTTTAGGTTCCAATTAAACATATATAAGTTTTTCTCACTGTATTCTCTTTCGCATCTCTTATTCCATCATTTTGCTCTCTGTGCTGTATTCTGGATATTTTATTTTAACTTATGTTAAGTTTTTCAAACTCTTTTTAGCTGTGTCTAGTCTGCTGTTATACCTGCCAAAGATCTAATTTTGATATTTAATTTTTCAGTTCCAGAGGTTATATTTAGTTCTTTTTATGTCTGCAGTGTCACTTTTATAGTTTCGTGTTCCATGCACACATATCAATGCTTGTTATTATTTATTTCTTTAAGCATAGTAAACATATCCTGTGACTGATAAATCCAAAATCTAAAGTATTTGTGAGTCTGTTTCTGCTGGTTCATCCATATGGTGTATTGTTTTCATGTGTGCCTGGTTGTCTTTGACTGTAGGCCCATGTCTTAGTCATCTAATGCTGCTATAACAGAAATATCATAGGTGGATAGCTTTAACAAAGATAAGTTTATTTCTTCCCAGTAAAATAGGCTAAAAGTACAAATTCAGGGCATCAGCTCCAGGGGAAGGATTTCTCTCTCTGTTGGCCTTCTCATCAGTCTTCCCCTGGACTAGGAGCTTCTCTGAGCAGGGACCCCAGGCCCAAAGGACAGGCTCTGCTCCTGGCACTGCTTTTTTGGTGATATGAGGTCCCCCCTCTCTGTTCACTTCCCTTTCCTTTTCATCTCTTGAGAGATAAAAGGTGGTGCAGGCCATATCCCAGAGAAACTCCCTTTACATTGGATCAGGGATGTGACCTGGGTAAGGGTGTTACAACCCCGCCTTAATCCTCTTTAACATAAAATTATAATCACGAAATGGAGGACAACCACATAATACTGGGAATCATGGCCTAACCGAGTAGACACATATTTTGGGGGGACATGATTCAATCGATGACAGCTGACCATTTATATATATATATATATTTTTTAAATAATTTTTATTGTGCTTTAAGTGAAAGTTTACAAATCAAGTCAGTCTCTCGCATATAAACTTATATACACCTTACTACATACTCCCACTTACTCTCCCCCTAATGAGTCAGCCCGCTCCCTCCTTCAGTCTCTCCTTTCGTGACCGTTTTGGCAGTTTCTAACCCCCTCTACCCTCCCATCTCCCCTCCAGACAGGAGATGCCAACATAGTCTTAAGTGTCCACCTGATGCAAGTAGCTCACTCCTCAGCAGCATCTCTCTCCAACCCATTGTCCAGTCCAATCCATGTGTGATGCGTTGTCTTCGGGAATGGCTCCTGTCCTGGGCCAACAGAAGGTTTGGGGGCCATGACCGCCGGGATTCTTCTAGTCTTGTCAGGCCATTAAGTCTGGTCTTTTTTTTTTTTATTAACTTTTATTGAGCTTCAAGTGAACGTTTACAAATCAAGTCAAACTGTCACATATAAGTTTATATACACCTTACTCCATACACCCACTTGCTCTCCCCCTAATGAGTCAGCCCTTCCAGTCTCTCATGACAATTTTGCCAGCTTCCAACTCTCTCTATCCTCCCATCCCCCCTCCAGACAGGAGATGCCAACACAGTCTCAAGTGTCCACCTGATACAAATAGCTCACTCTTCATCAGCATCTCTCTCCTACCCACTGTCCAGTCCCTTTCATGTCTGATGAGTTTTCTTTGGGAACGGCTCCTGTCCTGGGCCAACAGAAGGTTTGGGGACCATGACCGCTGGGATTCCTCTAGTC
Source organism: Loxodonta africana (assembly GCF_030014295.1). Lineage (NCBI taxonomy): Eukaryota > Metazoa > Chordata > Mammalia > Proboscidea > Elephantidae > Loxodonta > Loxodonta africana. The sequence continues at coordinate 129,708,780 of NC_087369.1, forward strand.
TCAGTCAGACCATTAAGTCTGGTCTTTTTATGAGAATTTGGGGTCTGCATCCCACTGATCTTCTGCTCCCTCAGGGGTTCTCTGTTGTGCTCCCTGTCAGGGCAGTCATGGGTTGTGGCTGGGCACCATCTAGTTCTTCTGGTCTCAGGGTGATGTAGTCTCTGGTTCATGTAGCCCTTTCTGTCTCATGGGCTCATAATTACCTTGTGCCCTTGGTGTTCTTCATTCTCCTTTGCTCCAGGTGGGTTGAGACCAATTGATGCATCTTAGATGGCCACTTGCTAGTGTTTAAGACCCCAGACGCCATGCTTCAAAGTGGGATACAGAATGTTTTCTTAGTAGAATTTATTTTGCCACTTGACTTACATGTCCCCTGAAGCCATAGTCCCCAAACCCCTGCCCTGCTCCACTGACCTTCGAAGCATTCAGTTTATTCAGGAAACTTCTTTGCTTTTGGTCCAGTCCAGTTGTGCTGCCGTCCCCTGTATTGAGTGTTGTCCTTCCCTTCACCTAAAGTAGTACTTATCTACTATCTAATCAGTAAATACCCCTCTCCCACCCTCCCTCCCTCCCCACTCTTGTAACCACAAAAGAATGTGTTCTTCTCAGTTTAAACTGTTTCTCAAGATCTTATAGTAGTGGTTTTATACAATATTTGTCCTTTTGCATCTGACTAATTTCACTCAGCATAATGCCTTCCAGGTTCCTCCAAGTTATGAAATGTTTCACAGATTCGTCACTGTTCTTTATCGATGCGTAGTATTCCATTGTGTGAATATACCATAATTTATTTATCCATTTGTCCATTGATGGACACCTTGGTTGCTTCCATGTTTTTGCTATTGTAAACAGTGCTGCAGTAAACATGGGTGTGCATATATCTGTTCATGTAAAGGCTCTTATTTCTCTAGGCCGACCGTTATATTTTAATAATTATTAATGAGAATACGTCAAGATGTAGGACTGTCACCCAGAGAATATTTCGTTTGTTCTGCCAGGCATCAGGGCACATTACGAATTTGAGGAGATGTTAATCTATCTTCATGGCTTGAGATTTCCAGAACCATTCATGAACTGGGTTGCAAGTCTGTGGAAGGGCAATTCCAGTTCCCCTGTATCCTGAATATGTAGCCCTTGGGGTTCCCAGCTTATTGACAAAGGGGGTTTAATCAGAATCTCTACTTTGGGAAGGTATTGGGTTTTGACTTTTGTTATCCTCACCCTGTAATGTTGCCAAAACCACCACTCATTTTCACAGCTATTTCTTTGAGATTGTCACAATCCCTCAGGGCAAAAGCAACTTTCAGTAATAGGCTCACCCCTCTGGGATATTGCTTTCTTTGGATTTTGAAAAAGTAATTCTTATCCAATTAGCATTTTGATACCTTCAAAATGATTTTTAAGGGGAACAGAGCCAGCAAAAACCTGAAAAACTAAGTAAAACAGTTAAAATAATCAATCCTGGAACCCTAAGTGTCAAATGAAGGAATAAAGAACTCAACCAAGCACCAAATGGAGTAAGAAACTAAGAACAGAAAATAAGGAGAGCTACGGAGTAGAGGTCCCCTACCAACTGAGGTGGCATGGACACGCCATTTTGGACCCCTCAGCCACCAAGAACAGCAGACAGGAAGTACGAGAAGGTAACTTCACAGAACCTCCAGCAGGAGACAGAGAACCTGGTAACAGGGGATACAGGCTTTCCCATCCACCACCCTTCCCTTCCTGTGGCCTCCCCTGCTCTCCAGTAGGCTGTGGATCACTCAGCTAGAGAGAAGCCAACTCCTTGCCACTTGGATTCACCTTATCCCCACTGGCTGTATCCTTCAGTGCATTTGTCATTGTTTTTTGTTTTGGCTTCTTTTTGTTTCATCTCTGTCTGTCATCTCCTTCTTTTCCATTTTCTTGTCTAGGTGGCTCCGTATGCCATCTCCACCACTTCCTGATGGGCTGTACTGCTCTGCTTGGCTGGGAAACCACTTCCCCTGCATGTGCCACCATGCCAGTGGGCTCGCTTGGGGCATTTTTTTTCTTGGTTTCTTGACTCTCTACCTTCCTTTCCTTTCTCCAGGTTCCATCTCTGCTGCTTTTTAGTGGGCTGTGTCACACTGCTCGGCTGGGGAGCTGCTTCCCCCATCCTGCCACCATGCTGGGGGGCACCTTTGGAGCATTAATTTTTTTCCTTGTTCTCGGTTTCTTGACTCTCTACCTTCCTTCCTTTCCTTTCTCCAGGTGCCATCTCTGCCACTTTTTGATGAGCTGTGCCATGCTGCTTGTCTGGGGAGACGCTTCCCCCATCCCCACTGCCACATCCGGGGGTACCCTCAAGGCATTTTTTTTCTTTTTTCTTGGTTTCTTGACTCTCTCTACCCTCCTTTCTCCACACATCACATCCTCCCCATTCCCTTCTGCATAACTGCACTGCATGCTGAGTGCCACAAACCTGAGTGGCACAGGTGCAGACCACCAGATCCAACCCTGGACTGCCCCTGGCCCCAACACGTCAGCCATAGGAGGCACCACAAATGACCAATCCCCGTCCCTCCCCTCCGCTGGACGTGCCCTGCTGCACCATAGCCGAGTGACCAGCCTTGCCCGTCTGGACAAGGTGGTGAGAAGTATCATCCCACAGATAAGCAAACAAGAAAGAATGCCCAGCTTGCCTGCCCAGACATAACAAAAAAAACCCAAAAAAAACTAAAAAGCAAGACAAAACAAACAAATCTACAATCAGTAAATGAAGAAAACAATTCCCGAATGTCCCAAAGACATCAGACAATGTCAAAACATAAAAAAAGGACAGGATGGCTCCAGAAAGTGTCCAAAATAATATACTAGATGACCTTCTGGTAGAGGAAAAGAAACTGGAACTACCTGATAGGGAATTAAATTCTCTAATATTCAGGGCCCACCAAGAGATGAAGGGAAATGCAGGGGAAAAATGACAAAAAAATAGGCAAAATCATGGAAAATACAGACAAAATCATAGGTAACACAGAAAAAATAATGGAAGCATTCAAGGAAGTAATACAGGAAAAAATGTCAAAGTAAACAAACAACTACAAATCATACAAAAACAGCAATTAGAAATCCAAAAGATAAACAAGAAGATTTCAGAAATGGGCAGTGCCACAGAAGGTTTTAGGAGAAAATTTGAAACAATGGAAGACAGGATCAGTGAAACTGATGACAAATCCTTGGATACCACTTTGAGGAAAAATCAGAGAAAAGAATAAAGAAAAATGAAGAGACCCGGAGAATGATATAGGATACAATCAAAAGCAAAAATTTACATGTGATCAGAGTTCCAGAACAGGGGGAGAAAATGGAAAAACAGAGAGAATTATTGAAGATTTACTGACAGAAAACTTCCCTAATATCATGAAAGATGAAAAGCTGACCATCCAAGAAGCTCAACAACCCCATGTAATACACCCCAAAAGAAAAACACAAAGACTTATCATAATCACACTTGCTAAAACCAAAGACAAAGAAAGAATCCTGACAGGAGCTTGAGAAAAATGCAAAGTCACATACAGAGGGGAAACAGTAAGACTAAGGTCTGATTACTATGCAGAAACTGTACAACCAAGAAGGCAATCGGATGACATAAAATTATGAAAGAAAAACTTTGCCAAGCAAGAATAATATACCCTGCAAAACTCTCACTCAAATATGATGGTGAAATTAGGACATTTCCAGATAAACAGAAATTAAAGGAGTATGTAAAAACCAAACCAAACGTACAAGAATTGTTAAAGTGAGTCCTTTGGTTACAGAACCAACAACTTCAGACAACAGTCCAAATCTGGGACAGGAGACCACATCAGCCAGATATCAACCTAGGTAATGAACTCTCAAGGGTAAAACAAAACTAAAAAATTTACAACACGAAACCAGAGAGGTCAATCTGTAAATCACAAAAACGTCAGAATAAAAGAGGGAATAAATAGTGTAGGTATAGAACTTTCAAATGGAGAGGAAGTCAAAGTGATATCAAGCAATACAAAACTGGGTCAAACTTACGAAGATGGGGTAAATTTCAAGGTAAACACAAAGAAAGTTAACAAACCTATTCATCAAAAAAAGAAGAAAAAGAAAGTCTCAGTAAACACAGAATTTACAAAAATGAAGGAAAAAAATCCACAAACAAAAGGAATTCAGCATAGGAGAGTAAGAGGAAAAAAGAAAATGTCAGCAGGATAAAAAAAGGGCCACAAAATTACAGCAATAAACTCATACCTATCAATAATCACACTGAATGTAAATGGCTTAATAGCACCCATAAAGAGACAGTGTGTGACAAAATGGATTAAAAAATAGAACCATTCAATATGCTGTCTACAAGAGACACACCTTAGAAACAGACATAAATTTATTAAAAATCAGAGGATGGAAAAAATATATCAGGCAAACAGCAACCAAAAAAGTGCAGGAGTGACAATACTAATCTCAGATAAAACAGACGTTAAAACTAAATCCATCATAAAAGACAAGGACATTATGTAATGATCAAAGGGACAATCCACCATGAAGAAATGACCATAATAAATATTTACACACCCAGTGACAGGGCTCCAAAATACATAAAACAATCTCTAACAGCACTGAAAAGAGAAATTGAGAGTTCCACAATAATAAAAAAATTAGTAGACTTTAAAACACCACTCTCGGTAAAGGACAAAACATCTAGAAAAAAACTCAACAAAGATACAGAATATCTAAAGGCCACAATCAATCAACTTGACCTCATAGACATATATAGAATACTCCACCCAACAGCAGCAAAGTACACATTCTTTTCCAATGCACTTGGAACATTTTCCGGACCAGACCACATCTTAGGCCACAAAGCAACTCTTCACAAAATCCAAAACACTGAGATGATACAAATTGGCATAAAAGTAGAAATTAACATCCGGAAGAGCAAGGAAAAAAAAATACATGGAAACTGAATAACACCCTGCTTAAAAACCACTGCGTAATAGAGGAAATCAAAGATGGAATAATAAAAAAAAATTCCTAGAATGAAACAAGAATTGAAACACATCATACCAAAACCTTTGAGACACAGCAAAGGAAGCATTCAGAGGTCAATTAATAGCAACAGATGCACACATCAAAAAAGAAGAAAGGGACAAAATCAAAACATAAGCTACACAACGCAAACAAATAGAGAACAGCAAAAGAAGCCCATTGCCACCAGATGAAGGAAATAATAAAGTTGAGAGCAGAAATAAATGAAATAGAGGATAGAAAAACAATAGAATAAATAAGACCAAAAGTTGGCTCTTTGAAAGGATCAACAAAATCAGCAAACCATCAGCAAAACTGACAAAAGAGAAACAGGAGAGGATGCAAATAACTCAAATAAGAAATGAAATGAGGAATGTTACAACACACCCAATTGAAACAAATAGGATCATAGTAGAGTACTATGAAAAACTATACTACAACAAATATGAACACCTACAGGAAATGACAAATTTCTAGAAACACATTACCTACCCAAACTAACAGAAACTGAAGTTGAAAATCTGAACAGACCATAATAAGAGAAGAGATTGAAAAGGTAAAAACAAAACAAAACAGAAGAAAAAAATTCCCAACAACAAAAAAAGCCCTGGCCCAGATGGCTCACTGGAGAATTCTACCAAACATTTAGAGAAGAACTTATACCAGTACTACTCAAATTATTTCAAAACCTGGAAAAGGAAGGGATACTTCTGAATTCATTCTATGAAGCCAGAATAACCCTGATACCAAAATCAGGCAAAGACACCACAAAAAAAAGAAAATTACAGACCAATATCTCTCAGGAATATAAAAAAAAATGTAAAAATTCTCAACAAAATTCCAGCCCATAGAAATTCAGCATCATCTCAAACAACCAATACAACCAAGTGGGTTTCATACTAGGTATGCAAGGATGATTCAACATTAGAAAATCAATCAACGTAATCCACCACATAAAATAAAATAAAAGAATCACATGATCATCTCAATTGACACAGAAAAGGCATTTGAGAAAGTCCAACACCCATTTCTGGTAAAAAAAAAAAAAAAAAACACTCTCAATAACACACATACAGAAGGAAAATTCCTCAACATAATAAAGGGCATCTATACAAAACCATGGAAACCCTGGTGTGTCCTAGTGGTTAAGAGCCATGGCTGCTAACCAAAGGGTCAACTGTTCGAATCCACAAGCTGCTACTTGAAAACTCTATGGGGCAGTTCTACTTTGTCCTATAGGTTCGCTATGAGTCAAAATTATTATTTGACAGCAGTGGGTTTCTTTTTTTGGTATACAAAACCCTAGTGGTGTAGTGGTTCAGAGCTATGGCTGCGAACCAAAAGGTTGGCAGTTGAAACCCTCAAGGAGCTCTTGGAAACCCTATGGGGCAGTTCTACTCTGTCCTATAGGGTTGCTTTGAGTCAGAATCGACTCGATGGCAACAGGTTTAGTTTTGGTTTATACAAAACTAACAGACAACCTCATTCTTAATGGAGAGAGGCTGAAAACATTCCTCTTGAGAACAGGAACAAGACAAAGATGCTCTTTATCATCACTCCTATTTAACATTGTGCTGGAAGCAATAAGGCAAGAAAAAGAAATAAAAGGCATCCAAATTGATAAGGAAGAAGTAAAACTGTCCTCATATGCAGATGATATCATACTGTATGTAGAAAACCCAAAAGACTCCACAAGAAAACTGCCAGAACTAATAGAAAGATTCAGCAGGGTAGCAGGGTACAAGATAAATATACAAAAATCAGTTGGATCCCTAGACACTAATAAAGAGAACTACAAAAAGGAAAATTATACTATTTATAATAACCCCTACAAAAAATAAAATACTTAGGAATAGATCTAACCAGGAATGCAGAAGATCTATACAAATAAAACAACAAAACACTACTGCAGGAAACCAAAAGAGACCTACATAAATGGAAAAATATACCATGTTCATGGATAGGTAAACTCAACATTGTGAAAATGTCAATTCTACCCAATGCAGTCTACAAATACAACTCAGTCCACATCCAAATACCAACAGCATTCTTTAAAGAGATGGAAAAACTAATCATTAACTTTTTATGGAAAGGGAAGAGGCCCCAGATAAGTAAACCATTATTGAAGAAAAAGAATAAAGTAGGAGGATGCGCGCTACCTGACCTTGGAACCCACTGTACAGCTACAGTAGTCAGAACACCCTGGTACTGGTACAATGGCCGATACATTGACCAATGGAACAGAATTGAGAGCCCAGATATAAATTCACCCACCTACGGTCACCTGATCTTTGACAAAGGCCCAAAGTGCATCAGATGGGGGAAAAGACAATCTTTTTAACAAATGGTGCTGGCAAAACTGGATGCCCACCTGCAAAAAAATGAAACAGGACCCATACCTCACACCATACACAAAAACTCATTCAAAATGGATCAAACACCTAAATAAAAAGCCAAAATCTGTAAAGTTCATAGAAGAAAAAATAGGATCAATGTTAGAGGCTCTAATGTACAGCATTAGCAGGATGCAAACCATAACTAACAACACATAAACTTCAGAAGATAAGCTAGGTAACTGGTATCTTCTAAGAATTAAACACTTATGCTCATCAAAAACTTCACCAAAAGAGTAGAGAAAGAGCCTATAGACTGGAAAAAAATTTTTTGGCTGCTACAAATCAGACAAAGCTCTAATCTCTACAGGAAAATTCAACACCTCTATAACAAAATACAAATAATCCAATTAAAAAATGGGCAAAGGATATGAACAGACACTTTACCAAAGAATTCATTCAGAGGCAGTGCCATCATGGCACTGTAGACAGAAGCACCACATTGTCCCTCCACAGCAAAAACCCAAAAAACTAAGTAAAACAGAGACAAATGACAATCCTGGAACCCTAAGTATCAAATGAAGAGATAAAGAAAACCCTCAGCCAAGCACCAAATGGAATAAAAACTGACAGAGAACAGAGAGCAAGGAGAAATACGTGCAGAAGTTCCTTGTCAGCTACCACAGCATGGATTCGCCATCTTGGACTCCTGTCCGAGATTGGCAGACAGGCAATATGGAAAGCAGCTTCATGGAGCTCCCAGCAGGAGACAGAGCACCAGGTAACCAGTGATACATGCTTTCCCCTCCCTCCCATCCTTCTCTCCCCTGCTGCTTGGCCTCCGCCACTTTCTAGCTGGCCACAGTCACTTGGCCGGCCGGGAAGAGCAGTGTCTGTGCTACTTGGATTCACCCCACCCACACTGGCTGGCTCCATCAGTGCCATTTGTTTGTTGCTAGTGTTGCATTTTTCAGCTTCTTTTGGTTTCTTCCCTGCCTTTCACCACACCCCCCCACCTTTCTCTCAAACACCTGGCTCATTGTGCCAGGTTCACATCTTCTTGAAAGGCTGTGAAGCACTGCTCAGCGGGGGAACTGCTTCCCCTGCCCTGACGACCCTAGTACATGCCACAGACAACCCATCCCAGCCCCTCCCTTCAGCTGAACCTGCCCTCCTACACCATAGCTGAGCAACTGGCCTTGCCCATTGGACAAGGAGGTGAAAAGTGCCCACAGACGAGCAAACAACAAAGAATACACAGCCTGCCTGCTTAGACATAACCAAGTAAAACAAAAAAGCAGGATGGAAAAAAAAACTGCAATCATTAAACAAAGAAAATAACTAATGAATGTCCCGAAGACAGCAGAGAATATCAAAACATATTAAAAAAAAAGGACAGGATGGTTCCAGTAGGCATCCAAAATAAAACAGCAGATGACTTTCCAGTGGAATAAAAGGAACTAGAACTACCTGATAGGAAATGCAAATGTCTAATATTCAGAGTTATCCAAGAGTTGAAGCAAAAAGCAGACAAAAATGAGGAAAAAGTAGACAAATTCATGGAAAAGGCAGACTAATTCGTGGAAAATACTGACAAGAAATGGAAGAATTCGGGAAAATGATACAGGAACAAAATGTCAAAATAAATTCACAACAAGAAATCATACAAAAACAACAATTAGAAGTCCAAAAGATAAACAACAAGATTTCAGAAATTGACAGTGTCATAGAAGGGCTGAGGAGATAGTTTGAAACAATGGAAGACAGGATCAGCGAAATTGAAGACAAACACTTGGATACAACCTTGTTTGAGGAAAAATCAGAAAAAAGAACAAAGACAAATGAAGAAACCCTGAGAATTATGTGGGATACAATGAAAGGCAAAAATCTGTGAGTGATCAGAGTTCCAGAACAGGGGGAGAAAAGGGAAAACACAGAGAGGATCATTGAAGAATTGCTGACAGAAAACTTCCCTAATATCATGAAAGATGAAAAGTTGACCATCCAAGAAGCTCAATGAACCCCATATGGAATAGACCCCAAAAGGAAATCACCAAGGCCTGTCATAATCACACTTGCTAAAACCACAGATAAAGAGAGAATCCTGAGAGCAGCTCAGGAGCAGGGGAAGGGTGAGTATGGATAAACACTAAATAGACAATAGATAAGCAGTAACTTTGGTGAAGGTTAAGACCGTACACAATAGTGGAGAAGCCAGCACAGCTTGTACAAGGCAAGGTCCCTGAGGGACCGAATTGCCGGGCTGAGGGCTGTGGGGACCATGGTCTCGGGGAACATCTAGCTCAACTGGCATAACACAGTTTATAAAGAAAATGTTCTACGTTCTACTTTGGTGAGTAGCGTCTAGGCTCTTAAAAGCCTGTGAGCAGCCATCTAAGATATTCTGCTGGCTTCACCCCTTCAGGAACAAGGAAGAATGAAGAAAACTAAACATACAAGGGAAAGATTAGTCCAGAGGACTAACAGACCACATCTACCAAGGCCCCCACTATACTGAGTCCAGTACAATTATATGGTGCCTGGCTACGACCACTGACTGCCCTGACAAGAATCACAATAGAGGGTTGCAGGCGGAGCTGGAGAAAAATGTAGAACAAAACTCTCACACAAAAAAGACCAGTCTTACTGGCTTGGCAGAGACTGGAGAAACCCTGAGAGTATGGCACTTGGACACCCTTTTAGCTCAGTAATGAAGTCACTCCTGAGGTTCACCCTTCAGCCAAAGATTAGACAGGCCCATAAAACAAAATGAGACTAAAGGCACACAAGAGCCCAGGGGCAAGGACTAGAAGGCAGGAGGGGTCAGGAAAGCTGGTAATAGGGAACCCAAGGTAGAGAAGGGAGAGGGTTCACATGTTGTGGGGTTGTTAACCAGTGTCATAAAACAACATGTGTATTAACTTTTTAATGAGAAACTAGTTCTGTAAACCTTCATCTAAAGCACAAGAAAAAAAAACTTGTTCAGGCGACTAACAGACACATGAGGAAATGCTTGTGATCACTAGCCATTCGAGAAAGGCAAATCAAAACCACAATGAGATACCATCTCACCCTGACATTACTGGCACGAATCAAAAAAACAGAAAATAACAAAATATTGCAGGAGCTGTGGGGAGATTGGAATGCTTATGCACTGTTGATGGAAATGCAAAATGGTACAACCATTTTGGAAAACGATCCAGTGCTTCCTTAGAAAGCTAGAAACAGAAGTATCATATGATTCAGCAATCCCACTCCTAGGAATATATCCTAGAGAAATAAGATCCGTCACATGAATAGACATATGCACACCCATGTTCATTGTAGCATTGTTCACAATAACAAAAAGATGGAAATGACCTAAATGCCCATTGAGAGATGAATGGATAAACTATGGTACATACACTCAGTGGAATACTATGCAACAATAAAGAATAACGATGAATGTGTGAAACATCTCACAACATGGATGAATCTGGAGGGCATCGTATGAGTGAAATAAGTCAATCACAAAAGGACAAATATTGAATGAGACCACTATTATAAAAACTCATGAAAAATTTTACACACAAAAAGAAACAATCTCTGATGGAGGGGGGCTGTGGGGAGGGAAAAACATTAAGTAGACAATAGATAAGTGGTAACTATGGTGAAGAGTAAGACAGTACACAGTACTGGGGAAGCCAGCACAGCTTGTCCAAGGCAAGGTCGTGGATGCTCCATAGACACATCCAAACTCCCTGAAGGACCAAATTACTGGGCTGAGGGCTGGGGACCATGGTCTCGAAGAACATCCAGCTCAATTGGCATAACCTAGTTTATGAAGAAAATGTTCTACGTCCTGCTTTGGTGAGTAGCATCTGGGGTCTTAAAAGCTTGGGAGCAGCCATCTAAGATACTCCATTGATCTCACCCCATCTGCAGCAAGAGAGAATGAAGAAAACCAAAGACACAAGGTGTAGATTAGTCCGAAGGACTAATGGAGCACAGTTATCACAGCAGCCACCAGACTGAGTCCAGCAGAACTAGATGGTGCCTGGCTACCACCACTGACTGCTCTGACAGGGATCACAATAGAGGGTCTTGGACAGAACTGGAGAAAAATGTAGAACAAAACTAACTCACCAAAAAAAAAAAAAAGACTTACTGGTCTGACAGAGACTGGAGAAACCTGAGAGTATGGCCCCCAGACTCCATTTTAACTCAGTACTGAAGTCACTCCTGAGGTTCACCCTTCAGCTAAAGATTAGATAGGCCCATAAAACAAAACAAGACTAAATGGGCACACCATCCCAGGGGCAAGGATGAGAAGGCAGGAGGGGACAGGAAAGCTGGTAACAGGAACCCAAGATTGAGAAGGGTAGAGTGTTGACATGTTGTAGGGGTGGCAACCAACATCACAAAACAATATGTGTATTTAATTGATTTGTTCTGTAGACCCTCATCTAAAATACAATAGAAAATAAATAATATGATTTTTAAATATTTCATCCTCCTTTACTGGGAACCGTTAATAGGAACCACCTAGTCCACAATTATCTGAACCAGGTGTCCCTCCGTTTTTTCTTTTAGTATATACTCTACTCAAGCCAACGCCCTGCCACCATGACCTGCTACCTGAAACGTGATATATACACTCCCAATTACCAGTCCTTTTTTTATGCTACGCCTTTTGCTTAATTTCCTTCCCTTTGCTTTTCTATTTAAACTTCTCATTTCTCTATCCTTTGGTCTATTGTAATCCTACCCATGTTCTAGGCCTGGTTCATTCTCACTGCCTCTATGCAGTCTTCTCTGGCTACAGATTACAGTGATTTTTATAAGGTTTCTTTGCCTGTCCCAGTCCTTTGTCCTGTGTCATATATTACTTTTTGTTACTGCATTTCATTGACGCTAAGATATCATCCTGATTTCAGAAAAGTTAACATGAGAAAAATATACATGTTAGAATTGGAGATTCTTCCAAATTGTTGCAGTCATCAATAGTTTGTTTCTTTTATTGTTGAATAGTATTCCATGCTATGGGAGTCCTTCATGTTGCTTGAGTTTTTGGTGTCATATCTAAGAATCTATTGTCAAAAACAGGTTATGATAGTTTTACTGCTATGTTTTCTTCTTAGAGTTTTATGATTTTGGTTATTATATTCAGGTCATTGATCCATTTTGAGTAAATTTTCATATGTGGAAACCCTGATAGCATAGTGGTTAAGTGCTACGGCTGCTAACCAAAAGGTTGGTGGTTCAAATCCACCAGGCGCTTCTTGGAAACTCTATGGGGCAGTTCTCCTCTGTCCTATAGGGTCGCTATGAGTTGGAATCGACTCGACAGCAATGGGTTTGGTTTTGGTTGGATGAGATCCACTTGTCCCTGCACCGTTTATTGAAGAGCCTATTCTTGTGCCGTTGAATGGACTTGGCACCCTTGTCAAAAATCAATTGACTGTATATATATATGGGTTTATTTTGAAACTCTCAGTTCTATTCCATTAGCCTATCACGTATCTATATACCAGTACCACATCGTTTTGATTACTGTAAATTTATAATACATTTAGAAATCAGGATTGTGAGTCTTCCTAGGTTTTTCTTCTTTTTAGAGATAGTTTTGGCTATTTAGGGTCCCGAGCAGTTCCATATGAATTTGACCATCAGCTTTTCCATTTCTGCAAAAAAAGGCTGTTAGAATTTTGGTAGGAATTGCCTTGAATCTGTAGATTGCTTTGGGTAGTGTTGACATCTTAACAATGTTAAGTTTTCCAATCCATGGACATGGGATGTCTTTCTATTTATTTAGGTCTTTCTCAATTTCATTCAGCAGTAGTATTTATGTCTTTCACCTACCTGGTTAAATTTATTCCTAGGTGTTTTATTATGCTATTATAAATGGGATTATTTTTTAAATTTCCTTTTCAGATTATTAATTGGTGGTGTTTAAAAATAAAACTGATTTTTGTGTGTTGATCTTGTACACTGACACTTTGCAAATTCAAATATTAGCTCTAGTAGCTTTCTTGTGGATTCTTTGGGATTGTCTGTGCATATAGAATCGTTTTCTCTGCAAGTATAGTTTTACTTCTTCCTTTCTGATTTGAATGCCTTTTTTTTCCTTGCTAAATTGTTCTGTCTAAAACGTCCAGCACACCATTGACTATAAGTGGTGAAAGTGGGTATAAAAATGGCGTAGGGGAGGTGTCTGACTTCCTTCAACCCCAAAAGGGGAAAGGAGAACCAAGATCAACAGCTCAAGGCTGATTCCTGTGAGGTGGAGGTCAGACACACCTCCTCTTTCCACCATCTCTACCAGTCCTGACACCAATTGTCCCTCCCATAACACTCTCTACTGGGTTTGGTAATTCATTGCAGTGGCCACATAGAACTCACAGATCATACTCACAATTATGGGATTTATTAGGGAAGTAACAGTTACAATTCAGGCTCAAGAACACTCAGAATAGTTTTTCCACCAGGATAGCCTTTCCACAGCTGTGCTTGCAGGCATGCCTCTCCCTGGCCCTCAGTTTCTGCCCAGAGGCACTCAGCTTTTTCTCTCCATGGGCTGGGAAGCCCACCATGCCATCTCCTGCTGCCAGGTCTGTCCTTCCTTGGTTGTGGTGGGCTCCTCCTCTCTGCTGGGAATTGGCTCTCTTTTAAGGCAAAACTGACCGATCCCGTTGGTAGGCCACAATTACCCTATCACATAATCACCTGGGTGGTAGTTACAAGACCATGGCTAGAAAGGCCACACACAAAAGTAACTAATCACACTGCAGTGGGCATCTTTGTCTTGTTTTTGATCTTAAAGGGAAGGCTTTCAGTCTTTCACCATTGAGTATGATCTTAGCTGTGGGTTTTCATAAGTATCCTTTATCATGTTGAATTTTCCTTCTATCCTTAGTTGAGTGTTTTTATCATTAAAGAGTGTTGGATTTTATCAAAAGCTTTTTATGTGTCAATTGAGATGATTATGTACTGTCCTGCTTTCCATTAATGTGGTGTATTACATTAATAGATTTTCTAATGCTGATCCACTCTTGCATTCCTGGGGTAAATCCCATTTGGTCATGGCTTATAATCCTTTAAATGGGCTGTTGAATTCTTTTTGCTAGTATTTTGTTGAGGATTTTTGCATGTATATTCGTAAGAGATATTAGTCTGTAGTTTTCTTTATCTGACATTGCTATCAGGGTAACACTGGCCTCATAGAATGAGATAGAAAGTACTCCCTCTTCTTCCGTTTTTGGAAGACTTTGAGCAGGATTGGTGTTAATTCTTCTTTTACTATTTGGTAGAATTAACCAGTGAAGTAATCTGGTCCTGGACTTTTTTTTGGTTGTGAGGTCTTTGATTATTGAATCAATGTCTTTACTTGTCTGTTGAGATTTTCTATTTCTACCTGAGTCATTTTAAGTACTTTAAATATTTTGTGTGTTTCTAAGGAAGCTGTCCATTTCATCTAGGTTTATCTAACTTGCTGGTATATGATTGTTCATAGTAATCTATTATGATCTTGTTTCCATAGAGCTGGTACTAATGTCCCATCTTTCATTTCTGATTTTAGTTATTTGAATCTTCTTTCCCTTGTCAGTCTTACTGATTTTATTGATCTTTTCAAAGAATAACTTTTAATATCTTTGATTCTCTGTATTGTTTTTCTATTCTCTATTTCATTTATCTCTACTCTAATCTTTATTATTTTCTTTCTCCTGGTAGCTATCAGCATAGTTTGCTCTCTTTTCAAGTTCCTCAACACATAATGTTAGGTTATTGATTTGAGATTTTTCATCTTTTTTTAGGGTAGCCTTTTACAGCTATAAATTTCCTCTGGACACTGCCTTCACTGCATCTCATAAAAAAATTTTTTTTTTTGGTATATTGTGTGTGATTTAATTTTCATTCACCTGTAAATATTTTATAATTTACGTTGTCATTTCTTCTTTGATCCATCAGTTGTTCAATATTGTGTTGTTTAATTTCCACATATGAGTGAAATTCCCAGTTTTCCTTATGTGTTGATTTCTAGTTATTTTCCATTGTGGTTGGAGAAGATACTTTGTATGATTTCAATCCTTTTAAATGTATTGAGGTTTGTTTTTGTGACCTAACATATGGTCTGTCTGTCCTAGAGAATGATCCATGTGCACTGAAGAAGAATGTATATCCTGCTAATGTTGGGTGGAGTTTCCTATATATGTCTGTTAGGTCTAGATGGTGCATAATGTTCAAGTCTTCTATTTCCTCATAGATCTTTGGTCTAGATGTTTTACCCATTATTGAAAGTGGAGTATTTAGGCCTCAACTATTGTTGCAGAACTCGCTATTTCTCCCTTCAATTCTGCCAATGTTAGTTTTATATATTTTTTTTGGCTCTTTTGTTAGGTGTATATGTATTTTTAATTGTTACATATTCTTGATGAATTAACTCTTTTATCATTATATAATGTCCTCTTTATCTTTTTGAAACATTTTGACTTAAAGTCTTTTTGTCTGATATTACTATTTCTACCCCTGTTCTCTTTTGTCTGTTATTTCCATGGAATATTTTTTTTTCATCCTTTCACTTTCAGCCTACCACTGTCTTTGGGTCTAAACTGCTTCTCCTGTAGACAGCATGTAGTTGGATCACATTTTCTTATCCATGCTGCCAGTCTCTGCCTTTTGATTGGAAAATTTTATCCACTTAAATTTAAAGTGATTACTGGTCAAGAAGGACTAACTTCTGCTATTTTCCTATTTGTCTCTGTGTTTCTCATACCTTTTTGTCTCTCATTTTCTGCAGTACTTCTTAGTTTTGCCATTAGTTTATTTTATGTAGTATACCATTTTGATTCTCTTCTCATTTCCTTTCATGTGTATTTTCTTTGTGGTTACCATTGTGATTACATTTAACGTTCTAAATTTATAACAATCTAGTTTAGTTGATACCCACTTAACTTCAGTAACATACAAAAACTCTGTTCCTATACCACTCTTCTCCCCCTTATGTTGTTGTTGTCAGAAATTACATCTTCATACATTGTGTGTCCAATAACATAGATTTATAATTATTTTTATGCATTTGTCTTCAATCATGTCTTAAATAACAAGTAAAATTACAAACCAAAAATACAATAAAACTGACCTTTATATTTGTTATAGATTGAATTGTGTCCCCCTAAAATATGTGTTGTAAATCCTAACCTGTATATTGATGGATGTGATCCCATTTGGAAATAGGGTTTTCTTTGTTATTTAATGAGGCCATATCAGTGTAGGATGTATATTAATCTTATCCGAAGATCCCTTGTATATGACAGGGAGTGTCTTAATCTTATTTGCATATCCCTTGTATATGACGGTTTGCTTTTCTCTTGCTTGTTTCAAGATTCTCTCTTTATCTTGATTTTCAAGAGTTTGATTATAATGTGGATAATTTTGGGTTTCCTACTTGGCATTCAGTTAGATTCTTGGATTCTTGGATGTGTGGATAGATACATGCTTGTCTTTCATCAAATTTGGGGTGTTTTCTTGTCATTATTTCTTCAAATATTTTTCTGTCCCTTTCTCTCTTCTCCTCCCAGGACTTTCATATTGCATATATTTGTCTGCTTGATGGTGTCTCACAAGTTCCTTAGACTCTGTTCCCTTTACTTTATTCTTGTTTTCCTCCTCACAATCAATAATCTTCATTGCCCTATCTTCAAGTTTCCAGAGTTGGATGATTTTTTCTTCTGCTGGTTCAAATATGCTGTTGAATCCCTCCAGTAAATTTTCTATTTCCATTATTGTAGTTCCAGCTCTCATATTTCTATTTGGTCCCTTTAAAAATATTCCTTCACTTTATTGAAATTCTCATTTTGTTCCTGTTATAGTTCTCCTGATTTTCTTTAGTTCTTTTTTCTTGTTTTCCTTTAGCCCTTTGAGCATGCTTAATATTGTTGTTTTATAATCTTTGTCTAGTAGGTCCATTATCTATTCTTTCTCAGGGATGATTACGCCCCTTAACTTTGTTGTTTTGCGTGGACCATTTCCTATTTATTTATATGCCTTGTTCTTTTTGGAAAAACTGAGACCTCTAACTATTACATGATAACTGCTAAGATCAGATTCTTCCCTTTCCCAGGGTTTTCTTTTTTCTAATTGTTTGAGGCTGTGGCACTCCACTTTAATAACAAACCCTGTCTTACTTATTTTTGAGTGATTATAAATGGTATGTGATTTTTATTTTTGGTGACCCTATATTTGTTTATCACTAATATATAACTCATTGCTGTTGAGTCAATTCTGACTCATGTCACCCTATAAGACAGAGTAAAACTGCCCTATTGGGTTTCCTAGGCTGTAATTTTTTTTTATTGTACTATTTTTTTTTTTGTTTATAGATGAAGGTTTACAGAACAAACTAGCTTCTCATTAAAAAATAATTAAACATATTGCTTTGTGACATTGGTTGCCAACCCCATGACATGCCAACACTCCCTTCTTGACCTTGGGTTCCCTATTGCCACCTTTCATGTCCCCTCCTGCCTTCTTGTCCTTGCCCTTGGGCTGGTGTGCCCACTCATTCTCATTTTGTTCTATGGGCCTGTCTAATCATTGGCTGAAGGGTGAACCTCAGGCATGACTTTATCACTGAGCTAAAAGCATATCTGGGTTCGTACTCTCAGGATTTCTCTAGTCTCTGTCAGACCAGTAAGTCTGGCCTTTTTATGTGTTTATGTGTGTGAGTTAAAATTTTGTTCTAGAGGGGGGCCAAGATGGCGGACTAGGTGGACGCTCCCGCGGATCCCTCTTGCAACAAAGACTCGGAAAAACAAGGGAATCGATCACATACATAACAATCTATGAACTCTGAACAACAAGCACAGACTTAGAGACGGAGGACGAACAAATACGGGCAGACAGCGACTGTTTTCAGAACTAGGAGCCAGCGCACCAGGCAGGTGACCTTCGGAGCTCGATCTGGGGCAGAGCCCAGGGGGGCAGACGGCACAGAAAGGGGGCCCACCCCTTCCCCCCCGAACCCATCCCGGGAGGAAGCCTAGCAGGTTGGCGCGGGCGGCGTAGGGGCGCAGCCAGAGGGAGAAACACCCGGGAGGCAGTGACTGATCTGAGAGGGGGGAGAACAGCGTCCCAGCTGGGGTGCCGTGCCGTCCGCCGGGAGTTAGGCGAGAAGCCGACGGGGCGCGCGCGGGGGGGGGGGTCAGCTGTGTTTCCCTGGAGTGACCCCAGGGCGGGGCCCACGCGTTCGTGCGGGAGGACGCGCACCCAGTCCACGCGTGTGGCACGGCACACCAGAGGGAGAAATCCCCGGAGGTGTCTGGTCTCAAAACAGGGAAAGCAGCATCCCAGACGGGGAGCCATTCCGCTGCGATCTGGGCACGCGCGCGTGCGCGCGGGCGGGGCATGAGCGCGGGGTCCATTTTTATTACCCTGAATTGACCCAGAGGGCGGGACCACCTGGTCGTGCGAGTGACGCCCTCCCAGTTTGCGCGAGAGGTGTGGCACACTGGAAGGAGAAGTCCCCGGGAGGAACTGATTGGTCCCAAAGCGCAGAAAGTAGCGTCCCAGAGTGCCGCCCTGCTGGGGCTTGGGCGCGCGCACGAGCGGGCCGTGAGCGCGGAGTCCATTTTTATTGCCCTGAATTGACCCAGGGGGCGGGCCCACCTGGCCGTGCGGAGGAACTGATTGGTCCCAAAACGCAGAAAGTAGCGTCCCAGACAGAGTGCCGCCCTGCTGGGGCTTGGGCGCGCGCGGGCGGGGCGTGAGCGCGGAGTCCATTTTTATCGCCCTGAATTGACCCATGGGGCGGGCCCACCTGGCCGTGCGGAGGAACTGATTGGTCCCGAAGCGCAGAAAGTAGCGTCCCAGACGGGGTTCCGTCCTGCCGGGGCTTGGGCGCGCGCACGAGCGGGGCGTGAGCACGGAGTCCATTTTTATTGCCCTGAATTGACCCAGGGGGCGGGCCCACCTGGCCGTGCAGGTGACGCCAACCCAGTTCGCGCGAGAGGTGTGGCGCTCCGGAAGGAGAAGTCCCGGGGAGGAAGTGACTGGTTCCCGAACAGGGAAAGCAGCGTCTCAACCCGGAAGTCATCCCGCTGGGATTTGGGCGCGCGCACAGGCGGGGCGTGACCGCGGGATCTAATTATAATCGCCTGAATAGACCCTGGGGGCGGGCCCACCCGTTCGTGCGGGAAACGCCCACCCAGTGCCCACGAGCGGTGCCGCGCACCGGAGGAAGTCCCCAGGAGGAAGGGACTGGTTTCCGAGCAAGGAAAGCAGTGTCCTAGCCAGGGACCCGTCCAGCCCGGATTTTGGCGAACGGGGGCGGAGCGTGAACGTGGTGTTCAGCTCTATATTCTGTGGTGCTACACTCCTAGCTCTCAGATCCCTCCCCCACCCTCCCCAGGCGACCCCATTAACATCCGAATACCCAGAGCCAGAGAGAGAATTCAGATAGGGATCTGACTGCATTTTTTTTTAGCTGACTACTTGGAAAATCTAGTTTCCCAGTGATGGCTCGGAGACAGCAGTCCATATCAAACCACATAAAGAAACAGACCATGACAGCTTCTCCAACCCCCCAAACAAAAGAATCAAAATCTTTCCCAAATGAAGATACAATCCTGGAATTATCAGATACAGAATATAAAAAACTAATTTACAGAATGCTTAAAGATATCACAAATGAAATTAGGATAAATGCAGAAAAAGCCAAGGAACACACTGATAAAACTGTTGAAGAACTCAAAAAGATTATTCAAGAACATAGTGGAAAAATTAACAAGTTGCAAGAATCCATAGAGAGACAGCATGTAGAAATCCAAAAGATTAACAATAAAATTACAGAATTTGACAATGCAATAGAAAGTCAGAGGAGCAGACTCGAGCAATTAGAATGTAGACTGGGACTTCTGGAGGACCAGGGAAACAACACCAACATAGCTGGAAAAAAATCAGATAAAAGAATTAAAAAAAATGAAGAAACCCTAAGAATCATGTGGGACTCTATCAAGAAGGATAACTTGCGAGTGATTGGAGTCCCAGAACAGGGAGGGGGGACAGAAAACACAGAGAAAATAGTTGAAGAACTCCTGACACAAAACTTCCCTGACATCATGAAAGAAGAAAGGATATCTATCCAAGATGCTCATCGAACCCCATTTAAGATTGATCCAAAAAGAAAAACACCAAGACATATCATCATCAAACTCGCCAAAACCAAAGACAAACAGAAAATTTTAAAAGCAGCCAGGGAGAAAAGAAAGGTTTCCTTCAAGGGAGAATCAATAAGAATAAGTTCAGACTACTCAGCAGAAACCATGCAGGCAAGAAGGGAATGGGACGACATATACAGAGCACTAAACGAGAAAAACTGCCAACCAAGGATCATATATCCAGCAAAACTCTCTCTGAAATATGAAGGAGAAATTAAGATATTTGCAGATAAACACAAGTTTAGAGAATTTGCAAAAACTAAACCAAGACTGCAAGAAATGCTAAAGGAGATTGTTTGGCCTGATGACCAATAATATCAGGTACCAGCACAATACAAGGTCACAAAACAGAACGTCCTGATATCAACGCAACTCAAACAGGGAAAGCACAAAAACAAACAAATTAAGACTAATTCTAAAAAATAAATAAATAAACAAAATAATACACACAACAGGAAATCACGGAAATTAATAGCTAAACGATCAAAATAATCAAAAAGAGGGACTAAATATAGGAGGCATTGAACTGCCAGATGGAGAGTGATACAAGGCGAAATAGAAGGATACAAGTTAGGTTTTTACTTAGAAAAATAGGGGTAAATAAAAAGGTAACCACAAAAAGGAATATCAATTCCATAACTCAAGAAAAAAGCCAAGAAAAACGTAACGACTCAATAAACACAAAGTTAAACATTATGAAAATGAGGATCTCACAAGCTACTAAGAAAAACGTCTCAGCACAAAAAAGCATGTGGAAAAATGAAATGGCCAACAACACACATAAAAAGGCATCAAAATGACAGCACTAAAAACTTACTTATCTATAATTACGCTGAATGTAAATGGACTAAATGCACCAATAAAGAGACAGAGAGTCACGGACTGGATAAAAAAACACGATCCATCTATATGCTGCCTACAAGAGACACACCTTAGACTTAGAGACACAAACAAACTAAAACTCAAAGGATGGAAAAAAATATATCAAGCAAACAATAAGCAAAAAAGAAGAGGAGTAGCAATATTAATTTCTGACAAAATAGACTTTAGACTTAAATCCGCCACAAAGGATAAAGAAGGACACTATATAATGATAAAAGGGACAATGGATCAGGAAGACATAACCATATTAAATATTTACGCACCTAATGACAGGGCTGCAAGATACATAAATCAAATTTTAACAGAATTGAAAAGTGAGATAGACACCTCCACATATATAGTAGGAGACTTCAACACACCACTTTCGGAGAAGGACAGGACATCCAGTAAGAAGCTCAATAGAGACACGGAAGACCTACTTACAACAATCAACCAACTTGACCTCATTGACTTATACAGAACTCTCCACCCAACTGCTGCAAAATATACTTTTTTTTCTAGCGCACATGGAACATTCTCTAGAATAGACCACATATTAGGGCATAAAACAAATCTTTGCAGAATCCAAAACATCGAAATATTACAAAGCATCTTCTCAGACCACAAGGCAATGAAGCTAGAAATCAATAACAGAAAAACGAGGGAAAAGAAATCAAATACTTGGAAAATGAACAATACCCTCCTGAAAAAAGACTGGGTTATAGAAGACATCAAGGAGGGAATAAGGAAATTCTTAGAAAGCAACGAGAATGAAAATACTTCCTATCAAAACCTCTGGGACACAGCAAAAGCAGTGCTCAGAGGCCAATTTATATCGATAAATGCACACATACAAAAAGAAGAAAGAGCCAAAATCAGAGAACTGTCCCGACAACTTGAGCAAATAGAAAGTGAGCAACAAAAGAATCCATCAGGCACCCGAAGAAAACAAATAATAAAAATTAGAGCTGAACTAAATGAATTAGAGAACAGAAAAACAATTGAAAGAATTAACAAAGCCAAAAGCTGGTTCTTTGAAAAAATTAACAAAATTGATAAACCATTGGCTAGACTGACTAAAGAAAAACAGGAAAGGAAACAAATAACCCGAATAAGAAACGAGAAGGACCACATCACAACAGAACCAAATGAAATCAAAAGAATCATATCAGATTACTACATAAAATTGTACTCTAACAAATTTGACAACCTAGAAGAAATGGATAAATTCTTGGAACAACACTACTTACCTAAACTAACACATACAGAAGTAGAACAACTAAATAGACCCATAACAAAAAAAGAGATTGAAATGGTAATCAAAAAACTCCCAACAAAAAAAAGTCCTGGCCCAGATGGCTTCACTGCAGAGTTCTACCAAACCTTCAGAGAAGACTTAACACCATTACTATTGAAGGTATTTCAAAGTATAGAAAAAGACGGAATACTACCCAACTCATTCTATGAAGCTACCATCTCCCTGATACCAAAACCAGGTAAAGACATTACAAAAAAAGAAAATTTTAGACCTATATCCCTCATGAACATAGATGCAAAAATCCTTAATAAAATTCTAGCCAATAGAATCCAACAACACATCAAAAAAATAATTCACCCTGATCAAGTGGGATTTATACCAGGTATGCAAGGCTGGTTTAATATCAGAAAAACCATTAATGTAATCCATCACATAAATAAAACAAAAGACAAAAACCACATGATCTTATCAATTGATGCAGAAAAGGCATTTGACAAAGTCCAACACCCATTTATGATAAAAACTCTCACCAAAATAGGAATTGAAGGAAAATTCCTCAACATAATAAAGGGCATATATGCAAAGCCAACGGCCAATATCACTCTAAATGGAGAGAACCTGAAAGCATTTCCCTTGAGAACGGGAACCAGACAAGGATGCCCTTTATCACCGCTCTTATTCAACATCGTACTTGAAGTCCTAGCCAGGGCAATTAGGCTAGACAAAGAAATAAAGGGTATTCAGATTGGTAAGGAGGAAGTAAAGCTATCACTGTTTGCAGATGACATGATCGTATACATGGAAAACCCTAAGAAATCCTCCAGAAAACTACTGAAACTAATAGAAGAGTTTGGAAGAGTCTCAGGATATAAAATAAACATACAAAAATCACTTGGATTCCTCTACATCAACAAAAAGAACACCGAAGAGGAAATAACCAAATCAATACCATTCACAGTAGCCCCCAAGAAGATAAAATACTTAGGAATAAATCTTACCAAGGATGTAAAAGACCTATACAAAGAAAACTATAAAACTCTGCTACAAGAAATTCAAAAGGACACGCTTAAATGGAAAAACATACCCTGCTCATGGATAGGAAGACTCAACATAGTAAAAATGTCTATTCTACCAAAAGCCATTTATACATACAACGCACTTCCAATCCAAATACCAATGTCATACTTTAAGGGAATAGAGAAACAAATCACTAATTTCATATGGAATGGAAAGAATCCCCGGATAAGCAAAACATTACTGAAAAAGAAGAAGAAAGTGGGAGGCCTCACCCTACCTGATTTCAGAACCTATTATATAGCTACAGTAGTCAAAACAGCCTGGTACTGGTACAACAACAGGCACATAGACCAATGGAACAGAATTGAGAATCCAGATATAAATCCATCCACGTATGAGCAGCTGATATTTGACAAAGGACCAGTGTCAGTCAATTGGGGAAATAATAGTCTTTTTAACAAATGGTGCTGGCATACCTGGATATCCATTTGCAAAAGAATGAAACAGGACCCATACCTCACACCATGCACAAAAACTAACTCCAAGTGGATCAAAGACCTAAACATAAAGACTAAAACGATAAAAATCTTGGAAGAAAAAATAGGATCTACCCTAGGAGCGCTAATACAGGGCATAAACAGAATACAAAACATTACCAAAAATGATGAAGAGAAACCCGATAACTGGGAGCTCCTAAAAATCAAACACCTATGCTCATCTAAAGACTTCACCAAAAGAGTAAAAAGACCACCTACAGACTGGGAAAGAATATTCAGCTATGACATCTCAGACCAGCGCCTGATCTCTAAAATCTACATGATTCTGTCAAAACTCAACCACAAAAAGACAAACAACCCAATCAAGAAGTGGGCAAAGGATATGAACACACATTTCACTAAAGAAGATATTCAGGCAGCCAACAGATACATGAGAAAATGCTCTCGATCATTAGTCATTAGAGAAATGCAAATTAAAACTACGATGAGATTCCATCTGACACCAACTAGACTGGCATTAATTCAAAAATCACAAAATAATAAATGTTGGAGAGGCTGCGGAGAGACTGGAACTCTCATACACTGCTGGTGGGATTGTAAAATGGTACAACCACTGTGGAAATCCATCTGGCGTTATCTTAAACAGTTAGAAATAGAACTACCATACAACCCAGAAATCCCACTCCTCGGAATATACCCTAAAAATACAAGACCCTTCACACAAACAGATATATGCACACCCATGTTTATTGCAGCTCTGTTTACAATAGCAAAAAGCTGGAAGCAACCAAGATGTCCATCAACGGACGAATGGGTAAATAAATTGTGGTATATTCACACAATGGAATACTACGCATCGATAAAGAACAGTGACGAATCTCTGAAACATTTCATAACATGGAGGAATCTGGAAGGCATTATGCTGAGCGAAATGAGTCAGTTGCAAAAGGACAAATATTGTATAAGACCACTATTATAAGATCTTGAGAAATAGAAAAAACGGAAAAGAACACATACTTTTGTGGTTACAAAGGGGGGAGGGAGGGAGGGAGGGAGGGAGAGGGTTTTTTATTGATCAATCTGTAGATGGGAACTGCTTTGGGTGAAGGGAAAGACAACACTCAAAACAAGGAAGGTCAGCCTAATTGGACAGGATTAAAAGTAAAGAGGTTTCCGAGATAAAATGAAAGCTTCAAAGGATAGCGAAGCAGGGGCTGGGGTCTGGGGAACTTGGTTTGAGAGGACTTCTAAATCAATGGGCAAAACAATTCTATTATGAAAACACTCTGCATCCCACTTTGAATTGTGGCACCTGGGGTCCTAAATGCCAACAAGCAGCCATCTAAAATACATTAATTGGTCTCAACCCACCGGGAGCAAAGGCAAAGGAAGAACACCAAGGTCACACGACAACTAAGAACCCAAGAGACAGAAAGGGCCACTTGAACCAGAGACCTACAATATCCTGAGACCAGAAGAACAAGTTGGTGCCCGGCCACAATCGATGTCTGCCCTGTCAGGGAGCACAAGAGACAACTCCTGAGGGAGCAGGAGACCAATGGGATACAGACCCCAAATTCTCATTAAAAGACCACACCTAATGGTATGATTGCGACTAGAGGAATCCCAGAGACAATGCTCCCCAGAACTTCTGATGGCACAGGACAGGAACCAACCCCGAAGACAAATCATCAGGCATGAAAAGGACTGGTCAGTGGGGGGGAAGAGAGATACTGATGAAGAGTGAGCTAATTAAATCAGGTGGACACGGGAGAGTGTGTTGGCAACTCTTGACTGGAGGGGGGATGGGAAGATAGAGAGAGAGGGAAGAAGGTAAAATTGGCACGAAACGAGAGACTGTAAGGGTTGACTCAATAGGGGGAGAGCAAGTGGGAGAAGGGAGTAAGATGTATGTAAACCTACATGTGACAGACTGATTGGAATGGTAAATGTTCACTTGAAGCTTAATAAAAATTAAAAAAAATTAAAAAAAAAAAAAAATTTTGTTCTACATTTTTCTCAAACTCTGTCTGAGACCCTCTGTTGTGATCTCTGTCAGAGCAGTCAGTGGTAGTAGCCAGGCATCATCTAGTTGTGCTGGACTCAGTCTGGTGGAGGCCATGGTAGGTGTGGTCCATTAGTCCTTTGGATTAATCTTTCACTTGTGTCTTTGGTTTTCTTCATTCCCTCTTGCTCCTGAAGGCTTGAGACCAGTTGAGTATCGTAGATGGCTGCTAACAGGCTTTTAAGACCCCAGAAGCTACTCACCAAAGTAGAATATAGAATATTTTCTTTATAAACTGTGTTATGCCAACTGAGGTAGATGTTCCCAGAGACCATGGTCCCCACAGCCCTCAGCCCAGCAATTCAGTCCCTCAGGGAGTTTGGATGTGTCCATGGAGCTTCCATGACCTTGCCTTGGACAAGTTGTGCTGGCTTCCCCAGTACTGTGTACTGTCTTACCCTTCAACAAAGTTACCACTTATCTATTGTCTATTTAGTGTTTCTCCATCCCCACACCTTGCCTCCCTCATAACCATCAAAGACTTTCTTTTTGTGTGTAAACCTTTTCATGAGTTTTTATAGTAGTGATATCATACAGTATTTGTCCTTCTGTGATTGACTTATTTCACTCAGCATAATGCCCTCCAGATTCATCCATGTTATGGAATGCTTCACAGATTCATCATTGTTCTTTATCGTTGCGTAGTACTTGATTCTGTGTATGTACCATAGTTTGTTTATCCATTCATCTGTTGATGGGCATCTAGGTTGTTTCCATCTTTTTGCTATTGTGAACAATGCTGCGGTGAACATGTGTATGCATATGTCTATTCGTATGACGACTCTTTTTTCTCTAGGATATATTCCTAGGAGTGGGATTGCTGGATCATATGGTACTTATATGTCTAGCTTTCTAAGGAAGCACTATATCGTTTTCCAAAATGGTTGTACCATTTTGCATTTCTGACAACAGTGCATAAGAGGTCCAATCTCCTTGCAGCCCCTGCGACATTTGTTATTTTCTGTTTTTTTTTTTTAATTCATGCCAGTAATGTTAGGGTAAGATATCACTGTGGTTTTGATTTACATGTCTCTGGGTGTAATGGCTGCTGATCATGAGCATTTTCTTATCTGTCTGTTAGCCGCTTGAATGTCTTCTTTGGTGAGTGTCTGTTTATATCCTTTGCCCATTTTTTAATTGAATTACTTGCCTTTGTGTTATATAAATGTTGAATTTTCCTGTAGATTTTAGAGATTAGACCTTTGCTGGATTTGTCACAGCCAAAATTTTTTTTTCCCGGTCTGCAGGTTCCCTTTTTACTCTTTTGGCGATGACTTTTTATGAGCATAAGTGTTTAATTTTTAGAAGATGCCAGTTGTCTAGCTTATCTTCTGAAGTTTGTGTGTTGTTGGTTATGGTTTATATCTTGTTAATGTCATGTATTAAGGCCTCTAATCTTGATCCTATTTTTTCTTCTATAAACTTCATAGTTTTTGGCTTTATATTTAGGTCTTTGATCCATTTTGAATTTGTTTTTATGTATGGTATGAGGTGTGGGTGCTGTTTCATTTATTTGCAAGTGGGCATCCAATTTTGCCAGCACCGTTTGTTAAAAAGACTGTCTTTTCCCCATTTGATGGACTGTGGGCCCTTGTCGAAGATCAGGTGACCATAGGTGGATGGATTTACATCTGGGTTCTCCATTCTGTCCCATTGGTCAATGTATCTGTTGCTGTACCAGTACCAGGCTGTTTTGACTACCGTAGCTGTATAGTAGGTTCTGAGATCAGGTACTGCAAGTCCTCCTACTTTATTCTTCTTTTTCTTCAATAGTGCTTTACTTATCCGGGGCCTCTTTCCTTTCCATATAAACTTAATGATTAGTTTTTCCATCTCTTTTAAGAATGCTGTTGGTATTTGGATTGGGATTGCATTGTATTTGTACATTGCTTTTTTTTGGGTAGAATTGACATTTTCACAATGTTGAGTCTTCCTATCCGTAAGCATGGTATGTTTTTCCATTTATGTAGATCTCTTTTAGTTTCTTGCAGTAGTGTTTTGTGGTTTTCTTTGTATAGGTTTTTTTTTTTTTTAAATCCCTGGCTAGATTTATTGCCAGGTATTTTATTTTTTTAGGGGCTATTATAAATGGTATTGTTTTCCTGATTTCCTTTTTATTATTCTCTTTATTAGTGTATAGGAATCCAATTGATTTTTCTATGTTTATCTTGTATCCTGCTACTCTGTTCAATCTTTCTGTTAGTTCCAGTAGTTTTCTCATGGAATCTTTTGGGTTTTCTATGTATAGTATCATATCATCTGCAAATAGGGACAATATTACTTCTTCATTACCA
The DNA here is from genome assembly GCF_030014295.1 of Loxodonta africana. Classification (NCBI taxonomy): domain Eukaryota; kingdom Metazoa; phylum Chordata; class Mammalia; order Proboscidea; family Elephantidae; genus Loxodonta; species Loxodonta africana. The sequence continues at coordinate 129,737,314 of NC_087369.1, forward strand.
ATTTGGATGCCCTTTATTTCTCTTTCTTGCCTTATTGCTCTAGGTAGAACTTCCAGCACAATGTTAAATAGAAGTGGTGATAAAGGGCATCCTTGTCTCGTTCCTGTTCTCAATGGCAGTGTTTTCAGCCTCTCTCCATTAAGAATGATGTTAGCTGTTGGTTTGGTATAGATGCCCTTTATTATGTTGAGGAATTTCCCTTCTATACCTGTTTTATTGAGGTTTTTTTTTTTTTTTATCAGGAACGGGTGTTGGACTTTGTCAAATTCCTTTTCTGCATTGATTGAGATGATCATGTGAATCTTTTCTTTCCTTTTATTTATGTGATGGATTATGTTGATTGATTTTGTAATGTTGAACCATTCTTGAATACATGGTGTGAATCCTACTTGGTTGTGGTGTATTATTTATTCGATATGATTCTGAATTCTATTGGTTAGAATTTTGTTGAGAATTTTTACATCTATATTGATGAAAGATATTGGTCTGTAATTTTCTTTTTTTGTGGTGTCTGCCTGGTTTTTGGTATCATGATTATGCTGGCTTCATAGAATGAATTTGGAAGTATCCCTTCATCTTCTATGTTCTGAAATACTTTGAGTAGTACTGGTGGAAGCTCTTATTTGAATGTTTGATAGAATTCTCCAGTGAAGCCACCTGGGCTAGGGCTTTTTTTGTTGTTGTTGGGAGGTTTTTATATTATCTTTTCAATCTCTTCTCTTGTTATGGATCTGTTCATATTTTCAACGTTAGTTTAGGTGGGTAGTAAGTTTCTAGAAATTTGTCCATTTCCTCTAGGTTTTCAAATTTGTTGGAGTATAGTTTTTCTTGGTACTCTGTTATAATCCTTTTCATTTCAGTTGAGTCTGTTGTAATAGCCCCCATTTAATTTCTTACTTGGGTCATTTGCATCTTCTCCTGTTTTTCTTTTGTCAATTTGTCCAGTGGTTTGTTTATTTTGTTGATACTTTCAAAGAACGAACTTTCGGTCTTGTTGATTCTTTCTATTGTTTTTCTAGTCTCTATTTCATTTATTTATTCTCTGATCTTTATTATTTTCTTTCTTCTGGTGGCTATGGGCTTCTTTTGCTGTTCTCTATTTGTTCAAGTTGTATAGGTAATGTTTTGATTTTGTCCCTTTTTCGATGTGTGCATCTATTACTGTAAGTTGACCTCTGAGCACTGCCTTTGCTGTGTCCCAAAAGATTTGGTATTATATGTTTTCATTTTCCTTTGATTCTAGGAATTTTTTGATTCCATCTACGGTTTATTACCCAGTGTTTTTTTTTTAATTAATTTTTATTGTGCTTTAAGTGAAAGTTTATGAATCAGGTCAGTCTCTCACACAGAAATTTACATACACCTTGCTATACACTCCTAATTGCTCTCCCTCTGATGAGATAGCACAGTACCTCCCTCCACTCTCTCTCTTCGTGTTCATTCGGGTAGCTTCTGGCCACCTCCACCCTCTTATCTCCCCTCCAAACAGGAGATGCCAACATAGTCTCATGTGTCTACTTGATTCAAGAAGCTTGTTCTTCACCAGTCTCATTTTCCATCCCCTATTCCAGTCCGATCTTTGTCTGAAGAGTTGGCTTTGGGAATGGTTCTTGCCCTGGGGTAACAGAAGGTCTGGGGTCCATGTCCTCTGGGGTTCCTCCAGTCCCAGTCTGACCATTAAGTCTGGTCTTTTTACGAGAATTTGGGGTCTGCATCCCATTCTTCTCCTGCCCCCTCGGGGTTTCTCTATTGAGTTCCCTGTCAGGGCAGTCATCGGTTGTGGCCAGGTCCATCTAGCCCTTCTGGTCTCAGGCTGATGTAGTCTCTTGTTTATGTGGTCCTTTTTGTCTCTTAGGTCATAATTATTTTGTGCCTTTGGTGTTCTCCATTCTTCCTTGTTCCAGGTGGGTTGAGACCAACTGATGCATCTTAGATGGCCACTTGCTAGCGTGTAAGACTGCAGACGCCACTCTCCAAAGTGGGATGCAGAATGTTTTCTTAATAGATTTTATTATGCCAGTTGACTTAGATGCCCCCAGAAACCATGGTCCTCAAACCCCCGCCCCTTAGGCTACGCTGGCTTTTGAAGTGTTCAGTTTTTTTAAGGAAACTTCTTTGTTTTGGATTTAGTCCATTTGTGTTGACCTCTCCTGCATTGTGTATCATCTTTCCCTTCACCTAAAATGAAACTTATCTGCTAATTAGTGAATACCCCCTCCCTCCCTCCTGTCCTCCCCCCTCTCGTAACCATCAAAGAGTATTTTCTTCTCTGCTTAAACTGTTTCTCCAGTTCTTATAATAGTGGTCTTATACAATATTTGTCCTTTTGCAATTGACTGATTTCACTCAGCATAATGTCTTCCAGATTTCTCCATGTTATGAAATGTTTAATGGAGTCAACATTGTACTTTATTGATGCGTAGTATTCCACTGTGTGAATATATCATAGTTTATCCATTCATCCGTTGATGGTCACCTTAGTTGCTTCCAACTTTTTGCTATTGTACAGAGTGCTGCCATGAACATGGGTGTGCATATATCTGTTTGTGAAAAGGCTCTTATTTCTCTAGGAAATATTCCGAGGAGTTGAATTGCTGGATCATATGGTAGTTCTATTTCTAGCTTTTTAACGGAGTGCCAAATTGATTTCCAAAGTGATTGTACCATTTTACATTCCCACCAGCAGTGTATAAGTGTTCCAGTCTCTCCACAACCTCTTCGACATTGATTATTTTGTGTTTTTTGGATTAATGCCAGCCTTGTTGGAGTGAGATGGAATCTCATTGTAGTTTTGATTTGCATTTCTCTAGTGGCTAATGATTGAGAGCATTTCCTCATGTATCTGTTAGCCGCCTGAATGTCTTCTTTAGTGAAGCGCATGTTCATATCCTTTGCCCATTTTTTAATTGGGTTATTTTTCTTTTTGTGGTTGAGTTTTAGCAGAATCATGTAGATTTTAGAGATCAGGCGCTGGTCAGAGATGTCATAGCTGAAAACATTTTGCAGTCCGTAGGTAGTCTTTTTACTCTTTTGGTGAAGTCTTTGGTTGAGCATAGGTGTTTGATTTTTAGGAGCTCCCAGTAATGTGGTTTCTCTTCGGCATTTTTAGTAATGTTTTGTATTCTGTTTATGCCATGTATTAGGGCTCCTAGTGTTGTCCCTATTTTTTCTTCCATGATCTTTATCATTTTAGACTTTATGTTTAGGTCTTTGATCCATTTTGAGTTAGTTTTTGTGCATGGTGTGAGGTATGGGTCTTGTTTCATTTTTTTGCAGATGGATATCCAGTTATGCCAGCACCATTTGTTAAAAAGACTACCTGTTACCCAATTAACTGACATTATGCCTTTGTCAAATATCAGCTGCTAACATGTGGATGGATTTATGTCTGGATTCTCAATTCTGTTCCATTGATCCATGTATCTGTTGTTGTACCAGTACCAGGCTGTTTTGACTACTGTGGCGGTATACTAGGTTCTAAAATCAGTTAAAGTAAGGCCTCCCACTTTGTTTTTCTTTTTCAGTAATGCCTTATTTATCTGAGGCCTCTTTCCCTTCCATATGAAGTTGGTGATTTGTTTCTCCATCTCATTAAAGAATGTCCTTGGGATTTGGATTAGATACCCAGTGTTTTTTAAGCAGGATGTTATTCAGTATCCAGGTATACAATTTTTTTCCTTGCTTTTCCTGTTAACTCATTTCTACTTTGATGGTGTTGTCATCTGAAAGGATGATTTGTATTATCTCAATGTTTTGCATTTTGTTGAGGGTTGCTTTGTGACCTAAGATGTGATCTACTCTGGAGAATTTTTCATGTGCATTGGAAAAGAATGTGTACTTTACAGCTGTTGGGTGGAGTGTTCTATATTTATCTATGAGGTAGATTTGACTGATTGTGGCCTTTAGATTTTCTGTACCTTTGTTGAGTTTCTTTTTAGATGTTCTGTCCTTTACCTAGAGTGATGTGTTGAAGTCTCCTACTATAATTGTGGAACTGTCAGTTTCTCTTTTCAGTGCAGTTAGAGTTTGTTTTACATATTTTGGAGCCTTGTCATTGGGTGTGTAGATGTTTATTATGGTTATGTCTTCATAATGGGTCATCCCTTTAATCATGTTATAGTGCCCTTCTTTGTCTTTTATGGTGGATTTTGTTTTAAAATCTATTTTATCTAAGTATTGCCACTCTTGCTATTTTTTGGTAGCTGTTTGCTTGGTATATTTTTTCCATCCTTTGATTTTTAATAAATTTATATCTTTGTTTCTAAGGTGTGTCTCTTGTAGACAGCATATTGATAAGTCCTGTTTTTTTTTAATCCATTCTCTTTATGGATATATTTAGGCCATTTGCATTCAGTTTAATTATTGGTAGGTGTGAGTTTATTGCTGTCATTTTATAGTGCCTTTTCGGGGGGGCGTTGCTGATGTTTTGTTTATTCCTCTTACTGTCCTGTGCTGAATTCCTTTTGTTTGTAGATTTTGTTTTTTGTTTCTTACATTTTTGTAGATTTTTTCTTTACTGAGACTTTATGCTTTTCTTCTTTATTTTGATGGGTAGGTTTGTTAACTTTCTTCTTGTTACCTTGTAATTTACCCTTATCTTCCCAGGTTTTTTGAACTACTTTTTTAATACTTGGTATCGCCTTGACTTCCTCTCCATTTGAAAGTTCTATACTTGCAGCATTTATTCCCTCTTTTATTTTACTGACGTTTGCTGTCATTTACAGATTAACATCTCCAGTTCTCCGCTGTAAATCTTTTTTTTTCATTTTTATTGTGCTTTAATTGAAAGTTTACAAATCAAGTCGATCTCTCACACAAAAAAATATATATACCTCGCTATATACTCTTAGTTGCTCTCACCCTAATTAGACAGCACACTCCCTCTTTCCACTCTCCATTTTTGTGTCATTTGGCCAACCTCTGACACCCTCCGCCCTCCACTCTCCCCTCCACACAGGAGCTGCCCACATAGTCTCATGTGTCTACTTGATCCAAGAAGCTCACTCCTCACCAGTATCACCTTCTATCCCATAGTCCACTCCAATCCCTGTCTGAAGAGTTGGCTTTGGGAATGGTTCCTGTGTTGGGCTAACAGAAGGCCTGGGGACCATGACCTCCGGGGTCCTTCTAGTCTCAGTCAGACCATTTAAGTCTGGTCTTTTTACGAGAATTTGAGGTCTACATCCCACTGCTTTCCTGCTCCCTCAGGGGTTCTCTGTTGTGTTCCCTGTCAGGGCAGTCATCGGTTGTAGCTGGGTACCATCTAGTTTTTCTGGTCTCATGCTGATGTAGTCTCTGGTTTATGTGGCCCTTTCTGTCTCTTGGGCTCATAATTACCTTGTATCTTTGGTGTTCTTCATTCTCCTTTGCTCCAGTGGGTTGAGACCAATTGGTGCATCTTAGATGGCTGCATGCTAGTGTTTAAGAACACAGATGCCACTCTCCAAAGTAGATTGCAGAATGCCAATTGACCTAGATATCCCCTGAAACCATGGTCCCCAAACTGCTACCCCTGCTACGCTGGCCTTCGAAGGGTCCAGTTTATTCAGTAAACTTCTTTGCTTTTGGTTTAGTCCAGTTGTGCTGACCTCTCCTGTATTATGTGTTGTCTTTCCCTTCACGTAAAATAGTTCTTGTCTACTATCTAATTAGTGAATATACCCTTCTCCCTCCCTCCCTCCCTACTCTTGTAACCATCAAAGAATATTTTCTTCTCTTTTTGAACTGTTCCCTGAGTTCTTACAATAGTGGTCTCATACAATATTTGTGCTTTTGCAACTGACTGATTTCACTCAGCCTGATGCCTTCCAGATTCCTCCATGTTATAAAATGTTTCACGCATTCATCATTGTTCTTTATCAATATGTAGTATTCCATTGCGTGAATATACCGTAATTTATTTATCCATTCATCCGTTGATGGCACCTTGATTGCTTCCATCTTTTTGCTATTGTAAACAGTGCTGCAGTGAACATAGGTGTGCATATAACTGTTCTTGTAAAGGCTCTTATTTCTCTAGGTTATATTCCAAGGAGTGGGATTGCTCGATCATATGGTAGTTCTATTTCTAGCTTTTTAAGGAAGTGCTAAATCGATTTCCAAAAGTGGTTGTACCATTTTACATCCCCACCAGCAGTGTGTAAGTGTTCCAGTCTCTCCACAACCTCTCCAACATTGATTATTTTGTGTTTTTTGGCTTAATACTAGCCTTGTTGGAGTGAGATGGAATCTCATTGTACTTTTGGTTTGCATTTCTCTAATAGCTAATGATCGTGAGCATTTCCTTGTGTCTGTTAGCTACATGAATGTCTTCTTTAGTGAAGTGTCTGTTCATATCTTTTGCCCATTTCTTAATTGGGTTATTTTTCTTTTTGTGGTTGAGTTTTTGCAGTATCATGTATATTTTAGAGATCAGACGCTGATTGGACATGTCATAGCTAAAAACTTTTTCCAAATCTCTAGGTAATGTTTTTACTCTTTTGGTGAAGTCTTTGGATGAGCATAAGTGTTTGATTTTTAAGAGCTCCCAGTTATCTACTTTTTCTTCTGTATTGTTAGTTTTGTATACTGTTTATGCCATGTATTAGGGCTCCTAGTGTTGTCTCTATTTTTTCTTCCATGATCTTTATCATTTTAGATTTTATATTTAGTTCTTTGATCCATTTTGAGTTCATTTTTGTGAATGGTGTGAGGTATGGGTCTTCTTTCATTTTTTTTTTTGCAAATGGATATCCAGTTAATATGCCAGCAGAATTCATTAAAAAAGACTGTCTTTTCCCCATTTAACTGATTTGGGGCCTTTGTCAAATATCAACTGCTCATATGTGGGTGGATTTATGCCTGGATTCTCAATTCCATTCCATTGGTCTATGTATCTGTTGTTGTACCAGTACTAGGCTGTTGTGACTACTGTGGCAGTATAATACATTCTAAAATCAGGCAGAGTGAGGCCTCCCACTTTGTTCTTCTTTTTCAGTAATGCTTTACTTCTCCGGGGACTTTTTCCCTTCCGTATGAAGTTGGTGATTTGTTTATCTCATTAAAAAGAGTCGTTGGAATTTGGATTGGTATTGCATTGTATCTATAGGTCGCTTTTGATAGAATAGACATTTTTACAATGTTAAGTCTTCCTATCCGTGAGCAAGGTATGTTTTTCCACTTGCGTAGGTCTCTTTTGGTTGCTTGCAGAAGTGTATTGTAGTTTTCTTTGTATAAATCTTTTACATCTCTGGTAAGATTTATTCCTAATTATTTTCTCTTCTTGGGGGCTACTGTAAATGGTATTGATGTGGTGATTTCCTCTTCGATGTTCTTTTTGTTGGTGTAGAGGAAGCCAGCTGATTTTTATATGTTTGTCTTGTATTCTGATACTCTGCTGAACTCTTCTATTAGTTTCAGTAGTTTTCTTGAGGATTCTTTAGGGTTTTCTGTGTATAAGATCATGTCATCTGCAAATAGAGATACTTTTACTTCTTTCTTGCCAATCTGGATGCCCTGTCTTTCTTTATCTAGCCGAATTGCTCTGGCTAGTACTACCAGCACAGTGTTGAATAAGAGTGGTGATAAAGGGCATTCTTGTCTGGTTCCCAATCTCAAGGGAAATGCTTTAAGACACTCTCCATTTAGGATGATGTTGGATATTGGCAGTGTATAAATGTCCTTTATTATGTTGAGGAATTTTCCTTCTATTCCTATTTTGCTGAGAGTTTTTATCATGAATGGGTGTTGAACTTTGCCAAATGCCTTTTCTGCATCAATTGATAAAATCATGTGATCCTTGTCTTTTGTTTTATTTATATGCTGGATTACATTAATTGTTTTCTAATGTTGAACCATCCCTGCATACCTGGTATGAATCCCACTTCATCATGGTGAATTTTTTCTTGATATGTTGTTGAATTCTGTTGGCTAGAATTTTGTTGAGGGTTTTTGCATCTAAGTTTATGACGGATATATGTTTGCAATTTTCTGTTTTTGTGGTGTCTTTTTTTTTTACCTAGTTTTGGTATCAGGGATATGCTGGCTTCATAGAATGAGTTTGGGAGTATTCCATCCTTTTTTATGCTCTGAAATACCTTTAGTAGTAGTAGTGTTAGCTCTTCTCTGGAAGTTTGGTAATGCTCTGCAGTGAAGCCTCCTGGGCCAGGGCTTTTTTTTTAGTTGGGAGTTTTTTGATTACCTTTTCAATCTCTTCTTGGGTCTGTTTAGTTGTTCTACCTGTGTTTGTATTAGTTTAGATAGGTAGTGTGTTTCTAGAAATTCATCCATTTCTTCTAGGTTTTCAAATTTGTTAGAGTAGAATTTTTCATAGTAATCTGATAGGATTGTTTTAATTTCAGTTGGGTCTGTTGTAATATTGCCCATCTCATTTCTTATTCAGTTTATTTGCTTCCTCCCCTGTTTTTCTTTTGTCAGTTTGGCCAATGGTTTATCAATTTTGTTGATTTTCTCAAAGAACCAGCTTTTGCTCTTGTTGTTAATTCTTTCAGTTGTTTTTCTGTTTTCTATTTCATTTAGTTCTCCTCTAATTTTTATTCTTTGTTTTCTTCTGGTGCCTAAGGGTTTCTTTTGTTGCTCTCTGTTTATTCTTTGATTTTGGCCCTTTCTTATTTTCATATATGTGCATTTATTGATATAAATTGACCTCTGAGCACTGCTTTCGCTCTGTCCCAAAGGTTCTGATAAAAAAATAGGAAGTGTTTTCATGCTTATTGGATTCTATGAATTTCTTTATTCCATCCTTAATGTCTCCTATAACTGAGTCATTTTTGAGCAGGGTATTGTTCAGTTTCCAAGTGTTTGATTTCTTTTCCCTGCTTTTTCTGTTATTGATTTCTAGTTTTATGGCGTTATGGTGAGAGAAGATGCTTTTTATAATATTTTGATCTTTTGGACTCTGCTAAGATTTGCTTTATGACCTAATATGTGGTCTATTTTAGGGAATGCTCCATGTGTACTAGAAAAGAATGTATACTTGGCTGCTGTTGGGTGGAGTGTTCTGTATATGTCTATGAGGTCAAGTTGGTTGATTGTGGCGTTTAGATCTTCTGTGTCTTTATTGAGCTTCTTTCTGGATGTCTTGTTCTTCACCGAAAGTTGTGTGTTGAAGTCTCCTACTATTATTGTGGAGCTGTCTATCTCACTTTTCAATGCTGATAGGGTTTGTTTTATGTGTCTTGCAGCCTTCTCATTGGGTATATAAACATTTAATATGGTCATATCCTCTTGGTATATTGTCCATTTAATCATTATATAGTGTCCTTCCTTATTCTTTCTGATGGATTTAACTTTAAAGTCTATTTTGTCAGGAATTGATATTACCACTCCTGCTCTTTTTTGATTGTTGTTTGCTTGATATTTTTTTTCTATCCTTTGAGTTTTAGTTTGTTTGTATCCGTAAGTCTAAGGTGTGTCTCTTGTAGGCAGCATATAGACGGATTGTTTTTTTAAATCCATTCTGCTACTCTCTGTCTCTTTTTTGGTGCAGTCTGTTTACATTCAGTATAATTATGGATAGGTATGAATTTAGTGCTATCATTTTGATGTCTTTTTTTGTGTGTTTTTGACAGTTTCTTTTTCCCACTTAATTTTTTGTGCAGAGTAGATTATATATTGTCTTTTCCTCATATTCCTTGTTGATTTTGTTTCTGCTGAGTCTATTTTTTTCTTGTATTTTATTTTGATGTGTGAGATAGTTTGTCTCCTTTGTGGTTACCTTATTATTACCCCTATTTTTCTAAATTTAAACCTAACTTTTATTTCTTTGAACCCCCTTGTCTTCGTCTCCATATGAAAGATCTGTGACTACATTTCTTAGTCCCTCTTTATTGTTTTAATGTTGTCTTCTTTTGCATAATAACATCATTATTTTCCAGTTTTTATCAGTTTTTTTTTAATCTTGATTTATATTTGTGATTTCCCTGTCTGGGTTGACATCTGTTTACCCTGCCCAATGTTCTAGTTTTCGGTTGGTACCTGATAGTATTGTTTTTCTAACCAGAGAACTCCATTTAGTATTTCTTGTAGTTTTGTTTTGGTTTTTACGAATTCCCTAAACTCCTGGTAATCTGGAAATGTCCTAATTTCACCTCCGTATTCGAGAGACAGTTTTGCTAAATATATGATTCTTAGCTGGCAATTTTTTTTTCCTTCAGTACTTTATATAAGGCATCCTGTTGCTTTCTTGCCTGCGTGGTTTCTGCCAAGTAGTCCGAGCTTATTCGTATTTACTCTCCATTGTAGGTGACTTTTTGTTTATCTCTAGCTGGTCTTGAAAGTCTCTCTTAATCTTTGGTTTTGTCAGGTTTAATTATATTTCTCGGTGATTTTCTTTTAAAATCTACCTTATGTCGAGTTCGATGAGCATCCTGGATAAATATCTTCTCATCTTTCACGATATCAGAGACATTTTCTGCCAACGAATGTTCAACAATTCTCTCTGTATTCTCTGTTATGCCTCCCTGTTCTGGTGCTCCAATCACTCATAGATTATTTCTTTTGATAGAGTCCCACATGATTCTTAAGGGTTCTTCATTTTTAAAAATTCTTTTATCTGATTTTTTTTCAAATATATTGTTGCCAAGTTCTTTATCTTCAAGTTCACTAATTCTGCCTTCCACTTGCTCAGTTTTGCTCCTTTGACTTTCTATTGATTTGTCTAATTCTGCAATTGTATTGTTAAACTTCTGAATTTCTGATTGTTGTCTGTCTATGGATTTTTCCAGCTTATTGAATTTTTATTATGTTCCTGAATATCCTTTTTGATTTCTTCAACTGCTTTATGTGTGTGTTCCTTGGCTTGTTCTGCGTATTGCGTGATTACTTCCTGATGTCTTGAAGGCTTCTGTACATTAATCTTTTGTATCCTGCATCCGATAATTCCAGGAAGACACTTTCATCTAGAAGATCCCTTGATTCTTTGTTTTTAGAGCTTGTTGAGGTGATCATGGTCTGTTTCTTTATGTTCCTTGATATTGACTGTTGTCTCCGAGGCATCTATAAGTTATTGTATTAGTTTATTTTATGTTTGCTCACTGTTTCGTATCTTCTTGGTTTGTTTTGTTTTGATTTGCTGAAGTGGGTTGCTTGAGTGAGCTAGCTTAATTATTTTCACCTTTGAAGCTCTGACATCCTGTCACCAGATGGCTAGAGCTGTTATCAGGTATATCAGTCTAGGAGTCCATTCACTTTTGTTGTATGGATTCAGCTCAGGTGTCCAGGTAGCTGCTCATCAAGTTTGTGGTAGGGCTCCATCCTACAGTCTTAGAGGGGCAGGGATGATTGATGTATGTACCGGTATCTGATCATAGCAGAGGGTCACGCTCTGAACAAGGCAGGGGCTGAAAATCATCCCCCAGGTGTCTCTGAGGAAAGCGCATCCCTCTTCCCTAGAGTGTATGGGTGGGTGGGCTCTGCTGACGGACCATATACACCCAGAATTTTTGGTTGCAGGGACTGGGAGGTACCAGTTATCCTTAGACCCCTGTCACGGGCGGCTGAGTGTCCTGAGTGGAGCCACGGGTCCTTAGGCCCCTGATGTGGGTAGGTGAGGACCCTGTTTAATAGGCAAAGCAGTGTCAAACATCAAACACCCGCCTCTTCGCCGCACAGCTAAAACAGTTGTAGTGTGCCAAGAAGGGCCTATTTTCCTGAAATAGGCCCACACAGGTTCATGCAGGGGGGAAAGGTACTCAAGGTCCACGGACCATTTACGCCTGGACAGGAGCCACTTCTGTCTTGAGCTCCCCAGGTTAGTGGAGCTGGCAAATTATCTTTTCCCCCAACTGCAAATTCATTCATTCTCCAAGGCTGGGAGGATGGCTGTAGGCACTCAACAGGGCCTATCTGAGGCCCAGGGACATCAACAGTTGTTGAAGCTGGCTTGGAAGCAGGGGGCGTGGTAAAATATATGCAATACTTAGCTTTTGCCAAGACCGCCATTCTTCTCTGGTTTCGGAGGTGTGAGTAGGCTGTGCGGCTGGCTGCTTCTCCCTGAAGAAAGTGTGGCCGAACGCTAGTACCATCCCACTGCAGCCACTCACAGGAATGGTGCCTGAGGGCTCCTCGTGATTCAGGTCTGGTAACTCCTCTCTGCTTCTGAACCGTCTCTTCCTCCCCTTGCCGCTCAGTTCACTTTCTAACTTTGTCCTTGATGTTCAGCGCTCGTAGCTTGTCACAAATATATTCGTTTCACTTGTTTTTTGGGGTCTTTGTTGCACGAGGGCTCGCTGGAACTGTCTGTCTATTCTGCCATCTTGGCCTCGCCCCCTTTTTCTTCAATAATGCCTTGCCCATCTGGGTCCTCTTTCCTTTCCATATAAAGTTGTTGATTAGTTTTTCCCTCTCATTATAGATTGCTGTTGGTATTTGTATCAGAATTATATTATGTCTGTAGATGGGCACTGGTGGGTTGGGGTAGATCGCTTTGGTTAGAATTGACAGTTTCACAATGTTGAGTCTTCCTATCCATGAGCATAGTGTTTTCCATTTATGTAGGTATCTTTTGGTTTCTTGCAATAATGTTTTGTAGTTTTCTTTGTATAGATCTTTTATGTCCCTTGTTGGATTTATTCCTAAGTATTTTGTCCTTTTAGGGGCTATTATAAGTGGTACTGTTTTACTGATTTCCTTTTTGAAGTTCTCTTTGTTGATCTATAAGAACCCAACTTGTTTTTTTAAAATTTTTATTGTCCTTTAAGTGAAAGTTTACAAATCAATTCAGTCTCTCATACAAAATTTATGTACACCTTGCTATATACTCCTCATTGCTCTCCCCCTAATGATACAGTACACTCCTCCCCTCCACTCTCTCTTTTCATGTCCATTCTGCCAGTTTCTAACCCCCTCTACCCTCTCATCTCCCCTCCAGATAGGAGATGCTGACATAGTCTCAAGTGTCTACTTGATCCACGAAGCTCATTCTTCAGCAGCATCTTTTTCTATCCCATTGTCCAGTCCAATCCCTGTCTGAAGAACTGGGTTTGGGCATGGTTCCTGTCCTGGGCTAACAGAAGGTCTCGGGACCGTGACCACTGGGGTCCTTCCAGTCTCAGTGAGACCATTAAGTTTCGTCTTTTTATGAGATTTCAGGGTCTGCATCCACTGCTCTCCTTCTCCCTCAGGGGTTCTCTGTTGTGTTCCCTGTTAGGGCAGTCATCAGGTGTAGGCAGGCACTATCTAGTTCTGCTCTCAGGCTGATGTAGTCTCTGGCTTATGTGACCCCTTCTGTCCCTTGGGCTCATAATCACCGTGTGTCTTTGGTGTTCTTCATTCTCCTTTGCTCCAGGTGGGTTGAGACCAATTGGTGCATCTTAGATGGCCACTTGTTAGCATTTAAGACCCCAGACGCCACTCTTCAAAGTGGGATGCAGAATGTTTTCTTAATAGATTTTATTATGCCAATTGACTTAGATGTCCCCTGAAATCATGGTCCCCAAACCTCCACCCCCGCTATACTGGCCTTCGAAGCATTCAGTTTATTCTGGAAACTTCTTTGCTTTTTGTTTAGTCCAGTTGTGCTGACCTCGCCTGTATTCTGTGTTGTCTTTCCCTTCACCTAAAGTAGTTCTTAACTACTATCAAATTAGTAAATACCCCTTTCCCACCCTCCCACCCTCCCTGCTCTTAGATGGCTGCTTGCTAACGTTTAAGACCCCATACGCTGCTCTCACTATCTAATTAGTGAATACCCCTCTTGCTCTCTCCCTCCCCACCTCCGAACCATCAAAGAATATTTTCTTCTCTGTTTAAACTATTTCTCGAGTTCTTATAATAATGGTCTTATACAATATTTGTCCTTTTGCAACTGAGTAATTTCACTCAGTATAATTGGCTAGAATTTTGTTGATAATTTTTGCATCTGTATTCATGAGAGATATTGGTCTGTTTTTCTTTTTATGTGGTGTCTTTGCTTGGTTTTGGTATCAGGGTTACTCTGGCTTCATAAAATGAATTCAGATGTATCGCTTCCTTTTCTATGTTCTGAAATAGTTTGAGTAATACTGGTGTAAGCTCTTCCCTTAATGGTAGAATTCACTTGTGAAGCCATTTGTGCCAGGGTTTTTTTGTTGTTGGGAGATTTTTGTATTACCTTTTCAGTCTCTTCTCTTGTTATGGGTTTGTTCAGATTTTCAACATCATTTTGTGTTAGTTTGGGTAGGTAGTGTGTTTCTAGAAATTTGTCCATTTCCTCTAGGTTTTCAGATTTGTTGGAGCCTAGTTTTTCCTAATACTCTGTTACGATCCTTTTTGTTTCAGTTAGGTTTGTTATAATGTCCCCCATTTCATTTCTTATTTGGGTTATTTGTATCATTTCTTGGTTTTCTTTTGTCAATTTGGCCAGTGGTTTGTTGATTTTGTTGATCCTTTCAAAGAACCAACTTTTGCTTTTGTTGATTCTTTCTGTTGTTTTTCTATTCTCTGTTTCATTTTTTCCTGCTCTGATTTGTATTATTCCCTTCCTTCTGGTGGTTGTGGCCTTCTTGTGCTGTTCTCTTTCTATTTGTTCAAGTTGTGTAGCTAATGTTTTGATTTTGTCCCTTTCTTGTTTTTTGATGTTTGCATCTATTGGTATAAATTGACCTCTGAGGACTGCCTTTACTATGTCCCAAAGGTTTTGGTGTGATGTGTTTTCATTCTCATTTGATTCTAGGAATTTTTGGATTCCATCACTCATTTCTTCTGTTACCCAGTGGTTTTTAAGCAGGGTGTTATTCAGTTTCCAGGTAATTGATTTTTTTTCCTTGCCCTTCCTGTTGTTAATTTCTACTTTGATGGTGTTGTTGTCAGAGAATTTACATTGTAATATCTAGATGCTTTGGATTTTGTCAAGGGTTTTTCTGTGGCTTTGGATGTGGTCTGTCCTGGAGAATGTTACATGTGCATTGGAAAAGAATGTGCTCTTTGCAGGTGTTGAGTGGAGTGTTCTATATATGTCTAAGAGATCAAGTTGGCTGATTGTATCCTTTAGATCTTCTGTATTTTGTTGAGTTTCTTTCTAGATGTTCTGTCCTTTACTGAGTGTGTTATGTTGAAGTCTTCTTCTATTATTTTGGAAGTGTCAGTTTCCCTTTTCAGTGCTGTTGGAGTTTGTTTTGTGTGTTTTGGAGCCCTGTCATTGGGCCTGTAGATATTTATTATGGTTATGTCTTCATGATGGATTGTCCCTTTAGTCATTATGCCATGTCTTTCTTTGTCTTCTATGGTGGATTTTGTTTTAAAGTCTATTTTATCTGAGATTAGTATTGCCTCTCCTTATCTCTTTTGGTAGCTGTTTGCTCAATATATTTTTTTTCCATCCTTTGATTTTTAATAAATTTACATCTTTGTTTCTAAGGTGAGTCTCTTTTAGACAGTACATTGATGGATCCTGTTTGTTTTTTTTTTTTTATCCATTATGTCAGTCTCTGTCTCTTTATGGGTGCACTTAGGCCATTTACATTCAGTGTAATTGTTGATAGATGGGAGTTTATTGCTGTAAATTTTTGTGCTTTTTTTGTGGTGCAGACATTTTCTTTGTTCCTGTTACTCTCCTGTGATGAATTCCTTTTTTTTTGTGTGTGGATTTTTTTTTTCATTTCTTTTGTTTTTGTAGATTTTGGTATTACTGAGACTTTATGTTTTTCTTCTTTATTCTGATAAGTAGTTTTGTTAACTTTCTTTGTGGTTGCCTTGAAATTTACCCTTACCTTCCTAGGTTTGAACCAGTCTATTATTACTTGGTATCACCTTGCCTCCTCCCCATTAGAAAGCGCTATACCTACACCATTTATTCCCTCTTTTCTTGTTCTGACGTTGTTGTCAATTACAGATTAGCCACTCTGGTTCCCTCTTGTAAATATTATGGTTTTAAATAGCCCTTGAGAATTCATTTCCTAGGTTGATATCTGACTGATGTGATCATGCATCCTAGATTCAGGCTGTTGTCTGAGGTTGCTGGTCTGTAACCAAAGGACTCACTGTAATAATTCTGGTAGGTTTGGTTTGGTTTTACATATCCCCTTAATTTCTGTTTATCTGGAAATATCCTAATTTCACCATCATACTTGAATGAGAATTTTGCAGAATATATTATTCTCGGTTGGCAATTTTTTTCTTTCAAGGCTTTATATGTCATCCCATTGCTGTCTTGCCTGCATGGTTTCTGCTGAGTAATCAGAGCTTAGTCTTATTGTTTCCCTTCTGTATGTGGCTTTTCGTTTTTCTCAATCTGCTCTCAAGGTTCTTTCTTTTCTGTGGTTTTAGTGAGTGTGATTATGATATGCCTTGGTGATTTTCTTTTGGGGTCTATCCTATATGTGGTTCGTTGAGCTTCTTGGGTGGTCACCTTTTCATCTTTCATGATATTAGGGAAGTTTTCTGTCAGCAATTCTTCAGTGATCGTCTCTGTTTTTTCTGTTTTCTCTCCCTGTTCTGCAACTTGAATCACTTGTAAACATTTGCTTTGGATTGTGTCCCACATAGTCTCAGGGTTTCTTCATTCTTTTTTCTGATTTTTTCTCAAAGAAAGTTGTATCCAAGGATTTGTCTTCAGTTTCACTGATTCTGTCTTCCATTGTTTCAAACTTGGTCCTCAGACCTTTTGTGACATTGTCCATTTCTGAAATCTTGTTTATCTTTTGGATATCTAATTGTTTTTGTATGATTCCCAGTTGTAAATTTATTTTGATATTTTTATTCCTGTAGTATTTTCCTGAATTCTTCCGTTTTTTGTTTGTATTTTCCATGAATTTGTCTGCCTTTTTCATGATTTTGTCTATTTTTTCCTCATTTTTGTCTGCTTTTTGTTCAACTCTTGGAAAGCTCTGAATATTAGAGATTTGAATTCCCTATTAGGTAGTTCTAGTGCCCTTTCTTCTACTGGAAAGTCATCTGTTGTTTTATTTTGGATGCCTACTGGAACCATCTTGTCCTGCTTTTATGTATGTTTTGATATATTCTGTTGTCTCCGGGACAGTCAGTAGTAATTTTTTCCTTTATTGATTGTAGATTTGTTTGTTTCATCCTACTTTTTTGTTTTATTTGGTTATGTCTGAGCAGGCGGGCTGTGCATTCTTTCTCATTTGCTGGTCTGAGGGCACAATACTTTTCACCTCCTTGTCCAACGGGCAGGGCCAGTCACTAAGCTATGGTGTAGCAGGGCAGGTTCAGCTGAAGGGGAGGAGCTGGGATGCATTGTTTGGATGAGCAGGCTGGGGGTCAGTGCAAGGCAGGTTCCAATAAGCTGTGCCTGTGCTGTTTGGAAGTGTGATGTTCAGCTCATGGTGCAGGTAGGTAGGAGGGAAGGGGGAGATTATGATGTGTGGAGCTAAGATAGGTATGGGAAAGAAGAGAGAGAGGAAAGAAAAACAGGAGCCAAGCAAACAAACAACAAAAAAAAGTGCTGAGGGAGCTTTCCATTGGATTGAAGAGATAAGAAACTGAGAAATGAATAAAAACAATCAAGAAAAAAGAAAAAGAGAAATAAAAACAAAAACAGCAATTCCACTGGCGACCAGGGAAGTGGCTTCCAGGCCTCAGAGCACTGCCCGTGTAGAAGGGGGAGAGATGGCATACAGCGCCAGGTATTCAGGAGACAGGAAGAGGAGAAAAGCAGAGAAAGATGAGAAACTTAGAAATGAAAAAAAAAAAAAGGAAAAGATAAAAGAAATAAAAGAAAGGCCCCCAGCAATCCCACTGGTTCATCTGCTTAGACTGGGGAAGTGGTTCCCAAACTGCGCAGTGCAGCGTAGGTGGAAGGGGCAGCGATGGCACACAGTGCCAGGTGTTTAGGAGATAGTAAAAGAAGGTAAGTAGAGAGAGATGAGAAACTGACAAATGAAGAAAGATAAAAAGAAAAATAAGTAAATAAAAAAAAGGCCCCCAGTGATCCCACTGGCTCAGCTGCACACACCTGAGAAGTGGCTCCCACACTGCACAGTACAGCCTGGCTAGAAGGGGCAGAGGTGGCACACAGCACCAGGTATTCAGGAGACAGGAAAAGAAGGTAAATGGAGGTGAGGAACTGAGAAATGAAGAAAGAAAAAATAAAACAGAAATGCCCCCAGGAAGTGGGTCCCAAGCTGCACAGTACAGCCCAGCTAGAAGGGGCTCCCGAGCCTAGAGAAGAAGAAACAAACAAACAAGAAAGTAGGCCCCGGGTATCCCACCAGCATGGCGTGGACCGGGGAAGCAGTTTCCCAGCTGGGCGGTACTTCATAGCCTGTCCAGAAGAAACAAAGATGGCACACAGAGCCAGGTGTTTGAGGGAAAGGAGGTGAAAGGCAGGGAAGAAACCTAAAGAAGCCAAAAAAAGCAACACCAGCAACAACGAAATGGCACTGAAGGAGCTGGCCAGTGTGGGTAGGGCCAATCTGTGAGGCAGGGAGCCAGTGCCTTCTGGGCCTCGGTCACTTGGCCCACTGAGAAGTGGCAGAGGCCGAGCAGGGGTAATAAGGGTGGGGGATGGGAAAGTGTGTATTGCTAGTTACCGGGTGCTCTGTCTCATGCTGGGAGCTCTGTGAAGCTGTTTTTCCGTACGCCCTGCTTGCTGATCTCCAACAGGAGTCCAAGATGGCGAATCCATGCTGCATTAGCTGATAGGGGGCTTACACTTATATCTCTCCTAGCATTCTGTTCTCTGTCAGTTTCTTATTCCATTCAGTGCTTGGTTGAGTTTTTATCTCTTCATCTGATGCTTAGAGTTCCAGGATTGATGTTTGTCCCTCTTTTACTTAGTGTTTCAGGTCTTTGCTCTGGAGTGACAGCATGGTGCTTCTGTCTATAGTTCCATGTTGGCTCCCCACCCTCTTATTATCCTTTGGATGTCTGCAGGATCTGTAGTGATATCCCTGTCTCATTCCTGATAGTGGTAATTTGTGCCTTTTCTCTTTGTCAGTCTTGCCTAGAGGTTTGTCAATTGATTTATGTTTTGAAAGCAGCAGGGATAGGGAGTTGCTTCTTATTGCCCAGTGAAGATGAAGTCCCATTGCTCTACTTGGCCTTTTCTGACACCACCCTCACAGAGGTTTGGGACACCTCATTAGAGTCTAGTGAGTATGAAAACCTTGGCTCTCCACTTGCCTTTGCTGGTATGGGAGAGGGTGGGACCACAGATTCTTCTGTGGTATTTGGCTGAAATAAACTGGCTATCATCTAAATGTTTTCTCTCTTGCTAGGATGTCCCTTTTCTAGTTCTTTGGTTGAGAGATCCCAGTTTTGTTGTGTCTTTTTTTTTGGTCTTCGCCCTTTTGCATTTCCAGGTTACTGGCTCTTCCAGCACCCAGTTTGGGATATTCAAAATAAAAAGAAAAAACCCAAGGAACTTATCGCCGTATTGTTCTTCGGGTCTTGAGGTTTCTTGTCATTCTTTCTTCTGTCTTTCAGAGTAGTCTAATAAGTGTTTTATATATAATGCTCAGGGTTTTTAGTTATACTCAGTGGAAGAATCAAAGGAAAGTATGCTTATTCCATCTTCCCAAAAGTGGAAGTCTCTAGTGAGGTTTTAGAACAAGTCTGTGTATCCTATCTTTTAAGAACTTTTCATTTTATCCCTCACCATATCCTCATAATGGGAGAGGAAATCTTATTCATGTATTAGAGATGAGGAAACTAAGGCACAAAGGTATTAGGATGCGTCTCCAAGCCATGTGATGATGTCTAGGCTTATTCAAAAGTGGAGCTCTGGTTTTCTGACCAGTAATTCAGGGATATTTCTATTAGACCATATATTATAATCCAAGTAAGCATCTAGTCTTGTATGTACAAAGAAAGGACTTTATTATAATAACAGAATGCATCTACGCTACAGTATGCTGTGGCAACACTGAGAGTTCTTGAACGGTTGGAGGGAACGCAGTTCCACAGAGAACCTCAGCGCATAGGTTATGATCAGATGGGACATAGCCCACGTGGGTCAGCAGCTATTGCAGGAATCTGTATTGGCAGACATCAGATAAGTAACTTAAGATAAATTTTATGATAGGAATTCCTAGTCACTTTACATTTTCCAAATATGCTTCCTGGGAAAAGCAACAAATTTTCAGCCTAAGGTCAGCTTATAAAAGTAAAATTTTTGAAAAGGGCCTCATCTTTTTAATGAGCACTCTTAGAATTAACAGTTACCAATTTATATTGGGTGGCTTTAGAGAGCAAAATGAAGGACTGATGACAATTAGAGGCAGACAGATTACATCTTGGTATAAGACTTTGTAAATACGAAAGCTATCCATTGTGGACTTGGCTGGCTCATGGGGTGATGAGTCCATTCTCACTTGGCAGCTTTAAGCTAAGGAATACTATAAAAGTGTGTCTTGGACTTGGTGGGCACTTGGTCTAGATGAGCTCAGAGATCCTGTCCTACTCTAAGGTTATCATGATTTCTTGTGCAAAATCAACCCAGCAATACCCTCTTTCTCCCTCTCCCTGCTCAAGCTTTTTAGTACAAGAACAATTCACTAGGATGTAAGATTAGGGACCTTGTTACTTGACTGTGTCTGATTCATCTGTGTAGCTCTCATAGCACTTTTCACGTAGCAAGTTCTAAACATACGTTTGATGAATGAATAAACGAATGAAGTGCTTACACTGGTGGAATTAAATATTTTAGCTCTAATAGATGAACCCCATTTGTTTCCTCCAAAGGCTCTCCATGCACTATCTCCCTCACATGGCATCCACCAAAGTCCTTCATAATCTGGCTCCTGTCCACATTTTCTGCTTCATCTCCCACTACTTCTTCTGTGCCTATCATCCAGTCTCCAGCCACACCAAAACTTCTTGCTTTTCAGTGAACACATTGAGCTCTTTCATACCTCCGAACTTCTTCTCATGTGTAAGTACCTTTACCTGAGATGGATTTTCTTATCTTTTTCACCAGGCAGCTCTTTCAAGACCCAATTCAAATGTCATAATCTTTGTGAAGACCTCTCTGAGTCTCCCAGAAAAAAAAAAATAGTGGCTTATGCCTTTGTGATTCCATAGCATTTTCTTAATGTTTCTGTTATAGCCCTTCTCACATAGCGAGACTGCGTCTTACATACTTTGGACATGTTGTCAGGAGAGATCAATCCCTGGAGAAGGGCATCATGCTTGGCAAAGTACAGGGTCAGCAGAAAAGAGGAAGACCATCAGCAAGGTGGATTGACGCAGTGGCTGCAACAATGAGCTCACGCATAACAGCGATTGTGAGGTTGGCGTAGGACTGGACAGTGTTTCGTTTCGTTTTGTTGTGCATAGGGTCTCTATGAGTTGGAACTGACTCAGTGGCACCTAACAACAACAACAACACATAGCCTTGCTATTTATTTACATCTTTTCCCCCCAATAGACTCTAAATCAATCAATGGCAAGGATTTTTATCTCATTACTCTTTGTATACCTAGAACCTAGTGAATAGTACATAGTGATTGTTCAGTAAGTGTTTGTTGGAAAAATGTGCTTTTGAGATGCAAAATCAGCTATTACTTTGACTACTAATTTTATTTAGAAGTGAAATTTAGGTTTTTTAAAAAATATCAATAGTGTAAAAATAAGATAAATAACAGAATTGGACATGCAATTCTGTATTTTCTGTTTATTGGTGGTTTACAAGAAACTTTGTGACATATGGAGGTGATGTTTTCCTGAAAAGCCAGTAAATTTGATGTTTTAAAATTTAAATAACCTTGAGAAATAGCGTGTGTGTGTGCATACACAAACACTCATACTTGTAATTCTCTTTTTCTAATTCAGCATGATTTTGATTTTGGCACGTAGCCCTGTAAATTAACAGAATTTATACACATTACATCTAGAGAAATGTAGTTAATTCCGTTTTCCACACATTAAATCTGTGTATTTTTTTTAGATAGGCTCTGTGCAGGCATATGTGACAAAGATCCGTACCTACATTTCAGATGTGGTCATTTGATAAATTCAATTACTAAAGATGTTTTTCATTAAATTTCAAATTTCTAGTATCAGCTCTGTAATGGAGATTGAGAGATAGGGGACATTAAGGGAGCAGAGATTAAATGGAAATTGGCATGGTTTCATAAACACATTGAAAAAAGGAGATTCAAACAGAAGTTGAAAGCAATAGTTATCACTAAATCTCTACCTACATAGATTTGTCCACTTAGGCTAATTGAAAAGTTGGAACAACATTTTGGCTAATGTAAGCTGAAATATATGTTACATTTACAGTCTACGGTCCCTAGATCAGTGGTTCTCAAAATGTGGTCCCTGGAACAACAGCATCAGCATCACCTGATAACTGTTAGAAATGCAGATTCTTAGGTTCCATCAAAAACCTGCTGAGTCAGAAACTCTGAGAGTGGGGTCCAGTGATCTGTGTTTTAACAAACCATGCAGGTGACTCTGATATGAATTCATGTTTGAGGACCACACCTCTAGATTGTTGATCTTTGTTGAACTCCTGGATAATTACTTCCCCTCCTACCTCCTTTTTTTCCTGTATGGGGCTGATACTATATTGTTTTCAGGTGTTACCTATCATCATCATCATTATGATTAAAATAAGAAGTATCCCAGCTCTCTTTATCCCTCAGCTTCTTGACACTTGCATTCCTAGGGCAGAAGCCGAATCTGGCTTTCCATTTTTGGATCCCAGTTTGGCTCCCTAGCCTTTGGATATTAGCTTCATCTTGCAAGCTCTAGCAACCCAGAAAACACACACTCAAATAATAGAAATCACATACCCCGTTTTCTCAGTGTGAAGAATGTATGCGAGAGTAAACTCTGCTTAAAAGTCCTCTTATCCCATTTCTGTGCATCTGTCCTGTGGATATAATAAAACAAGTGTGGAGTTAAATATCTATAGTTTTTCATTGTAACTTTGTTTGAAATAGTGAAAAACTGGACAACTCAAATGTCCATCAATAAAAAAGTGGTTAAATAAATTATATTGTATTCATATTATTGAATATTATGCATCTGTTTAAAGGAATTAGTAGACACAAAATTGTGAAGTAGGAAGTTCTAGGGGTAGGTCCCTCCACCAAACCAACAATTGAACTGAAAAGAGCAATTGAAGTCAACGTAATATTGTTAATATGACAGTACTAACCAAAGGTACAGATTCAGTGCAATCCCTATCAAATCCCCGGTGGTGATCTTTGCAGAAATAGAAATAGATGTTGTAAAGTTCATATGGAATTTCAAGTGACCCCAAGCCAAAACAATACTGAAAAAGAAGAATAAAGTTGAAAGACTCATACTTCCTGATTTCAAGACTTACTACAAAGCTACACTAATCAAAATAGTGTGCTGCTGGCATAAGGACAAATATATGGACCAATGGAATGGAATAGAGAGCCCAGAAATAAATCTTCATGTATATGTCAATTGATTAAAAAAAATTTTTTTATTGTGTTTTCAGTGAAGGTTTACACAGAAGATTAGGTTCCCATTCAACAATTCCTACACAAATTGTTCAGTGACATTGGTTACATTCTTCACAATTCTCATTATTTCCATTCTGGTTATTCCATTTCCATTATTGATCTAGTTTCCCTGCCCCCTTGCATCCTCTCTTTGTTTTTAGATAATTGTTGACTGTTCTCATGTAAAAAAAAAAAAAAAAAACCATTGCTGTTGAGTCAATTCCGACTCATAGTGACCCTATAGGACACAGTAGAACTGACCCATATAGGGTTCCAGAGAGTGCCTGGTGGATTCGAACTGCCACCCTTTTGGTTAGCAGTCATAGTTCTTAACCACTATGTCACCAGGATTTCCTTGTTCTCATATAGGTGATTTTTTAAAGAAGCACAGTACTTTTGGCTGATATTCATTATTTTTAGCTACAAGGTGACCTCAGGGGATTGTTTTGGTTCAAGGTATGAAGAGTATCTCAGGGCAATAGACTTGAGGAGCCTTCCAGTTTTAGAAAGTTCAGTAAGTCTGTTCTGTTTTGTTTTTTAGGAATTTGAGGGTCTCTTTCACATTTTTCTCCCATTCTATCAGGGTGCATCTATTGTGGCCCTGATTAGAATGGTTGGTAGTGGTAGCCGGGTACTATCTAGTTTTTTCTGATCTCAGGGTAGATGAGGCTGTAGTTTGTGTAGACTATTTTCTTCTTTGAGTCTTTGGTTCCCTTCTTTCTCTTTAGCTCCAGATGAGTGGAGACCAATAGTTGATCTTAGTTGACTGTTTGCAAGCTTTTAAGGTCCCAGACACTGCTCAACAAACTAGGATGTAGAACATAGCTTTGTGAACTATATTATGCCAATTGACCGATGATCCTAAAGGTGGTCCTAGTCCTTCAAACCCAGAAAACCAATCCCAGGAGGTGTTTCGTTACGTCTAAGAAGTATCCATAACTGTGCCCCCTATGTGCTTTATTTATATATGCACCCTGTTTACATATAAATACTGTATTTTTATGCAAATAACATGTGCCCTCTACGTTTGTTTGCCAACCACACCCTCCTCCCACAAGGTATTTTCATAAGCGTGCTATGCTAATTTTTTAAGGCAACATGTAAAAAAAAAAGTGACATAGCAGCGCTTATGAAAAGGCCTCAAGGAGGGAGGGCATCATTGGCAAACAAATGTAGAAGACGTGTGTTATTTGTGTAAAAACACAGTATATGTGCATACAGTCAGGTAGATGGATATACATATATTATATATACGTATATACTCACATGTACATACCTATACACATACATGCTTACATACATACATATATATTTTTTGGTTATAGTTTCTGTTGTTTCCAAATTATGTATGCCATAGCAATTACCAACAAGTCCTTTTTCTTGAATACATTTTAGTGACATCGTTTACCTTCGTCAAGCTGTGTACATTTCTCCCTCATTCGGTGTTAACTTTCCCCTCACCCAAAATAACAGACATCTACTGTCTAGAGAGAGTCAGTTGATTTTTTACAAGGGTGCCAAGACTATTCAATGGGAAAGGACAGTCCTTTTCACAAATGGTGCTAGGAAAATTGGATGTTCACGTGCAAAAGAATGAAGTTGAGCCCTTACCCTATACAAAGACCTAAATCTAGAGCTAAAAGTACAGAATTCCTAGAAGAGAAAATAGAGGAAAATCTTCATGACCTTGTATCTGGCAATGGATTTTTAGATATGAAACAAAAAGCACATAAACAAAAAATAAAAAACAGATAAATTTGGACTTCATCAAAATTAAAACTTTTGGGTATCAAAGCACACTTTTAAAAGATTGAATAAACAACAGACAAAATGCAAGAAAGTATTTGCAAGTCGTGTATCTGAGAAGGGATTAATATCCAGAATATATAACGAACCCCTATAACTCAAAAACAAAAAGACAAACAAGCCAATTAAAAAATAGACAAAGCACTTGAATAGATATTTCTCCAAAGAAGGAATACAAATGGCCAGTAAGTGCTTGAAAAGATGCCCAACATCATTATTCATTAGGAAAGTGCAAAACTACACCCACACCCACTAGGAAGGCTATTATCAGGAAAACAGAAAATAATAAGTATTAATGAGAATGTGGAGAAATTGGAATGCTTGAGCATTGCTGGTGGGAATGTAAAATGGTACAACCATTGTGGAAAATAGTTTAGTGGTTCCCCAAATAGTTAAATATAGAATTACCATAAACAAACAAACAAAAACAAGCCTGTTGCCATCAAGTCAATTCCATCTCATGGTTACCCCCATGTGTTACAGAGTAGAACTACTGCATAGGGTTTTCGTAGCTGTAATCATTGAAAAAATAATAATTTAGTTTTTCTTGAGAATATACACAGCAGAGCATACACCAATTATTTCTACATGTACAGTTCAGTGACATTGATTACATTCTTCAGGTTGTGCAACCACTTTCACCCTCCTTTTCCAAGTTGTTCTTCCTGCTTTAACAAAATTCACTGCCCCCTATGTTTCCTATCTAATCTTTCGAGTTGCTATTGTCAGTTCGATCCCATATAGATATATCTCAGAAGAGTACAAATTAGTAAAATAATTAAAATATTGTTTGGTTTTAAGAAGACTTCAGGGGATATTTTTGGCCTAAGGTTTATGATTTAAAGATTTGTCTCAGGGCAATAGTTCCCGGGGTTCATCCAACCTCCATGGTTCCAGAAATCCTGGATTCCATGAGAATTTAAAATTCTGCTTGGCTGTAATCTTTATGAAAGCAGATTGCCAGGCTTCATTTTGCAATGCTGCTGGGTGGGTTTGAACCACCAAACTTTAGGTAAGTAGCTGAGAGCAAACTTCTTGTGCCACCCAGGGACCTTTGTTGTTATTGTTAGGTGCTATTGAGTCAGTTCTGACTCATAGCCACCCTGTGTACAATAGAACGAAGCACCGCCCAGTCCTGCGCCATCCTTATGATAGTTGTTTTGCTTGAGCCCATTGTTACAGCCACTGTGTCAATCCATCTCATTGAGGGTCTTCCTCTTTTTCACTGACCCTCTACATTACCAAGCATGATGACCTTCTCTGGGGACTGATCCTTCCTGATAACATGTCCAAAGTATGTGAGGCAAAGTCTTGCCATCCTTGCTTCTGAGGAGCATTCTGGCTGTACTTCTTCCAAGACAGATTTGTTCATTCTTTTGGTAGTCCATGGTATATTCAGTATTCTTCACCAAGACTGTAATTCAGAGGTGTCGGTTATTTTTCGGTCTTGTTTATTCATTGTCCAGCTTTCGCATGTACATGAGGCAATTGAAAATACCCTGGCTTGGATCAGATGCACCTTATTGCTTAAAGTGACATCTTTGCTTTTTAACACTTGAAAGAGATCTTTTGCAGCAGATTGGCCCAATGCAACGCATTCTTTGATTTTTTTTTTAATTTTTATTGTGCTTTAAGTGAAAGTTTACAAATCGAGTCAGTCTCTCACATAAAAACTTATATACACCTTGCTACATACTCCCAATTCCTCTCCCCCCAACGAGACAACTCGCTCCCTCCTTCCACTCTGTCTTTTCGTGTCCATTTTGCCAGCTTCTAACCCCCTCTACCCTCCCATCTCGCCTCCAGGCAGGAGATGCCAACATAGTCTCAAGTGTCCACCTGATCCAAGTAGCTCACTTTTCACCAGCATCCCCCTCCAACCCATTGTCCAGTCCAATCCACGTCTGATGAGTTGGCTTCGGGAATGGTTTCTGTCCTGGGCCAACAGAAGGTCTGGGGGCCATGACCACAGGGGTCCTTCTAGTCTCAATCAGACCATTAAGTCTAGTCTTTTTATGAGAATTTGGGGTCTGCACCCCACTGCTCTCCTGCTCCCTCAGGGGTTCTCTGTTGTGTTCCTTGTCAGGGCAGTCATTGGTTGTAGCCGGGCACCATCTAGTTCTTCTGGTCTCAGAATGATGTAGTCTCTGGTTTATGTAGCCCTTTCTGTCTCTTGGGCTCATAATTATCTTGTGTCCTTGGTGTTCTTCATTCTCCTTTGATCCAGGTGGGTTGAGACTCATTGATGCATCTTAGATGGCCACTTGCTAGTGTTTAAGACCCCGGATACCACTCTTCAAAGTGGGATGCAGAATGTTTTCCTAATAGACTTTATTATGCCAGTTGACTTAGATGTCCCCTGAAGCCATGGTCCCCAAACCCCTGTTCCTGCTTTGCTGACCTTCGAAGCATTCAACTTATTCAGGAAACTTCTTTGCTTTTGGTTTAGTCCAGTTGTGCTGCCGTCCCCTGTATTGAGTGTTGTCCTTCCCTTCACCTAAAGTAGTTCTTATCTACTATCTAATTAGTAAATACCCCATCCCTCCCTCCCTCCCTTCCCCCTCTCGTAACCACAAAAGAATGTGTTCTTCTCAGTTTAAACTATTTCTCAAGTTCTTATAATAGTGGTCTTATACAATATTTGTCCTTTTACAACTAATTTTACTCAGCATAATGCCTTCCAGGTTCCTCCGTGGCATTGTTTGATTTCTTGACTCCTGCTTATATGGGTGTTGATTGTGCATCCAAGTAAAATGAAATCCTTGACAATGTCAATCTTTCCTCCATTTATCATGATGTTGCTTATTGGTCCAGTTGTGAAGATTTTTGTTTTCTTCATGTTGAGGCATAATCCGTAATGAAGGCTGTAGTCTTTGATCTTCGTCGGTAAGTGCTTCAAGTCCTCTTCACTTTCAGCTAGCAAGCTTGTGTCATCTGCATATCGCAGGTTGTTAATGAGTCTTCCTCCAGTTATGATGCCCTGTTCTTCTTCGTATAGTCTAGCTTCTTGGTTTATTTGCTCAGCATACATATTGAATTAAGTATGGCGAAAGGATACAACCCTGACACGTGCCTTTCCTGACTTTAACCCATGCAGTATCCCCTTGTTCTGTTCAAACAACTGCCTCCTGATCTATGTACAGGTTCCTCACGAGCACAACTGTTCTGGAATTCCCATTCATTGCAGTGTTATTCATAATTTGTTATGCTCTACATAGTCGAATGCCTTTGCATAGTCAATAAATCAAAAGCAAACATCTTTCTGGTATTTTCTGCTTTCAGCCAGAATCCGTCTGACATCAGCAATGATATCCTTCGTTCCACATCCTCTTCTGAATCCAGATTGAATTTCCAGCAGTTCCCTGTCAATGTACTGCTGCAACTGCCTTTGAATGATCTTTAGCAAAATTTTACTTGCATGTGATGTTAATGATATTGTTCAATAATTTCCACATTCAGTTGGATTACCTTTCTTTGGAATAGGCATAAATATGGATCTCTTCCAGTCAGTTGGCCGGGTAGTTCTCTTCCAAATTTCTTGGCATAGATGAGTGGGCACTTCCAGTGCTGCATCCCTTTGTTGAAACATCTCAATTGGTATTCTGTCTATTCCTAGAGGCTTATTTTTCACCAATGTCTTCAGTGTAGCTTGGACTTCTTCCTTCAGTACCATTGGTTCTTGATCATATGCTACCTTCTGAAATGGTTGAACGTCCACCAATTCTTTTTGATACAGTGACTCTGTATATTCCTTCCATCTTCTTTTGATGCTTCCTGTGTCGTTCAGTATTTTGCCCATAGAATCCTTCGCTATTGCAACTCGAGGCTTGAATTTTTTCTTCAGTTCTTTCAGCTTGAGAAATGCCGAGCGTGTTCTTTCCTTTTGGTTTTCTAACTACAGGTCTTTGCATATTTCATTATAATACTTTGTCTTCTCGAGCTGCCCTTTGAAATCTTCTGTTCAGCTCTTTTACTTCATCATTTCTTCCTTTTGCTTTAGCTACTCAACATTCAAGAGCAAGTTTTGGAGTCTCTTTTGACATCCATTTTGGTGTTTTCTTTCTTTCCTGTCTTTTTTTGGAAGAAAAAAAATTATATATTTTTTTTCTTATTATACTTTAGATGAAGATTTATGGAACAAACTAACTTCTCATTAAACAGTTAGTACACATATTGTTTTATGACATTGGTTAACAACCCCATGACATGTCAACACTCTCCCTTCTCAATCTTGGGTTTCCTATTACCAGCTTTCATGTTCCCTCCTGCCTTCTAGTCCTTGCCCCTGAGCTGGTGTACCCCTTTAGTCTCGTTTTCTTTTATGGGCCTGTCTAATCTTTGGCTGAAGAGTCTTTCATGTCTTTTTAATGACTTCTTGCTCTTTTCGTGTATGATGTCATTCCGCAACTCGTCTGGTCTTCGGTCATTAGTATTCAGTGTCTTTATTCTTGAGAAGGTCTCTAAATTCAGGTGATATATACTCAAGGTCGTACTTTGTCTCTTGTGGACTTGTTCTAATTTTCTTCAGCTTCAGCTGGAACTTTCATATGAGCAACTGATGGTCTGTTCTGCACTTGGCCCCTGGCCTCGTACTGACTGTTGATATTGAGCTTTCCAATTGTGTCCTTCCACAGATACATTCGATTTGATTCCTGTGTATTCCATCTGACAAGGTCCACACGTATAGTCGCAGTTTATGTTGGTGAAAAAAGGTATTTGGAACAAAGAAGTCATTGGTCTTGCAAAATTCTATCATGCGATCTCTGGCATCATTTCTGTCTCCAAGACCATATTTTCAAGCTGCCAATCCTTTGTTTCCAACTTTCACATTTCAGTCACCAGTAATTATTAACGCATTGTGATTGCATGTTCGATCAATTTCAGACTACAGAAGCTGGTAAAAATCTTCAATTGCTTCATCTTTGGCCTTAGTGGTTGGTGGATAAATTTGAATAATAGTCATATTAACTGGTATTCCTTGTAGGCATATGGATATTATCCTATCACTAACAATGTTGTTCTTCAGAATAGGTCTTCAAATTTTCCTTTGATGATAAATGCAATGCCGTTCCTCTTCAAGTTATCATTCTTAGCATAGTAGATCATGTGATTGTCTAATTCAGAATGGCCAGTACCCATCTATTTCAGCTTACTAATGCCTAGGATATTAATGTTTATGTGTTTCATTTCATTTTTGATGATTTCCATTTTTCCTAGATTCATACTTCGTACACTCCACATTCCAATTATTAATGGATGTTTGCAGCTTTTTCTTCTCATTTTGAGTTTTGCCACATCAGCAAATGAAGATCCCAAAAGGTTGACTCCATCCACGTCATTAAGGTTGACTATACTTTGAGGAGGCAATACTTCCCTAGTCATATTTTGAGCATCTTCCAACCTGACGGGCTCGTCTTTTGGTACTATATCAGACTATGTTCTGCTGCTATTCATAAGGTTTTCACTGGCTAATTCTTTTCAAAGGTAGACTGCCAGGTCCTTCTTCCTAGCCTGTCTTAGTCTGGAAGCTCAGCTGAAACCTGTCCACCGTGGGTGAACCTGCTGGTATTTCAATACTGGTGGCATAGCTTCCGGCATCACAGCAACCTGCAAGCCCCCACAATATGACAAACTGCCAGACACGTGAGGGCAGGGACCTTTATGGCCCAGCAATTCCACTTTTAGGTATATCCCCAAAAGACTTGAAAGCAAAAACACACAGAGATACTTGTACATCAATGTTTATTGCAGCATTATTCACAATAGCCAAAAGGTGGAAACAGTGCAAATGCCTGTCAACAGATGAATGAATAAACAAAATGTGGTATATTCATACAATGGAATATTAGTCAGAGATAAAGAGAAATTAAGCTCTGACATATGCTACAACATGGAGGAACCTTGAAACCTTTGTCCTAAGTGAAATAAGCCAGACACAAATAGGAAAAATTAAGTATGACTCCACTTATGTACAGTATCTAGAGTTAGTAAATTCATAGAGACAGAAAGTATAATAGCGGGGCTGGGTAGAAGAGGGAGCAGGGAGTATTTATTCACTGGGTACACAGTTTCCATTTGAGATGACTAAAAAGTTCTGGAAATACCTGGAAGGCATTATGCTGAGTGAAATTAGTCAGATGCAAAAGGACAAATATTGTATAAGACCACTATTATAAGATCTTGAGAAATAATTTAAACTGAGAAGAACACATTCTTTTGTGGTTATGGGGGGGTGGGAGAGGGTTATTTACTGATTAGATAGTAGATAAGAACTCCTTTAGGTGAAGGGAAGGACAACACTCAATACAGGGAAGGTGAGCTCAACTGGACTGGACCAAAAGCAAAGAAGTTTCCTGAATAAACTGAATGCTTCGAAGGTCAGCGGAGCAAGGGCAGGGGTTTGGGGACTACGGCTTCAGGGAACATCTAAGTCAATTGGCAAAATAAATTCTATTAAGAAAACATTCTGCATCCCACTTTGAAGTGTGGCGTCTGGGGTCTTAAATGCTAACAAGTGACCATCTAAGATGCATCAATGAGTCTGAACCCACCTGGATCAAAGGAGAATGAAGAACACCAAGGTCACAAGATAATTATGAGCCCAAGAGACAGAAAGGGCCCCATGAACTAGACACTTACATCATCCTGAGACCAGAAGAACTAGATGGTGCCCGGCCACAACCGATGACTGCCCTGACAGGGAGCACAACAGAGAACCCCTGAGGGAGCAGGAGAATAGTGGGATGCAGACCCCAAATTCTCATAAAAAGACCAGACTTGATGGTCTGACGGAGACTAGAAGAATCCTGGTTGTCATGGTTCCCAAACCTTCTGTTGGCCCAGGACAGGAACCATTCCCGAAGACAACTCATCAGACATGGAAGGGACTAGACGATGGGTTAGAGAGAGATGCTGATGAGGAGTGAGCTACTTGTATCAGGTGGACACTTGAGACTGTGTTGGCATCTCCTGTCTAGAGGGGAGATGGGAGGGTAGAGAGGGTTAGAAACTGGCAAAACGGTCACGAAAGGAGAGACTGGAAGGAGTGAGCGGGCTGACTCATTAAAAAAAAATGGGAGTATGTAGTAAGGTGTATATAAGTTTATATGTGACAGACTGACTTGATTTGTAAACTTTCACTTAAAGCACAATAAAAATTATTTTAAAAAAAGTTCTGGAAATAGATCATGATAGTGGTTACACAACATTGTGATTGTGCTTAATGCCACTGAAAATTTATACTTATAAATGGTTAAAATGGTAAATTTTATATTACATGTATTTTACCAGATTTTTTTAAAAAATTAAAAAAAGGAATCAGTACCTCAGTAAATGCCAGTATGGAAAGATGCCTAAGATATGTTGTAAAGTGAAAAAGCAAAAACCAAGTTGCAAAGCAATTTCTTTTATGATCTCAGCACTTGGGGAAATATTATTTGAATTTTTAACATGGATATGTTTTACATTTATAATGAAAAAATATAAATGAGATCTATATATATTGGCAAAGAATGATGATCACAATATGGTTTTAACTGAGAAAAAAAAAACATTCTATAAAACAGCATGCAGGAAGAACTTTTGAGAGTCATGTGTCTGTCCTGATAGGGGCTTGGGTTGCATGAGTATATGCACTTGTTAAAATTCATTAAATGGTACCCTAAGATTTGTGTGTTTTTAGTATGTAAATTTTATCTAATAAGAGAACCATAAACAAATATGAGACTCTGATTAAAGGTATGCATGGAGAAGTATTTAGGAGTAAATTTACTTATGTCTCCAACTTAGTTTGAAATGCATCAGAAAGTAAAATGGAATGATGGACTGATAGATGGATGGTTATGTGATAAAGCATATACACTAAAATGTTAACAATTGCAGAATCCAAGTTGTGGACATACAGGGATCCACTCTATAACTCTTTCAACTTCTCTGAATTTTGAAATTTTTCATAATAAAATGTTGAAAAAACAGCATGTGTAGTATCCTCCCATTGAAACTCTTTCTGATGATCCATTATTTTGAGTTTGACCTACACTCTGTAAATTAACAAAGTTATATAAAGTTGCAATACAAGAATATTTATTCTTGAAATGGAAAGATATCCAATCTGTTAAGTGAACAAAACAGCTTGTAAAACATCATATGCAGTATGATTTCATGTGTAAAAACCAATATGTTTATAGAGATAAAGTAAATGTCTTGAAGAATACATACCAAATTGTTAACACTGGGGATCTCGGGGTGTTGAGATAATAAGGGAGGCTTTCATTTTCTCTGTACTGCTTTAATGTTTTACAATATTCATGTATATTCAGCAAAAAAAAAAAAAGCTATTTCCATTTAAAAATTTAATTGGTCTTAAAGATGACAGATGGTATAATTTAGGGGAAAATAGGAGCTTTCCAACCTCTGTTTAATACCTCTGGGGATCAAGAACTACCTATTTCAGGAGACAGTCTGTTCCATTATTGGAAAGGCCCCAATTTTAAGAATTTTTTTTTTCTTCTAGCTAGTAGCTAGTTGAAGCCTACCTGCCTCAATTTTCTTCTTATTGGAACAACACTGAACAATGCCATTCTACTACGTAGTGATCTTAGAGTATAAAGGGAACTGAGGCAACTAATTGTGGCACAAGGTGCAGATGGTAAAAGCAGACAACAAGAAGCAGTACTGATGGCTATAACAAGAGTTTTTTAAAAGAAGGCATAGTAACCGCTAAGGAATTTGACCCAGGCACTACCTGGGGTGAGAGATAACAAAACCTTAGAAATCATTTGAGAGGTTTCTGGGGTCCCCAGTTGTTCTCAGCAGGCTTGGGTGCATTATACTATAAGGGGCACTGTCATTCTGGTGATCTTGCTTAGCAGGAACACAACTTGATGTTGCAAACTAGAACTAAAATAAATAGCTGTTCCACTAGAGATCCTCAGCAATCAAAACGTTTAAGCACTAATCAAACTATTATGATGCAGTTGTCTATGAGCTTGCAGTTTTATTATGCCTGAGATATATGTTTGAGGAAAAATTCATTAAGTTTGCAGATGACACCTAATTATATTAAAAAAAAAACCATTGCCAGCGAGTCAATTCTGTCTGACTCATAGCAACCCTATAGGACAGGGTAGAACTGCCCCATAAGGTTTCCAAGGAGTGCCTGCTGGATTCGAACCACTGACCTTTTGGCTGGTAGCTGTAGCACTTAACCGCTACGCCACCGGGGTTTCACTAAATAATATAGGGGTTACTAAATAATCTCAAAACAGAATTCAATTCAAAATGACCTAGACCACTTGGGGAAAATGACCTTACAGAAATAGGATGGAACTTAAAAGGGAAAAATACAAATTGTTACTTTTAGGATGGACTGATGGCTAGGGAGCTATGTGAAAGGAAAAGGCTGGGTAGAGTGGAGAGGATCAGAACTTACCAGAATCTACAGCGTAAGCTATTGAGTGGAAAGTACCCACCCAAATACTGGGGTAAATTTAAGATAAAAAAGTTATAGGAGTTGGTCCTTTATATCATAAATTTGTCAGAATGCTAACTCTCTCTCTCCCTTTGCCAATTTATTTATACCTTTCCTTTTCCCAGAAGAAAATAGGCATCTTGCAATGATACATAAAATAAAAAATAATGTGAGTTAAAAATAGGTGGCAAAAAAGAAAGAAAAATAAGAGTGGGAACATAAAAGGGTTAGAAATGAGGCTCAGAAAGTGCAAACTATAAAGACATATGGCCTTTCTGTTGGTGGAAAGTAAATTTAGCTTTCAGCTTTTTTGCTGCTAATTAAAAAAAGAAGAAAGAAACGGTACAGTTACACAGTTTAGAAGTATATCATGTCTGTTATGGATCACCATTGTAATAAGATGTGGATAAAGTGGAAATACAATTAAAGAAATTGAAATAGCAGTCTTATGAGAAAATGATAAAGGAATTGGGGCTACTTAGCCCAAAGAAGAAAAAAGTAGGTGGTGACTAATTTCAAATATTTCAGGGGACTTTATGTGAGAGATTCAAAACAATTTTTTTTCTGTGCCTGTGGTGTAAAGAATTTAACTTTACCTAAAGTAATGTGGTCTTGCCCTTGTTTCCTGAGAAGATAACTCTAAACCCTTGGAATTTCCTGAGTAATTGAGGTGCCTTTATTATCTAAAACCTCCAGGCCACACCTGAGAATTTGTGCTAATGAGTGGGAGTGGCCAGACCAGAAAGGCCACCTGGTAGCTGATATCAACTAACCTCAGGAGGCATAATTTAACCTAGCATTCATCTGCAATAAGGCTTCAATCATGTCTATGTAATGACTGAGGCCAGTAAAGGCTCTGCACGCAAAGACTCCAAGAGCTTCTTGGTTGGCGAAGGTAGGATGATGTGCCCTCTTTGGGATATGGAAGCTCTGTGTTGGGAACCCTCCTAGACCTTGCTCATGCATCTCTTCCTTATGATGATCTTGATTTGTATCTTTCTGAGATAATGAATCTTTAATCATAAGTATAGTACTTTCTGTGAGTTCTGTGAGTCATTCCAGTGAATTATTGAGCCCAAAGGGATAGTGGGAGCCAGAAGGTGAAGGCAAGGGAGCCTGGAAAGGCCCCCAAACTTGCCCCTGACGTCCTGGAGAGATAGTAGGAAAACCCCACATTTGCAACCAGCAAATCAGAAGTAAGGGTGTTTTGTGGACTTCCAAGTTTGTGGTTGGTGTCTGCTTATTTGGCAGCTTGAAAGATAAAAAAAAAAGAAAGATAATGTCCTTTTAATTTGTGAGTTCTGACCTAGCTCCAGGAGGCTAGGGGTAGAGAGAGAGAGAGACAGTACCACATGGGCAGCTGGTGTTAGACATGATTGAGAAGTGGAAAGTGGAGATTTGATTAATCTTCACATTTGGGGGATTGGATTTATGTTGATTTTTATCCATAAAGTACCCATATAAGATTATGAAAAAGAAATGGACTTAATTTAAAATAGGAAAAGCTGGGAGAAAAAATTACAACACACAACAGGTAAAGGATTACTATCCAGAATACATAAAGAACTTCAAAAAATTGATAGAATACAACAAATCAATAGAAAAATAGTCAAGGATATGAACATGTAATTTACAGAAGAGGAAGTATAAATGGTCAATAAAAGTGAAAAGGTGCTGTTATGGATTGATTCGTGTCCCCCCAAAATGTGTGTCAACTTGACTAGGCCATCATTCCCCGTATTGTGTGGTTGTCTACCATTTTGTGATCTGATGTGATTATCTTATGTGTTGTAATTCCTAATATCAGGAGCCCTGGTGGCAAAATGGTTAAGAGCTGTGACTACTAACCAAAAGGTTGGCAGTTTGAATCTATTAGCTGCTCCTTGGAAACTCTGTGAGGCAGTTCCACTCTGCCCTATAAGGTCGCTGCAAGTCGGAATTGACGCAAACAGTGGTATGATGTTAATGAGACAGGATTTGAGGCAGTTATGTTAATGAGGGAGGTCTAAATCTGTAGGATTAGGTTGTATCTTGAGTCAATCTCTTTTGAGATATAAAAGAGAGAATCAAGCAGAAAAGAGAGGGACCTCATGCCACCAGGAATGAAGTGCTGGGAGCAGAGCATGTACTTTGGACCCAGGGTTCCTGTGCTGAGAAGCTCCTAGACAAGGGGAAGACTGATGACAAGGACCTTTCCCCAGAGCTGACAGAGAGAAAGCCTTCTCCTGGAGCTGGCACCTTGAATTCAGACTTCTACCCTCCTAAACTGTGAGAGAATAAGTTTCTGTTTGTTAAAACCATCCACCTGTGGTATTTCTGTTATAGCAGCACTAGATAACTAAGACAGAATTTGGTACCAGGAGAGTAGGATGCTACTCTAACAGATACCTAAAATGTGGAAGCGGTTTTGAAATTGTGAATGGATAGAGGCTGGAAGAGTTTAAAGTGCCTAATAATAAAAGCTTAGATTGCCTTGAAGAGACTGTTGGTGGAATTATGGACATCAAAGATAATTCTAGTGAGGGCTGAGATGGAAGTGAGGAGAGCTGTAACACCAGAGACAGTGCAGACGACAAAGAGCAATAGCAGAGAAACACTGGCAGCAGAGCCAGGAGACTGGTGCAAGACCGCACAGGAGCCCACCCATGGAGTAAGAGTTGAGTGCCTTCGGGCAGAAGCCTTCCTTGGGGAATAGGGTGCCTCTGGGCACTTGTTGGTGGAGCTAGGCTTGCTGACCCACAAAGCAAGAGAGCTGAGTGCCTTCCGTCCAAGGTTTACTGGTGAAATGGGATGCCTCCAGGTACTTATCAGTAGACTGAAGAGCTTTGGAACACTATCTGAGCAGGGCAGATGCCAGGATGGCCTGAGGGGCAGAGGGGCCAAGGAACCAAGAAACAGAAGCTGAAGAGACAAGGAACATAGGAAGCAGAGTTGCCTCAGTCACAAAGGGTAGGGCCATGACCTCTGGGGTCTCAAAGAGTGGAGTCATGTCCTCTGAGGTTTCAAAGGATGGGGCCACACCCTCCTAGATTTCGAAGAGCCAGATCTGCACCAGCTCGGTTCCAGAGTGTGGAGCTGCCATTCACAAGTGCCAGCGGTATGGGGATGGATCTGCTGCCCAAAGCTGAGGGGGTGAGAATGCCATACCCAAGGGGCAGAAGAACGGGGCCTGCTAGGGCCGAAGGTGTAGAGTGGACACTCAGAGGGACTAGGAGAATGGGGCTATCCAAATGTGTGGGAGCAAAGCTGCTGTTCCAGTGGGCCTGGAAGGCAGAGCTGAAGCCCAGGGCCGAGGGGCCTCCACCCAGAATCTGGAGAGTGTGGCCAACACCCAGAGTCTGAAGTGCAGGGCCATTGCCTAAAGGGTCTTGGAGAACAGAGGATTACTTTCAATCCCTGGGAGCTAATGTTATCTAATGTGTTCTGTTGACTTTCTTTGTACCTTTTATCCCTTCTTTTCCTCTAATTTCTCCCATTTGTAATGAAAATGTCTACCTTGTGCCTGTTGCATTGTACTTTGGAAGCAGATAACTTGTACTCTAGACTTCACAGATGAAGAGGAATTTTGCAGAAGATGAGATTTTGGACTTGGAGTTGATGGAAGACTTTGGGGATGATATGAGGGGATGAATGTATTTTACATGTGGCAAGCACATGAATTTTGGGGGCCAAAGGGTGAAACATTAGGCATTGAATTGTGTCCCCCCAAATTGTGTGTCAACTTGTCTAGGTCATTATTCCCAGTATTGTGTGGTTGTCCACCATTTTGTTATCTGATGTGATTATCACTCCTAACCTCTGTGATGTTAATGAGGCAGGATTAGAGGCAGTTATGTTAATGAGGCAGGACTCAATCTACAGGATTAGGTTGTATCTTGAGTCAGTCCCTTTTGAGATATAAAAGAACTGAGCAGAGAAGAGAGGGACCTCATACCACCAAGAAAGAGGTGCCGGAAGCAGAGTGCCTCCTTTGGACACAGGGTCCTGTGCTGTGGAGCTTCTACACCAGGGAAGATTGATGACAAGGCCCTTCCCACAGAGCTGACAGAGAGAAAGACTTCTGGAGTTGGTGCCCTGAATTTGAACTTCTAGCTTCCTAAACTGTGGTATTTCTGTTATAGCAGCACTATATAGCTAAGATAGATGTTCAATTTAACTAGTAATCGGAAAAATGTAAATTATATCAACATCAGTTTTTCCTTACCAGACTGGAAAATCTTTAAAAAAATAACAAGTGTTGAGAAGTATATGGGGAGATACATACATTCATACTCTGATAGTGGGGATGCAAATTGCTATAGCCATTTTGGAATATAATTTGGCAATGTGTACTAAAATGGGAAATGTGTATACAGGGGACCCATCAATTTTATGTCTCATAGTTAAAGTCATTAGTGTTATTCACCGATATCCATTTTTCCTTTCCTTCTGGGCACGTTCCATGGCTGCACTCAATAGCTCTCTTATGGTTAGTTGGACCATGTGTCTAGTTCTGGTCAATGAGTTGTTACTTCTGGGACAAAAAGAAGAAACTCTGAAGAGCACTTTCTGCCATGTCAGTGTTCAAAATGGTGGCTGCTCCCTGATTGAGTACAATGAACACAACCCCACAACAACTCTCTGTAGACATGTGTAGCTTGAGCATGAAATGTATCTTTTTTGTATCAATCATTCATTAATGCAGTTGTTGTTGTTAGGTGCCATTGAGTCAGTTCCAACTGATAGCGACCCTATGTACAACAGAACGAAACACTTCCCAGTCCTGCGCCATCCTCACAGTTGTTGTTATGCTTGAGCCCATTGTTGCAGCCACTGTGTCAATTTATCTCATTGAGGGTCTTCTTCTTTTTCACTGACCCTCAACCAAGAATGATGTCCTTCTCCGGGGACTGATCCGTCCTGATAAAATGTCCAAAGTATGTGAGATGTAATCTTGCCATCCTTTCTTTCATCCTTCTTCTGGCTGTACTTCTTCCAAGACAGATTTGTTCATTCTTCTGGCAGTCCATGGTATATTCAATATTCTTCTCCAACACCACAATTCAAAGGCGTCAATTCTTCTTTGGTCTTCCTTATTCATCATCCAGCTTTCGCATGCATATGAGGTGATTAAAAACACCATGGCTTGGGTCAGGGGCATCTTAGTCTTCAAGGTGATATCTTTGCTTTTTAACACTTTAAAGAGGTTTTTTGCAGCAGATTTGCCCAATGCAATGTGCACTTTGAATTCTTGACTGCTGCTTCCCTAGGTGGTGATTGTGAATTAAGTAAAATGAAATCTTTGACAGCTTCAATCTTTTCTCCATTTATCATGATGTTTCTTGGTCCAGTTGTGAGAATTTCTGTTTTCTTCATGTTGAGATGTAATCTGTACTGAAGGCTATGGTCTTTGAACTTCATGAATAAGTGCTTCAAGTCCTCTTCACTTTTATATAGTGTAACGTAATGTAGAGAGAACTCAAAAATTTATTATTGAGTAAAAAAAAGATGCAAACAATATTTGATACCATTTATGTAAAAGAATTCAAACCACGAAGTAGTACTGTATTTCTTATACAGCTACACTCATGTGCTGCCAATGCACAGAAAAGTGTCAAGAAGAATACATAACATACAAACTCAAAATAGTGTTTACATTGAGGGAGAGACTGATTAGAACAGATTTGGGAATGGTGGTCAAAGAGGATTTAGTCTACTCTTAAATGTTTTAATTTTTAAGAAAGAATATATTAATTCTAATTAACATCAATTTGAAATGTTAAAATATAAAGATGGGAATTTTTTTATTGTTCATAAAAAACTTTTTGACTGTTAGAGTTTCAAAACATCAAGGGAATGTAAATAGAATGGAGGATAAATTCACTGTATATGTACAAATAAAAGTGCACATGCTCTGTGACCCAGGGGGGACATGCACGTATAATGTGTGGACTAGGATGTTTGTTGTAGCACTGTTTGTAATAGCAGAAGATTAAAGAAAAAAATCTTACACCTTTATTTAGGGGATTGATTAAATTAGTTGTTGTACATTCATACAATGGCATACTTGGCAGCACTTTAAAAGAGTCAGCTCTATATTACTGATACGGAAAGATGCCCGAGGTAATTTTTTTTACTTTAAGTGAAAGTTTAAAATTCAAATCTGTTTCTCATACAAAAAAGTATACACACATTGTTATGTGACCCTAGTTGCTCTCCCTACGATGTGACAGCACAGTCCTTTTTTCCACCCTGTGTTTCCCGTGTAGATTCAACCAGCTACTGTCCTCCTCTGTCTTCTCATTTCACCTCCAGACAGGAGCTTCCCACATAGTCTCATGTATCTACTTCAGCTAAGAAGCACGCTCCTCACGGGTATCATATTATGTCTTATAATCCAGTCTAATCTTTGTCTGAAGAGCTGGCTTCAGGAATGGCTTTAGTTTTGGGCTAACAGAGTTCAGTGGCCATGACCTCTGGGATAACTCCAGTCTCAGTCAGACTATCAAGTCTGGTCTTTTTACTACAATTTGAGGTCTGCATCCCATTTTTCTTCTGCTCCATCAGGGATTCTCTGTTGTGTTCCCTGTCAGGGCCCTCACTGGTAGTAGCCAGGCACCATCTAATTCTTTGGGTATCAGGCTGATGGAGTCTCTGGCTTATGTGGCCCTTTGGCTCATATTTACCATGTGTCTTTGGTGTTCTTCATTCTCCTTTGCTCCAGGTGGGTTGGGACCAATTGATGCGTCTTAGAAGGCTGCTTGCTAGCTTGTAAGACCACTCATCAAAGTGGAATGCAGACTGTGTTCTTAATACACTTTGTTATGCCAGTTGACTGAGATGTCCCCTGAAACCATGGTACCCAGACCCCCGTCCCTGTTACTCTATCCCTTGAAGTGTTTGGTCATATTCAGAAAACTTCTTAGCTTTTGATTTAATCCAGTTGTGCTGACTTCCCCTGTATTGTGTATTGTTCCTCCCTTCACCTAAAATAATTCTTGTTTTTTTATCTAGTTAGTGAATACCCTTTTCCCTCCCTGCCCACCCTCATAGCCATCAAAGAATGCTTTCTTTTATGTTTAAACCTTGTTTTGAGGTCTTATAATAGTGGTCTCAAACAATATTTGTCCTTTTGCGACTGACTAATTTCACTCACCTTAATGCCTTGCAGATTCCTCCATGTTTTGAGATGTTTCCCGGATTCATCGTTTTTTATTGTTGTGTAGTATTCCATTGTGTGAATATACCATAATTTGTTTATCCATTCATCCGTTGATGGGCACCTTGGTTGGTTCCATCTTTTTGCTAGTCTAAACAGTGCTGCAGTGAACATGGATGTGCATATAAATGATTAGTGTGAGGGCTCTTATTTCTCTAGGGTATATTCCAAGGAGTCGGATTGCGGGATCATATGGTAGTTCTATTTCTAGCTTTTTTAAGGAAGCACCAAATCAATTTCCAAAGTGGTCATACCATTTTACATTCCCACTAGCGCATATAAGTGTTCTAGTCTCTCCACAACCTCTCCAACTTTTATTATTTTGTGTTTTTTGGACTAATGCCAGCCTTGTTGGAGTGAGATGGTATCTCATTGTAGTTTTGACTTGTATTTCTCTAATGATTAATGATTGTGAGCCTTTACTCATGTATCTCTTAGCCGCCTGAATGTCTTCTTTGGTGAGGTGCATATTCATATCCTTTGCCATTTTTTAATTGGGTTGTCTTTTTGTTGTTGAGGTT
Organism: Loxodonta africana; assembly: GCF_030014295.1. Lineage (NCBI taxonomy): Eukaryota > Metazoa > Chordata > Mammalia > Proboscidea > Elephantidae > Loxodonta > Loxodonta africana. Next base: position 129,779,668 of record NC_087369.1, read on the forward strand.
TTGCAGTAGACTTTAGAGATTAGATGCTGATCGGATTTGTCATAGCCAATTTTTTTTTTCCCAGTCTGTAGGTTGTCTTTTTACTCTTTTGGTGAAGTCTTTGGATGATCATAGGTGTTTGATTTTTAGCAGCTCCCAGTTATCTAGTTTCTCTTCTGCCTTGTTAGTAATGTTTTGTATACTGTTTATGCTATGTATTAGGGCTCCGAGCATTGTCCCTAATTTTTCTTCCATGATCTTTATTGTTTTAGATTTTATGTTTAGGTCTTTGATCCATTTTGAGTTGGTTTTTGTGCATGGTGTGAGGTATGGGTCTTATTTTTTTGCAGATGGATACGCAGTTATGCCAGCAGCAATTGTTAAAGAGACTGTCTTTTCCCCATTTAACAGACTTTGGGCCTTTGTCAAATATCAGCTGCTCATAGGTGGATGAATTTACGTCTGGATTCTCAGTTCTGTTCCGTTGGTCTATGTGTTATTGTACCAGTACCGGGTGTTTTGACTACTGTGGCAGTATAATAGGTTCTGAAATCAGGTAGTGTGAGGCCTCCCACTTTGTTCTTTTTTGTAATGCTTTACTTATCCTGGGCCTCTTCCCTTTCCATATGCAGTTGGTGATCTGTTTCTCCATCTCATTAAAAAATGCCATTGGAATTTGGATCGGGATTGCATTGTATGTATAGATTGCTTTGGGTAGAATAGACATTTTCACAATGTTGTCTTCCTATCTATGTGCAAGGTATGTTTTTCCACTTATGTAGGTCTCTTGGTTTCTTGCAGTAGTGTTGTGCAGTTTTCCCTGTATAGGTCTTTTATGTCTCTGGTTAGATTTCGTCCTAAGTATTTTTATCTTCTTGGGGGCTACTGTAAATGGTATTGTTTGGTGATTTCCTCTTCCATATTCTCTTTGTTGGTGTAGAGGAATCTAACTGATTTTTGTGTGTTTATCTTTGTATCCCGATACTTTGCTGAACTCTTTTATTAGTTCCTGTAGTTTTTTGGGGGGATTCTTTAGGGTTTTCTGTGTATAAGATCATATCATCTGCAAATAGAGATACTTTTACTTCTTCCTTACCAATCTGGATGCCTTTTATTTCTTTATCTAGCATAAATTCTCTGGCTAGAACCTCTGGCACAATGTTGAATAAGAGTGGTGATAAAGGGCATCTTTGTCTGGTTCCCATACTCAAGGAGAATGCTTTCAGACTCTCCATTTAGGATGATATTGGCTGTTGGATTTGTATAAATAGCCTTTATTGTGTTGAGGAATTTTCCTTCTATTTCTATTTTGCTGAGTTTTTTTTTTTTTATCATGAATGGGTGTTGGACTTTGTCAAATGCCTTTTCTGTGTCAATTGATAAGATCATGTTGTTCTTGTCTTTTGTTTTATTTATATGATGGATTACATTGATTGTTTTTCTTATGTTGGACCATCCCTGCATACCTGGTATGAATCTCACTTGGTCATGGTGAATTTTTTTGATATGTTGTTGAATTCTATTGGCTAGAATTTTGTTGAGGATTTTTGCATCTAAGTTCATAAGGGATATTGGTCTGTAATTTTCTTTTTTTGTGGTGTCTACCTGGTTTTGGTATCAGGGTTATGCTGGCTTCATAGAATGAGTTTGGGAGTATTCCGTCCTTTTCTATGGTCTGAAATACCTTTAGCAGCAGTGGTGTTAACTCTTCTCTGAAAGTTTGGTAGAACTCTGCAGTGAAGCCATCAGGGCCAGGGCTTTTATTTTGTTGGGAATTTTTAAATTACCTTCTCAATCTCCTCTTTTGTTATAGGTTTATCTAGTTGTTCTACCTTCGTTTGTGTTAGTTAAGGTAGGTAGTGTGTTTCTAGAAATTCATCCATTTCTTCTAGGTTTTCAAATTTGTTGCAGTATGGTTTTTCATAGTATTCTGTTATGATTCTTTTAATTTCATATTGTCTATCTCATTTCTAGGAAACCCTGGTGGCGTCGTGGTTAAGTGCTACAGCTGCTAACCAAAGGGTCAGCAGAAATCCACCAGGCGCTCCTTGGAAACTCTATGGGGCAGTTCTACTCTGTCCTATAGGGTTGCTATGAGTCGGGATCGACTCGTCGGCACTGGGTTTGGTTTGGTTTGGATCTCATTTCTTATTCGGGTTATTTTCTTCCTCTCCTGTTTTACTTTTGTCAATTTGGCCAATGCTTTATTGATTTTGTTGATCTTTTCAAAGAACCAGCTTTTGGTCTTATTAACTCTTTCAGTTGTTTTTCTGTTCTGTATTTCATTTAATTCTGTTCTAATTTTTGTTATTTGCTTTTTTCTGGTGCCCGTGGCCTTCTTTTGCAGCTAACTATTTGTTGTAGTTGTAGAGATAATTTTTTTTGTTTTAATTTTGGCCCTTTTTTCTTTTTGGATGTGTGCATTTATTGCTACAAATTGACCTCTGAGCACCGCTTTTGCTGTGTCCAGAGGATCTGGTAGGAGGTGTTTTCATTCTCATTTGAGTCTATGAATTTCTTTATTCCATCCTTAATTTCTTCTATAACCCAATAGTTTTTGAACAAGGTGTTCAGTTTCCATATGTTAATTTTTTTTTCCTTGTATTTTGTTACTGATTTCTACTTTTATGGCATTATGGTCAGAAAAGTTGCTTTGTAGTATTTCGATGTTTTGGATTCTGTTAAGCCTTGCTTTATGACCTAATATGTGGTCTATCCTGGAGAATGTTCCATGTGCATTAGAGAAGAAAGTATACTTGACTGCTGTTGGGTGGAGTGTTCTGTATATGTCTATGAGGTCAAGTTGGTTGATTGTGGCATTTAGATCTTCTGTGTCTTTATTAAGCTTCTTTCTGTATGTTCTGTCCTTCACCAAAAGTGCTGTGTTGAAGTCTCCTACTATTATTGTGGAGCTGTCTATTTCTCTTTTCAATGCTGTTAGAGTTTGTTTTATGTATTTTGGAGCCCTGTCGTTGGATGTGTGAATATTTATTATGGGTGTATTCTCCTGGTTTATTGGCCCTTCAATCATTACATAGCATCCTTCCTTATTCTTTGTGGTAGATTTTACTTTAAAGTCTATTTTGTGAGAAAGTAACATTGCCACTCCTACTCTTTTTTTATTGCTTTTTGCTTAATACATTTTTTTACATCCTTGGAGTTTTTGTTTGTGTCTTTAAGTCTTAGGTTTGTCTCTTGTGGCAGCGTATAGACAGATTGTGTTTTTTAAATCCATTCTGCCAATCTCTGTCTCTTTATTGGTGCATTTAGTCCATTTACATTCAGGGTAGTTATTGATAGGTATGAGTTTAGTGCTGTCATTTTGATGTCTTTTTTTGTGCGTTGTTGGATGTTTCTTTGTTCCACTTAATTTTCTGTGCTGAGTTGTTTTTCTTTATATATTTTCTTTTCCTCTTTTTCATTGTTGTTGATTTTGTATTTGCTGAGTCTTTACGTTTTTCTTGTTTATTTTGATGTGCAGGATTGTTAGTTTCCTTTGTGGTTACCTTAATATTTACTCCTATTTTCCTACCTTTAAACCAATCTTTTCTTTATATCGCCTTCACTTCCTTTCCATATGAAAGATCTATGACTACATTTTTTAGTCCCTCTTTATTGATTTAATGTTGTCATCTTTTACGTAATGACATCTCCATCTCCCTGTTTTGAACATTTTAGCTTTAATTTATTTTTGTCATTTCCCTATCTGGGCTGATATCTGCTTGCTCTGTCCTGTGTTCTAGTCTTGGGTTGTTATCTGATGTTACTGACTTTCTAACTGGAGGGCTCTGTTTAGTATTTCTTGTAATTTTGGTTTGGTTTTTGCAAATTCCCTAAACTTTTGTTTTTCTGGAAAAGTCCTAATTTCGCCTTTATATTTGAGAGACAGTTTTGCTGGATATATAATTCTTGGCTGGCAATTTTTTTCCTTCAAGGCTTTATATATGTCATCCCATTGCCTTCTTGCTTGCTTGCATGGTTTCTGCTGAGTAGTCTGAGCTTAATCTTTTTAATATCCCTTTGTAGGTGACTTTTCATTTATCCCTAGCCACTCTTAAAATTCTCTTTGTCTTTGGTTTTGGCAAGTTTGATTATAGTATGTCTTGGTGACTTTCTCTTGGGATCTACCTTGAGTGGGGTTTGATAAGCATCTTGGATTGATATTTTCTCATCTTTCACAATATCAAGGAAATTTTCTGCCAACATATCTTCAACGATCCTCTCTGTATTTTCTGTTACCCCCTCGCCCCATTCTGGTACTCCAATTACTCATAGGTTATTTCTCTTGATGGATTCTCACATAATTCTTAGTGTTTCTTCATTTTTTAAATTCTTACATTTGATTTTTCCTCAAATAAGTTGGTGTCAAGTGTTTTATCTTCAGTGTCACTAATTCTGACTTCCATTTCTTCAGTTCTGCTCCTATGATTTTCTATTGAGTCGTTTAATTCTGAAATTTTATTGTTAGTCTCCTGGATTTCCATTTTCTGTCTCTGTATGGATTCTTATAGACTATTAAATTTGTCATTGTGTTTTTCTCTAATTTTCTTAAGTTACTCTAATGCCATGTCTGTGGGTTCTTTGGCTTGTTCTGCATTTCGCCTGATATTTTTCTCAATCTCTTGAAGAGTTCTGTATATTAATCTTTTGTATTCTACCTCTGGTAGTTCCAGGACGTTCTCCTCATTCAGAAGAGTCCTTTATTCATTGTTTTGGGAGCTCGCTGAAGCCATCATGGTCTGCTTCTTTATGTGATTTGATATTGACTGTTGTCTCCGAGCCATCAATAAGTTATTGTATTAATTTATTTTATGTTTGTGTACTGTGTCCTAGCTTCTTGTTTTGTTTTGTTTTGATATGCCCAAATAGGCTGCTTGAGTGAGCCAGTTTGATTATTTGTTCCTTTGAAGCTCTAACATCCTGTCACCAGGTGGTTAAAGCTATTACTAGGTATGAGTCCAGGAGTCTGTTTACTTTCCTTGTATGGATTCGGCTCTGGTGTCCAGTAGCCTGTCACCACTTCTGTGGTGCAGGGTGTCACCTACAGTCTCAGATGAGCAGGGGTGATTGGTGTAGGTGCAGGCTTCTGGCTGCAGTAGGGGGTCATGTGCTGAGCAAGATAGGGAACTAACAACCACCCCTGAGTGTCTGTGAGGAAAGTGTCCCTGTTTCCTAGGGTGTCTAGGTGGATGGATTTTGCAGCTGGACTATGGGGACCCAGTGCTGTTGGTTGTAAGGACTGGGAGGCACCACTTATCATCTGACCCTTGCTGTGGGTGGCTAAGTGACATGGGTGAACCACCAGTCCCCAGGCCCCTGGTGTGGGTAGATGAGGACCCTCCTTAATAGGCAGAGCAATGTCAAATATCACAAACTTGCCTCTCTCCACCATATAGCTGAAACAGTTGAAGTTAGACTTTAAGTATATATCCTGTTGTACTGTGCTAATGAGGGCATAAGCTGTTTAAATGGGCCTACACAGGCCTATGCAGTGGTGAAAGGCATTCAAAGTCTGTGGACTGCTTATGCCTGTGCCTAGGCAACGGAGCCTTTTCTGCCCTGAGTTCCCACCTTAGGGGAGACAGCAGATTATTTTTCCCCCTAGTTTGTTGCTTTGTTCCTTCTCCAAGGCTGGGAGGATTGCTCAGGGTATGTGACCAGCCCTACTTCCAGCCCAGGGAAAGTGGCTATCACTGGAGGTAGCTCAGGACCCAGTGCAGAGCAGGGAGGGGTCAGTTAAATGGGAGTTTTTTTCCCGAAGGGGTGTTTTTTTCTTCACACTGTAGATTAGATGCAAGTACTTATCTTTTGCTGAGAGTGCCACTGTCTTAATCATCTCATGCTGCTCTAAAAGAAATAGTACAAGTGGATTGCTTTAACAAAGGTAAGTTTATTCTCTCACAGTCCAGTAAGCTAGAAGTCTGAATTCAGGGCACCGGCTCCAGGGGAAATCTTTCTCTGTCTGTCGGCTCTGGAGGAAGGTCATCGTCATCAGCCTTCCCTTGGTCTGGAGGCATCTCAGCTCAGGAACCTAAGATGCAAAGGACTCACTCTGCTCCAGCACTGCTTTCTTGGTGGTATGAGGTCCCCACTCTCTGCTTGCTTCCCTTTCCTTTTATCTCTTGTAAGATAAAAGGTGGTGCAGGCCACACTCCAGGGAAACGCCCTTTACATTGGATCAGGGATATGACCTTAGTAAGGGTGTTACAATCCCACGATAATTCTCTTTAACATGATGTCTTCAATTGCCTCATATGCACATGAAAGCTGGAGGATTGAAAAAGAATCGACACCTTTGAATTGTGGTGTTGGCAAAGAATATTGCTAGAAGACCAAACGAATCTGTCTTGGAAGAAGTACAGTAGGAATGCTCCTCAGAAGCAAAGATGGTGAGACTGTGTCTCACATACTTTGGACATGTTATCAGGAGGGATCAGTCCCTGGAGAAGGGCATCATGCTTGGTAAAGTAGAGGGTGAGTGAAAAAGAGGAAGATTCTCAATCTGATGGATTGACGCAGTGGCTGCAACAATGGGTTCAAGCATAGCAACAATTGTGAGGATGGCACAGGACTGGGCATTGTTTCATTGTTTTTCATAGGGTCGCAATGAGTTGGAACTGACTCAACAGCACCTAACAATGACAACAGCAAACTCAGATCTATGGAGCCCTGGTGACATGGTGGTTAAGTGCTTGGCCACTAACTGAAAAGTTGGTGGTTCGAACCTGCCAGCCACTCTGCAGGAGAAAGAAGTGACAGTTTGCATCTGTAAAGATTAGGTACAGCCTTGGAAACCCCAGGGGGCAGTTTTACTCTGTCGTATGAGGTCTCTATGACTTGGAATTGACTTGATTGCAATGGGTTTGGTTTTGGTTTTGTTTGACTCTATATCTATTGAATCATTCTCTGTTGAGGTGAGGCCCAGGAATCTGTAATTTTAGTAAGCTACCCAGTTGTTTCTGGGGCACACAAAAGTTGATGAACCACCAGCCTCTATGACAACAGTGGCAGCAAAATTAAGGAGAATAAAGGGAGAGAAAAAGTATCTTCTTCTCAAAAATTGGTCATAATTTAGAAATTTATTAGATGTGTGGAGCAAGGGGTTAAATGAGCTGAACATTACCCTAAGTTACCTCACTTGGGATGTAGAAAAATGATGAAATTTCCCACTTAGGACAGAAAAGTATAGCCTGGAAGAAGACACATAGGATAAATGTATGCTCATGCTGATGGCGACACTGAAAGGCATCTGCTAGATATCTTCTCAGTAAAGTAAATTCATTAAAAGTACAACTAAATGTGACTGAATTTTTCTGTCCTTGCCAGTCTTTATATGAATAATTCACAGATCAGAAAAAAACAATTCTTTTTCAGGCTATGCATGTGTCTCCTGATTTTTGGTGCAGAAAATATGGTTGCCTTAGTTATACAGGACTGAACTCAGGGATTAAGCTCAGAGCAGACAAGTAGTTTTGTGTGTCATCCACAGAGATGATAATTGAATCTAGGAGACAGATTGTATTGAACCTGGTACAGTAAACCCACCACATTCATAATTGTGCAATTTGGTGGTTTTAGAATTTCAGCAGAAGCTAATGCTATGGGCAATGAGCACGTAGCTGCTAATCTCTCTTGATAGCACTTTCAGCTTGGCCAATTTATTAACTCAGTGAAGGAAGAGGTACCTCTATCTCTCTTGTTGACATCTTTTAGAATAACTAATTTTTCTCCTCTTACCATAGTAAAAAGGTCTATAAGTACCTTTGATTTGGGGCTCTCTAACAGTCCCTCCAGGAACAGGCAGGGCCTCACTTGTATAGTAATAAAAAAGCCAAAATGGGAGTCTTAAGGCCAGTGGGAAATGCTTTGATGTGCAATTATGGACACAGATATTATAGAAGAAGCCAAAGATATGAGATGCAAACCAGATGAAGGCTGATATTTCTGAGGCCAGATTAGTGAGTGTGTTTAGGATTACGTAGTGATTCATGGTATTCATAGCAGCAAAAAAGTAGATGGTGATAAGGAGCAACTGTCCTTTGATGTGGCACTAAGATTTTCAATGACTTTATCGAGTCACATTGAGGGTAGGTAAAACCAAGGGTTTTAAATACATTGTATTAATAACTCACTCTAGAAATTTGGTGCTGAAAAATAGAAAAGGAATGAATGTTTATTGATGCTTACTATGTACCTGCCACTTTATATTTGTTATCTCATTCTCCCCTCACAATGAAGGAAGGTGAGGAAACTAAGGCCCCAGTAAGCTAAGTAACTAATACAAGGTTAGAACAGCTTGTTAGTGACAGAATTGGATTTGAACCTAATTCCTACTCCAAACCCTGCGTGCTTTTCCACTACGAGAGGCTGGTCACACAACATTTAACAGGATTTTGTGACTCAACAACTTTTTATCCTTTAGATCGTTAGTTTGGGCACAAGAGTAACAAACATCATCAGGGTCAAGGATAGCAGTCATGGGGGGTTGACTGACTGTAGGTTGGAGAAGGGTATGGAAAACCTTTACTTGTATTAACTCATTTTAGTCTCACAACAATCCTATGATATAGGTACTGTTATCACCCATTTTGCAGCTGAGGAAAAATGAAGTACAGAGCCTTGAAATAACTTATGCAAAGTCATCCAGCTAATACATACTTGGATTCAAACCAAGTTTGTTTGGCTCTAAAGCTCCTGTGTTTGTGCTATGCCATATTGCCTCAGAGAAATGAAGATGGAGGTCAGATGTTTACACGTTGAAAAAGAGGAATTAAAAGAGAATGAGGGCGAAAGATCCATTTCATTCCAAACTAATATCCCTCCTTGTGGTCATGAATCCATTCTCTTGTTTTCCCTGCCTGCCTGACTCTTGATCTTTATTGTATAATTCAATAAAATCCTTCCATCATCCCTCCCTGCATGCTATTGGCCCTATTCCCAACCTCACATTTCTGCAGCCCTCTCTTTAAGTCTAGTACCCTCACAGCATTCTCTTGCTACATCCCTTAAACCATCTCAGGTGGCTCATCATCTATCTTTGCTCAAATTCATTATGTAGAACAACCTCAAATCCCTTCCAAACCATGGAACCTATTTCATTTTACCTTTCCACTTCATCTTGCCAGATTGGACCTCTGGTTTGCTCCTGCAAACACAGATTTCTCTGCTGACTGACCAAGTAGGTCTTTTCAACTCAGTGGAAGTGAAGAAGAGGTGTGCCAGTGGCATACCCAGAGCTTCACCATAGTATGAACCATGAAATATCAGAGCTGAATGGGGACCTTACTGATAATTCATCCAGTCCTCCACCCTGCTGCATTCTTCAGATGATAAAAAGCAAGGTCAAGAGAATTTTCCTTAAGCTGCGTAGATCTCAAGGTTCATTCATGTACTAATGACTGTGATAGTCCAGACCCACTTCTCTCCTTGCCACCCCTTTATCACCTTCTCTTTTGTGGGTAACTAGCACCTACATGACCTTTTCCTCTCCACTTCTTCCTTTGCCATTTTTTCAGCAACATCAATGTTGAGCAGTCTATTAATAAATATTTTTGTTGGTGACCGTCCAGATGCTAGAGATAGAGGAGTCATTGCTCTTCTAAACTTTGTTAATGTTTGCCTTCACACTACATTTGTCACTCACCAACAGTGATAGACCTTCCTTCAGCTCAGCTTAGTTTCAAAACATAATCTTCTTACAAGCACCCTGATTTCACTAGGACACTCAATTGCTCTGACTCCACTCACTTCATTCAGATCACTGATTCTCTTCATGCCATGCTAGGTGCCCTCTCTGGCCAGACCTCCTTCACTCATTCCTTTAACTTTTATAAAGTAATTGACTGCTAACTGAAAGGTCAGCAGTTTGAAACCACCAGCAGCTCTGGGGGATAAAGATGTGGCAGTCTGCTTCCATTGAGATTTATAGCCTTGGAAAACCTATGGGGTCACTATGAGTTGGAATTGACTTGACAGCAGCGGGCTTGGTAGTGGGTTTTTTTTTCCTAGTTCTTGAGTCTTGTAACCCCCACTTCTTGTCTCAGTTACAAACTCTTGTCTCAAGGATCTTCTATAACAACCTCTACCTAAATACTATGCTCTTACCTGTTTGATTCTTCCTATCTGTGACCTCCTTCAACCTTGCCTGCCATGGTAATGTATCTCTGCTTATGTTTCTGATTTTTCCTGCTGGCTAAGCCTCTATGTAGGCCTTCATCCCTTTATTATCTGTTTGATGCTTGCCTGCCCACAAAGGGCCCATTGCCCCTAATTTGGGCAGGTATGCCACCTATCTGCCTAGAGTCTGCCCCATAGCAAAGTCCTGTAACCATCCAGATTATACTCTATACCAACTCTGCTACTTCCCTTGTCATTTTTTAAATATTATTTTATTGTGTTTTCAATGAAAGTTTAGCTAGTCATTTTTTTGTATTCTCTTACCCTACACATCTGCTTCTTTCGAGAGAAGAAAAAGAGTGGAAATGGTTAACATATTCTGGTTTAATATTGGCAATTTAATGGAGGAAACTGATGTCTGATAACAAAAGTCCTAATTGCTACTCATACGAATAATTTATATTCCATATAGTGTGCAGAGAAGTGAGGAAGATACTGCTAGTGATAAAATTTGTATTTATTGTCAGTTTGGCAGGTCAACCTAGACTAAGGAGTATTTGGTGATAGCCAGATGACAGGCATGGACTGTTATGAATAGCCGTTAATGTCTTCCGTAGGGAGGAACAACTAGTAAACTCATGATTTGGACGTGAGGTTATGCTTGTAGTGTGAGAAATAATTATTTACTAGCTAAAGTTAATCGTTATGCCTTGATTAAAATCATCAATATATAAAATTGTTGACGAAACTTCTTATTCCTACTATGAAATAAAGGCACGTGAACTTCAAATATCGATGTAAATTTCAGAGATGCTTAATCATGGGAAGGAGTGACTTATATGAAGGCAAGTTCTCTTACTAAAATCAAACAAATAGGGGGCCAAGATGGCTGACTGGGTAGAAGCAACCTCGGATCCCACTTGCAACAAAAACTCGGAAAAACAAGTGAATCGATCACGTACATGGCAGTCTACGAACCCTGACCATCAAACACAGATCTAGAAAGTTGACCCAAGTGACAGGTGAGCGAAAAGCTGCACCCTGAACCACTGACCGCTTCTGGAATGCGCGACCCACTCCACAGCCTTGAGCCCTCGCGGTTCCCTGGTGCCGAGCGGTGGGGCTGATAGCGGCTTGCTGAGGTGGGGCAGGCACAGGACGCAACCCTAACCCCTAGCCCCCTGGGGTAACCTCCGTACAGACTCAGCCAGCGCAAGCAGGCTGCACACTAACAGGGCTAACGAGAGAATGAGCCACCACGGGGAAGCAGCGACTGTTTTCGGAGCCTGGAGCCAGTGTCCCAGTCAGAAAACCTTGGTGCCGGGCTTTGGACTGGGCACAGGGGAGCTGAGCATGGCATCGTGAGACGGCACAAACACGGGACGCAACCCTAGCCCCCAGAAGTGACCTCAGGGGAAGCACAGCCAGTGCACGCAACCGGCACAGCGACACAGCTGACAGGAGGAGAAGTCACTGGGAGGCAGCGACTGGTTTTGGAGCCTGGAGTGCGGCACCCCAGCCGGGGAAACTTGGTGCTGGGCTTTGGATTGGGAGTGGAGGAACTGACCATGGCTTCTGAGACAGCACGTGCACAGGACGTGGGCCTGACCCTTGGGGGCAATCTCGACCCAGCCAATGCACACAGGCTACATGCCCCTCGGGAATCTCAGATAAAACAGTCCTTACCAAGCAAGATAAGTAACTTTGTCTATATTCCTGGGTGCTACTCTCCCTATCTATCTGATCCCTCCTCTCCCCTTCCCAGGTGGCTTCATTAATGTTGGAATTTCCGGGGCCAGAGAGTGAAGTGCTCTGCGTTTTTTTTTTTGTTTTGTTTTGTCTTTTCCTAACCCATTCTCCTGGCCTGAGAGAAGCAGCTACAAAAAACCCAGGGACCAAGAATCCTTCCCTGACTTCCCAGAATTGGAATAAAAATACAGAACCAGCTCCAGCCAAGCATATGAGATCCACAGTCTTGGGGATTCATCCCTACAGGGAACAAGGTGGCTATTATAATGCAAAGGCAATTCTGATAGTGATCTGACTGTAATTGTTTTAGCAGGTTACTGGAAAGACAAGTTTCCCAGGTCTGATATCTCTAGCTATTAAACAGAGCCCTCACTGACTCACAACAGGGAACTGAGGGCTGAAGCTCCACCCAAACCACCTAACCTCCTGCCATAGGGGTCTGAGGATAGTGACATCTTCCAGTCTGTAGAGGTACATGCATTGGGTGCCTCAGGTACAGCTGCAGAGCCCACCCGCCAAAGTGCGTTGGGAATAGAGACACACCTCACTGGCACTTGGGGGAAGCCTGTCAGCATTCTGCTGCCCCTGGAGTGTGACCCCCTGCTGCTACTAGAATCTGGTGCACACAACTATCACCACTACTCCTCTAAGTGAATAGGTGACAGTCTACCCCACACACTTGGTGACCCAAAATCAGATTATACTCAAGAATAGTCAATGGACTCTTAGGCTTATATTTCTGGTAACAGCCCAAACCAGCTGGTAAGAGGACATAAGTGATTCAAAGGCTAAAACAATCAAGACAGCGCAATCTAGTAGCCCATCTACGTATACTGAAAGGAAACAAAACAAGATAAGACTCAGTGAGCAAATATAAAATAAATTATTACAATATCATAGAGATGGCTTGGAGACAGCAGTCGCTATCAAACCACATAAAGAAGCAGACCATGATTACTTCTACAACTCCCCAAATTAAAGAATCAAAATCTTTCCCAAATGAAGGTACAATCCTGGAATTGCCAGATACAGAATATAAAAAACTAATTTACAGAATGCTTCAAGACATCAGGGATGACCTCAGAAATGAAATAAGGTAATCTACAGACAAAGCCAAGGAACACACTGATAAAGCAGTTGAAGAAATCAAAAAGATTATTCAAGAGCATAATGGAAAAATTAATAAACTGCAAGAATCCATAGAGAGACAATATTCAGAAATCCAAAAGATTAACAGTAAAATTACAGAATTAGCTCAATAGGAAGTCAGAGGAGCAGAATTGAGCAATTGGAATGCAGAGTGGGGGAGCTGGAGGATAAGGCAACTGACACCAATAGAATTGAAGAAAAATCAGATAAAAGAATTAAAAAAAATGAAGAAACCCTAAGAATCATGTGGGACTCTATCAAGAAGAATAACTTGCGTGCGATTGGAGTTCCAGAACAAGGAGGGATAACAGAAAATACACAGAGAATAGTTGAAGATCTGTTGGCAGAAAACTTCCCTGACATCATGAAAGATGAAAGGATATCTATCCAAGATGCTCATCGAACCCCATATAAGATTGATCCAAAAAGAAAATCACCGAGACATATTATCATCAAACTTGCCAAAACCAAAGATAAAGAGAAAATTTTAAAAGCAGCCAGGGATAAAAGAAAGGTCTCCTACAAAGGAGAATCAATAAGAATAAGTTCAGACTACTCAGCAGAAACCATGCAGTCAAGAAGGCAATGGGATGACATATATAGAGCACTGAAGGAGAAAAACTGCCAGCCAAGGATCATATATCCAGCAAAACTCTCTCTCGAATATGAAGGCGAAATTAAAACATTTACAGATAAACACAAGCTTAGAGAATTTGTAAAAACCAAACCAAAGCTACAACAAATACTAAAGGAAATTGGTCAGAAAATCAATAACATCAGATACCAACACAACACAAGGTCACAGAACAGAACACCCTGATATCAACTCAAATAAGGAAATCACAAAAACAAAGTAAGATCAATTTTAAAAAGAAAAAATGCTTAAAACAGGGAATCATTGAAGGCATTACGTACAAGATCACAATAATCAAAAAGAGGAACTAAATACAGGAGGCATAGAACTGCCATATGGAGAGGAAAACAGGGCAATATAGGATGATACAAGTTAGGTTTTTACTTAGAAAAATAGGGGTAAATATTATGGTAACCACAAAGAGGTCTAACAATTTCATAACTCAAAATAAAAACCAAGAAAAACATAACAACTCAGCAAACATAAATTCAACTACTATGAAAATGAGGAACACACAATTTACAAAGAAAAAGTCTCAGCACAAAAAAGTTAGCGGAAAAATGAAATTGTCAACAACACACAAAAAGGCATCAAAATGACAGCAATAAATACATACTTATCTATAATTACGCTGAACCTAAATAGACTAAATGCACCAATAAAGAGAGAGAGAGTCTGAGACTGGATAAAGAAACACGATCCGTCTATATGCTGCCTACAAGAGACACGCTTTAGACTTAGAGACACAAACAAATGAAAACTCAAAGGATGGAAAAAGTATATCAAGCAAATAACAATCAAAAAACAGCAGGAGTGGCAATATTAATTTCTGACAAAATAGACTTTGAAGTTAAATCCTTCATAATGATTAAAGGGACAATTGACCTTGAAGGCATAACCATATTAAATATTTATGCCCCCAGTGACAGGGCTGCAAGATACATAAAACAAACATTAACAGAACTGAAAAGTGAGATAGAGACCTCTACAATTATAGTAGGAGACTTCAACACACCACTTTCGGAGAAGGATAGGACTTCCAGTAAGTAGCTCAATGGAGACACAGAAGACCTAATTGCTACAGTCAACCAACTTGATCTCATAGACTTATACTGAACACTCCACCCAACAGCTGCAAAGTATACTTTTTTTTCCTAGCGCACATGGAACATTCTCTAGAATACATCACATATTAGGTCATAAAACAAATCTTTGGAGAATCCAAAACATCGAAATATTACAAAGCATCTTCTCAGACCATAAGGCCATAAAAGTGGAAATCAATAAGAGAAAAATCAGGGAAAAGAAATCAAATATTTGGAAACTGAACAGTACCCTGCTCAAAAAAGACTGGGTTATAGTAGACATTAAGGAAGGAATAAAGAAATTCATAGAATGCAACGAGAATGAAAACACTTCCTATCAAAACCTCTGGGACACAGCAAAAGCAGTTTATATCGATAAATGTACACATACATAAAGAAGAAAGAGCCAAAATCAGAGAACTGTCCCTACAACTTGAACAAATAGAAAGCGAGTAACAAAAGAATCCATCAGGCACCAGAAGAAAACAAATAATAAAAATTAGAGCTGAACTAAATGAATTAGAGAAGAGAAAAACAATTGAAAGAATTAACAAAGCCAAAAGCTGGTTCTTTGAAAAAATTAACAAAATCGATAAACCATTGGCAAGACTGACTAAAGAAATACAGGAAGGGAAACAAATAACCTGAATAAGAAATGAGATGGGCCATACCACAACAGACCCAACTGAAATTAAAAGAATCATATCAGATTATTACGAAAAGTTGTACTCTAACAAATTTGCAAACACAGAAGAAATGGATGAATTCCTAGGAAAACACTACCTACCTAAACTAACACAATCAGAAGTAGAACAACTAAATAGACCCATAACAAAAAAAAGAGATTGAAACGGTAATCAAAAAACTCCCAACAAAAAAAGCCCTGGCCCGGACGGCTTCACTGCAAAGTTCTACCAAACTTTCAGAGAAGAGTTAACACCACTACTACTACAGGTATTTCAAAGCATAGAAAATGATGGAATACTACCTAACTCATTCTATGAAGCCACCATATCCCTGATACCAAAGCCAGGTAAAGACACCACAAAAAAAGAAAATTACAGACCTATATCCCTCATGAACATAGATGCAAAAATCCTCAACAAAATTCTACACAGTAGAATTCAACAACATATCAAAAAAAAAAAAACAATCCACCATGACCAAGTGGGATTTATACCAGGTATGCAAGGCTGGTTTAATATTAGAAAAACCATTAATGTAACCCACCATATAAATAAAACAAAAGACAAAAACCACACAATCTTATCAGTTGATGCAGAAAAGGCATTTGACAAAATCCAACACCCATTCATGATAAAAACTCTCAGCAAAATAGGAATTGAAGGAAAATTCCTCAACATAATAAAAGGCATCTATACAAAGCCAACAGCCAACATCATTCTAAATGGAGAGAGTCTGAAACCATTTCCCTTGAGAACAGGAACCAGACAAGGATGCCCTTTATCACCGCTCTTATTCAACATTGTGCTAGATGTCCTAGCCAGAGCAATTAGGCTAGACAAAGAAATAAATGGCATCCGGATTGGCAAGGAAGAATTAAAAGTATCTCTATTTGCAGATGACATGATCTTATACACAGAAAACCCTAAGGAATCCTCCAGAAAACTACTGAAACTAATAGAAGAGTTCGGCAGTCTCAGGTTACAAGATAAACATACAAAAATCACTTGGATTCCTCTACGTCAACAAAAAGAACATTGAAGAGGAAATCACCAAATCAATACCATTCATAGTAGCCCCCAAGAAGATAAAATACTTAGGAATAAATCTTACCAAAGATGTAAAAGACCTATACAAAGAAAACTACAAAATACTAGTGCAAGAAACTAAAAGGGACCTAAAAAAGTAGAAAAACATACCTTGCTCATGGATAGGAAGACTTAACGTACTAAAAATGTCTATTCTACCAAAAGCCATCTATACATACAATGCACTTCCGATCCAAATTCCAATGTTATTTTTTAAAGTGATGGAGAAACAAATCACCAACTTCATATGGAAGGGAAAGAAGCCCCGATAAGTAAAGCATCATTGAAAAAGAAGAAGAAAGTGGGAGGCCTCACTCTACCTGATTTTAGAACATATTATACAGCCACAGTAGTCAAAACAGCCTGGTACTGGCACAGCAACAGCACATAGACCAATGGAACAGAATTGAGAACCCAGATATAAATCCATCCACATATGAGCAGCTGATATTTGACAAAGGCCCAGTGTCAGTTAATTGGGGAAAAGATAGTCTTTTTAACAAATGGTGCTCGCATAACTGGATATCCATTTGCAAAAAAATGAAACAGGACCCATACCTCACACCATGCACAAAAACTAACTCCAAGTGGATCAAAGACCTAAACATAAAGACTAAAATGATAAAGATCATGGAAGAAAAAATAGGGACAACATTAGGAGTCCTAATACAAGGCATAAACAGAATATAAAACATTACTAAAAATAATGAAGAGAAACCAGATAACTGGGAGCTCCTACAAATCAAACACCTATGCTCATCTAAAGACTTCACCAAAAGCGTAAAAAGACCACCTACAGACTGGGAAAAAATTGTCAGCTATGACATCTCTGACCAGCACCTGATCTCTAAAATCTATATGATTCTGTTAAAACTCAAACACAAAAAGACAAACAACCCAATCAAAAAGTCGGCAAAAGATATGAACACGCACTTCACTAAAGAAGATATTCAGGTAGCTTTAACAGGTACATGAGAAAATGCTCTCTCGATCATTAGCCATTAGAGAAATGCAAATTAAAACTACGATGAGATTCCATCTCACTCCAACAAGGCTGGCATTAATCCAAAAAACAGAAAATAATAAATGTTGGAGAGGCTGCGGAGAGATTGGAACTCTTATACACTGCTGGTGGGAATGGAAAATGGTACAACCACTTTGGAAATCTATCTGGCGTTTTCTTAAAAAGCTAGAAATAGAACTACCATACAACCTACAAATCCCGCTCCTCGGAATATACCCTGGAGAAATAAGAGCCTTGACACAAACAGATATATGCACAACCATGTTTATTGCGGCACTGTTTACAATAGCAAAAAGCTGGAAGCAACCAAGGTGTCCATCAACGGATGAATGGTTAAATAAATTATGGTATATTCACACAATGGAATACTACACATCGATAAAGAACAGTGACGAATCTGTGAAACATTTCATAACATGGTGGAACCTGGAAGGCATTATGCTGAGTGAAATTAGATGCAAAAGGACAAATACTATATAAGACCACTATTATAAGATCTTGAGAAATAGTATAAACTGAGAAGAACACATTCTTTCGTGGTTACGAGAGGGGGGAGGGAAGAAGGGTGGGAGAGGGTTATTTACTGATTAGTTAGTAGATAAGAACTACTTTAGGTGAAGGGAAGGACAATACTCAATACACGGAAGGCCAGCTCAACTGGACTGGACCAAAAGCAAAGAAGTTCCCTGAAGAAACTGAATGCTTCGAAGGTCAGCGGAGCAAGGGCAGGGGTTTGGGGACTATGGCTTAAGGGGACTTCTAAGTCAATTGGCAAAATAAATTGTATTATGAAAATATTCTGCATCCCACTTTGAAATGTGGCATCTGGGGTCTTAAATGCTAACAAGCGGCCATCTAAGATGCATCAATTGGTCTCAACCCACCTGGATCAAAGGAGAATGAGGAACACCAAGGGCACGCGATAACTCTGAGCCCGAGACAGAAAGGGCTCCATGAACTAGAGACTTACATCATCCTGAGACCAGAAGAACTAGATGGTTCCTGGCCACAACCGATGACTGCCCTGACAGGGAGCACAACAGAGAACCCCTGAGGGAGCAGGAGAACAGTGGGATGCAGACCCCAAATTCTCATAAAAAGACCAGACTTAATAGTCTGACTGAGACTAGAAGAATCCCAGCGGTCATGGTCCCCAAACCTTCTATTGGCCCACGACAGGAACCATTCCCGAAGACAACTCGTCAGACATGGAAGGGACTGGACAATGGGTTAGAGAGAGATGCTGATGAGGAGTGAGCTACTTGTATCAGGTGGACACTTGAGACTGTGTTGGCATCTCCTGTCTAGAGGGGAGATGGGAGGGTAGAGAGGGTTAGAAACTGGAAAAATGGTCATGAAATGAGAGACTGGAAGGAGGGAGCGGGCTGACTCATTAGGGGGAGAGTAAATGGTAGTATGCAGTAAGGTGTATATAAGCTTATATGTGACTGACTGACTTGATTTGTAAACTTTCACTTAAAGCACAATAAAAATTATTTTTAAAAAATCAAACAAATAAATGATCTTGGTAGTAAAAAGGGAGGCCCACCCTTGTGTATAAATTCATTAATCGCCCTTCAGTGGGAGGTGTGGTGATGGTTAACTGCATTGAAAGTCTCACCTCCTGTCATTTCTACTAAGGAAAAGAATATTATGTTTCTTAGCCCCCCATGCTTGAATGCTTCTGCCAAACTGAACCAATCCTTTGCCATTTCCTATAAAACCCAGAATTTTATTTCCTATACATGTATTTTTTTGTCTCTTATACGTATACATATAGGAAATATGTATTTCCTATACATATGCTTTAATATAGGTAGACCTTGGGAAGATTTCAGAGCTCCCATTTGTTCTCAAAAGCCACTTCAAAAAAATCCAATCTGTGGAACAAGGATGTGTTTTCTATGAAAAGGTAGCTTTGTCAGTTTAAGAGAAGTCCCCTAGACCGTCCTTTCATCTGCATTGTTGTTGTTGTGAGGTGCTGTGAAGTCCACAACTCATAGCCTCATAGCGACCCTATAGGACAGAGTAGAACTGCCCCATAGGGTTACCACATTTGTCTCCCACAGAACTGCTGGATGGGTTCAAACCGCCAACCTTTCCGTTAGCAGCTGAGTCCTTAACTGCTGCACCACCAGGGCTCCTTTTCCATCTAAATAACCCCCTAAATTCCTCCTGTATAAAATGTGTGGACCTGCCACTGCTTCTAGCAATGCTGATTCTATGATTTCAATAATCCCCCACTCCCAGCACAACCTGACCAACTTCTGCTCTTCGGTCAAGGACCACCTCAGGTGTTATTTTCTCTGAGATGTCTTCTTTGACCTTATAAACCCCTAAAAGTGAATTTTTATTTTTGTGATTTCATAATGTTTTGTTCAAGTTATAGTATCTCTAAATTTACATTACAATGATTTATTTACACAAATATAACCCACACTAGATTGTCAGCTTTCCATGTGAAAGGATGATGTATCTTATATCGTGAGCCCCTAGCATTCTAGCACAATGTCTGACACAGGTACTTCATTAATTATTTGATACTTGAATACGTTATAGTGTCAGTTTTGAAATCAATAATTGTAAAATCTATTAATAAGCACATTCTATTTAATGTAAATCATTTTAAGTGCTCACAGTACTGAGTGGTGCACAGAATACATTACGAACTACTCAGGCATGAGGTACTCCATATAATCGAGACATGTAAAATCTCATGACTTCTGATTATACTAATTCAGAAACTGAGACAATCCAAATGCACCAGCCTCAAGATTATCTTGGTTAGAAATTCCTTTCTTCGTTTTTGCAAATTAAGCTAACTTCATTCAAGCACCCTAGTACAATTTTAAGCATTTTATATAAAAATAATTGATATACTAATAGTCATTCTTGTCTATTTTTATTAAAGCAGATTCCCCCAAGGGCTTCTTTTAGGATACTTTCCTGAGACTAGATTTGGATGAGGGAAAATGTGGGCAAGAAAGCAACAAGTTTTGTTAGCCTACATTGAATTACAAATATGCTTGAGGGTAATGACACTTGAGAAAATAACTGGAAGCAGGAAAAGAGTGTAGAATTGAATTCGGACCATACCTGGAAGGAGGGTAGACACAGATCAAATTACATTTAGGCCAAGATTTACTGAAATCCCTTTCTTCAGTTTAAGTTCCAATATCTTAAAGACCTCTGTCTTAGTTACCTAGTGCTGCCATAATAGAAATACTAAAAGTGGGTGGCTTTAAATACCAGAAATTAATTTTCTCACAGTTCTGGGGGCTAGAAGTCCAAATTCAGGCATCAGCTCTAGGGGAAGGTCCTACTTTATTTCTTTCAGCTTCTAGTAGCTGCCGACAATTCTTGGCATTCCTGGGCCTGTAGACACATCTGCCTGTGTAGCCATGTGACGTCTTCCCCCTGCGTGAGTGTGCCTGTGTCTATTCTGCTCTTTTTATAAGATACTACTCATAGAAGATTAGGTTTAGGACCCACCCTACTCTGGTATGATCTCATTAAAATAACAAAAGAAAACCCTTGTTTCCCAACAGCGTCATATTTACAGGTACGGGGGTTAGGATGTCAACATAATTTTTTTGAAGGGGGGATGCAATTTAATCCATAACAACCACCAACACATTTGTTGCTTTCTTGCCCACATTTTCTCTCATACAAATCTATTCTCAAGGAAGTATATACAATAGTTTTAAAGAATGTTCCACATACCAGATCCCCACACTCTCAAATTTAATTTTAGTAGAGATCAGAACTTTAAAGTACAAAAATAAAGTTTTGGGTGTGTTTTCCAATCAGATGATGAGGAAATACTTGGGTGAGGTGCAATAGGCCTTCCTTAGATCTGTGAAATCCCCCAATCATGGCTGTTGCTTTCTAACTCAACTGTGACTTTTCCTAGCCTTGCACTAGATGAAGGACAAAGGGCATCAGAATAGCAGGTTCACCTCCTTGAGGTGGTATACATATTTCTTTCCTGCTCTGACAAAAACTTGTGTCAAAGTTTCAGGTTTCATCCTTTATTATGAAGTGGGTAAACGTGTATTGTGCTGAAACCCTGTAGGCCTCCAGGACCTCTCCAGAAAAAAAACAAACTTTTATTTTCTAACATTTGACAAATATTGAGTGAGCATCTGCAATGAAATTTTTCCCAGAAATAGGCCTTCTGAGTAGCTTAGTCTCTTGGCTCAGCTAACCTTAAAATTTCAATGTGAATTTTCTGCTATTGAATAGGAGTCACTGTGCTTTTAATGTATGGTGCACCTTTCTGCCAGTGCTCCAGTTTAACCTTAATATAAATATATCTAATTGGTGACTGGTTTAATGATTGTGTAGTCCCTCTGGATTGGAGTAGAGAGCCAAAAACCCATTTTGGTTGTGGTTGACATCAAGATTGATCTTCCTCCAAGAGGAAACCAAATGTTAATTTTTTTAAGTATTTCATTGCATTTTAGGTGAAAGTTTACAGAGAAAATTAGTTGCTCATTCAGCAAACTGTACGCAAAGTGTTCCTTGACATTGGTTACAATTTCTACACTGTCAGCACTCTCCCCATTTCTGCCCTGGGTTCCCCATTTTCTTTCATCTGGTTTTCCTACCCCTTCCTGCCTTCTCAGCTTTACTTGGGAAAATGTTGCCTTTTTGGTTTCGTATAATTGTTTGTTCTGTGAGGCACGTGATTTTCGAATGTTATTGTTTATTTTATAGGCCTGTCTATTGTTTGGCTGGAAGGTGGTTTCTGGGAATGGCTTCAGTTCCAAGTCAGAAGGATGTCTCAAGGCCGTAGCCTCAGGGTTCCTCCAGTCACTATCAGGCCATTAGGTCTAGTCTTTTGCTGTGAATTTGATTTTTCATTCTACATTTTTCTCCCCCTCTGTCTGGGACCCTAAATTGTAATCCAGGTCAGAGCAGTTGATACTGGTAGCCAGGCACCATCTAGTTCTGGTCTTGGGATGGTGTTGGCTGTGGTACATGTGGTCCTTCAGTCCTTTGGACTAATTGCTCCCTTGAGTCTTTGGTTTTCTTCACTTCCCTTTACTCTGGATAGGAAGAGACCACCAGTTGTATCTCAGATGGCCTCTAGGAAGCTCTTAAGACCCAAGATGCTACTCACCAAAGTAGGATGTAGAACATTGTTTTTATGCAATATGTTATGCCGGTTGACCTATGGTCCTTAGACTTCAAGCCTAGTATCTTTGTCCTGGGAGGTGTTTGATCCAAATGTTAATTTGCAGTCAAATTATATATAGACATGTGGTGGTTGGAGAGGATGGGGAAGGTGCGGAAGAGAGAGGAATTCACAGTAGAATCTGATATTAATGGAACACCAACAAAATCAGGGTAACGAGATTTAATTTCAGCTTTACTCTCTTAACTTGATTCATTGGTGTCCCTATGTGTTATAATTTTCTTCCCCTGCCTATCTGAAGGGGCTAGATGAGGATAAATGAGATATTTAGAGTATCGCCTTTAAAATGGCACTATTAAAATGTGTAAAGAATAACTGTCACTGTAAAGAAAAGACACAGAATAAAAGAGTTATTTGCAATTCATATACCTAACTTGCATGCAAAAGGTGGATGAAGAATAAGGAAGATAGAAGAAGAATTGACGACTTTGAATTGTGGTGTTGGCGAAGAATATTGAATATACCATGGACTGCCAAAGGAACAAACAAATCTGTCTTGGAAGAAGTACAGCCGGAAATGTTCCTTAGAAGTAAGGATGGCGAGACTATGTCTCACGTACTTTGGACATGTTATCAGGAGGACTCAGTCCCTGGAGAAGGACGTCATGCTTGGTAAAGTAGAGGGTCACCGAAAAAGAGGAAGACATTCAATGAGATGGATTGACACAGTGGCTGCAACCATGGGCTCAAGCATAGCAACGATTTTGAGTATGGTGAAGGACTGGGCAGTGTTTCGTTCTGTTGTACATAGAGTTGCTATGGGTCGGGACCAACTAGACGACACCTAGCAACAATAACATAGCTAACTAGGGACACATCCAGAATGTATAAAAAACACCTACAAATCAACAAAAAAGACAGTATGCCCAATAGAAAAATGGGTAAAAGATTTGAATAGGCACATCACAAAAGAGGCTATCTAAACAGTCAGTAAGTATATGAAAGATGCTCAATCTCATTAGTCATCAGAGAAATGCAAATGAAACCTGCAACTAGATACCACCACACACCTACCCAGAATGGCTAAAATGAGAAAGTCAGCAAATACCAAGAGCAATTGGAACTCCCATACAGTGCCGATAGGACTATAAATTGAGACAACAATTCTGGAAAACTCTGTCATAGTATCTACTAAAGTTGACCATTTTGCATACAGTATAGCCCAGCAATTTCACTGCTAGGTACTTAAAAAAAAAAAGGTACTTACCCAACATAAATGCTCTTATATGATCAACAGAGATGTGTACAAGAATGCTCATAGCAGCACTATTCATAACAGCTTTAAAAAACTGGATTCAAATGCCCATCAACATTATGGATAAATACATTGCTATAAGCCAAAAGAGTACACGCTGTATGTGTACATACTGTATGATTCCATTATGTGAAGTACAAACATAGGCAAAACTAATATATGATGTTTTGAGTCAGTATAGTAGTTATCCTTTATGAAGGAATGACTGGAAGGAGACACGAAGGGGGCTTCTGGGATGCTAGTAATGTTTTAATCTGGGTGCTGTTACATGGGGACATTCAATTAATGAAAATTTACTGATCTGTTGTTGTTAGGTGCCATCAAGTTGGTTCTGATTCATAGCGACCCCATGCACAACAGAGCAAAACACTGTCTGGTCCTGTGCCATTCCCAAAATTGTTGCTATGTTTGAGACTATTGTTGCAGCCACTGTGTCAATCCATCTCGTTGAGGGTCTTCCTCTTTTTTGCTGGCCCTCTGCTTTACTAAGCATGAAGTCCTTCTCCAGGGACTGATTCCTCCTGATAACATGTACAAAGTAAGCAAGACAAAGTCTCACTACCCTCGCTTCTAAGGAGCACTCTGGTTGTACTTCTTCCAAGACAGATGTTTGTTCTACTGGCAGTCCATGGTATATTCAGTATTCTTTGCCAACACCATAATTCAAAGGCATCAATTCTTCTTCAGTCTTCCTTATTCATTGTCTAGCTTTCGTGTGCATATGAGGTGATTGAAAACATCATGGCTTGGGTCAGGCGCACCTTAGTCCTCAAAGTGACATCTTTGCTTTTTAACACCTTAAAGAGTTCTTTTGCACATTTGCCCAATGAAGTACATCTTTTGATTTCTTGACTGCTGCTTCTATGGGCATTGATCGTGGATCCCAGTAAAATCAAATCCTTGACAACATCAATATTTTCTCCATTTATCGCGATGTTGCTCATTGGTCCAGTTGTGAGGGTTTTTGTTTTCTTTATGTTGAGGTGTAGCCCATACTGAAGGCTGTGGTCTTTGACCTTCATCAGTAAGTGCTTCAAGTCCTCTTCACTTTCAGCGAGCAAGGCTGCGTCATCTGCATATCTCAGGTTGTTAATTAGTCTTCCTCCAATCCTGGTACCCTGTTCTTCATATAGTCCAGCTTCTCAGATTATTTGCTTAGTGTACAGATTGAATAAGTATGGTGAAAGGATACAACCCTGATGCACACCTTTCCTGATTTTAAATCAAGCAGTATCCTGTTGTTTTGTTCAAATGACTGCCTCTTGGTCTATGTACAGGTTCCTCATGAGCACAGTTAAGTGTTGTGAAATTCCCATTCTTCCCAATGTTATCCGTAATTTGTTATGATCCACGCAGTTGAATGCCTTTGTGTAGTCAATAAAACACAGGTAAACATCTTTCTGGTATTCGCTGCTTTCAGCCAAGATCCATCTCACATCACCAATGATATCCTTCATTCTGTGTCCTCTTCTGAATCCGGCTTGAATTTCTGGCAATTCCCTGTCGATGTACTACTGCAACCATTTGTGCTTTATCTTCGACATAATTTTACTTGCATGTGATATTAATGATATTGTTTGATAATTTGTGCATTCCGTTGGATCTCCTTTCTTTGGAATGGGCACAGATATGGGTCTCTTCCAGTCAATTTGCCAGGTAGCTGTCTTCTAAATTTCTTGGCATAGAGGAGTAAGCACTTCCAGCATTACAACTATTTGTTGAAACATTTCAATTAGTATTCTGTCAATTCCTGAAGCCTTATTTTTCACCAGTGCCTTCAGTGCAGGTTGGACTCCTTCCTTTAGTACCATCCGTTCTTGATCATACGCTACTTCCTGAAATGGTTGAATGTTGACCAATTCTTTTTGGTACAGTTACCCTGTGTATTCCTTCCATCTTCTTTTGATGTTTCCTGCATCATTCAATTTTTTGCCCATAGAATCCTTCAATATTGCAACTTGAGGCTTGAATTTTTCCTTCAGTTTATTCCACTTGAGAAATGCCAAGCATGTTTTTCTCTTTTGGTTTCCTAAACCTTTTGCTTTGGTCTTCACACATTTCATTACAATACTTTTTCTTCTGGAGCCCCTCTTTGAAATCTTCTGTCCAGCTCTTTTACTTCCTTATTTCTTCCTTTTGCTTTAGCTACTGTACATTCAAAAGCAAGTTTCAGAGTCTTTTCTGTCATCCATTTTGTTCTTTTCTTTTCTATGTTTTTAATGACCTTTTTTATTCTTCATATCATTCCACAACTAGTCTGGTCTTCAGTTGTTAGTGTTCAAGGCATCAAATGTGTTCTTGAAATGGTCTCTAAATTCAAGTGGAATATACTTGTCCTATTTATCTAGTGCTGCTATAACAGAAATACAATGAGTGGATGGCTTTAACAAATAGAAATTTATTCTCTCACAGTGTAGGAGACTAGAAGTCCAAAATCATGAAGCCAGCTCTAGGAGAAGGCTTTCTTCTCTGTTTGCTGGGGGGAAGGTCCTCATCAATCTTCCCGTGAGTCTAAGAGGGTCTCAGCACAGGGGCTCCAGGTCCAAAGGATGCACTACGCACCCAGCTCTTCTTTCTTGGTGGTAGTAAGTCCCCATTCCAAGTTCCAGGATCCCATTTTCCCTATCAATGCCCTCACTTTAACTTCAGACACCATTTGAGGTTGGAAATTCATTGGCACTGGAATTCAGCCATTCTTATGATAAGAATCTGGGTATCAGCTCTGTTATTACAAGAAATAAGGCTTTCTTTCAGGGCCACAAGTGGCAACTTTGAGGTCATTTATGCAGCTCTTGAGCTGTGACTCTGAAGCCTGAGCTCATCTCTTTCTTTCACCACTTTGTCTAGCGAAAGTAGGACCAACCAACCAGCTTCCTTACACTTCTCATTCTGACAAAATTGTAGAAAAGTATCAAACATGCGATCACCCAGAGACTTGCCTTCACTGATGCTTGATCTATTGGTGGTGATATTTTGTGTATTTCTATTGCCATTTCACACAATGGATTAGCAGTGCCCTCTTTACTACTGGAAGCAGAGTCACCAACATCTTTAAGACTAACTAGACTTGAGAACCCATTTAGAAAACTCATCCTTACAATTTTGTTTCTTTAGAACCACTCTGGAAACCCTGGTGGCCTAGTGGTTAAGAGCTATGGCTCCTAATCAAAAGGTTGGCAGTTTAAATCCACCAGGCGCTCCTTGGAAACCCTATGGGGCAGTTCTACTCTGTTTTCTATAGGGTCACTATGAGTTAGAATCAACTTGATGACAACGGGTTTGGTTTTTTGGTTTGGTATTACATCTGGCAAGGTCTGTGAGTATGGTTGCCATTTATGTCTTTGAAAATAGGTATTTGCGATGAATAAATCATTAGTCTTGCAAAATTCTATCATTCTATCTCCCTTGTCATTTCTATCACCAAGGGAATATTTTCCAACTACCAATCCTTCTGTTTCCAAACTTTCTAATTCCAATCACCGGTAATTATCAATGCATCTTGATTGCGTGCTTGATCAGTTTTAGACCACAGAAGTTGGTAGAAATCTTCAGTTTCTTCATCTTTGGCCTTAGTGGTTGGTGCATGAATTTGAATAATAGTCGTATTAACTGGTCTTCCTTGTCAGTGTATAGGTGTTATCCTATCACTGACAGAGTTGTACTTCATGATAGATTTCGAAATGTTCTTTTTGGTGATGAAACAATGCTATTCCTCTTCAATTTGTCATTCCTGGGATAATAGACCATATGATTATCCAATTCAAAATGGCCAATACCAGTCCATTTCAGCTCACTAGGATATTAATTTTTATGTGTTCCATTTTATTTTCAACAACTTCCAATTTCCCTTGATTCATACTTCATACCCTCCATGTTTCAATTACTAATGGATGTTTACAGATGTTTCTTCTCATTTTGAGTTGTGCCACATCAGCAAATGAAGGTCCCAAAAGCTTGACTCCATCCACGTCATTAAGGTCGACTCTACTTTGAGGAGGCAGCTTTTTCCCAGTGGTATTTTGAGTGCCTTCCAACCTGAGGGGCTCATTTTCTAGCACTATATGAGACAATGTTCTGCTGCTATTCATTAGGTTTTCACTGGCTAATTTTTTTCAGAAATAGACTGCCAGGTCCTTCTTCCCAGCCAGCCTTAGCCTGGAAGCACCACTGAAACTTGTCCACCATGGGTGACCCTGGTGTTTGGTATTTGAAATACTGGTGGCATAGCTTCCAGCACCACAGCAACATGTAAACCACCACAGTGTGACACATTGACAGATGAGTGGTGGTCATTGATCTGTACACTTAAGCTTTCTTCACTCTTCTGTCTGTTACATGTCGGTTAAACACAAAAAAGAATTAGTGACCTGCTTTATTAGGGCTCTGAGGTCCCTGGTTGGCTCTGATACTAGTTTGTTGTGTGCTAGAAAGTAGATTAATGTTTGCCTAGGGCTGGTGATCAGAGGTGGAGTGGGAGATGGGAGGGCTTATAGGGGAACTGGGAGAGTAATGGCTAAGGGGTGTGCAGTTTATTTTTGGGGTGATGAAATGTTCTCAGGTTGATTGTAGTGATTGATGGTTGTACAAATCTCTGAATATGCTAAAAGCCATTGTATTTTGCACATAAAAATGGATGAATTGTATGGTTTTTATATATCTCAATAAAATTGTTTAAAAATGATCTCTAATAAAGCAGAGAATACCAGAAAGATGTTTACCTGTGTTCTGTTGACCATGCAAAGGCATTCTAGCGTGTGCATCATAGCAAATTATGGATAACATTGCAAAGAATAGGAATTCCAGAACACTTAATTGTGCTATGCGGAACTTGTACATAGACCAAGAGGCAGTCGTTCAGCAAAGCAAAGGAATACTGTATGGTTTAAAATAGGGAAAGGTGTGCTTCAGGGTAGTATCCTTTAACTGTTCTTACTCAATCTGTATACTGAGCAAATAATCCAATATGCAGATGACACAACTTCGCTTGCTGAAAGTGAAGAGGACTTGAAGCACTTACTGATGAAGATCAAAGACTACAGCCTTCAGTATGGATTACACCTCAACATAAAGAAAACAAAAATACAACTGGACCAATAAGCAACATCATGATAAACGGAGAAAAGATGAACTTGCCAAGGACGTCATTTTACTTGGATCCACAATCAACACCCGTGGAAGCAGGAGTCAAGAAATCAAATGACGCATTGCATCAGGGAAATCTGCTATAAAATAACTTTTTAATGTGTTAAAAAGCAAAGATGTCACTTTGAGGACTAAGGTGCGCCTGACCTAAGCCATGGTGTTTTTATTCACCTCATATGCATGTGAAAGCTGTACAATGAATAAGGAAGACCAAAGGAGAATTGATGATTCGAATTATGGTATTTGCAAAGAATATGAATATTCTATGGACTGCTGGAAGAACGAACAAGCCTGTCTTGGAAGAAATACAGCCAGATTGCTCCTTGGAAGCGAGAATAGCTAGACTACGTCTCATGTGCTTTGGACACGTGATCAGGAGAGACCAGTCCTTGGAGAAGAACATTGTGCTTGGTAGACTAGTGGGTCACCAAAAAAGAGGAAGACCCTCAAGGAGATGGATTAACACAGTGGCTGCAACAGTGGTCTCAAACATAGCAACGATTATGAAGATGATGCAGGACTGGGCAGTGTTTCGTTTCATTGTACACGTGGTCAGTATGAGTCGGAACTGACTCAACGACACCTAACAACAACAAAAAACATTGTTATTCAGATATGCACTTTCCTGATTGCTAATGTTACTAAAGATCCTTTTTTTAATTGTTGTTGAAAATATACACAGCAAAACATATAACAATTCAGCAATTTCTACGTGTACAATTCAGTGACATCGATTACAAAAATTGATGCCTTTGAGTTACGGAGTTGGCAAAGAATATTGAATACACCGTGGACTTCCAGAAGAACAAAAGAATCTGTCTTGGAAGAAGTATAGCGAGAATGCTCCTTAGAAGCAAGGATGGCAAGACTTTGTCTCATATACATTGGACATGTTATCAGGAGGGACCAGTCCCTGGAGAAGGACATCATGCATGGTAAAGTAGAGGGTCAGTGAAAAAGAGGAAGACCCTCAAGGAGATGGATTGATGCAGTGGCTGCAATAATGGGCTCAAGAACAATAACAATTGTGAGGATGGCGCAGGATCAGGCAGTGTTTGGTTCCGTTGTACATAGGGTCACTATGAGTTGGAACCGACTCTATGGTGCCTAACAACGGCAGTCCCTTATTTATGACGTATTTGAGTTAGGAACATCTGGGGCTTTTTTTTGCACATCTTATCGCCAGTAATATATGTCAAAAAATATCTGTAAGTTTATATGTAATATTTCCAACCCCAAAAGACATATGAAAGCTCGATTTTTAAAGAAACTGGTAATAAAAGGCAACAATAATGAAAACTAAAAAATAAATGAAATATTCAGGTTACGTTAGAACTGACTTATGATGGAGTCTTCAGAACAGAACCCCTTCGTAACTATATTCTTCAAGTTGCACAACCATTCTCATCCTCCTTTTCCTAATTGTTCCTTCTCCATTAACATCAGTTCACTGCTGCCCAAGCTTCCTATCTAACCTTTCTAGTTGCTGTTGTCAATTTTATCTCATATAGATAGTTCTTTAAAAGAGCACAATGCTCAAAGCAGAAATTATTTACTAATTAAGTTAAACTATTGTTTGTTTTAAAGAAAACTTCAGGGAATATTTTTGTTTTAGGGTTTAAAACTTATCTCAGTACAATACTTTCTGGGTTTCTTCTAGCCTCATTGGCTCCAGAAAGACTGGATTCCGTGAGAATTTGAAATTCTGTTCTGCATTTTTCTCCCTTTTTGTGAGGATTAGTCTATAGAATTTTTGATCAAAATACTCAGTAATGGTAGCCAGGCACTATCCAGTTCTTCTGGTCTCATGGCAAAGAGGCAGTAGTTCATAGGGGCAATTAACCACACATTCCATTTCCTCCTCCTGTTTCTGACTCTCCTTCTTCTTCTGTTTCCTCAGGAGAATAAAACCAAACAAACCAAACCCACTGCCGTAGACTTGATTCTGACTCATAGCGACCCTGTAGGACAAAGTAGAACTGTCCCACAGAATTTCTAAGGCTGTAAATCTTTATGGAAGCAGACTGCCACTTCTTTCTACCGTGACCCACTGCCGTAGACTTGATTCTGACTCATAGCAACCCTGTAGGACAAAGTAGAACTGCCCCACAGGATTTCTAAGGCTGTAAATCTTTATGGAAGCAGACTGCCACTTCTTTCTACCGTGGAGTGGCTGGTAGGTTTGAACATGCAACCTTTCGGTTAGCAGCCTGAGTGCTTTAGTCATTGTTCCACAGGGCTCCTTTTCAGGAGAATGAAGACCAATTTTTGTACGTTGGGTGGCTGCTTGCAAGCTTTTAAGACCCCAGGCACTACACAGTGAACTAGGAGGTAGAACAGGAGCACTAAAAAATATATTAGGCCAATTAATTGGGATCTCCCATGAAACCATGACTCTAAACCTCCCGACTAAAAATCAAATCCCATGAGGTATTTGGTTGTAATTTTTTTAAGCAGCCTCAGCAGCTTCCTTCCTCCTTTTTTTTTTTTGTAAAAATATATATCACACAACACTTGCCAGTTAAACTTTTTATAGTCCCTGAGTGGCACAAATGGTTAAGCATTCAACTACTAACCAAAAGGTTGGCAGTTCAAACCCACCCAGTGGTTCCTTAGAAGACAGGCCTAGCAACCTGCTTCCAAAAGGTCAGTCTTGAAAACACTATGGAGCAGTTCTGCTCTGCACACGTGGTGCTGTCATGAGCTCAAATTGACTCCATGCAACTGAAGATCTTTCTTTACATGTGCATTGGTTGTTTGTATTTCATCTTCTATGAATAGTCTGTTCATCTCCTTTGATCATTTATCCTGTTTTTTAAATTACTGATTTGTAGGAGTTAAAAGAAACGTACTCTGAATACTATAATTTATGTTATTATTTTGGCAGATGTCTTCTGTCAGCCTGTTCCTTATCTTTTAATCTTGTTTATAGTGCTTTTTCTCCAACCAAAAGTTTGAAATTTTGATGAAGTTATATTTGATGAAGTTATATATAAATATATTTATACCTGGAAATAATGAAAGTACTCTGCAAAAATTTCCTTTAATAGTTTTAGATTCTATTTTTACCTTCAGTCTTTAATTCACCTGGAATTTATTTTTGTTTATGTTAATAGCCAATTGGCACATTTTTTGAATATAAAAATTATAACACACAGTACATGTTAAACTTGCTTTTATTTTACTCAAGAATATATTTGAGATTTTTTCATCATATACATAGAATTGCAACTTCATCTTTTCAGTTGTTAGAGTAGTCATAATATAGATATGCTGTGGCATTTTTAGCCATTCTGTTGTTTGTAAATATTTAGATTTTGCCAATTTTTCCACAATTATAGACAGTGATACAAGGAACATCCTTGTACATTCCTGCTTGTGTATGTATCTATTTCTCTTCTGTAACTATTGAGAAATGGAATTGAATATTCAGACTTTAAATTTTATTTGCCAGATTGCCCTGCAAAATGGTGGTACAATTTGCACTTCCACCTACAGTGTATGACAGTATTTCCCTCACATCATTGTCAACACTGGATAATATAAAATTTTAAAATATTTGTCCATCTGATAGAAAAATATCATTTCATTGTTGGCTTTTTGAAATCAACTTTGTTGAAATGTAATTTACAGACAGTAAAACTCACCAGCTTTAAGTGTACAGATTGATCCATTTTGGCAAATGTATCCAGTCACATAACTATCATCACAATCAAGATATAAAGTGTTTATATCACTTCAAAAATTCCGTTGTACCCATTTGCAATCAATCATCTCCTACAGCCCCTAAACCCTAGTAATCACTTGTCTTCTTTATGTCACTATATGTTTGCCTTTTCTAGAGTTGCATATAAAGAGAATCATGCAGTAAGTACTTTTTTGTGTCTGGTTTCTTTTGCTCAGCATAATGTTCTGACAGTCATCCATGTCATTGCATGTATCAGTAGCTCAATCCTTTTTACTGCTGAATGGTATTCCATTCTATGAATATACTACAATTTGTTTATCCATTTTTATGTTGATGGACATTTGGATTGATTCCAGTGTGGAGCTATTATGAGTAAAGCTACTATGAACATGAGCATTAAAGTAATTTTGAGGGCATATATTTTTATCTTTCTTGAGTAAATATCTAAGAAAGGAATTGCTAGGTCATCATGCAGATATATATTTATAAGAAACCCCCAGACTGTTTTCTAAAATGGCTGTACAATTTTACACTCCCACCAGCAATGTATGATAGTTCTTGTAGCTCCATATATTCAGCATTGTTTGGTGAATGTCAGTCGTTTTAATTTTAGCCCTTCTAAAAAACCCAAAAAAACCTTTGTCATCAATTCAATTCCAAGTCATGGAGAACCCATGTGTTACAAAATAGAACTACTGCGTCTGGTTTTCTTGGCTGTAATCTTTATGGAAACAGATCTCCGGGTCTTTCTTCCATAGCATCGCTGGGTGTGTTGTTAGTTGTCTGCCGTGGAGTCTATTCAGACTGGTGGTGACCCCACGTATGCAGAGTAGAACTGCTCCATACAGTTTTCGAGGTTGTGATCTTTTGGAAGCAGATTGCTAGGCCAGTCTTCCGAGGTACTTCTGGGTGGTTTCGAAAGACCAACCTTTCGGCTAGTAGTAAAACACAAACAGTATGTGCCACCCAGGGACCTTCACACTCTAGTAAGTGTGAAATGGCAACTCACGGTGGCTTTATGTTTCATTGCCTTGATGACTAGTGATACTAAGCATCTTTTAGTGTGTTCGTTATCCATTTACATATCTTATTCTGTGAAATGTGTGTTCCAGTTTTTGCCCATTTTGTTATTGGGTTGTTTATCTCTTTAGTATTGATTTGTAGTAGTTATCAATATATTCTGGTTACAAGTCATTTGTTAGATATGTAGAGTGGGAATTTTTTCACCCAGTCTATGGCTTACTTTTTCATTTTTTTAAAAATGGTGTCTATTGATGAGACGAATGTCTTAATTTTGACGATGTCCAATTTCAATTTTCTCATGCTTTATATATATTTTTTTTTCATTACTTTTTATATCATCTCCAGGAAGTCTTTGCCTACCCCAAATTTGTGAAGATACACTCCAGTATTTTCTTCCAGAAACATTATAGTTTTAGCTTTTACATTTAGGTTTATAATCAGTTACAAATTAGGGAATGGTCAAGAACCATTATTTCATGCAGTCCTTGAGTTTTTCCACCACTGTTTTATGAAAACATTTCTTTCCTCATTGAATTGCCTTGGTGCCTTTGTTAAATATTGATTTACCATATATATGTGTATATATATATATATATGGGTTTAGTTCTGGACTCTGTATTATGTTTCATTCATCTTTTTGCCTTTCCTTATGCTGATACCACAATGCCTTGATTACTGACACTTTATAGTAAGCATTTAATTCAAGTAGTTGGAGTTCTACAACTCTGTTTTTTTTTCCAGATTGTTTTGGCTATTCTAGGTCTTTCATATTTCAATATAAATTTCAGTATTAACTTGTCAATTATTTACAAAAATGCCTACTTAATTTCAAGACTTACTATAAAGTTACAGTAGTCAGGACGTTGTGGTATAACCATAATTATAAACCTATTAGGTAAATGTGATAGAAGACACAGTCCATAGATAGAACCACATGTAGGTTTTCAAAAAAGTCACCAAAGTAATTCAATTGGAAAAAGACAGTATTTCAACAAATGGTATGAAAACAACAGAATATTCATAATAAAAAATGATCTTCAACCTCCCACATCACACAACACAAAAAAATTATTTGGAAATTAATCATGAACCGAAACAAAAAGGCTAAAGGTATAAAGCTTATAGAAGAGAATTTTGTCTCAGAAAAACCTTTTGCTTTAAAGACAGATTTATCTGGTATTAGTATACCTGTCGTTAGTGTTGTTAGGTGCCATCGAGTTGGTTCTGACTCATAGCAACACTATGCACAACAGAACGAAACACTGCCCAGTCCTGCGCCATCCTTACAATCGTGGTTATGCTTGAGCTCATTGTTGCAGCCACTGTATCAATCCAACTCGTTGAGAGTCTTCCTCTTTTCCGCTGACCCTGTACTTTGCCAAGCATGATGTCCTTTTCCAGGGACTGATCCCTCCTGACAACATGTCCAAAGTATGTAAGATGCAGTCTCGCCGTTCTTGCTTCTAAGGAGCATTCTGGTTGTACTTCTTCTAAGGTAGATTTGTTCGTTCCTTTGGCAGTCCATGGTATATTCAATATTCTTCGCCAACACCACAATTCAAAGGCGTCAATTCTTCTTCGGTCTTCCTTATTCATTGTCCAGCTTTCACATGCATATGATGCAATTGAAAATACCATGGCTTGGGTCAGGTGCACCTTAGTCTTCAAGGTGACATCTTTGCTCTTCAACACTTTAAAGAGGTCCTTTGCAACAGATTTCCCCAATGCAATGTGTCGTTTTATTTCTTGACTGCTGCTTCCATGGCTGTTGATTGTGGATCCAAGTAAAATGAAATCCTTGACAACTTCAATCTTTTCTCCATTTATCATGATGTTGTTTATTGGTCCAGTTGTGAGGATTTTTGTTTTCTTCATGTAGAGGTGCAATCCGTACCGAAGGCTGTGGTCTCTGATCTTCATTAGTAAGTGATTCAAGTCCTCTTACTTTCAGCAAGCAAGGTTGTGTCATCTGCATAATGCAGGTTGTTAACGAGTCTTCCTCCAATCCTGATGCCCCGTTCTTCTTCACATAGTCCAACTTCTCGGATTATTTGCTCAGCGTGCAGATTGAATAGGTGTGGTGAAAGAGTACAACCCTGACCCACACCGTTCCTGGCTTTAAACCAATCAGTATCCCCTTGTTCTGTTCGAACAACTGCCTCTTGATCTATGTGAGGGTTCCTCATGAGCACAATTAAGTGTTGTGAAATTCCCATTCTTCCCAATGTTATCCATAATTTGTTATCCATAATATGATCCATACAGTCGAATGCATTTGCATAGTCAATAAAACACAGGTAAACATCCTTCTTGTATCTTCTGCTTTCAGCCAGGATCCACCTGACATTAGCAATGGTATCGCTGGTTCCACGTCCTCTTCTGAAACCAGCCTGAATTTCTGGCAGTTCCCTGTCGATATACTGCTGCAGCCATTTCTGAATGATCTTCAGCAAAATTTTGCTTGCAAGTGATTCTATAATTTCTGCATTTGGTTGGATCACCTTTCTTGGGAATAGGCATAAATATGGATCTCTTCCAGTCAGTTGGCCAGGAAGCTGTCTTCCATATTTCTCGGCATAGATGAGTGAGCACCTCCAGCCCTGCATCCATTTGTTGAAACATCTCAATTGATAATTCGTCACTTCCTGGAGGCTTGTTTTTTGCCAATGCCTTCAGAGCAGCTTGGGCTTCTTCCTTTAGTACCATCGGTTCCTGATCATATGCTACCTCTTGAAATGGTTGAACATCGACTAATTCTTTTTGGTATAATGACTGTGTGTATTCTTTCCATCTTCTTTTGATGTTTCCTGCGTCGTTTAATATTTTCCCCATAGAATCCTTCACTATTGCAACTCGAGGCTTGAATTTTTTCCTCAGTTCTTTCAGCTTGAGAAACCCCGAGTGTGTTCTTCCCTTTTGGTTTTCCATCTCCAGCTCTTTGCACACGTCGTTATAATACTTTGTCTTCTTAAGCCGTCCTTTGAAATCTTCTGTTCAGTTCTTTTACTTCACCATTTCTTCCTTTTGCTTTAGCTGCTCGACGTTCGTGAGCAAGTTTCAGTGTCTCCTCTGACATCCATCTTGGTCTTTTTTTCTTTCCTGTCTTTTCAATAACCTTTTGCTTTCTTAATGTGTGATATCCTTGATGTCATTCCACAATTCCTCTGGTCTTCGGTCACTAGTGTTCAATGTGTCAAGTCTGTTCTTGAGATGGTCTCTAAATTCAGGTGGGATGTACTCAAGGCCATATTTTGGCTCTTGTGGACTTGCTCTGATTTTCTTCAGTTTCAGCTTGAAATTGCATATGAGTAATTGGTGATCTGTTCCACAGTTAGCCCCTGGCCTTGTTCTGAGTGATGATATTGAGTTTTTCCATCATCTCTTTCCACAGATGTAGTCAATTTGATTCCTGCCTGTTCCATCTGATGAGGTCCATGTGTATAGTTGCTGTTTATGTTGGTGAAAGAAGGTATTTGCAATGAAGAAGTCGTTGGTCTTGCAAGATTCTATCATTCGATCTCTGGAATTGTTTCTGTCACCAAGGCCATGTTTTCCAACTACTGATCCTTCTTCGTGGTTTCCAACTTTTGCATTCCAATCACCAGTAATTATCAATGCATCCTGATTGCATGTTCGATCAATTTCAGACTGCAGCAGCTTATAAAAGTCTTCAATTTCTTCATCTTTGGCCTTAGCGGTTGGTACGTAAATTTGAATAATAGTTGTATCAACTGGTCTTCCTTGTAGGCGTATGGATATTATCCTATCACTGACAGCATTGTACTTCAGGATAGATCTTGAAAAGTTCTTTTTGATGATGAATGCAACTCCATTCCTCTTCAAGCTGTCATTCCCAGCATAGTAGACTATGTGATTGTCTGATTCAAAATGGCCAATACCAGTCCATTTCAGCTCACTAATGCCTAGGATATTGATGTTTGTGCGTTCCTTTTCATTTTTGATGATTTCCAGGTTTCCTAGATTCATACTTCGTACATTCCCGGTTGCAATTATTAATGGATGTTTGCAGCTGTTTCTTCTCATTTTGAGTCATGCCACATCAGCAAATGTAGGTCTTGAAAGCTTTACTCCATCCACATCATTAAGGTCTCCTCTACTTTGAGGAGGCAGCTCTTCCGCAGTCGTCTTTTGAGTGCCTTTCAACCTGAGGGGGCTCATCTTCCAGCATTATATCAGACAATGTTCTACTGCTATCATGAGGTTTTCACTGGCTAATGCTTTTCAGAAGTAGACTGCTGGGTCCTTCTTCCTAGTCTGTCTTTTTCTGGAAACTCAGCTGAAACCTGTCCTCCATGTGTGACCCTGCTGGTGTCTGAATGCCAGGGGCATAGCTTCCAACATCATGGCAACACGCAAGCCCACACAGTATGACAAACTGACAGACACGTGGGGGATTAGTATACCTATAACAGTTTAATTTGGTTAGTATTTGCATGATATATCTTTTTCCACTTTTTTGTTTTAACTTGTTTAAAGTATGTCTCTTGTAAGCTGATATGGTTTGATTTTGTTTGCAAACTACTATTGGGCATTTGTCTTTTATTTTGAGTTTTTATTCGCCATACATTTCATATATTTACTAATATATATTTGGGTTTAAATCTACCGTGTAACTATTGATCCCACCTGTTCTATGTTTCTTTTTTTTCTCTTTTCTTGTCTTTTGAATTAATCAAGTATTTTCATTATTTCATTTTCTTTTAAATTAGCTTGTTACATTAGAGATTATAGCATACATCCAGAACACATTAGGTTCTAAGATAAAATTGGTACTCTTAACACTTCCCAGAAAATGCAAGAACCTTAGTCCCCTTTAACTGTATTTGTTCCTTTCTTTGCCTTTTGTGTTTTTGTCATTATGAATTTTTATTCTCCATGTATTTCTAACCCCAAAAGATATTATTATTGTTTTGTACAAGCATGATTTATGTAGATTTAGTCCATATTTACCCTTTCATTTGCTGCTCACTCTCCACTGCATTTCTGAACTTACTTCTGTTGTCATTTTCCTTCCACCTGAAGTATATTTTTGGTATTTCTTTAATAACTTTCACCAATGTTTAAAAATTTTTTTTTGTTTTAGAGATCTTGTGCATCTTTTCTTAAACTTATTCCTAGCTCTTTTATGTTTTCCTATGTTATTGCAATGGTATTTAAATTTTTTTTTATGTCCCAATTGCTTGTTGGTAGTATATTGAAATAAAGTACATTTTTGTTCATTGACCTTAATTCCAGCAACCTTTAATTTATTTATTAATTATAATAGTTTGTAGATTTTTTAGTTTTTCTATGTGCACGATCATGTCATCTAAAAATAACACTTTTATCTTTTCCAATCATTATACATTCTTTTTTTTTCTTTTCTTTTTTTCCTGTGTTAACACTCTTAAACCGGCTAGAACCTTTAGCATAATAACATTGTAGGGTGTGTGTGTGTGTGTGTGTGTGTGTTAAAATGATGATTTTATACTAATACAGGTTTCACCCACTATCTGAAAGTAGAGCATTCCTATGAAACTTTTCATAAGCCAAAATGGCATAAAGTGAAGAAGCAATTATCATTAATTTATATGGGAAAATGTTTTGAGCATTCCCAGACTCCCCCAAAAAATAGCCTATCAAATAACACATAAAACCGTTATGAGCTCTCTTAGGCTTTTCTGATACCTTAGGACACATCTTGCTAATGGATGCATGAAATAAATCGAGATATAAAGCACAGATGCTCACAGACACAGTTCAAAGCTATGATGGCTTGATGTTGAGATGCTCAGTGTGACACCATTCTCGTTGCTCAGGGTGTGCACTGCCTCTTTAACAGCTTGCTGCAAAACAGATGCTGAATGCTATTTCTGCTTTCCCCCTTTTTTTGTAAAAGCGAAAGTCCTCTTCAGATTTTTTTCTGTTAGCAAAACAGGTACTAATGCAGGTCTTTCACAAAAGTGAAGTATCGTGAAGTGAACTTTTTTTTTTATTGTACTTTAGATGAAGGTTTACAGAACAAATTAGTTTCTCATTAAACAGTTAGTACATATATTGTTTTATGACATTGGTCACCTTGGGTTGCCTATTACCAGCTTTCCTGTCCCCTCCTGCCTCCTACTCCTTGCCCCAGGGCTGGTGTGCCCCTTTACTCTCCTTTATGGGCCTGTCTAATCTTTGGCAGAAGGGTGAACCTTGAGAGTGACTTCATTGCTGAGCTAAAAGGGTGTCTGGGGACCATAGTCTTGGAGTTTCTCCCGTCTCTGTCAGACCAGTAAGTCTGGTCTTTTTTTTTTTATGTGAGTTAGAGTTTTTTTCTCCATTTTTCTCCAGCTTTGCCCAGGACCCTCTATTGTGATCTCTGTCAGAACAGTCAGTGGTGGTAGCCGGGCACTATATAGTTGTACTAGACTCACCCTGGTGGATACCGTCGTAATTGTGGTCCATTAGTCCTTTAGACTAATCTTTCCCTTGTGTCTTTGGTTTTCTTCATTCTCCTTTGCTCCAGCCAGGATGCGACCAGTAGATGTATCTTAGATGGCCACTCACAAGCTTTTAAGACGCCAGACGCTACTCACCAAAGTAGGATGTAGAACATTTTCTTTATAAACTATGTTATGCCAGTTGAGCCAGATATTCCCCGCGACCATGGTCCCCAAGCCCTCAGCCCAGGAATTAGGTACCTCAGGGAGTTTGGATGTGTCTGTGGAACTTCCATGATCTTGCCTTGGGTAAAGCGAACTTTTGAAAAGCAGAGGATACCTGTACCTCGAATTTCAGCCCAACCACACAGGGTTATTCCTTGCCTTTACCTCTTAGATATTTCCATATTTATATTTCCCCCTCCCACATTGAGAAGTCTGGCTCCCAGCACATCATCAGTATATCAGTATATTTACTCATTTGCTCAACCCTACAGTGCATAAAAATAATGTTCTCAGAATTCTTGGACAAAATAAATCTACCATGTAAAGTTCAAGATTTCATTGCAGTTCTTTTTGTCTTTAGACCAAGGATATATAATTATAGTATTATGTTCAAAAGTTTTTTGGACTAGTTATTTTTTTCCATTGTGTGGTTATGGCATCAATTTAATAAACAGTTAAGTTCAGTTGTTTCTGTTTATATTCTATTTTAGTTTATTTTCCATCCTTGTTGATTTAATTTATTTCTGGAATATATAAACCATTAACACAGTTCAAAATGTCAAAACTATACAAAAAGGTATATTCAGAGAAGTCTCACTTTCTCTGTTCATTCCACCCAGTTCCCACCTACCCTTGTATGTAACCAATTTCATTAGTTTCTGTTTTTATATTTCCTGTTTTTCTTTTTACAAAATTCAGCGTATCATAAAAAAAAAATGTATATATAAAACCAATTCCATTGCTGTCTAGTTGATTCTGACTCACAGCAACCCTATAGGTCAGAGTAGAACTGTCCCATAGGTTTTCCAAGGCTGTAAATCTTTAGAGAAGCAGGCTGTGACATCTTTCTCCCATGGAGTGGCTGGTGGGTTCGAACCACTGACCTTTTGGTAGCAGCTGAGCACTTTAACCACTGCACCACCAGAGTTCATATATACGACGCATAGCGACCCTAGTGGATTTGAACTGTCGACCTTTTGATTAGCAGCCGTAGCTGTTAACCCCTATGCCACCAGGGTTTCCATATATATATATATATATATATATATATATATATATACACACATACATACATAAAGCAAAGAAAACCAAACCCACTGCTGTTGAGTCAATTCTGTAAGGACAGAGTAGAACTGCCCTGTAGAGTTTTCAAGGAGCACCTGGCAGATTCGAACTGCTGACCTTTTGGTTAGCAGCCGTAGCACTTAACCACTACGCCACCAGGGTTTTCATATATATATGGAAACCTGTGTAGGACAGAAGGGGGAATTTTTTTTTGTATAGATGTATCGACTCGACGGCAGCGGGGTAAACGGGATATATATATATATATATATCCCCGCTGTCCTCTAGTCGATATATAAATAAATTTTCCCTTCTGTCTTACATAAAAGATAGGATACTATACATGCTTGCGTTTTGCTTTCTTAAAAAAATTAACAATGTATTCTGGAAATCATACCATATCAGTTCATAGAGATCTTTCTCATTCTTTATTTTTAAAAGCTACATAATACTCTATTGTGTGGATATACCATATTTTATTGAACCAGTTTACATTATATGAAAATTTAGTTATTTTTTCTGATACCTTACATTCATAAATAACGCCTTCAAAAGAAAACTGCTTATTTGTACTTTTGGAGGAATATCTTCACAGTAAATTCCTAGAAGTGAAATTGCTGGGTCAAAAGTGTATGTAGTTTTGTTAAATAATACCAAGCCTCCCCCCTCCACCAAAGAGTTGTACCATTTTGTATTCAGTCCAGCAATATATAAGAGTGACTTTTACGCACAGCCTCTTCAATAGTGTTTAATTATCCCTTTGAACTTTCGCCAATCTGATAGATTGAAATGATTTCTTGGATTGCTTTTAATCTGCATTTCTTTTACTATGAGTAAAGTTGAATATCTTTTCATGTCTTCAAAGGCCATTTTATGTCACATAAAAATTATCTGTTGATGTCTTTTACCATTTTTAAAAAATTGAGTTTTGGTCTTTTTTCCTTCTTAATTTATGAGTTCTTTATATAATAGAAATACTGTGATATATGCTGGAAATACTTTATCTCAGTTCGTAATTGTCTTTGGAATTTTCTTATGTTGTTTCATGTTATGCATTTTAAAAACAATTTATATAGTTCAACTTATTGGTCTTTTATTGCATCTGGATTTTGAGTCATAGGTAAACGACTGTGCACACAAGTTGTATAATTTTACTTTTTTACATCAAATCTGTCTGATCCATTAGAGTTTATTTTTCTGTATGGTGTGAGGCATGCGTCTAACTTTTTGAAATGGTTATCCCATTGTCTCCAGACTATTTATTAAAAAGCCCACCTTTATCCCTGAGATTTAAAATGCCATCTTTATCATATACAATATTTCCACATGAGCTTGAGTCTATTTCTAGAGCTTCTCTTCTATTCCATTGGTCTGTCTCTCTATGACTTTTAAATAGTATATACTTGAAAACCCCTGTGGTGTAGTGGTTAAGAGCTATGGCTGCTAACAAAAAAGGTCGGCAGTTCAGATCTACCAGGTGCTCCTTGGAAACCCTATGGGGCCGTTCTACTCTGTCCTATAGGGTTGCTATGAGTTGGAATCAACTTGACAGCAACAGGTTTGTTTTCTTTGGTATATGAAGATTAATTTCTATATGTCAATGTTATATCTACCTCCTTTCTGAGCTTCTATTTAGCTGTATTAGCTTATCAATTTTTAACTTTTGGGTTTTTT
The DNA here is from genome assembly GCF_030014295.1 of Loxodonta africana. Taxonomy (NCBI): domain Eukaryota; kingdom Metazoa; phylum Chordata; class Mammalia; order Proboscidea; family Elephantidae; genus Loxodonta; species Loxodonta africana. The sequence continues at coordinate 129,822,873 of NC_087369.1, forward strand.
AAAAATGTAGATAATATTTCTGCAAATAATGAAAAATTTTCCTCTTTTTAAAGAGTGTTTCATGCTCATTTTTCTCTTTCTTGCCAAACTTTATGCCTTTCGTTTCTCTTAACTCTCATTGCATTAGCTAAGACGCCAGTGATATATTGAATAGTAGCAGTAATGTAACATCCTTGTTTTGTTTCTGATTTTAGTGGGGAGAGTTATAATGATTCACAGTTAAGTACGATGCTTGATATAGGTTTCTGGCAGACATCCTTTGTTAAATTAAGGAAGGTATATAATTTTCTAGGATTTTTAACAAAATTATGCAAAGATATTGAATTTTATCAATTTTTTTCAAAGTCTATCAATGATTATATGGCTTTTTGTTTTTGTGTGATCTGTTAATATGTAAAATCAGTTGTTGGATTTTCTAGGATTGATCTACCCTTTATTATGAGATACTATATTGTTTTAATCCTGGATTCTATTTTCCAATATTTTATTTGGGATTTTCCCATCTAAATTCACAGGTGATATTGGCCTATAGTTTCCTTTCCTCATCCTAACTTTTTTTTTCCAGTTATGTAAAATGGGAAAAATAAGTTAGATAGTGTCCTTTTTTTTTTTCAATGCAACAACAGTTTGTGTAAGATGGAAATTATCTCTTCCTTGAATGTTTGCCCATAATACCACCTGGGCCTCCTGTGATTTTTAGGGAATGTATGTTTGATTTCTGTTTCAATTTCTTCCATAATTATTGGTTTATTCACATTTTCTGTTTCTTCCAGACTGATTTGGGTCATCTTATTTATATTTCCATTTCATCTAGGTTTTCAAATTATATAGTTATATATAGTATTACAATTTTAAAATTTCATCTATATTTGCAGTTTTTCCTCTTTTGGTTTGTGGCTTATTTATTTGTGTCTTTTATTTTTCTTGATGATGCTTGTTAAAAGTTAGTTTGTTTCATGTAGGATTTTTGCATCTATGTTCTCAAGTGTTTAGAAGACTCTTATTAATGGCATATGAAGACTCTATGGTGCAACTCACAGGGCTAATATGGAAGCTTGTAGATAAACAGTGAGGAATATCCCACAGAGATAGAAAGAGAGGGTCATTTGGGATGAGACAGGAAGCTTGCAAAATAAAAATAAGGGAAAGAGTGAGTTGAGAGTTCGAGAACAAGGTAAAGTCCTGAGGACTGTGGAAGATCACTGAGTCACGTAACTCATGGCAGGGAAAACACAGGGCCACACAAGGGCAGGGTCTGCTTCTCAGGGAGCAGAGGGGGACAGTGAAGAACATGAGATATATAGGAGGCATTGCAAGGTGAAGCAGGGATCCAATGGTGGGAAGGTACAAAGCCTGGAGAAGTTTGTAAGTTAATGAATAAATTGAGGAAGAAAAGGAGGGGACTTAGAAGGTCCATGCAGAAGTCTGTAGGCAGTGAAGATTTTGCCTGTTCTGCCCCGCCAGAGAATAGTAAAAGTAGAAATTACTGCTACTATAGGAGTCCCTGGCGGCTCAATTGATTAAGTGCTAGGCTACTAACAGAAAGGTCAGCAGTTCAAACCCATCCAGAGGCACCTCAGAAGAAAGGCCTGGTGATCTGCTTACAAAAGATCACAGCCTTGAAAATCCTATGAAGCACAGTTCTACTCTGTAACATGTGGGATCATTATGCAGAACACATGAGGTTGCCATGAACCTGAATCAACTTGATGGCAATTGGTTTGATTTATTGGTTTAGTGCTACTCTAAACTTGTATTTTTGTCTTAGCCAGAGTGAAATCAAAGAATTGGTGGTGTGGGAAAATAGTAATAAAAGTTACCAGTTAGTGAAGAATTAACACTGTTCTGTATGCTTTACATATATGACTCACTTGACCCTCCTAGCAACTCTATGGTATAGGTACTATTATTGTCTATATGTTATAACTGAGTAAACTGAGTTTTAGTGAGGTTACCCCAGGTCACTCAGCTAGTCAAGTGGCAAAGCTGGGATCTGAGCCTGTGATTCTAACCTGGGGACTGTTTTACCCTATAACCCACGTGCTATATTGTTTCCATCCTCACAGTTCTGCCTTTTCCTATGAACCCTCTCATGTGCTCAATTTTGCTCTTGTAATACTACAGAAATGTCTCAATCATTTTGTTAAATCCAAAGAATATGAAGAGAGTGGCGAATTCTTACACAGTGACTTATGTTTATGCTTCTGGTATAATGGTTAAGCTCTCAGCTGCTGAACAAAACGTTGATGGTTTGAACCCATCAGTGGTTCTGCAGGAGAAAAGACCTGGCAATCTGTCCCTGTAAAGATTACAGCCTAGGAAACCCTATGGGGCAGCTCTGCTTTGTCCTGTAGAGTTACTATGAGTCAGAATTGACTTGATGGTATCCAACAACAGAGGTGCCTCAGAAGATAGACCTGGTGATCTGTTTTCGAAATGTCACAGCCTTGAAAACCCTATGGAGCAATTGTACTCTGACACATATGGGGCCGCTGTGAGTTGGAATTGACCCAATGGCAACTAACAACAATAATGTGTGCCATTGGGTGGCAGGTGTCAATGATGAACAGGGTTACGTAGGTCTATTATGGTTCTGACCAGTTCCTGGTTTCTGATTCTGTACTATAGATTTATAAAGGCTGTTGTACAGTGATTTTGATTTAGAAGTCTGGTAATATAGAAATGGGATAGAAATCCTTTTGGAATTAACCTCATTAACTGTATTTTCACTAGGTTTCTTGCACAGGAAATTCCCCATTGCATCCCCATTCATCAAAATACAGAATTTTGATATCAAGTAGTTGCTATTGCATGCACAGAAAGGAGGCATACAGCTGGAGAGTCAGGCCTTTAGTGTGTAACAGTGAGGAAAAGCCCAGTGTTCTCCAGGACATGGTATCCATGGCAACCTGCCCAGCAGCTTTTTAACTTTTCAACCTCTCAAAAGATGATTTCTTTAGTTTTCCTTCAATTTTCTTCCTCTGATTTCTTGGTCTGTAGTCATAACCATTCCCAATTCACATAATGTTATTTCTCACTATACAGAAAAAAGTGTTGAGCTATCATATTTGATTGTCATTAGTGTTTTTGTCCAGGATAAATATGTAAAACTTCACAGTCCAGATGCCGTTAATTTGCCATCTTTGAGTGCTTGGATAGGACAGGGCTGGACTAAGGGAAAAAACAAAAAAACAAGCTTTGCTAAGCTAAGGTGCTATTTTTCAATTGTGTTCATATACATGTAAACAATTGTCAGGTTTGTTGCAGCCAAGCTGTGATTACTTACACTGCTCATGGATGGGAGGTTGTAATTGATTCGCTTTCCTGGTTAACTGAGAGTTAAGCAGAAAACCTTTATATTTTCAACCCATGTTACCAATTCCTGTGAAAGGTGCTAGTTTACTTTCCTGCTTTAGCAATACAGTCTGCTGAAGATAACTGGCTCTTTCTTCGATGCCAGAGGATCCTGCAGTCCCTGAGGCTCAAGCCTCTGAAAGTCAGTGATCTTTCTTTGGAACCACATATGTAGCTGCAGAGACGGAGGATGTAGAAGAGAGGGTTCAGTGTGTGCTGATGCCAAAACATACTCTGAAAGTTTCTTTCGTTTTGAAAATAAATCCCTGATATCAGATTTTTTACCTGAGGCAAAAAGTTGTTTATCGAGGCAGCACAGTACGCTAGTTAATAGCACAGGCTCTGGAGTCGGCCTATTTGGGATCAAATCTGGGCTCTGTGTCTTACTAACTGTATGATTTTGAGCAAGGTACTTAGCCTCACTAAGTCTCAGTTTCCTAATCAGTAAAATGGGGATAATCACTGAGTCTACTTCCTAAAGTAATTTTGAGGAATAAATGTGACAATCCATGCAAACAGCTTAGAACAGTGCCTGTCTGGTACACAGGAAAAAAACAGGAAGCACACAGTAAACATTACCTATTGCTATTTCTCTGAAAGATGGAGCCCACCGAGGGGGGATTTGCTTCATTGAAAAACTCTATAGCTGAGTTCAGAGTAATTGCCATTTGTGCTGAGCAATGCATTTGGAACCCTTTGTGGAAAGCAAATCCTTTACCAGGCAGAATTTTCTTAACATAGTTGGAGTAACTCTCTGCATTTGAAAGTAATAAAAATTCGTGTCTTTAAAAGCACTGTGTATTTCAGATTTTCCACTACTTCAGCCTAGCCCTGCCTCCAGTGACTCACAATAGTGAGACTATACTGGGCATCGATTTAGCAGTCTGCATGTGTGCCTTCAAATGTGTGCCAAACACTGAAAACAATTCAAAAAGAAAAAAGGTAGTTTTTAAAAAAAATTCCCTTTTGTCTGTCTGACTTCCACTTTTTCAATGGTTAGAAGATGCTCTCAATTTTATAAGGGATTATTTTTTGTTTCTCAGATAGCCATAGTTGTTTTGCATTTGGCTTTTTGCCTTTCTGTCACCTGACGTATATACACATTTCCTTAGACACATGTTTCCTACACAGGTTTGAATTATTTAAATAAAGTCTATACATATATACTAATATGACCATTTGGTATTTCTGTGATTTTTCTAGGAAGTGAATCTACTGGAATATGTGGAAAAAGTGATTATACTTTATTTTAGTGTGGGGAATGCAAAAGCTTGACAGAAGATCCAAGCTTTGAAACACTAGCATTTGGGGCGGGGATTTGTGTCTCATTCTGTTCTAATCCAGCCTTAGGTGAAGTTTCTGTGGAATCAGACTAACTCATTTACCCTGTCTCTCTCACAATTTACAGCTAAGCCAGTCTCTTACCTCCACCCCTGTCTCTCCCACCTCCTATGGCTTTCCTTACTCTTTCTTTCATGTCTTTACATCTACGTAATCTTTTCAGGGCTTGAAAAATGTCTGTTTTTCTGGATGTATCCCTTTGTTTCTGCCGTAGAGTGTGCACGTGTCATTGTAGCTGCGGAGGTCTCTGTTTACCATTGTGTATATACATGGGTGGGCGACTGTGTGTGTCTCCCACTGAAGAATAGGGGCTTGTGTATAATAGGCTGCCTCCACTCTGTAAATGGTCCTTAAACAGAGATGTAAGAACATCCTCGCTCCCTGTTGCCTTCTTTCTCAGAGCTACCTAAAATTTCCTGGCAGGATTCCTAAATAAGGAGGCCTGCCTCTGAGAGAGGGGTGCAGAAGCTTGGGTTTTCCCACTCTTGTTTCTTTCTTTTTGTCTGTTTTGAGAGCAGTGGCCCCTGGTAACTTGCCCTTTAACTCCCCCTTTTCCTACCCGTTTCCCTCCTCCCTTTTCTAGACTGTGCCAAAATCTCCCCAGCAACATCTAAAGGGAAGGGGGTGGTACGAGGAGAGGTGGACACAACCAATCATTGGTTTGGGAAAAATATACAAGTTAATGAAATGTTGGCTCAGATATTGTTCCTGGGTTTGTGGATGAATGTGAGTCTTCTATGTACTAAATGGACAGATTAGCAGTATTAAGCAATTACATATTGATAAGAGGAAAAAATGCTACCAAACTTAAAACATGCTTTAAACATTCAGGAGCCCCAAGTTTATTTGATTATACTGAAATCCCTCCCAAGGGTGTGTTAAAATTGAACAGAACACAGAATCCTCCAACAGCAGGCTTACCTTTCAGTAACCTGCAGTGAATTCTGATCACCCTATGGAACTGCACGGAAGACTGTTTCTTCCAACAGAGAGCTTTCCCTTAATCATTTGACTGAAAAGACAGACATCCGGATTCTAATCCTACCTCTGCCATTGACATACTGTGTGACCTGAGACAAGTTGCTTAATCTTCTCTCTTTCAGCTATTCAACCTATAAAGGAAAACTCACTCTGCTTGCTCCTTATGCATATATTCAACTAATAAGTGGGGGAAATGGGAAAATTATGTTATTTACTTTTGGGGGAATATTTTAAACCTTTTATGAGCATGCCATTGAACAAATATGAAAGTTATCTCCTCAAATAATCGGCTCCCAGTGGCTTGACATAAGGAAGGGGCCTCAAAAACACTAATTAAGAAACAAGGTAACCCTGCTTAACGGATTTATTTGCCATCGGTCTATCTTCTTTGGTGAAGTGTCTGTTTAAGTCTTTTCCTAATAAGACCAGGCCTACTAAAAGAAAAACAAGAAAGCTTTATTGGGGTATAATTGACATACAGTAAACTTCAGAATGGTAGAAAGTCAGCAAAAATGAGGAAGACCCTCAACAAGATGGATTTACACAGCGGCTGCAACAATGGGCTCAAACATACTGTTTAAAGGATGGCACAGGACTAGGCAATATTTAGGTACTGTTATACATGAGGTCACTATGAGTCTGAACTGACTCAACAGCACCTAACAACAATAAACTTCAGGTATTTAAAGTGTACAATTTGATGTTTTGACAATGTGTACATCCATGAAATCATGAGAATCAAAATAATGAACATACCTATCACTTCCAAAAGTTTTCTTGTGCCCCTCTATAACATTTCCCTCATGCTGTTTCCTCCCCTTCCCCATTACCTTACTGTGGTGGCTCGTGCATTGCTGTGAGCTGGAAGCTATGCTACCAATATTTCAAATACTAGCAGAGTCACCCATGGTGGACAGGTTTCAGTGGATCTTCCAGACTAAGACAGGCTAGGAAGAGGGACCTCGAGATCTACTGCTAAAAAAAATTGACCAGTGAAGACCTTATGAATAGCAGTACAACATTGTCTGATACAGTGCTGGAAGATGAGCTGCTGAGACGGAAAGGCACTCAAAATACAATTGGGGAAAAGCTGACTTCTCAAAGTAGAGTCAACCTTAATGATGTGGATGGAGTCAAGCTTTCGGGACCTTCATTTGCTGATGTGGCATGACTCAATATGAGAAGAAATAGCTGCAAACATCCATTAATAATTGGAACGTAGAATGTATGAAGTATGAACCTAGGAAAATTGGAAGTCATCAAAGATAAAATGGAATGCATAAAGATCGATATCCTAGGTATTAGTGAGCTGAAATGGACTGGTATTGGCCATTTTGACCAGACAATAATATGGTCTACTATTTCAGGAATGAAAAATTGAATATGAATGGCACAACATTCATTGTCAAAAAGGACATTTCAAGATCTATCCTGAAGTATGACGTTAGTGATAGGATTATATCCATATGCCTGCAAAAAAGACAGGTTAATACCACTATTATTCAAATTTACACACCAGTCACTAAGGACAGAGATAAACAAATTGAAGATTTTTACCAACATCTGCAGTCTGAAAGTAATCAAACATGCAATCAAAATACATTGATAACTACTTGTGATTAGAATGTGAAAGCTGGAAACAAAGAAGAAGGACCAGTAGTTGGGAAATATGGCCTAGATGATGGATGCGGGAGATCACATGATAGAATTTTGCAAGACCAATGAGTTATTCATTGCAAATACCTTTTTTTCAACAACATACACTGCAACTATACACATGGACCTCGCGGACAGGCATACACAGGAATCAAATCAACATCTGTGGAAAGAGGCAATGGAAGAGCTCAGTGTCAACAGTTAGAACAAGGCCAGGGGCTGATTATGGAACAGACCATCAATTGCTCCTATGCAAGTTCAAGTTGAAGCTGAAGAAAATTAGAACAAGTCCGTGAGAGCCAAAATACAACCTTGAGTATATCCCACCTGAGTTTAGAGACCATCTTAAGAATAGATTTGACACATTAAACACTAATAGCCAAAGACCAGATGAGTTGTGGGATGACATCAAGGACATCATCCATGAAGAAAGCAAAACATCATTAAAAAGATAGGGAAGAAGGAAAAGATCAAAATGGATGTCAGAAAAGACTCTGAAACTTGCTCTTGAATGTAGAATAGCTAAAGCACATGGAAGAAATGATGAAGTAAAAGACCTGAACAGAAGATTTGTAAGGGTGGCTCGAAAAGACAAAATATTTATAATGAAATGGGAAACCCTGCTGGCATAGTGGTTAAGTGCTATGGCTGCTAACCAAAAGACCGGCAGTTCAAATCCACCAGGCGCTCTTTGGAAACTCTATGGGGCAGTTCTACTCTGTCCTATAGGGTCACTATGAGTCAAAATTGACTTGATGGCAGTGGGTATATATATATATATATATATATATATATATATAGTGAAATTGCAAAGACCTGGAGTTAGAATTACAGAAGAGAAGAACACAGTTGGCGTTCCTCAAACTGAAAGAACTGAAGAAAAAATTCAAGTCTCCAGTTACAATATTGAAGAATTCTATGGGCAAAATGTTGACTGACACAGGAAACGGCAAAAGAAGATGGAAGGAATACACAGAGTCACTGTACCAAAAAGAACTTGTTGATGTTCTGCCATTTCAGCAGGTAGCGTATGATCAAGAACCAATGTTATTGAAGGAAGAAGTCCAAGCTGCACTGAAGGCATTGGTGAAAAACAAAGCTTCAGGAATACGAATTGAGATGTTTCAACAAGTGGATGTAGCACTGGAGGTGCTCACTCATCTATGTCAAGAAGTTTGGAGGACAGCTACATAGCCAACCAACTGGAAGAGATCCATATTCATGCCCATTCCAAAGAAAGGTGATCCAACTGTTTGTGGAAATTATCGAACAATATCAGTAACATCACAGGAAAGTAAAATTTTGCTGAAGATCATTCAAAAGCGGTTGTAGCAATACATCAACGGGGAACTTCCAGAAATTCAAGCCAGATTCAGAAGAGGACATGGAACGAGTGATATCATTGCTGATCTTAGATGGATCTTGGCTAAAAGCAGAGAATACCAGAAAAATGTTTACCTGTGTTTTATTGACTATGCAAATGCATTTGACTGTGTGAATCATAACAAATTATGGATAACATTGCAAAAAATGGGAATTCAAGAACGCTCAATTGTACTCATGAGGAACCTGTATGTAGATCAAGAGGCAGTTGTTTCAACAGAACAAGGGGATGCTGTGTGGTTCAAAGTCAGGAAAGGTGTGCATCAGGGTTGTATCCTTTCACCATACTTATCCAATCTGTATGCTAAGCAAACAATCGAAGAAGCTGGACAATATGAAGAAGAACTTGGCATCAGGACTGGAGAAAGACTCATTAACAACCTGTGATATGAGGATGACACAACCTTGCTTGCTGAAAGGGAAGAGAATTTGAAGCACTTACTGATGAAGATCAAAGACTACAGCCTTCTATATGGGTTATACCTCAACATAAAGAAAATAAAAATCCTTGCAACTGGACCAATAAGCAACATCATGATGGAGAAATGATTGAAGTGGTCAAGAATTTCATTTTACGTGGACCCACAATCAATGCCCATGGAAGCAGCAGTCAAGAAATCAAATGATGTACTGAATTGGGCAAATCTGCTACAAAAGACCTCTTTAAAGTGTTGAAAAGCAAAGAAGTCACTTTGAGGACTAAGGTGTACCTGACGCAAGCATGGTATTTTCAATCTCCTCATACACATGGGAAAACTCGGCAATGAATAAGGAAAGCCAAAGAAGAATTGATGCCTTTAAATTATGGTGTTGGCAAAGAATATTGAATATACTATGAATTGACAGGAGAATGAACAAATCTGTCTAGGAAGAAGTACAGCCAGAATGGTCCTTTGAAGCGAGGATGGCGAGACTTCATCTCATGTACTTTGGGTATGTTATCAGGAGAGACTAATCCCTGGAGAAGGACATCATGCTTGGTAAAGTAGAGGGTCAGAGAAAAAAAGGAAGACGCTCAAGGAGATGGATTGACTCAGTGGCAGCAACAATGTGCTCAAACATATCGATTATTGTGAGGATGGCATAGGACCAGGCAGTATTTTGTCTGTGGTTCATAGGGTTGCTATGAGTCAAAATCAACTCAAAGTCACCTAAAAACAACAACAACATAAGCAATCACTAATCTGCTTTATACCACTGTCAACTAATTTTTACTTTGTAGAATTTTCTGTAAGTTGAATCAGACGGTATGTATTCTCTTTTTTTGACTACTTTCTTTCATTCCTCATAATTATTGTAAGATCCATTCAATCTGTTTTGTTTTTCAGTATTTTAATCCTTCTTATTACTGAGTAGTATTCCATTATATGGATATACCACAATTTGTTTGCCCATTCACCTGTTGATGCACACTTGGATTGTGTCCAGTTTGGGGATATTGCAGATAAAGCTGCTATAAACATTTCTGCACAAGTCTTTGTGTGGACACATGCTTTCATTTCTCTTGGGTAAATACCTAGGACTGCAATAGCTGGGTCATATGGTTTGTTGTTGTTGTTAGGTGCTGTAAAGTCGGTTCTGACTCATAACAACCCAATACACAGAGTAGAACTGCTTCATAGGGTTTCCAATGAACAACTGATGGATTCAAACTGCCAGCCTTTTGGTTAGCAGCCGTAGCTCTTAAACCACTGTACCACCGGGGCTTCAATACTTGGTATAATCAGTGTTTTAGCCATTCTTGTGTACATGCAGTAGTATTTCATTGTGGTTTTAATTTTTATATTTCTAATGAATAATGCCCCCACGTGTCTGTCAGTTTGTTGTACTGTGGGGGCTTGCGTGTTGCTGTGATGCTGGAAGCTATGCCACTGGTATTCAGGTACCAGCAGGGTCACACATGGAGGACAGGTTTCAGCTGAGCTTCCAAACTAAGACAGACTGGGAAGAAGGACCTGGCAGTCTACTTCAGAAAAGAATCAGCCAGTGAAAACCTTATGAATAGCAGCGGAACATTGTCTGATATAATGCTGGAAGATGAGCCCCCCAGGTTGGAAGGCACTCAAAAGATGACTAGGGAAGAGCTGCCTCCTTAAAGTAGAGTTGACTTTAATGATGTGGATAGAGTCAAGCTTCTGGGACCTTCGTTTGCTGATGTGGCGTGACTCAAAATGAGAAGAGACAGCAGCAACCATCCATTAGTAATTGGAACTTGGAATGTACGAAGTATCAGTCTAGGAAAATTGGACCTAAGGAGTCCATGGATAGAATTCAGGTTTTTTTTTTTTTTTAACTTTTTTGAGAAAAATGCATCTTTATTTTTACTAACCTGTAAATGAAATTTAGCATTTATTTTGATCATAAATGTACTGTAAAAACATGGTATTTATTAGACCCACTGCTAGATCTTGTTACTTAATACCCTAATAAAGGGCACATGTATTACTGTATCATGAACTTTAAAAAATTTTTTTTTCGTTAGGCATTTTTTATAGTACTTTAGATTTTTTTTTTAAATGAAGGCTTAGAGAGCAAATTAGTTTCTCATCAAATAATTAATACACATATTGTTTTATGACATTGGCTACCGACCACACGACATGTCAATACTCTCCCCTTCTTGACCTTGGGTTCCCCGTTACCAGCTTTCCTGTCCCTTCCTGCCTTCTCATCCTTGCCCCTGGGCTGTTGTACCCATTTAGTCTCATTTTGTTTTATGGGCCTGTCTAATCTTTGGCTGAAGGGTGATTCTCAGGAGTTACTTTAGTTACTTTAGGGCGTCCAAGGGGCCATACTCGGGTTTCTTCAGTCTCTGTTAGACCAGTAAGTCTGATCTTTTTTTGTGAGTTAGAATTTAGTTCTTCATTTTTCTCCAGCTCTGTCTGGGATCCTCTATTGTGATCCCTGTCAGAGCAGTCACTGTTGGTAGCCAGGTACCATCTAGTTGTGCTGGATTCAGTCTGGTGAAAGCTGTGGTAGTTGTGGTCCATTAGTCCTTGTGTCTTTGATTTTCTTCATTTGCCATTGCTCCAGCCGGGGTGAGCCAGTGGAGTATCTTAGATGGCCGCTCACAAGCTTTTAAGATCCCTAAAAATATTTTGTTAACTGATTTTTAGTTTAGTAGGTTTTCTTAGTAATCCTATATATTCTCTTTTATGCATTTTAATGCCTTTATAAGCTTCTCCAGTTTCCATGGCACACACACACACACAAATGCTAGAACTCTGATAAGGGATTCCAGGTGAATGGGTAGCATCCCTGTTCTTAGATAGCTTCCAGGATAGACATGCTACAGTCCCCTTGCTTAGCTCACTACCAGAAATTTCTACCTCTTTCTTGTTACTTAGATGCCTTGTGGTATAATGGAGTTTTCAAGTCACGTGAATGTTCATGCCAAGCCCCATCTCTGCTATTTATTGGCTGCATTCTTTGAGAAATTTAATTTGGCTCTTTGTGTCTCATTTTTTCAGCTGCAAAGCAGGGGTAATAATGCTTGCCTTAAAGGGTTATGATGAGGATAAAATGAGTGCCTGGCATGCATTAGGTGCTCAATAAATGTTTCTTCTCTTTTATTTCAGTACTCAAAGAGAGAGAATCGCTGACCCACTCCAGATTGTCAACCACCTGGATTCATTATAATTATTTTTTGAGAGGGAGAGGACTCCCTGAGTCTGAAGAGAAAATGATGCCCCTTCTTGATTTCAGTACCAGTCACTGGAGTCTAGAGGAGTCAGCTTTCCTGTGTTTGTCTCAGCTCCAGGTTGGAGACCAGGAGGGTTTTTGGGGAGAGGATGCTAGAGTCTTACTATTCAAGCTTTGGTTGTTAGCTGCTTTAATCTGCCCCTGACTCTAGTTCTTTACTGACTCTAATTAAGCATTACCTCACCCAAATACACAGTCACTTCTTTAACTAAACCCCAAGGCCAGGACATGGCTTCCAGGACGTTGATGTAGTAGCTCTCCATCTTTTTCAGTCTGGTGGACCTCATCCAGTGGGCAAAAGCTCTGTGGATTACCTGCACCTCCAACTCTCACTTGCCACAGGCAAAAAACAAAACCCAAACTTCTTAAAACTAATGGGAAGCCTAGCACCACTTTAAATGAGACACCCATGAGATTATGTCTGGTTTAAATGTCATAAGTGAGTTATTTATTCATGCCAGAAACCAACGTATAGGCCTTGCTGTAGTACAAAATGTTAACACATACAAGAGATTCATCTATGGACCTGCTCAGGATGAACTTTGGAGAACTCCCGTGGTCCTACTTGGAAGCTTCATTTTTGTAAATGTTGCTTTCCAAGAGTGCTTCACGTTCATTTGATCACATAGTAAATTCACTTACAAATTTTCTTCTTTTTTGGTAGAGGGACAACAGGAATAGTGGAAACAACACTGAATTTGCAGTTAGATTTGAATTTAAACACTATCTGTGCTAGGAACTAGCTGCAGGACCTTCAGCAAGTTTTATCAAACTCTTGGAACCTCAGTTGTGTCCTCTGTAAAATGGATAGCTACTCCATAGGATAGTTGTAAAGGTTAACCAAAATAATATGTTCTGTATAGCTGGGAGAGTATATAACACACAGATGGCCCTCCTGTTCATTTGTTTCCTTCCTCTTCCTAACCCACAAATCTAATGTGATATAAACCAAGAAGAAAGCAATACTACACAAATGTCACATTTATAAATTTCAGAGGATGAATTTGTCCAATACTGGAAACTCCAGGCTCTTTCATGGCTTCAGTTCCTTCCCTCTTGAGTCTGACCCCATAATGCTTCACTGAAACCACTCTATGGATAAACAGTTTCCTCGTCCTCCACTTCTTTTTTTTCTGCCATATCCACCTTCCTAAAGCCCAGTCTTAGATCATTCCAACTATCTGCTTCTCAACTTCTACAACCAAGAATGCTGAGTACACTGGAAGAAATCACACAGTTGTGTAAATTGGTATTGAGGCAAATTTGTGTTCTCCAATCTTAGGTGACTCTCAGCTTTATGCTCTTGGTTGCCTCCCTTGTCCAAATCCCAAAGTGACAATTCCAAAACTTCCAACCACACTCACTCTCTTTCTTTATTTTTACGAAACTGTAATTTCTTTTTTTTTAATTGTACTTTAGATGCAGGTTTACAGAACAAACTAGCTTCTTATTAAACAATTAGTACACATATTGTTTTGTAACATTGGTTACCAGCCCCACGACATGTTAACACTCTCCTTTCTCGACCATGGGTTCCCTATTACCAGCTTTCCTGCCCCTCCTGCCTTCTAGTCCTTGCGTCTGAATTGGTGTGCCCTTTTAGTCTTGTTTTGTTTTATGGGCCTGTCTAATCTTTGGCTGAAGGGTGAACCTCAGGAGTGACTTCATGACTGAGCTAAAAGGATGTCCGGGGGCCATACTCTCGGGGTTTCTCCAGTCTCTGTCAGGCCAGTAAGTCTGGTCTTTTTTTGTGAGTTAGAATTTTGTTCTGCATTATTCTCCAGCTCTGTCTGGGACCCTCTATTGTGATCCCTGTCAGAGCAGTCAGTGGTGGTAGCCGGGCACCATCTAGTTGTGCTGGACTCAGTCTGGTGGAGGCTGTGGTAGTTTTGGTCCATTAGTTCTTTGGACTAATCTTTCCCTTGTGTCTTAGGCTGGGTTCTCCAGAAAGCAAAACATATATATATATATATATATATATATATATATATATATTAAGAGAGATTTATATCAAAGAAATGGCTCACGTGGCCCCTAGAAGCTGTGTGCCCCAATTCCATGAGACAGGGAAGAGGGTTCTCCTGATCCACATAGCCACAGGGGCTGGCTAACCCAAGATTGGCAGGCCGGAGAGCAGTGCTGCTGCAGGCCGTGAAGATAGACGAATCTGAAGACCAGCAGGCAAGACTGCCAGGAAGCCACCAACCCAGGTCCCAAGAACCAGAGGCCAGATGAACAGGAGTAAGCTGCAGAACCTGGAACAAGCAAAAGCTCCAGCAAGGTAAGGAGGAAGGAAGTAGGCAGAGGAGAGCAGAAAGATGAATGCTGAGGGGGTGGTGAGCCACCACATACCCCACCCCCACCAGTACCACTCAGCAGATCCCATCATGGGAGTAATCGTGGATGAAATTTCAACAGGGAAGTGATCGCAACATTATACAACTGCCATACACTGAGAATCACGGCCCAACCAAGTTGACACAGTCCTAACCATCACACCCTGTGTCTTTGGTTTTCTTCATTCTACATTGCTCCAGATGGGATGAGACCAGTGGAGTATCTTAGATGGCCACTCACAAGCTTTTAAGACCCCAGATACTACTCACCAAAGTAGAATGTAGAACATTTTTTTCATAAACTGTGTTATGCAAATTGAGCTAGATGTTCCCCAAGACCATGGTATCCACAGCCCTCAGCCCAGTAATTCGATCCCTTAGGGAGTTTGGATGTGTCTATGGAGCTTCCGTGACCTTGCCTTGGACAAGTTGTGCTGGCTTCCCCAGTATTTTGTACTGTCTTACCCTTCATTAAAAAAAAAAAATTTTTTTTTACTTTTTTTTTACCCTTCATTAAAGTTACCGCTGATCTATTGTCTATTTAGTGTTTTTCCATCCCAACCCCTCCCCTCCCTGGTAACCATCAAAGATTGTGTCTTTTTGTGTGTAAACCTTTTCATGAATTTTTATAGTAGTGGTCTCATGTAATATTTGTCCTTTTGTGATTGACTTATTTCAGTGAGCATAATGCCCTCCAGATTCATCCATGTTGTGAGATGCTTCAGAGATTTATCATTGTTCTTTATCTTTGCATACTACTCCATTGTGTGTATGTACCAGAGTTTGTTTATCCATTCATCTGTCGATGGGCATCTAGGTTGTTTCCAGGTTTTTGCTATTGTCAACAATGCTGCAGTGAATATGGGTGTGCATATGTCTATTCATGTGACAGCTCTTATTAGGATATATTAGGGAGTATATCTTAGGATGGAAACCCTGTCTGTGGGGGCAGTTCTTCTCTGTCCTATAGGGTCGCTATGAGTCGGAATTGACTCGACGGCACTGGTTTTTTTTTTTTTTTATATCTTAGGATATATTCCCAGGAGTGGGATTGCTCGATCATATGGTATTTCTATTTGTAGCTTTCTAAGGAAGTGCCATATCATTTTCCGAAATGGTTGTACCATTTTGCATTCCCACCAGCAGCGCATTCGAGTTCCAATCTCCCCTCAGCCTCTCCAACATTTGTTATTTTCTGTTTTTTATTTATTTTAGTTTTTTTATTTGTGCCAGTAATGTCGGGGTGAGATGGTATCTCATTGTGGTTTTGATTTGCATTTCTCTAATGGTTGGTGATTGTGAGCATTTCCTTATATGTCTGTTAGCTGCTTAAATGTCTTCTTTGGTGAAGTGTCTGTTCATTTCCTTTGCCAATTTTTTAATTGGATTATTTGTATTTTTGTTGTAGAGGTGTTGGATTTTCCTGTAGATTTTAGAGATTAGACCTCTGTAGGATTTGTAACAGCCGAATGTTTTTTCCCAGTCTGTAGGCTCTCTTTATACTCTTTTGGTGAAGTCTTTTGATGAGCATAACTGTTTAATTTTTAGAAGATCCCTGTTATCTAGCTTATCTTCTGAAGTTTGTGTGTTGTTTGTTATGGTTTTTATGCTGTTAAGGCCGTGCATCAGGGCCTCTAGCATTGATCCTACTTTTTCTTCTATGATCTTTATAGTTTTTTGGTTTTATATTTAGGTCTTTGATCCATTTTGAAGTAGTTTTTGTGTATGGTGTGAGGTATGGGTCCTGTTTCATTTATTTGCAGATGGATATTCAGTGTTGCTAGTACCACTTGTTAAAAAAATTTTTTCCCCCATTTGATGGACTTTGGGCCCTTGTTAAAGATCAGGTAACCATAGGTGAATGAATTTACATCTGGGTTCTCAGTTCTGTTCCATTGGTCAATGTATCTGTTGTTGTACCAGTACCAGGCTGTTTTGACTACTGTAGATGTATAGTAGGTTCTGAAGTCAGGTAGCGCGAGTCTTCCTACTTTATTCTTCTTCAAAAGTCCTTTACTTATCTGGGGCCTCTTCCCTTTCCATATAAAGTTAATGATTAGTTTTTCCATCTCTTTAAAGAATGCTCTTGGTATCTGGATGTGGACTGAGTTGTATTTGTATCTTGCTTTGGGTAGAATTGACATTTTCACAATGTCAAGTCTACCTATCCGTGAACATGTTATGTTTTTCCATTTATGGAAATCTCTTTTGGTTTCTTGCAGTAGTGTTTTGTAGTTTTCTTTGTATAGGTCTTTTACATCCCTGGTTATATTGATTCCTAATTATTTTAATTTTTTAGAGGCTATTATAAATGATATTGTTTTCCTGATTTCCTTTTCACTGTTCTCTTTATTGATGTGTAGGAATCCAACTGATTTTTGTATGTTTGTCTTGTATCCTGCTGCCCTGCTGAATCTTTCTATTAGTTCCAGTAGTTTTCTTGTGGAGTCTTTTGGGTTTTCTATGTATAAAAAGTATCATATCATCTGCAAATAAGGACAGTTCTACTTCTTCCTTACCAATTTGAATGCCCTTTATTTATTTATTTTTGCTTTATCAGCATAATTTTAAATAGGAGTGGTGATAAAAGGCATCCTTGTCTTTTTTTCATTATTGTACTTCAGATGAAGGTTTACAGAACAAACTAGTTTTTCATTAAACAGTTAGTACACGTATTGTTTTATGACAATGGTTAACAACCCCATGACATGTCAACACTCTCCCTTCTCAAACTTGGGCTCCCTATTACCAGCTTTCCTGTCCCCTCCTGCCTTCTAGTCCTTGCCCCTGGGCTGGTGTGCCCCTTTAGTCTTGTTTTATTTTATGGGTCAGTCCAGTCTTTGGCTGAAGGGTGATCCTCAGGAATGACTTCATCACTGAGCTGAAAGGGTGGCCAGGGGCCATACTCTTGGGGTTTCTCCAATCTCTGCCAGGCCAGCAAGCCTTGTTTTTCTTTTTGAGTTAGAATTTTGTTCTACATTTTTCTCCAGCTCTGTCCAGGGCCTTCTATTGTGATCCCTGTCAGAGCAGTCAGTGGTGGTAGCCAGGCACCATCTAGTTGTACTGGACCCAGTCTGGTGGAGGCTGTGGTAGATGTGGCCCAAGGACATCCTTGTTTTGTTCCTGTTCTCAAGAATGTTTTCAGCCTCTCCATTAAGAATGATGTTGGCTGTTGGTTTTGTATAGATGCTGTCATGGATTGAAATGTATCCCCCAATATATGAGTCAGCTTGGCTAGGCCATGATTCCTAGTGTCATGGATTGAATTGTGTCCCCCCAAAATGTCTGTCAACTTGGCTAGGTCATGATTCCCTTATATGATTGTCTACCATTTTATCTTTTAATATGACTTCCCTATATGTTGTAAATCCTATCACTGTGATGTAATAAGATGGATTAGCGGCAGTTATATTGATGAGGTCTACAACATTAGATAGTGTCTTAAGCCAATCTCTTTTGAGATATAAAAGAGGGAAGCAAGTGAAGAGACATGGGAACCTCATACCACCAAGAGAGCAGTACCGGGAGCAGAGTACGTCCTTTGGACCTGAGATTCCTGCACTGAGATGTTCCCGGACCAATGGAAGACTGATGACAAGGACCTTCATCCAGAGCCAACAGAGAGAGACAGCCTTTTCCTGGAGCTGATGCCCTGAATTTGGACTTTTAGCTACTAGACTGTGAGAAAATAAATTTCCCTTTGTTAAAGCCATCCACTTGTGGTATTTCTGTTATAGCAGCACTGGATGACTGAGACACCTTGTATTGTGTGATTGTCCAACATTTTGATATTTGATGTGATTTCCATATATGTTGTAAATTTTATCACTATGATATAATAAGATGGATTAGTGGCAGTTATATTGATGAGATCTACAAGATTAGACAGTGTCTTAAGCCAGTCTCTTTTGAGATATAAAAGAAGTAAGAGAGAGACATGGGGACCTCATACCACCAAGAAAGCAGTGCCAGGAGCAGAGCACGTCCTTTGAACCCAAGGTTCCTATGCTGAGATACTCCCAGACAAAGGGAAGATTGACGAGAAGGACCTTCCTCCAAAGCCAGCAGAGAAAGAAAGCCTTCCCCTGGAGCTGGCACCCTGAATTTGTACTTGTAGCCTACTACAATGTGAGGGAATAAACTTGTCTTTGTTAAAATCATCTACTTGTAGTATTTCTGTTATAGCAGCACTAGATGACTAAGACAGATGCTCTTTATTATGTTGAGGAATTTCCCTTCTGTATCTATTTTACTGAGAGTTTTTACCAGAAATGGGTGTTGGACTTTGTCCAATGCCTTTTCTGGGTTGATTGAAATGATCATGTGATTCTTTTATTTATGTGGTGGATTATGTTGATTGAACCATCCTTGCATACCTGCTATGAATCCCACTTGGTCGTGGTGTATTATTTCTTTGATATGATGCTGAATTCTATTGGCTAGAATGTGGTTGACAATTTTTGCATCTATATTCATGTTGTTTGTTTTTTATTCATGAGATAGTCTGTAATTTTCTTTTTTTTTTGTGGTGACTTTGCCTGGTTTTGGTATCAGGGTTATACTGACTTCATAGAATGAATTTGGAAGTATCCCTTCCTTTTCTATGTTCTGAAATAGTTTGAGTAGTACTGGCATAAGCTCTTCCCTGAATGCTTGGTAGAATTCCCCAGTGAAGCCATCTGGGCCAGGGCTTTTTTATGCTGGGAGTTTTTTAAATTACCTTTTCAGTTTTTTCTCTTGTTATGGGTCTGTTCAGATTTTCAACATCATTTTATGCTAGTTTGGGTAGGTAGTGTGTTTCTAGAAATGTGTCCATTTCCTCTAGGTTTTTTAATTTGTTGGAGTATAGTTTTTCATAATACTCTGTTATGATCCTTTTTACTTCAGTTGTGTCTGTTGTAATGTCCCCCATTTCATTTCTTATTTGGGTTATTTCCCTTTTCTCTTGTTTTTCTTTTGTCAATTTGGCCAGTGGTTTCTTGATTTAGTTGATCCTTTCAAAGAACCAACTTTTGGTTTTGTTGGTTCTTTCTGTTGTTTTCCTATTCTTTATTTTATTTCTCCTCTGATCTTTATTATTTCCTTTCTTCTGGTGGCTGTGGGCTTCTTTTGCTGTTCTCTTTCTATTTCTTCAAGTTGCATAGCTGATATTTTGTTCCTTTCTTCTTTTTTTCATGTGTGCATCTATTACTGTAAATTGACCTCTGAGGACTGCCTTTGCTGTGTCCCAAAGATTTTGGTATGATGTGTTTTCATTCTTGTTTGACTCTAGGAATTTTTTTGATTCCTTCTTTGATTTCTCCTATTACCCAGTGGTTTTTAAGCAGGATGTTATTCAGTTTCCATGTAATTGATTCTTTTCCTTGCTCTTCCTGTTGTTAATTTCTACTTTGATGGTGTTGTGATCAGGGAAAATGTTTTGTATTATCTCAATGTTCTGAATTTTGTCGGAGGTTGTTTTGTGGCCTAAGATGTGGTCTATTCTGGAGAATGTTCCATGTGAGTTGGAAAAGAATGTGTACTTTGCAGCTGTTGGGTGGAGTGTTCTGTATATGTCTATGAGGTCAAGTTGGCTGATGGTGTCCTTTAGATGTTCTGTATCTTCGTTGACTTTCTAGATATTCTGTCCTTTACCCAGAGTGGTGTGTTGAAGTCTTCTGCTATTATTGTGGAACTGTCAATTTCTCTTTTCAGTGCTGTTAGAGTTTGCTTTATGTATTTTGAAGCCCTGTCATTGGGTGCGTAGATGTTAATTATGGTTATATCTTCATAATGGATCGTCCCTTTAATCATTATTCTTTGCCTTTTATGGTGGATTTTGTTCTAAAGTCTATTTTATCTGAGATTAGTATTGCCATTCCTGCTCTTTTTTGGTACCTGTTTGCTTGATATGTTTTTTTCTATCCTTTGATTTTTAATGAATTTACGTCTTTGTTTCTAAGGTGTGTCTCTTGTAGGTAGCATACTGATGGGTCCTGTTTTGTTTTTTTAATCTATTCTGTCACTCTGTGTCTCTTTATGGGTGCATTTAGGCCATTTACATTCAGTGTAATTATTGATAGGTATGAATTTATTGCTGTCATTTTGTATTTTTTTTTTTGTGGTGCTGATGTTTTCTTTGTTCCTCTCACTCTCCTGAGCTGAATTCCTTTTGTTTGTGGATTTTTTTTTCATTTCTTTTCTTTTTGTAGATTTTGCTTTTACTGAGACTTTGTTTTCTTCTTTATTTTGATGAGTAGGTTTGTTAATTTTCTTTGTGGTTACCTTGAAATTACTCTTATCTTCCTACATTTGAACCAGTCTATTATTACTTGGTATTACCTTGCCTTCCTCTCCATTACAAAAGTTCTGTGCCTATACCTGTATTGTTTATTCCTTCTTTTATTGTTCTGACTTTGTTGTCATTTACAAATTAACCTCTCAGGTTCCCTGTTGTAATTGTTTTGGTTTTGGATAGTCCTTGAGAGTTCATTTCCTGCATTGGTATCTGGCTGGTACAATCTTGCGTCCAAGATCCAGGCTGTGGTCTGATGTTGTTTGTTCTTAGTTATCTGGTGCTGCTATAACAGAAATACCACAAGTAGATTGCTTTAAGAAATTGAAACTTATTCTCTCACAGTCTAGGAGGCTAGATTCCGAATTCATGGTGCCAGCTCCAGGGGAAGGCTTTCTCTCTGTGTCGGCTCTGGGGGAAGGTCCTTGTCATCATTCTTCCCCTGGTCTAGGAGCTTCTCAGCACAGGAACCCCAGGTCCAAGGGACACACTCTGCTCTCAGTGCTGCTTTCTTGGTGGCATGAGGATCCCCTCTCTGCTCATTTCTGTTTTCTATGTCTCAAGAGGTTGACTTAAGACACGACTAATCTTGTAGACTGAATCCTGTCTCATTAACATAACTGCCTCTAATCCTGCCCCATAATGCATAGGAAAATCACATTGGGTGACAAACTGGTGGACAGTCATGCAATACTGGGAATCATGTCCTAGCCAAGTTGACACACATTTTGGGGGAACACAATTCTATCCATTTACACTACTTAACATCCGTCATATCCATTTGTACCTCCTAATACCAAACCAAACCCAGTGCCGTCAAGTCGATTCAGACTCATAGTGACCCTATAGGACAGAGTAGAACTGCCCCATAGAGTTTCCAAGGAGCGCCTGGCGGATTCGAACTGCTAACCTTTGGTTAGCAGCCGTAGGACTTATCCACTACACCACCAGGGTTTCCTACCTCCTAGTATCATAGCTATTTCCCTAGTTCAGGCTTACTGCAATACTCTCCTAACAAGTCTCCCTTTTATCATTCCATCTATCCTCCACACTACAGGCAGGTCGATCTCCCTAAATTATAAATCTGATAATTTTACTCCAGTGCCTAAAACCCTTCAGTAAACCACATACAGAAGTGTTTCCAAATATCAGTCATTTGCACCCTACCCTCATGATTTTTTGCTGTATCTATTGACCACATGTACTATTATTTAGGTAATATCTTTCTTTTAATTTATTAATTTTAAAATAATTTAGCTTTGTCCTCAGCAGTAATATCTGTGAAATCAAGGGTTTGAAGGTCTAATTTATTTTTACTGATACACATTAAAATAAATACCAAACTATTAAAAATAAAACCATTCATCCCAGGGGTGGATTAACCAGTAGGCAAGGTACACATGGGATTAATTGTGTTTACTTACTAATCTGCAGTGCATAATTTCACATGGGTTTCAAAGAGGTGGTTTAAAAAAAAACAGGTGAAATTGTGCACTACAGATTAGTATGCACAAGTAAGCCCATGCTACCTTGCTTTTATTGCGTAGTTTGTCCCTAATTCACTCACATACTACCTGAAATCAACCCTCATATTGTATAGCACACTTTGGGACACACTGGTCTACAGGATCAAGTCAAAACTTTTTAATGTGATTTGTAAGGCCTTTTATGATCTGACTGCTGATATCTCTTGAGCCTTAGTTCCCCATGGTTATCTGTTCATACCCTATACTCTGGCCAACCTGGATGACTTGTAATTACTCAAACATGTGAGGCATCCATTCATGCCTTTGCTTACGAGGCTTGTCCTCAACCCCTACCTCCCCGCCCTTATCTATCTGACAGGTGCTTGCTCATCTTTCCAGACTGGGCTCGAGCGGTAACTCCTCTAAGTGAACTTTTCCAACTGCCACCTTCTGTACCCCTAGTTCAAACTGATCACCTACTCCATCAATCTCTCCTCGATGCTATGTACAGAGAATTTTTTTTGCACTTGCCTATTTATGTGTCTTTTTATCCCTATTAACTGTTTTAAGAAAATCATTGCTGACTGGTATCCATGATTAAAAAAAAAAAAACTCATTGCTGTCAAGTCAATTTCAACTCATTGTGACCCCATGTATTACAGAGTAGAACTTCTCTATAGGGTTTTCTTGACTGTACTCTTTTACAGAAGCAGATAGCCAGGCCTTTCTTCTGCAGTGCCGCTGGGTAGGTTCGAACTGCCAACCTTTGGCTTAGTAGTCAGGCTCAAACCGTTTGTGCCACTCAGGGACCTCCATGATAAATATGCCTGTTTTTTAATTCTGAGATACTAGGTGATAGTGACCCATTCTTTCCAAACATGTAACCTTTTCTTAAACAAGAATCAGATCAATATATATATACTGGGAAATACTCTTTTTATTTGTTATCAAGGTCAGCCTGAGTCATAACTGTAAAGTGGTATTTTAATCTTCTCGGTTTTATTTAATATATGGACTCAACCTTGGTCAAATTTGTTAGACTACCAAACATAGAAATTGTACTGGACCATAGGGATTAGAGTTTTTGCCCACATTAATTTCAATACTTATTTCTGTCTTTAAAGTATAATAAATTTTCCAAGAGAGGGGGGGTTACCTTGGTTTCTTAATTTTCCACTCAGCGGTATGGCTTGCAATGACTTCAGACTTTTTGATTTTCTGCTGAAGGAAGAAATAGGATAAAGTTGTTAGTTTTTACAAGCAGCATCACAGACTCATAGAGCTGAACGGTACCTTAGAGACCATCTAGTCCAACCACCTCATTTTACAGATGGGGAGTGAATGAAGTTTAGAGAAGGTAAATTCTAGTCTAAGTAAGGATTTTATTTTGTGAGCAGAAATGTGAAAAACTCTCATTTTGTGCTGTCTTATTTATTAGCACGTTTCACATATACAATTGTTTTGACTGCTTGTTTGTGCTAGGAAGGGGAGACCAGCATATAGGCCTGGGATCACTTATAACTGCCACACAAGACTGCAGGGTGACCTGTGTCCACATTTATATTCCCATGGATAAAAAAATAGAGAAACTCTGCGGGTCACTAGTGGTCAGGCTGTCCCAGTGTAGTCTGCTGGAGTCAAAGCCTCCGTGGAATACACCTCAGTGACTATAACTTTGATTCTGCGTTTCTTTTGTGTTTTTTTTTAAACCAAATATGCTCTTTGGTCATTGTAATTTTTTCTTCAAGCCCACCTTGGAGTCATCTGGACAAATTCCTGTTTGAAAGATGAGAGATTGAAGCCTGGGAGTGGAAAGATTGCTCAGGAAGACAAGAGCAGTACTAGGACTGAAATTGCCTGTTTTGGTGGTTCTAGACTCCAGAAATACAGAGCTAGAGGCTATATTTCACACATCTGATACAATTCTGTATTTTAGTTTTTGTTTTCACCTCTGCTTTGTCCTTATGATTCCAGTTTGTGGTAGAGTCTTAATGATAAAACCCCAGAAACTTCAGGAAGAAACTAAGACTATATAATGAGCCAACATAGCCCACTCTTTCAGATCCAGTAACTGATTATCATATTAGTAGATAACACCTCCTCCCTTTTTCCCGCACCCTCCATTTTCCTGCTCATTAGACAAGGATAAGAAAGGAAGTGAGACACAAATCTCTACAATTAGTTAATTGCTAAGAGCTCTGATAAGACACGTGATTAGGAAGGAGGTTGAAGTTAATGGATAAAAATGAACTGTAGGACTCACCTGTAGAATTATACTTAATCCATACTTTGCCTATTCTCCATGACCCTTGTTAATTAAGAATTGACTGCACTGTGCAATGTTCTTTTCTGACAGAGGTGGTTGTCACGTGAGGGTATTGTGTTACCTCTCTATATTTGTCAGTCAAGAAAACATTTTCTCTGAGGAAAATATCCAGTGTAATGGAAGATAAGTGTTAATGCAGTACCAGTGACCCAATCTTATTTTTAAATTATCATCAATGATTGAATTTTGAAAAATAAAATAAATGGCAGTATGTATTTAAAATGACATCTGTATGGACATCCTTCCCCCAGATGTAAAATAAAAGCAGGCTTGGGGGACTTTGTTGTTGTTGTTAGGTGCTGTTGAATTGGTTCCGACTCATAGCAACCCTATGTACAACAGAACAAAACACTGACAGGTCCTGCACCATCTTCACAATTGTTACTGTGTTTGAGCCCATTGTTGTAGCCACCATGTCAATCCATCTCGTTGAGGGTTTTCCTCTTTTTTGCTGACCCTCTATTTCACCAAGCATCATGTCCTTCTCCAGGGAATGGTCCCTCCAAGGTATGCGAGATGAAGTTACATACAGAGGAACTTTATGTATAGAAAGATGGTGTACTTTGGCTGTTTACAAGTTGTCTTTTTGGAGGAGTGGCTGAACAATGCCCACATACACTTTCAAAAGCTTACTAAGTAGACACAAAAATGGGAGATCTTAAGGTACCCACTTGACCTGCCTTTTCAAACAGAAAGTAGAAACTACAGTTGATTTCCATTAGCAGGTCCTGCAGCTCACAGACCCATTTCCTCGCCTCATTGGCAACTCACTTTCGAAAGGACTGGGCTTTTCTAATAAACGTCTCATTTGGAGTTTGTTTGCCAAGCCATGGCTAGATTTTCAAGTTTGTTTTCTTAAGCCACTGCATTATTTCTCACATCTCATGCTTAAAAAATAAGTTAGGAAGACAATAAGGATTTTGAAGGGCAACCAGAGCAACAGACATTTGTGATTCTGACTCAAGGGAAAAAGTTAAGATGAACTGATGTTTTTAACCACTTTAAAGAGATTTGGAATGAAGGCAGGTAGTAATCATCTATTGGAAAACATGCTAATAAAAGAGATATCTGAACAGTGGCATCTAGAAACAGAGTCGTGTTCTAGTAGAGGAAAAATTAAAGTGAAAATTAAGGAAGGCTTTTAATGATTGAACTAAATTATCAAAGGATCTTTCCTTAGCAAAGAAATGACAGTGGTCAGCAACCCACTTATAACAGTTGAATGCAATCAGCAATCCCTTGCGGTGCCACTGGGGGCCAGTGGTAGGCCTAAGGCTTGGGTAAGAAAAAAGGAAAAAGAAAAAAAAAAAGAGAACAAGTAGGATAGTTGAAAATAAGGGATGATGAAAAAGAAATAAGAAGGAAGGAGAGATATATATGGAGGGAATAGGCAGCAATAATTTTTCTGCTACCATCCTGTGGTAGCAGAACCATGAGTTTTACTACATAATGACTGTCATAGGACTTCCCTTCCTTAGTATTCTGATTTAGTTCTACTTTTTCTTAGATCCCATTGCTTCCTTTTACTTTGTTTACTCTTTCGTTTTGCTTTAACTATCCTCAAGAAACTTCTAAGAAAGGATGCCTGGGAGGTCAGCTTTCTCAGTCCTTTCGTGTCTGAAAATGTCTTTATCATTTTATTTACTTGATATTTTTGCTTAAAAATATTTTTGGTTAAAAATTCTAGGCTGAAAATAATTATCCTCTGAACTTTGCAGGCATTGTTCCATCATCTTTTAGCATTTGGTATAAGTAAATTCTATGCCCATCTGAGTCTTCATTTGAGGGCAACCTAGCTTTTTTTTTTTTCATCCTTTTTATTTCTGGTGTTCTTAAATTTCATGATTATGTCTCTGATACACATTTAAAAAACTTCATTGTGATGAGTAGCTCATAGGCCTTTTAATTTATTTTTAAAAAGTTTCTTTTATGTGCAGAGAAATTCTGTTTTTTCTATTCTGGGTTCTAGACTTCTGGAAAACTGTTCTAACTTTCTACCTACTTTTTCTCATTTTCCATGTATATGTTATACAGACAAAACACAAGATATTTCCATCATGTTATGTTCCAACTCTTCTGTTTGATTTTTTATGTGAATTTACATTTTAATTTCCAATAGCCCAAGCCCAGTGCCATCAAGTCAGTTCCAACTCATTGCGACCTTGTAGGACAGAGTAGAACTGCCCCATAGAGTTTCCAAGGAGTGCTTGGTGGATTTGAACTGCCAACCCTTTGGTTAGCAGCCGTAGCACTTAACCACTACGCCACCTCTTGAATTGTGTCTTCATAGCATCTTTTTTTTTAATTGATGCAATATTTCTTGGATATCTTGGAGTGTAGTGAACTATTTTTGTTTTCATGGTGTTGTTGAGTTCTCATTAGTTCCATATAGTTTCTCTGTTCTCTACAAGATAATTTATTAATTTGGTCTTTTTCTTTCAGGCTACAGGCTTTTCTCACTTATTTTGTGGCTGTTGATCATCCAATCATATTTAAGAATGAGAAACTAGAAAGGATAAATAGAATGAAGTTCAACATAAGTGAGCAGGGCTTGTGGTTTGGCAAGCTTTACTTTACAGTGAGTAGGCAATGAATTAGCTGGTATGCCGGGCAACTCTAAATGCCAGAATGAGGAGGGTTTTATTCTGAGACACTTACTCTGCCATAGCTCTTTAGGTTCTCTCTAGGCAGTCTTTGAGTTATTTGTAATAATAATCCTCCAGTTTTTGCCTGATGGTAAATGCTTATTTTCATAGCATTCTATGTGTGGAAACGGGAAATGTGTGGGTAGGGGTCAACATTCCATATACAGACTTGCATTCATTGTTGCATTTTCAGCCCCAGTTCTCACTCACTCTGTTCTTGGGGGAAGATTGCCCAGTTCTAATTACTACAACCCCCCTTCAAGCTGTGGCATCCTTTTTTCTACTTTATCCGTTACCATTCTTTCATCTGCATTTTTGGCTTCCAGAAATTTCATCTACTGGTGGTCTGCAAGCACTTAATTACCTTTGCATATGCCACCCCTCCCAACAAATAACTATTGAGCACCTAGAAGATTCTACACCAGACACTATTCTAAGAAAAAGTGGTGGGGACAGGTACTGAGAACACAATAGAGAAGGGGCAAGCAATCTAGTAAGAGGAAACAGACAACAAATAGACAAGGTAATTTCTGGGAACGGTAAGTTCTATGAAGAAAAGAAACAGGATAATGTGATAATAGAGAACTGATGAGAGGCAGAGGTTTGCTTTAAATAAGGTAACAGGGAAGATGTCTGATTTGACCCTAAAATCATAGAATCCTAAATCAGGGAAGATCATTCTGATTTGAGCAAATATCAGGAGGATGATAAGGAGACAACCCACAGAAGGTCTGGGGAAGGGTGTTCCAGGTAAAGGGAACAGCCCTAAGGCAGGAAATCCAAGGGACAAAAAGAAAGTCCAAATGGCTGCAAATCAGTGAGGAAAAAAGAGACCAGTAGGAGTTTAGGTTGGAGAAGGAAGCAGAGGGTCTTGAAACCATAGTAAGAAGTTTGTATTTTATTGTAAATGTAAAGAGAGACCATTGGGGGATTTTGCCCAGGAGAGTGACACAGTTTGCCTTTTTGGTTTATACTTTCTTGTATACCGTCATGATCGTTTTCATAGATTTTAATGTGAGAGGTGGAATAGTGTAATGGTTAAGAGCATGGACTTTGGAATGCTTCTGCTTGTGGAGAAATCCTGGCTCTGCCGCTAACTAGCTGTGAGACCTTAGGCAAGATAGTTCAATTCTCTGTATCTCAATTTCTTCATCTGTAAAATGTAGATAATAATGGTACCTACCTGATAGAGGTGCTGTGAGAAATAATATAATTAAGTGTATGAAGTACTTAAAACAGTGTCTGCTATTGCTATATATTATGCACTATATAAAGTGTTAGTTATTGTTATTATTATTACTATTATTGGAGGGAGAGAAGATAAATATGTGTAGCCAATCTACCCACTGGAACAGGAAGCCCAAATGTGTTGATTTGCTGAAACAAGTATAACCCATTGCCATCAAGTCAATTCCGACTCACAGGGAACATGTAGGGCAGAGTAGAACTACAGCAAGATTGTATCATCTGCATATCGCAAGTTGTTAATAAGTCTTCCACCAATCCTGATGCCCTGTTCTTCTTCATACAGTCCAGCTTCTTGGATTATTTGCTCAGCATAGAGATTGAATAAGTATGGTGAAAGGATACAACCCTGACGCACACCTTTCCTGATTTTAAACCACACAGTATCGCCTCACTCTGTTCTTGGTCATGAACACAATCAAGTTTTCTGGAATTTCCCTTCTTCCCAATGTTATCTATAATTAGTTATGATCCACACAGTCGAATGCCTTTGCATAGTCAATAAAACACAACTAAACATCTTTCTGGTGTTCTCTGCTTTCAGCCAAGATCCATCTGACATCAACAGTGATATCCCTTTCTCCACATCCTCTTCTGAATCCAGCTTGAATCTTTGGCGGTTCCCTGTTAATGTACTGCTGCAACAGTTTTTGAATTATCTTCAGCAAAGTTTTATTTGCATGTGATGTTAATGATATTGTTCAATAATTTCTGCATTCTATTGGATCACCTTTCTTTGAAATGAGTATGGATATGGACCTCTTGCAGTCGGTTGGCCAGGTAGCTGCTGTCTTCCAAATTTCTTGGCATAGAGACAAGTAAGTTCTTTCCAGCGTTGCATCCATTTATTGAAATATCTCAGTTGGTATTCTGTCAATTCCAATCTTGTTTTTTGCCAATGCCTTCAGTGCAGCTTGGACTTCTTTCTTCAATACCATTGGTTCTTGATCATATGCTACCTCTTGCAATGGTTGAACATCAACCAATTCTTTTTGGTACAGTGACTCTGTGTATTCCTTCCATCTTCTTTTTTTCCCTATATTTCCTAATTTTCTTTCTTTTTTTTTCACATCTAAATGTCTTCCCCCTAAACAATCTTGCTTTTTTTCCCCGAATGATTCCTCATAACAGGTCTTCTATCCTGACCCCCTTTTCTTTCCAGGAGACATTCTCCTAAACCCTTTGACCAATTGCTTCAAACTGTGCTACTTGCTGTCTGTGGCTGTCATCCTTGACTGCTGTCCTCGGTTGGAGACTCCATTTGCTGAATCTCATGTCTTTGTTTCTTTGTTTACTCCTCCTTTTGCTAAAACTCATCCTCAGCTTACTTCCTAAGAAAAAGTGCATGGGAGGTAATCTGATTTGATTAATATTTTGGCTGGATATAGGATTTTAGGATGAAAATAGTGTTTCTGCAAAATTTTGAAAACAGTGCAGTATCATCTTCTAAGTATTCAAAACTGTAGAGAAAACTGAAGACAATCTAATTCTCATTTATTTGTAAATGACTTTTTATTTGAAAGTTTTTAGGAACTTCTCTCTACCTGGCATTCTGAAATTTTACCATCACAAGACAGTGTGTGTGTTTCTTTTTCATTTATTGTGCTGTGAACTTGATGGAACCTTTTAATCTGATAATTTGTGTTCTGTAGTTCTAGAACATTTTCTTAAATAATTTTCTCCCCTACATTTTCAGTTTATTTTGTCTGGAAGTCCTGTTAGTCTGCTTTTAAGATCTGCTGGATTTATTTTACTATATAAAGAAATTAATATTCAGTAAAACTGATTTTTAAAAATGTTTCAGTCTTTTAAAATGTATTGATAATTGTTTTAGGACCTACATATGGTCTATTTTAGTGAATGTTCCTTATTCACTTGTAAAAGAATATATACTTTACAATTATTAGATGTAAAGTTCTATAAATGTCAATTACACCAAGTTATTCAAATCTTCTGTAATCTTGCTAATATCTTGTCTTCTTGTCCTATCAATTGTTATTATGAGAATAGTGTTAAAATTTCCAACTATGATTATGGATTTATCTAATTTTTCTTTTAGTTAAGTCAGTTTTTGCTTTATTGTTTTTGGATATACAAACATTTAGGGTTGGTATGTCTTTTTGATAAACCCTTATCCTTATGATATGACTCTTTATCTCTGATAATACTCCTCTCCTTGAAGTCCACTTTATCTGCTACTCATAATTAGTATTTGCATTGTATATCTTTTTTCATCTTTTTATTTTCAATATATTTATGTTCTTCTGTTTATAGTATGTCTCTTTTCAATGGCATATAGCTGGGTTTTTAAAAAACTAGTCTGAAAATTACTGTCTTTTAATTGAAATATTTAATCCATTTATATTTAATATAATTACTGATTTGGCTGGCTTTTAGGTCTATCATCTTGCTATTTGTTTTATAATTGCCCATTTGTACTTATTACTTTCTTCCTTTTTTTTTAATTAATCAAGAATTTGTTAGTAACTGAATTTATATCCTCTACTGGCTTTTCTATAGAGTTGTTCTGAGTCAGAATCGACTCGACAGCAACAGCTCTGTTTTGGTTTTGGTTATTGGCTTTTTAGCTATACACATTTCCATTTTTTAGTGGCTACTCTAAAGATTACAATATACATCCTTAATTTATCACAGCCTACCTTGAAATAACTATTCTACCACTTTACAATGTAAGAAACTTACAACAGTGTATGTAATTCCACGTACAACCCATCCAGCCTTTTATGCTGTTATCACACATTTTACTTCTATATACGTTATGATACATTGTTATCATTTTTGCTTTAATCTTCTAGAGGCATTTAAAACATATTTTATGTCAACTGACATACTTACCACTTCCAGTGCTATTCATTCCAGACTTCCATCTGGGGTCATTTCCTTTCACCCTGAAAATTTTCCTTTAATATTTCTTATAATACAGTCTGTTAGTGCCAAGTTCAAGTATTGTTTGTCTGAAAATATTTTTATTTCTCTTTCATTTGTTATTGAGTTATGTAGTAGGCAACTTCTAAGATTCTCTGGCTTCCAAAATTCCTGGCCCCTGGTTATTCAATCAAACACTAACCTAGGGACATCTAGGTCAATTGGCAAAACATAGTTCATAAAGAAAATGTTCTATATCCTACCTTGGTGAGTAGCATCTGGGGTCTTAAGAGCTTGCATGCAGCCATCTAAGGTACATCTATTGGCCCCATCCTTTCTGGACCAAAGAAGTATGAAGAAAACCAAAGACACAAGGAAAATATTAGTCCAAAAGACTAATGGACTACATGAACCAGAGACTCTACAATCCTGAGCCCAGAAGAACTATATGGTGCCCAGCTACCACCATCCACAGCTCTGACAGGGATCACAATAGAGGGTTCTGTACAGAGCAGGAGAAAAATGTAGAACAAAATTCAAATTCACAAAAAAAAAAGACTAGACTTGCTGGTCTAACAGAGACTGGAGGGACTCCTGAGACTATGGCCCCAAAATACCCTGCTAACTCAGCACTGAAGCCCCTCCTGAAGCCCACTTTTCAGCCAAAGATTAGACAGGCCTATAAAATAAAGAATAACACACATGGTGAACATGCTTCTTAGTTCAATCAAGTATATGAGATCAAACAGGCAACACCTGCCCAAAAGCAAAGACGAGAACACAGGAAGGGACAGGAAATCTGGACAAATGAACATGGGGAACCTGGAGTGGAAAGGGGCAGAGTGCTAACACGTTGCGGGGATTGCATTCAGTTTCACAAAATACTGTGTGTATAAAATTTTGAATTTGCTCTGTAAACTTTCACGTAAAGTGCAATAAAATAAAATGGATTAACTAAAACAAAACAAAAAATGCTCATCTAGGTACTGCTGTGAAGGAATTTTACAGATGTAATTAAAGTCCCAAAACAGTGGTTTAAGATAGGGAGATTATCTGGGTAAGCCTGACCTAATCAGATCAGCCCTTTAAAAGCAGAGATTTTCTCTAGTTTGGTGGCAGAAAAGGAAGTCAAGAGATATTTGAAGTGTGAGAGGGATTCAATGTGAGGGGAGTTCTTTGTTGCTGAAATGACAATTTTTACTTCATATATTTGGGAATTTTCTCGCTAGGTACAACACATTTAGAATTAATTAACTGACACTTTTATCATTATAAAATAGCCCTCTTTATCTCTAGTAATTCTCTTCATCACAAATTTGACTTTAATATTAATATAGTCATACCATTTTTCTTATGCTTAGGATTTTCATGGGATATCTTTTTCCAACTTTTCATTTTCAGCTTGCTTGTATCTTTATGTTTAATGCATGTAGCATATAATGGGTCTTGTTTTTTCATCCAGTTTGACAATCTTGCCTTTTAATTTGGGTGTTTAGCCCATTTGCATTTAATATAATTATCGATATGTTGGAATTTAAGTCTTATGTCTCGATATTCAATTTGTATTTGACTCATCTTCTCTTTATTCTTATGTTCCTACTTTCCTAACCCTTTTTAGATTAATCAAATTTGTCAGTATTTCAGTGTATTTCCTCTATTGATATTTTAGTTATTTCTCTTTGTATTATTTTTAAATGATTATCCTAAGATTATAATACATCTCTAACTTATCACAGTTAACATTCAAAATATACGATATTACTTCATGAACTATTTAATTTTACGATGGTATATTTCTACTTGGAAATCCTGGTGGCATAGTGGTTAGGTGCTATGGCTGCTAACCAAAAGGTAGGCAGTTTGAATCCACCAGGTGCTCCTTGGAAACTCTATGGGGCAGTTCTACTCTGTCATAGGGTCGCTATGAATCAGAGTGGACTCAACGGCAATGGGTTTTATATATGTATATATTTCTAATTAAGGAGCCCTGGTGGCACAGTGGCTTAAGTGTTCGGCTGGTAACCGAAAGGTCAGTGGTTTGAACCCACCAGTCACACTGCAGGAGAAAGATGTGGTAGTCTCCTTCTGTGAAGATTACAGCCTTTTGAAACCCTGTGGGGCAGTTCTACTCTGTCCTATAGGGTTGCTCTGAGTTGGAATCAACTCGATGGCAGTGGGTTTCGTTTTTTAGTATGTTTCTAATTACTACTCTCTCCACCCTTTGGGTTCTTCTTGTCATATGTTTTATTTTGAAATGTGATACAGACTGCACATTCCTTTGTTATTTTTATGTTAAATAACCAACAGTCTTTAAAGAGATTTAATAATAGGTGTATAAAAATAATAAAAATTTAAAAGGCTATTTATATTTATTCATTTTTCTGATGTTTTTAACATCTTCCTGCATGAATATGTTTCAATTTGATGTCATTTCCCTTCAGCCAATATATATATATTTCAATATTTCTTATAGTGCTGGTCTATGGGAGATGAATTCTTTTAGTTTTGTCTGTCTGAAAATATCTTTTTTCACCTTCATTTTTAAAAGACCTTTTTATAGTCTTCTAACCTTCATTGGAAACCCTGGTTGCATAGTGGTTAAGTGCTTCGGTGCTAACCAAAGTTTCGGCAGTTTGAATCCACCAGGCGCTCCTTGGAAACTCTATGGGGCAGTTCTACTCTGTCCTATAGGGTCGCTATGAGTCAGAATTGACTCAACGGCACTGGGTTTTTTTTTTTTTTTGGTTTTAACCTTCATTAGGAGTCCCTGGATGGCACAAACATTAAGTGCATGCCTACTAACCAAAAGGTGGGCAGTTTGAACCCACCCAGAGGCACCTTGGAAGAAAGGCCTGGCGATCTGCTTCTGAAAGGTCACAGCCATGAAAAGCCTATGGAGTGCAGTTCTACTCTGCAACACATGGGGTCACCATGAGCTGGAATAGACACGACAACAACTGCTTTTTTTTTTTTGGTGGGTGGTGTTGCTCTTCATTAATTCTGGCTAAGAAGGCAACTATCATTCTTATTATTGTTCTTTGCACCTGTATGCAGTGGTATTTATTTCCCTGGCTGTTTCAAGATTTTCTCTTTTCCTTTGATTTTTCAGAATTTGACTATGATATCTCTAAAGCATTTTCTGTGTATTTATCCTGCTTGAGAGGTACTGAACTTCTTAGATTTGTGAAGGAGGCCTGGTGGCACAGTGGTTAAGCGCTCGGCTGCTAACCTAAATGTGGGCAGTTCGAACCCATCAGCTGCTCTAGGGGAGAAAAATGTGGCAGTCTGCTTCTGTAAAGATTTACAGCCTTGGAAACCCTATGGGGCAGTTCTACTCTGTTCTATAGGGCCACTATGAGTTGGAATTAACTTGAAGACAACGAATGAGTTGGATTTGTGGGCTAGTATCTGTCTTAGTTATCTAGTGCTGCTGTAATAGAAATACCACATGTGGATGGCTTTAACAAAGAGAAATTTATTCTCTCACAGTCTAGTAGGCTAGAAGTCCAAATTCAGGGCACCAGCTCCAGGGGAAAGCTCTCACTCCCTGTCAGCTCTGAGGGAAGGTCCTTATCATCAGTCTTGCCCTGGTCTAGGAGCTTCTCAGTGCAGGGACCCTGGGTCCAAAGAACACACTATTCTCCTGGCTCTTGTTTCTTGGTGGTGTGAGGTCCCCATGTCTTTCTGCTCACTTCTCTCTTTTATATCTCAAGAGACTGACTTAAGACACAACTTAGTCTTGTAGATTGAGTCCTGCTTTATTAACATAACTGCTGATAATCCTACTTCATTAACATCATAGAGGCAGGATTTACAGCACGTAGGAAAATCACATCAAATGACAAAATGGTGGACAATCACACAATCCTGGGAATCATGAACTAGCCAGGTTGACACACATTTTGGGGGGGGACACAATTCAATCCATAGCAGTGTCTTTTATCAGTTTTCAAAAAAAAATTGGCCATTATCTCTTCAAATATTTTTTTATGTTTCATTCTCTCCTCTCCTCCTGAGATTCCAATTACATATATGCTATGCCATTTGATATTGCCCTACAAGTCTCAGATGTTTTGTTCTGTTTTCTTAATTCATATTTTGTTGTTTCTTTCGTTCACCTTGGATAATTTCTATTAACCTGTCTTTGAGTTAACAAATCATTTTCGGTTGTGTTCAGTCTTCTTCCATTCCAGTTAATTTTTCATTTTAGGTATTCTATTATTTCTCGATTCTGTAATTTCAATGTGGTTTGTTCTAGAATTTCCATTTGTCTCCTAAATTTCCATATCTGTCTGTGGAGTTTTTAAACATACTTACAATAATCTTTATTTGCTAATTCCAGCAGGTGAGTCATGTTTAGATATCTTTCTAATGTTTTTAATACTATGGTTCACATTTTCCCACTTCTTCACATGTAAATTTTTTTATTGTATACTGGAGATTGTAGATAATGTGTTGGAGAGATTATGTATTATTTTATCTTCTTCTGAAGATTGTTGAGTTTTGTTCTGGTGGGCAGTTAAATTATTGGTGGATCACCTTGATCCTGTCAAGGCCTGGTTTTAGACTTTGTTGGCAAGTGGGTGTATTTCTATTTTTTTCCTAGTCCTAGTATGTAGCCCTTACTCCTAGTTTGTGGTTAATGTCAAGCGAATGCCTGGTGTACTCACCAAGGTCTCTTTACTCAGGATGGGTCAGAACTCTAATATATTCCCAGCACTATGTGAGTTCTGAAATCCCGTTCAGTTTTTAGCCTCTTAGCATCTGTCCTTTTCTAGGCTTTATGGAGTCCTGCCCTGAACATGAAGAATTAAGGATTTGGCTAAAGAACCAAGCAGTACTCCTATACAGATTTCTGCAACTTTCTCATTTCCAGTAACTACCCAACAAATTTCAGTCAATTTAGCAACTCATAACTCTGATCTCTCTTTCCTTCACCCCATGAGACTTCTGTTTTCTTCTTGGGCTCCATTTCCTTGCACCACAGTTTGGAAATTGCCCATAGGCAGAAAGCCAGGGAGTATGTGGAGCTTAACTTGTATGCTTCTCCTCTCTTGAGAATAGCAGCCTACTATCAAATGCTTGGAAACAGTTGCTTCATATATTTTGTCAAGGATATGTGTGAGTGGTGCAAAGGCCTCTTGAGTAGAAATTGGTCCATATCCACAGAAATCAGTGTCGAAGACATTTATAAAATTAGAACATTTTGACTACAGTCAAAATGCCAAACAGATTTCTGAAGATATTTTCTGAGGACCTGGGAACTTTCAAGAAAGATCCAGTGTTACTCAATGTAGTAATAAGTGCTGTACTAATTTGCTATGCCTTTTACTCTAAGCGTTAGAACAGCAAGAAATTCAGCATCTCAAGTCCTTGTGACAGTTACCTATGCATGTCCTGTGAGACTATGGAGAGACTCTGAGTGCACTGTGAACAAGGCACTTAACCCCTACCCCTGAAGCCAGCTCTAAGAGTCAAGCAATTCTTGATATTCTTACTAGCAGGAAGACAGTGAAATGACCTTCCCCAAACTTATCAAGCATGAAGGGCTGATGCTACTGCAGACCTCCATAAAAGCATTCTCAAAGAAATCTTTGAATTAAGTGCCTGCCATGAGGTCAAATTGCCAACTTCTTTGGACTTTTTTAGTGTTTCATAAAGATCCTGCATCTGATAATTCCAGGTGTGATAATGTATCCCAAAAATATCTGAACGCAGGATCAAGAATAAATTCCTGTAAAGACTTAGTGAAATCCTACGTTACTTCAAGATTTGATTAATTAAACACAAGAAACAGGAAAGTAAAACTTCCATTGTTCCAAAAGTACTTTCTTAGGCACCTGGCATCTGCCTCACTCCCTCCCATTCATATACAGCAAGAAGAAATGTAGGGGGTCCTCTCCCTTTAAACAGAAAGATATATAAGACTCTGGGGCAACTCAATCTTTACTATGTTTTCCTTCTACAAAAGTCAAGAATTTCTGAGTTGTTCCATTGTCTACTTCATTTTTTTCCCTCTGAGAAAAAAAAATTATGTGGTTTGAAGCTCATCATCATGTGGAACTTTCCAGGCTGTCAATAAATTGTTGGCTTCCAAGTATGTGCTAGAGTGGTGGGGTGAACATTTGTCACCTCTTCCTACTTCTGACACCTCACAGTGCGCTCATAGTCTGATACCTCACCTATACTTAGTCCCCAAAAGTCAGATTACACCAGTGTTGCCACTTGCTTGCAACTTAAGGGCAATATTGGCTGCATATAAGAATTCTGCATAAATTGACAAAACAAGCTTGCTATAACAAATCAGGAAGAACCACAAGTAACTCCATGACTATGTCCTTACTATTTGTATTGTTCTCAAGTCTCTTTGGGGATTGTTTTCAAAAGCAGGAGGAAATACACTCTGCATCAACAGGTAGACAACACTGGAGTCCCTTGCGGAGTTCCTAAGACTATATACATTGAGTGCTGGTATCCTAAGCTGTCTACCTATGCAAATTCTACGTTATATTGAGTCACCTCTGCTGAAGATTTTGATGCTAAAAGATCTCCCAGACTCACCTCTTTAGGCTGCTCAAATTGCACAATTAACTGCAAGGGATCTCAGATTAGCCTGGGTCTTGAACTAGACCGGGAGGGGCTATCCATAAGAGGACTGCCCAAGGAATTTAAGCCCTTCAAAAACTGTCAAGATGAGTTATCTGTCCATAAAGAATGCCTTGTATGGGGG
The DNA here is from genome assembly GCF_030014295.1 of Loxodonta africana. Classification (NCBI taxonomy): domain Eukaryota; kingdom Metazoa; phylum Chordata; class Mammalia; order Proboscidea; family Elephantidae; genus Loxodonta; species Loxodonta africana. The sequence continues at coordinate 129,861,198 of NC_087369.1, forward strand.
AATTGTAGTGTTCTTCAAGAAGGCAGTTTTCTTGTTATCTTGGCCATGCTAAATGTAGCATATCTGGGATCTGCTTGCATGAAAGCCTCAGATAGAAGCTATTTCTATGTCCTGGAATTGATTCTGATATTTAAAAGACTGTAAAAGAGTACAGCCTGTGACAAGCTACTAGATGTAACTAGTTAAAGGAACCTACTTTTCCATGGGGTGATAAAGAAGCAGAGGGATCAAGAAAACTTAGATAAGAGTCCATATAGATTTTGCAGGGCTATTCTATGGTAAGAATTTCTTCATTGAGTTAGGCTCCCTCTCAAAATGTCTCAAAGGGATCCTAGTACCACCTCCAACCTCTGTTGTCCCAGTTGTTTCCAATACATGGATTAACAGGCACTACTGTTTCTGACATTGGGGCCTACACATTAAGATTTTAAATTTGTTTCATTTGTTAGGAGATAAAAATAACCCTAGGAAATTTGGAAAACACAGAGAGATTGAAAAAAGGAAAAAAAAAATGTCCATAATTCCTTGCTTTCCTCCACCCTAAGAAAACAATTACCATTAATATTTTGGTGTATTTCTTTCATATATTTCCAATGCATTTAGAAGCATTAAACTACTTTTTAAAAATTAAATAATTTGTAAGTGGCCAAGTGTTCCCAAGACACTCAGAAGTCTCTAAAATAAAAGGTAAAATCACCATTCTATCTATCTTAGTTATCTAGTGCTGCTATAACAGAAATACCACAAGTGGATGGATTTAACAAACAGAAATTTAATTTCTCACAGTTTAGGAGGTTAGAAGTCAAAATTCAGGGTGCTGGCTCTAGGGGAAGGCTTTCTGTCTCTGTCAGCTCTGGAGGAAGGTCCTTGTCTCTTTAAGCTTCTGCTCCTGGGCAGTCTTCATGTGGCTTGGCATCTCTCTTTCCCCATCTCTGCTTGCTTGTTTAATCTCTTTTAGATCTCAAAAGACACTGACTCTAGAACTACACTAGGGAGGCAGGGCCAAGATGGCAGAAGAGCCAGATGCGTCTGGCAATCCCACTTACAACAAAGACCCAAAAAATCAAGTGAAACAATTATATGTATGACAAGCTAGGAGCCCTGAATATCAAAGGCAAAGTTTGAAAACGGACTGAGCAGCAAGGGGAGAGAGAGGCAGTTCAGAAGTGGAGAGGAGTTGCTAGACCTGAATTGCTGGGATCCCTCAGGACCATTCCCGGGGGCAGCTGCAGCAGGCTGGTAGTAGTGTTCAGCCGCACTTTCCTCAGAGAGAAGCAGCCAGCTGCACAGCCTACTCACACCTCCAGAACCAGAGAAGAATGCTGCTCTCGGCAAAAGCTAAGTATTTGCATGTATTTTACCACGACCCCTGCTCCCAAACCAGCTTCAGTGGCTGTTGATTTCCCTGGGCCTGACATAGGCCCATTTGAGCGCCCTGAGCCTGAGATAGGCCCATCTGAGCGCCCTGAGCCATGCTCCCGGCTTGGGAGAAGGAATAAATTCACATGAGGGGAAAGAGATAATTTGCAAGCTCCACTAACCTGGGGAGCTCAGGACAGAAGTGGCTCCTGTCCAGGCATAAATGGTCCATGGACTTTCCCCCCTGCATGAAACTGTGTGGGCTTATTTCAGAATAGGCCCTTGCTGACAGACTGCAACTGTTTAAACTGTGCGGTGGAGAGGTGGGTGTTTGATATTTGACACCACTTTACCTATTAAATGGGGTCCTCACGTACCCACATCAGGGGCCTAAGTACTGGTAGCTCCATTCAGGTCACCAAGCCACCCGTGACAGGGGTCCAAGGATAACTGGTACCTCCCAGCCCTTACAACCAAAAGCACTGGGTGCCCTTTGTCCATCTGCAGAACCCACCCACCTGTATGCTCTAGGGGATAGGGATGTGCTTTTCTCAGAGACACTTGGGCGATGATTCTCAGCCCCTGCCTTGTTCAGAGCGTGACCCCTGCTGCAATCAGATACCGATACCTACACCAAACACCCCTGCCCCTCTAAGACTGTACAACAGAGACCGTATCACACACCAGATGACCAGCTACCTGGACACCTGAGCTGAATCCACACAAGAAAAGCGAATGAACTCATAAGCTCATATACCTGATAACAGCACTAGCCATCTGGTGACAGTACATCCGAGCTCCAAAGGTGAAAATAATCAAGCTAGCTCACTCAAGCAACCCATTTGGGCATATCAAAACAAAACAAACCAAGAAACTAGGATACAATAAGCAAACATAAACTAATATAATAACTTATAGATGGCCTGGAGAAAACAGTCAATATCAAACCACATACAGAAACAGACCATAATCGCTTCAACAAGCTCTCAACATAGAGAATCAAGGGATCTTCTGGATGAAGGTGGCTTCCTGGAATTACCAGATGCAGAATATAAAAGATTAATATACAGAACTCTTCAAGACATCAGAAAGGAAATCAGGCAATATGCAGAACAAGCCAAGGAACACACAGATAAAACAGTTGAAGAAATTAAAAAGGTTATTGAAGAACATAAGGAAAAATCTAATAAGCTGCAAGAATCCATAGAGAGACAGCAATCAGAAATTCAGAAGATTTTAACAATAAAATTATAGAATTAGACAACTCGATAGAAAGTCAGAAGAGCAGAATTGAGCAAGTGGAAGGCAGAATTAGTGACCTTGAAAATAAAGTACTTGGCAACAATATATTTGAAGAAAAATCAAAGAATTTTTTAAAAAATGAAGAAACCTTAAGAATCATGTGGGACTCTATCAGGAGAAATAACCTATGAGTGATTGGAGTACCAGAATGGGGAGGGATAACAGAAAATACAGACAGAATTATTGAAGATTTGTTGGCAGAAAACTTCCCTGATATCATGAGAGATGAGAAGATAATCTATCCAAGATGCTCATCAAATTCCACATAAGGTAGATTTTAAAAGAAAGTCACCCAGAAATATTATAATCAAAGTTGCCAAAACCAAAGATAAAGAGAGAATTTTAAGAGCACCTAGGGATAAACAAAAAGTCACCAACAAAGGAGAGTCAATAAGAATAAGCTCAGACTACTCAGCAGAATCCATGCAAGCAAGAAGGCAATGCAATGACTTATATAAAGCCTTGAAGGAAAAAAAAATTGCCAGCCGAGAATCATATATCCAGCAAAACTGTCTCTCAAATATTAAGACAAAACTAGGACATTTCCAGATAAACATAAGTTTAGGCAATTCGTAAAAACCAAACCAAAACTACAAGAAATACTAAAGGAAGTACTTTGGTTAGAAAATCAATAATATCAGGTATTAACCCAAGACTAGAACACTGGACAGAGGAATCAGATGTAAACCCAGACAGGGAAACCACAAACATACCATAAAAATAATTCACCATGACCAAGTGGGATTCATACCAGGTATGCAGGGATGGTTCAACATTAGAAAAAGAATTAATGTAATCCATCATATAAATAAAACAAAAGACAAGAATGACATGATTTTATCAATCGATGCAGAACAGACATTTGACAAAGTTCAACACCCATTCATGTTAAAAACTCTCAGCAAAACAGGAATAGAAAGAAAATTCCTCAACATAATAAAGGGCATTTATACATAGCTAACGGCCAGCATCATCCTAAATGGAGAGTGTCTAAAAGCATTCCTCTTGAGTGTGGGAACCAGACAAGGATGCCCTTAATCACCATTCTTATTCAACATTGTGCTGGAGGTCCTAGCCAGAGCAATTAGGCTACATAAAGAAATAAAGGGCATCCAAATTGGTAAGGAAGAAATAAAAGTATCTCAAATTTTTTTTTCTACTTGCAGATGACATGATCTTATACACAGAAAACCCTAAAGAATCCTCAAGAAAACACCTGAAACTAATAGTTCAGTACAGGATATAAGATAAACATACAAAAATCAGTTGGATTCCTCTACACCAACAAAAAGAACATCAAAGAGGAAATCACCAAATCAATACCATTTTCAGTAGCCCCCAAGAAAATAAAATACTTAGGAATAAATGTTACCAGAGTTATAAAAGACCTGTACATAGAAAACTACAAGACACTACTGCAAGAAACCAAAAGAGACCTATGTAAGTGGAAAAACATACCTTGCTCATGGATGGGAAGACTTAACATTGTAAAAATGTCTATTTTACCAAAAGCCATCTATACATACAATGCAATTCTGATCCAAATTCCACCAACATTTTTTAATGAGATAGAGAAACAAATCACTAACTTCATATGGAAGGGAAAGAGGCCACCGATAAGTAAAGCATTACTGAAAAAGAAGAACGAAGTGGGAGGCCCCGCTCTACCTGATTTTAGAAACTATTATACCGCCACAGTAGTTAAAACAGCCTGGTATTGGTACAACAACAGATCTATAGACCAATGGAACAGAATTGAGAATCCAGATATAAATCCATCCACATATCAGCAGCTGATATTTGACAAAGGCCCAAAGTCAGTTAAATGGGGAAAAGACAGTCTCTTTAACAAATGGTGCTGGCATAACTGAATATCCATCTGCAAAAAAATGAAACAAGACCCATACCTGACACCATGCACAAAAACTATCTCAAAATGCATCAGAGATCTAAATGTAAAATCTAAAACGATAAAGATCGTGTAAGAAAAAAGAGGGACAACACTAGGAGCCCTCATACATGGCATAAACAGTGTGCAAAACGTTACTAACAATGTAGAAGAGAAACCGGATAACTGGGAGCTCCTAAAAATCAAACACTTCATCCAAAGACTTCACCAAAAGAGTAAAAAGATCACCTACAGATTGGGAAAAAGTTTTTATTTATGACATTTCCAATCAGCGTTTGGTCTCTAAAATCTACATGATACTGCAAATACTCAACTACAAAAAGACAAATAACCCAATTAAAAAATGGGCAAAGGATATGAACAGGCACTTCACTAAAGAAGACATTCATGTAGCTAACAGATACATGAGGAAATATTCACGAACATTAGCCATTAGAGAAAGGCAAATCAAAACTACAGTGAGATTCCATCTCACTCCAACAAGGCTGGCATTAATTCAAAAAACACAAAATAATAAATGTTGGAGAGGTTGTGGAGAGACTGGAACTCTTATACAGTGCTGGTGGGAATATAAAATGGTACAACCACTTTGGAAATCAATTTGGTGCTTCCTTAAAAGCAGAAATAGAACTACCATATGGTCCAGCAATCCCGCTCCTTGAAATATGTCCTAGAGAAATAAGAGCTTTTACACAAGCAGATATATGCACACCCATGTTCATTGCAGCACTGTTTACAATAGCAAAAAGATGGAAGCAACTGAAGTGCTCATCAACAGATGAATGGATAAATATGGAATATTATGCATTGATAAAGAACAATGATGAATCCATGAAACATTTCATAACATGGTGGAATCTGGAAGGCATTATGCTGAGTGAAACTAGTCAGTTGCAAAAGGACAAATATTGTATAAGACCACTATTATAAGACCTCGAGAAATAGTTTAAACAGAGAAGAGAATATTCTTTGATGGTTATGAGAGGGGGGAGGGAAGGAGGGAGAGTGTTTTCACTAATTAGATAGTAGTTAAGAACTATTTTAGATGAGGGGAAAAACAACACACAATACAGGAGAGGTCAGCACGACTGGACTAAACCAAAAGCAAAGAAGTTTCTTGAATAAACTGAACACTTCGAAGGCCAGCGTAGCAGGAGCAGAGGTTTGGGGACCATGGTTTCAGGGGACATCTAAGTCAACTGACATAATAAAATATATTAAGAAAACGTTCTGCATCCCACTTGGGAGAGTGGTGTCTGGGGTCTTAAACGCTAGCAAGCGGCCATCTAAGATGCATCAATTGATGTCAACCCACCTGGAGCAAAGGAGAGTGAAGAACACCAAAGACACAAGGTAATTATGAGCCCAAGAGGCAGAAAGGGTCACATAAAGCAGAGACTACATTAGCCTGAGACCAGAAGAACTAGATGGTGCCCAGCTACAACCGATGACTGTCCTGACAGGAAACACAACAGAGAACGCCTGAGGGAGCATGAGCGCAGTGGGATGCAGAACCCAAATTCTTGTAAAAAGGTCCCCAGACCTTCTGTTAGCCCAAGACAGGAGCCATTGCCAAAGCCAACTCTTCAGACAGGGATTATACTGGATTATGGGATAGAAAATGATATTGGGGAAGAATGAGCTTCTTAGATCAAGTAGACACATGAGACTATGCCGGCACCTTCTGTGTGAAGGGGAGATGAGAGAGTAGAGGGGGTCAGAAGCTGGCCAGATGGACATGAGAAGAGAGAGTGGAGGGAAGGAGTGTGCTGTCTCTTTAGGGGGAGAGCAATTAGGAATATATAGCAAGGTGTTTATAAATTTTTCTATGAGAGTCCGACTTGATTTGTAAACTTTCACTTAAAACACATTAAAAATTAAAAAAAAAAAAAGAACTTCGGAGAAGGACAGGACATCCAGTAAGAAGCTCAATAGAGACACGGAAGACCTACTTACAACAATCAACCAACTTGACCTCATTGACTTATACAGAACTCTCCACCCAACTGCTGCAAAGTATACTTTTTTTTCTAGCGCACATGGAACATTCTCTAGAATAGACCACATATTAGGTCATAAAACAAACCTTTGCAGAGTCCAAAACATCGAAATATTACAAAGCATCTTCTCAGACCACAAGGCAATAAAACTAGAGATCAATAACAGAAAAACTAGGGAAAAGAAATCAAATACTTGGAAAATGAACAATACCCTCCTGAAAAAAGACTGGGTTATAGAAGACATCAAGGAGGGAATAAGGAAATTCATAGAATGCAACGAGAATGAAAATACTTCCTATCAAAACCTCTGGGACACAGCAAAAGCAGTGCTCAGAGGCCAATTTATATCGATAAATGCACACATACAAAAAGAAGAGCCAAAAGCAGAGAACTGTCCCTACAACTTGAACAAATAGAAAGTGAGCAACAAAAGAACCCATCAGGCACCAGAAGAAAACAAATAATAAAAATTAGAGCTGAACTAAATGAATTAGAGAACAGAAAAACAATTGAAAGAATTAACAAAGCCAAAAGCTGGTTCTTTGAAAAAATTAACAAAATCGATAAACCATTGGCTAGACTGACTAAAGAAATACAGGAAAGGAAACAAATAACCCGAATAAGAAACGAGAAGGACCACATCACAACAGAACCAAATGAAATTAAAAGAATCATTTCAGATTACTACGAAAAATTGTACTCTAACAAATTTGAAAACCTAGAAGAAATGGATGAATTCTCGGAAAAACACTACCTACCTAAACTAACACATTCAGAAGTAGAACAACTAAATAGACCCATAACAAAAAAAGAGATTGAAACGGTAATCAAAAAACTTCCAAAAAAAAAAAAAGAACTACACTAATCCTGTCTTATTAATGTAACCAAGACAACCCATTCCCAAATGAGATTATAACCACAAGCATAGAGGTTAGGATTTACAACACACACACACACACACACACACACATATATTTGGTCTAAAACAACAAAAATATATTATCTTACAGTTCCGTAGGTCTGAAGCCCAACACAGGTTTCATTGGGCTAAAATCAAGGTGTTGGCAGAGCTTCATTCCTTCTGGAGGTTTTAGGAATTTCTTTTCTTGCCTTTTCCAGCTTCTAGAGGCCAACCACAGCCCTTGGCTCATGGCCCTTTCTACCATCTTCAAAGCCAGCAATGACCAGTCAAGTGTTTTTCACACTTCATCACTCCAACTTCCTCTTCTGCCTCCCTCTTCCATCTAAAAAAAAAAAAATTTGTATAGTACTTTAGATGAAGGTTCACAGAGCAAATTAGTTTCTCATTAAACAGTTAGTAAACATATTGTTTTGTGACATTGGTGGCCAACCCCATTACCAACTTTCCTGTCCCCTCCTGCCTTATCGCCCTTGCCCTTGGGCCGGTATGCCCATTTAGTCTCGTTTTATGGGCCTGTCTAATCTTTGGCTGAAGGGTGAACCTCAGGAGTGACTTCATGACTGAGCTAAAAGGGTGTCCAGGGACCATACTCTCAGGATTTCTGCAGTCTCTGTCAGACCAGTAAGTCTGGTCTTTTTGTGTGTGTGTGAGTTAAAATTTTGTTCTATATTTTTCTCCAGCTCTGTCTGGGACCCTCTATTGTGATCCCTGTCAGAGCAGTCTGTGGTGGTAGCTGGGCACCATCTAGTTGGGCTGGACTCAGCCTGGTGGAGGCTGTGGTAGTTGTGGTCCATTTGTCCTTTGGACAAATCTTTCCCTTGTGTCTCTGGTTTCCTTCATTCTCCCTTGCTCCAGACAGGGTGAGACCAGTGGAGTGTCTTAGATGGCCGTTTACAAGCTTTTGAGACCTCAGACACTACTCACCAAAGTAGAATGTAGAACATTTTCTTTATAAACTATGTTATGCCAGCTGAGCTAGAAGTTCCCCAAGACCATAGCCCCCGCAGCCCTCAGCCCAGTAATTTGGTCCCTTAGGGAGTTTGGATGTTTCTATGGAGCTTTCATGACCTTGCCTTGGACAAGTTGTGCTGGCTTCCCAGGGTTAATAACACACATTTTGGGGGGACACAATTCTATCCATAACACCATCTCTACCTCCCAACTGCCCTTGACCCTCACAGAGATATCCACTTATACCAGTCACTGGTTTGTATTCTTCAGATGATTTTAATTTTAACGTTAGATAATGTGTTTAAACTTCTATTTCTTGGCATTTTAAACAGTATCTATTGACTCCTATCCAGAAGAGTTTAAGAGCGTAGATTCTGAAGCCAGACTGTTTGGGTTTGAATCCAGACCGCTATTTCCTAGCTGTGTAACTTAGAGCAAGTTCCTTAATCTCTCTAGGCCTCAGTTTCCTCATCAGTACAAATGAGCGTAATAATTGTTCCTACTTCATAGTGTTGTGAAGATTCTATGAGTTGCATCATGTAAGATGTTTAGAATAATGTTTAGAAATATCTGTTGTGGGGATCTGAAGTTACCATAACTGTACTCTATTTAACATTCGGGCTCCTATACACTTGGAGCACCTCTGCCCCAGGCAGGTGATTTACTCACTTCAAAATGCAGATGCAATTTTCAGGTTTAATGCTGAGGGCAAATCTAAGCTGCCAGACACTACATACTCTAAATGGAGGGTAGGGAGTAGGAAGAAAGAGGAGCCCTGTTGGTCTAGCAGTTCAGCTCTTTAATTGTGCTGAAGATTGCCCCATGGCCCACTTGTGCTCTTGTATTTCCTGACTCTGAGCTTTCCACTTCTCTAGAGCTCTCTTGGAAGAAAGGACTTTTCCTACCCTAGTTTGGGGTTGCAGTTTTCCCTCTTCTATTTCCTCCATTAATCAGATCCCATCTGCTTTCTATCTCTAAGGATTTCCTCAAACTTTCTGGACTATTGCTGGATGCATTTCTTGTTTTCTAGCCCTGTTATGGTTTAATTATTTTCAAAATGTGTTTTCTATCATTTCAATGAGACTATGGAAAGGAAGAGAAGTAAATACATGTGCTCAGTTCACCATCTTTTGCCAGAATACCTTCGCCTTGCTGAGGAGAAGAAACCTGTGGCCAGGAGCATTGTCTAAACTGTCACCATCACACCTCAAAACCCTCAAACAAATAGTCATGATCAAGGAACAGGGGCAGATTAATCAATAAAAATGGTATGCACCAGCTTACAGTAAGCACAGTATGCATGGGCTCGATTGCGTTTACCTACTAATCTGTGGTGCACAATTTCACCTTGCTTATTGGGTAATACATCCCTGTCATGGAATCATACAGACAACTTAGAATGCACTGAAGTGGGTTATTCGGGAGATGGCCAACACTTGCTAGGTCTTTAATTAGTTCATTTGTCATTTCATGCTCAATATAACAAGTTAAACTTGTTGATTTACTAATGGTATGACATCTCCAGTCTTTCCCTCAATGTGTCCACACAGACTTAAAAGTTCAAATTCCAGATTCCACTCTATTTGCACCTAGAACATACTAGCAGATGGTATGCACTTAATAAGTAATTTTAGATATATGAATGAATGAATGACTATGTGCCTACACAGCACTCATTTGTATCATAAGACTGTCTCTGGACCAAGGCAAGTTTCTCCTTTCTAATTTAGGTAGAGCCTGGGTCATATGAGGCCAGAGGCAGATGGGCAGGTGTGGCATTACTATATTGATCAACAGTAAAGATCTTCCTAGGGAAGTTTGTCAGTAGTCAAACAGTTGGACTCATCTCTTCTGGAGCCATCTGTTGATGATTTCTTAGCTACATCTCTGGAGGACATATCAGAACAACAAAATGAAGAAAGCAGTAATTCTTCTTTAGTTCCTGAGATGACCAAAATGGAGTCACCTGGAATTTCTACACTTGCTGGAATAACACAGCAGCTGAAATCCTCAAGGGAGCTCCCTTGTCAGTTTAAAGAAAATATTTTAGATAAGGGAGCATGTGGGTTATGTATGCCAGGAGACACTGTGCCAGAAAGTGCTTTTGTTCCCTTGACTCAGTTATGGTTGCAGGCTGTAGGAATTGGTTGATGTGGCAGTAGAATTAAAGTACAGTTTTGTTACAGACCAGACAGGATTTCAGTCAGGCTTTTCTTGGTGTAATGCAACCTGATACAATAGAGACAACTGCCTAGAGGAAAACCCCACCTCTAGCCCTCTGAGCCTATACAGAAAACAGCAATGCTCTAAAGGAATTCTGCTGTCTGTTGGATAATGTTGCCTTTGCACAAAACACATGCTGACCACCTGTGTCCTACATTTATCCCCTGTTGCTACTTAACCATCCATACTGAGAATGTTTTCTTAAAGTCTTTCCCCCTTCAATTTTCCCCTAGTTTAACTACTTGGCTAACTTAATGCCTTTTTCCACCAGGAGTTCTTACCTCACACTCTCCCCCAAAATAGGAGGGAACAATAGTCCATTGACAAAGAAAAGATAAATGTTTTAAGGGGCTAACATGAACAAAGAACAATATGTGGAGGAGTTGGGCTCCCCAACAAGGAGGGACATTGCTTGAACAGAAAACACTCTGTCTTTTTTGGGAGGTCTTTTTGTTGGAGTTATCGCATATGGTACTTGGTGGTATGACTGTTCATATCCTGGAATTCCTTATAGGAAAATAGCTACACTTCATGTGGAAACTTTGCTAGAGACAAGGCCCTAGAGAAAAAACAATCAAAAGGATTTGTGAAAACGGGGAGAAAAGAAATAGAGAGAAGAGGGAGAAGCACAAAGAAAGCAATGTGATTTAGTTGATGGAAGTCTGTTTTTGCATAGCAACAGGAAACAGTCTTGAAAGTTGTGTTCCTTAATCTCCTCCAATCCTAGCTCTGAAGATAATCAAAGACAGACTCATGAGATCAAGGCAGATTGAGTAACCAACTGGGTAACCCTATAGAAATCCTCTGTGAAAAGCCTTTTGAATAGGATTCTGGTTAATTGGAAGATCTAAAGATTCATTGTAAGAGATTTTTTTGGCCCTCAGAAAGTCTACTGATTCAGTTAGCACAATATAATAGAAAATACATCCAATTTGGAGTCAGATGACATGGGTTAAATATTAGATTTGTCACTCACTAGCTCTATGAGCTCAGGCAAGGTAGCAAATCTTCCTGAGCCTCTGTTTCTATATATTGGAAAACTGGGTTAGTAACATTTCTTTCACACACATGTTGTCAACATGTATCAAGAGAGATCATATATGGAAAGCATCTGCTTAATAAGAATTTATCATTATTGTTATTTTGGGGCATGAGTTGTTAGTTTATTAAAACAAAACATTATGCTCTTCCAGGAAACTACCAAGTACAGGTCAAGACTACCAGGAAAATTATCTATTTGACCATTACTTGTTAATCTTGGCATGTGCAGCTTCCACACAGAACCCCTTGTAATATTTATTCCTTCTTAGTACTTTCGCTACTGTGAAAGAGTCTTTTTGAACTTTGGAAATACATCTTTCTCCTCCGCAGGGGGAAAAATGGTCAAGTGTGGACTTTGTTAAAATAACATGTACAAATTCTTCATTGTTAACATTGCTAACAAGACACATTCAAGAACAACCAATTTGCAAAACACTTACCTATGGTCACCATGCATTCTTAATCCATGAACTCTACTTGTTCAACATTCTGAATAAAAATCTTAAGAAAAATCTGGCTAGTTACTAATTAAATTTGACCATAATTGATTAAACTGAAAAGAACATGGCATCCAACTTGACATTTTCTTATTCACACCTATGTGCTGAGATCAGATCACAGATGCAGCAGGTTAGGTGGTTCTGAGAAGGCTAACAAATTTTAATATTGAATAACAGTACCTAGAATTTACAGAACACTTGATATTTGAGTACTTCTCAGACATCATCTCATTAATTTTCAAACCCATCCTATGAAGCAGATGTTGTTTTTGGTATACTAATGGAAAAAACAAGGCTCCAAAAGGTCAAAAGATATGGTAAAACAAGTTAGAGATACAGCTAAGGATTAGAATCCAGGTCTACTGACTCTCACTCTGTTCCTTTTATTGCTTTTCAAAATGTCAAAGGTGATAACTTAGGTAAAGAAGACGTTCTTTCAACCACATTAAGTTAAGAAGATGACAGTCATCGGGAGGTCTCAAATCTGGGGTTTTCTTTGTAGACACTCTGGTGTCTACCACAGCATAAAATTCAGAGCTTTATCCAAAGGAGTTTTTGACTTTTTATGCCTGGAATCACCAGAAAGTCCTCACTATAACTTTCCTAGGCATGCTTCCCAAATTTTTTCCTCATATACATCTCATTCCCAAACAAATGCATCAATGCTCATATATTAAGGAAGAAAATATTAAATGGATGGCTGGATCCTTAGCCTTTTATCTCTGAATCTTTGATTTGGCCACAATTTAATAAATAGTATCTAAAATATTTATTTTTCATATTTACCATATCATAGATATTTTCTTGTTTATTTCCCATATGAAATAAGTTAGTGGTCATGTCTTGATATAGTTTTAATCAAGTTATCCCCACACCAGCAAGTCATAATCACTAGCTGGTGTTTGTTAAAGCTCTCAGTGATTGATGGGCTGAGGTTCTAGGAAACTTGATAGTAAAGGAGGTCTTGGAATCTTAGATGCTATTTTCATCCCTTCAAAATTATACAGCATCCCGCTTTGAAATGTGGCATCTGGGGTCTTAAATGCTAACAAGCGGCCATCTAAGATGCATCAATTGGTCTCAACCCACCTGGATCAAAGGAGAATGAAGAACACCAAGGTCACACGACAACTAAGGGCCCAAGAGACAGAAAGGGCCACATGAACCAGAGACCTACATCATCCTGAGACCAGAAGAACTAGTTGGTGCCTGGCCACAATCGATGACTGCCCTGACAGGGAGCACAACAGAGAACCCCTGAGGGAGCAGGAGATCAGTGGGATGCAGACCCCAAATTCTCACAAAAAGACCATACTTAATGGTCTAACTGAGACTAGAGGAATCCCGGCGGTCATGGTCCCCAAACCTGTTGGCCCAGGACAGGAGCCATTCCCGAAGACAACTCATCAGACATGAAAGGGACTGGAGAGAGAGATGCTGATGAAGAGTGAGCTACTTGTATCAGGTGGACACTTGAGACTGTGTTGGCATCTCCTGTCTGGAGGGGGATGGGAGGATAGAGAGAGTTGGAAGCTGGAAAAATTTTCACGAATGGAGAGACTGGAAGGGCTGACTCATTAGGGGGAGAGCAAGTGGGAGTACGGAGTAAGGTGTATATAAACTTATATGTGACAGTCTGACTTGATTTGTAAATGTTCACTGGAAGCTCAATAAAAGTTGTTAAAAAAAATTATACAGCAGGCAGGAGACCTATTGAGGTTGTGTCAAAAGGCTGGAAAACTGATGAAGTAATTGATTAATTTCCCAATTCCAGTGATTAGAAAATAATACCTCGTTCTTTAAGTACACCTTATCTGTTAGTTGGTATTTGTGTGGACAGTATGGCCTTTTTTAAATAGCCTATCTATTATAGAGTAATCATCAGAGGTGTTCTTAAGATCTTCTGTTACTAATAATCAAGATTAAAGAAAGCTGTTTCTTTAATATTTCCATGTTTCAGCAGTCTTGATTTTTTCCCCCCAAATTAGTTAGCAATGATAATGATTCTGATCCCCTCCTTACCCATTAGCTTAAATCACAAGGGAAAGTAGAGCAGTTAATGTGGTGAGAGAAATGTTTTCAGGCATCAGGTAACAGTTAATAGAGTTTGTTAAGGAAATGATAAAAATTTATTTTTGTCAATAAATTATAGGAATGGGATATGGAGTCTGTCATGTATGGGAAGTAGAGTTTTCTCTTCTTTCCCCAAGGATTTCTGGTATTTCTCACAGTGCTTATGTTGCTTGGGCAATAATGTGGTTTTATTTTGCGTTATATTCGCTATTTCAGTCTGTATATTTTACCTAGGAGGCTTATTCACAAACACACACACACACACACGGGCATATATAAGCACACACAGACCCTCAAAAATACCTATCACCTAAGGCTACAATCTTGGGTAAGGTTTCATAGTGAACTCTGTCCTGAGCCTCATTTGGAAGTTGAAAGAAGAGGGGAGTAAGACTAGGGAGAAACAGAAGATGACTCCTCAAACACTCTGGGGACATTTGAAAGTCAGGAAGTTAATCTCTGGTCTCACTAATGTACGGGTCAATACATAGCATATTACATCATGAAGTTACCAGGGTTTTAAGTTTAAAAACAGAAAATCAACCTTCTTATTTTCAGTTCAGCAGCCATTTATTGGAACATTACATTGGGCCAAATATTGTGCTAGGTATTAAGGATGTTGTTTCTTAGCTGTTGTTGAGTTGGCTGCCAACTCATGGTGACTCCATGCACATTTTTCGGAAATTGATTGCCAAGATTTTCTTCCTAGTCCATCTTAGTCTGGAAGCTCCACTGAAACCTGTTGAGCATCATAGTGACATACAAGCCTCCAGACACCTGCACGGAAGGTGAGAATTCTACCACTTTGGACCACCACTGCCCTTCAGGTGTTCAGGATACAAAGATGAAAAGAACTAGCTGCTGCCTCAAAATGTTCACAGGCTGGTGGGGAAGACAGTCACGGAAACATTTATCCTCTAAACAAATGTGCAGAGGTATGCAAAGGTTGTTAGAAGAGCACAATCTCTTACTCCAGGCGAGAGTTTGTTATACAACTCAACCTACTCTTTTAGTATCTACCAAAAAAAGATAAAGAAAAAGAATGTTTTGATGTCCTGGGAGATTGCTGGGTAAAGCTTCTATTCACCCCTCAAATCATTCCTCCTCATCTAATGTCTCTGCCTGCTAGGTGTTGCTGTATTTTGTCTGATTGCTATAGTTTTCCTTCCTTTCATCCTGCTTGAAAGACCAATTCTAATTTGGATATACTTATTTATTTCAGGAAGAAAGGAAAGTTATGTCTGTTTTGTTTTTATCTCTGTGATATAGGTGTTATTATCAGTGCATTTTATGGGTGAAAAAACCTGACTCAATGAGGAGGACTCGGCAGAGCAGAACTTTAAAATGTGGGAGAGTTCTTAACCAAAACTCAAATATTTCCCAGACTTTGGTCTTTTGGGTACCACTTTCCTGATTTTGCCATATCTATGTTAATGCCTATACTATTATTTACTTAATTAAAAAATTCACTCTCCTTTTTAAAAACCTTAATGTTAACCTAGGCAATAAAATTTGTGACATCACAGTTTTCCAGTGTTAGTCATTCTTGTGTGTGTGTGTGTATAACCATAAAACAAAAGAAGTATAAAACCGTTAACAAAAAAAAGTATTAGTCTAATTATTGCATAGGAACATAAACTGCTGTGTAAACCTCCACTGAAAACACAATAAAATATTAGTAAAAATATTAGTTCATGTACTATGTAAAATCACCTCATTTATCACACATGGATGCATGCCATACTTTGGAAGCACTACCTTACTCTATACTAGTTGTATCATTCATTTATCTCACTTGCATGCAAATTAAGTTGTTACTGTATCTGATTAGGAGCCCTGGTTGCTCAGTGGTTAAAGCTCGTGGCTGCTAACTGAAATGTCAGCAGTTTGAACCCACAGGAGAAAGATGTGGCAGTCTGCCTCCTTAAAGATTATGATCTTGGAAACCCTGTGGGGCAGCTCTATCCTGTCCTATAGGGTTGCTATGAGTTGGGATCGACTCGACAGCAATGGGTTTATATCTGATTAAGGATTCCCTGGGTGATGCAAATGATTAAGCACTGGATTATGAACCAAAGGTTGAAAATTCAAATCCACCCAGAGGTGCCCTGGAAGAAAACAAACAAACCAAACCCGTTGCCATGGAATCGATTCCAACTTCTAGTGATCCTATTGGACAGAGCAGAACTGCCCCATAGGGTTTCCAAGGAGCAGCTGGTGGATTCGAACTGCCGACCTTTTAATTAGCAGCCGAGCTCTTAACCACTGCGCCATCAGGTTCCTCGAAAGAAAGGTCTAACAATCTGCTTATGAAAAATCACAGCCGTTGAAAACCCAATGGAGCTCAGTACTACTCTGAAACACATGGAGTCACCATGAGTCGGGATCAACTCCATGGCAACTGCTTTGGTGTTTTCATTTTATATCTGAATAAAACTTGGGTAATTAGGTGTTGTCTCTTTTTATCTCTCCAGAAAAAAGCAAATTAATTTACAGAACAATGAAGACTCTCTGAAAGAGTGGCTAGGGCTCAGGTATAAGAGAAGGTGATAGGGAACTGGTAGAACATTAACCAGGAGAAAAATGTTTTAAGAAGAAAATTTGGACTAAGGAGAGAACAGTCTTCACCAGCAAACAGCTAAGGGGAGGAAACTTAAACCAAAACACGGAGAAAACAGGCAGTATTCAGGGAGTTGGAGTTATGTACTAGTGATTATAACTTGTAAATAGGCCCCCAAACCAAAGAAAACCCTTTGCCATCGAGTGTTACCCTTGTGCTCAATTGTAAAGCAATGTAAGGCTCTTTCACTCTAGTGTCATCATGACTTTGAGGAAATGTGTGTAAAATCAGGAGAAACAATGTTTCTGACACCATTGCTACTCTTACACTTGAGAGCCTCCCAGGACCTCAGGTGCTGGCAGCATAGACAGAGAAGTGGTCAGCTGGCTGACTGGATATTCCAATGGCCAACAGAACAGTTTACGTGCATGAGCAGGCTTGACTTGTTATCATCTCTGCCTCTCTGGGATAAAGCAATGATTATAGATATTAATGAGGAGTGTTTACTTGAGCCCTGGTGGACTCTACTCAGCTTAAAAATGAGTTGTTGCTGTTGTCGTTTTCAATTTGTACTATTAACAGAAAACATTTGTGAGGAAACCATAGGATTAAGGATGAAACCAGAAGGCTTGTAGTGAAACCCAATAAGGTAGTATCTCCGTTTTGTGCTAATTGGTTCTAACTAGCAATCAAAGAGGCCAGATGGCCTCCCCTGGGAAAAACAGTACTACATTTTAGGGAAATGTATGCTTGTCCTTCTTCATGAATATTCGTGCTCTTGTTCTTGCCAACATCATCATTTTTCATTTTATCTCCTCAATAACAATCCAGCTTTCATTTGCATGTTTTAAAGAACACAACATAGGATTAAAATAGCTATCTGTGTAATTTTTTTCATTAGGGTACTAGTTTTGTTAGCCTGTGTTTTGGTATATTTTAATAAACTGGGAAAATGTCACTCTTTGAAACATATTCAACAACATTTAGAAACAAATTCCAGAAACTGACAATAAGGTAATAAGTTTGTTTTGAAATCTGGAGCCATTTCCAGCAATGTTTGCAAACTAGGACTGGATTAATTAAATGTTGTATGTGGAGATAGTTAACAGGATAGGATGGAGCGGGAGTCTGAGAAGGTTTGAGAATTGGGGGAGAAAGGTAGAGTAGTTTGTAGAATGAGACACCCAAACTGTCTGAATGAGTTGTAAATTTCAATATATAGTTCTGTTCTTAGGCTCAAAAAATGAGATTGATCTTTCCATCTTGTGAGATCTTGTCTATTTTCTTCCATTTGGTTTGTGTTAAAAGCTAATTTGGGGACTATGCCTTCATCCATTCTGTTTACACGTTCCTTCTATTTTATGCAATTTTTTTACTATTACATATATGTTCTGTGTGAAACAGCCCAGATGAGATTTACTAGTATTTTCAGGCCCAGATCATAAATACCAGACTCAAGAGGATATGCAGTCATATTGATTATCAACCTAAAACTTTCATTAAACAGCCAATCTTTGCAAGACACCAAATAGGACCACAGATAGGACTACTACAAAGAAGCCACAGTCCCTCTCTTAGCACTTACAGTTTACCTGGGCAGACAAGGAACTAATCCCTGAAAACCCAACTATTTGCACTCTAAAGTATAATGTTGTTAGGTGCAGTAGAGTCAGTTCCAACTCATAGCGAATCTATATACGACAGACTGAAACACAGCCCAGTTCTGTGCCATCCTCACAATTCTTGTTATGCTTCAGTCCGTTGTTCCCGCCACTCTGTCAATCCATCTCATTGAGGTTCTTCCTCTTTTTTGCTGACCCTCTACCAAGCATCATGTCCTTCTCCAGGGACAGTCCCTCCTGATAACATGTCCAAAGTACGTGAGATGAAGTCTTGCCATCCTCACTTCTAAGGAGCATTCTGGCTGTACTTTTTCCAAGACAGATTGTTTGTTCTATTGGCAGTCCATGGTACATTCAATATTCTTTGCCAACACCATAATTCAAAGGCATCAATTCTTCTTCAGTCTTCCTTATTCATTGTCCAGTTTTCACACACATATGAGGAAACTCAAAATACCATGACTTGGGTCAGGCCCACCTTAGCCCTCAAGGTGATATCTTGGCTTTTTAACACTTTTGCAGCAGATTTGCCTAATGCTATACATTGTTTGATTTCTTGACTGCTGTTTCCATGGGCGTTGATTGTGGATCCAAATAAAATGAAGTTCTTGACAACTTCAACCTTTTCTGTTTATCATGATGTTGCATATTGGTACAGTTCTGAGGACTTTTGTTTTCTTTATGTTGAGGTGCAGTCCATACTGAAGGCCATAATCTTTGATCTTCATGAGTAAGTGCTTCAAGTCCTCTTCACTTTCAGCAAGCAAGGTTGTGTCATCTGCATATCGCAGGTTGTTATTGAGTCTTCCTCCAATCCTGATGCCCTGTTCTTCTTCGTATAGTCCAGTTTCTTGGATTATTTGCTAAGCATACAGATTGAATAAGTATGGTGAAAGGATAGAACCCTGATGCACACCTTTCCTGTCTTTAAACCACACAGCATCCCTTTGTTCTGTTGGAACAACTTCTTCATGGTCTATGGACAGATTCCTCATGAACACAATCAAGTGTTCTGGAATTCCCATTCTTTGCAGTGTTATCCATAATTTGCTATGATCCACACAGGTAAACATCTTTCTGGTATTCTCTGCTTTCAGCCAAGATCCCATGTTCCATGTCTTTTTCTGAACCCGGCTTGAATTTCTGGCAGTTCCCTGTCAGTGCACAGCTGCAACCACTTTTGAATGATCTTCAGCAAAATTATACTTGTGTGAGATTTAAATGATATAGTTCAAAAAGTTCTGCATTCTGTTGGATCACCTTTCTTTGCAATGGGCACAAATATGAATCTCTTCCAGTCACTTGGCCAGGCAGCTGTTTTCCAAATTTCCTGGCATACAGGTGTGAGCACCTCCAGCACTGCATCTGTTTGTTGAAACTTCTCAATTGGTATTCCATCTATCCCTGGAGCCTTGTTTTTCACCAATGCCTTCAGTGCAGCTTGGACATTTTCTTTCAGTACCATCAGTTCTTGATCGTATGCTGCCTCCTGAAATGGTTGAACATCAACCAATTCTTTTTGGTACAGTGACTGTATTCCTTCCATCTTCCTTTGATGCTTCCTGTGTCGTTCAATATTTTCCTCGTAGAATCTTTCAATATTGCAATTCAAGGCTTGGATTTTTTTTTTCAGTTCATTTAGTTTGAGAAATGCCAAGCATGTTCTTCCCTTTTGGAATTCTAACACCAGGTCTTTGCACATTTCATTATAATACTTCACTTTGTCTTCTCCAGCCACCCTTTGAAATCTTCTGTTCAGTTCTTTTACTTCATCATTGCTGTCATTTCCTTTAGCAATTCTACCTTCAGAAGCAAGTTTCAGAGTCTCTCTTTACATCCATTTTGGTGTTTTCTTTCTTTCTTGTCTTTTTAATGACCTCTTACTTTCTTCATGTATGATGTCCTTGATGTCATTCCACAATTCCTCTGGTCTTTGTCATTAGTGTTCAATGTGTCAAATCTGTTCTTGAGATGATATCCAAATTCAGGTGGGATATAGTCAGGATTGTATGTTGACTCTCATGGACGTGTTCTAATTTTCTTCAACTTGAACTTGTGTATGAGCAATTGATGGTCTGTTCCGCAGTCAGCCACTGGCCTCATTCTGACTGATGATAGTGAGCTTTTCCATTGTTACTTTCCACAGATGTAGTCAATTTGATTCCTGTGTTTTCCATCTGGTTAGGTCCACATGTATAGTTACCATTTATGTTGTTGAAGAAAGGTATTTGGAACAAAGAAGTCGTTGGTCTTGCAAAATTCTGTCATGCAATCTCCGGTGTCATTTCTGTCACCAGGGTCATGTTTTTCAACTGCCAATTCTTCTTTTCCAACTTTCACATTCCAATCACCAGTAATTATCAATGCATCCTGATGGCATGTTTGATCGATTTCAGACTGCAGAAGTTGGTAAAAATCTTCAGTTTCCTCATCTGTGGCCTTAATGGTTGGTGCATAAATTTGAATAATAGTCATATTAATTGGTCCTCCTTGTAAGCATATGATATTATCCTATCACTGACAGCATTGTACTTCAGGATGGATCTTGAAATGTTCTTTTTGATGATGAATGCAACACCATTCCTCTTCAATTTATCATTCCTGGCATAGTAGACCATATGATTGTCCGATTCAAAATGGCCAACACCAGTCCACTTCAGCTCACTAATGCCTGGGATATGGATCTTTATGCATTCCATTTCATTTTTGATGACTTCCAATTTTCCTAGATTCATAGTTTGTACATTCTAGGTTCTGATTATTAATGGATGTTTGCAGCTGTTTCTTCTCATTTTGAGTCATGCCACATCAAATGATGGTCCCGAAAGCTTGACTCCGTCTACACCATTAAGGTCGACTCTACTTTGAGGAGGTAGCTCTTCCCTAGTTGTATTTTGAGTGCCTTCCAGCCTGAGAGGCTCATTTTCCAACACTATATCAAACAGTGTTCTGCTGCTATTCATAATGTTTTAACTGGCTAGTTTTTTTCAGATAGACTGCCAAGTCCTTCTTCCTAGTCTGCCTTAGCCTGGAAGTTCAGCTGAAACCTGTCCACCATGGGTAACACTGCTGGTATTTGAAACACCAGTGGCATAGCTTCCAGCAGCTCTGCAACTCCCAAGCCATCACAGTATGACAAACTGACAGACAAGTGGTGGTATATGCTTTAAAAAACTATTTCATACAAATATACCAGAAATTTATCAAAATGATTTCTCATACCTTCAAAGTGGTACCCTTGGAGTTTATAAATTTATTCCAACATGGGCTACTGGTGTGAAAAAGTATCTTTGGAAACTTTCTTTGAAATTGTCTTCAGAGCCTATGATCCGTTATTTGGAATTTTCTTAGGGGCAGAAAACATTTCTACTTCAGTGGAGAAATTGAACTGGGGAACAGTTACGAGTTATTTGGAGCCAAACTGGTGAATCAGAAAGTCAAACAAGGTGACTAATTATAATTTTTGGTTAAAGTGAGATTGCCTACAATTCAATAAGGCTGGTTTTCTTGGGTGGTTAGGAAATTGACTTTGAAAGCATTTTCTCTATATGGGTTCCCAAGTATTTTTTTCCCCAATGGTGGTGTCACTGGAATAGTTAGACAGCCTCCCAATTAACAACAGGTGGTTCTCAGTCCAGATACTATGACTTTTAGAGAAGCCAGAGAGGGTCATCCTATAGAAACCAAGTCATAAATGGTGGTTTGATATCCAAATCAGATTAACTTGGATTAAAATGTCATTTTTCATATCACAGAAAGTCTTCTTCAAATAACTACTTACTGGAGTCCTTCTCTATTCCAAGGTCAAATTTGACTACTGCTTTCAATATTAATCATGGTTTCTGGTGTTGTTGTTGTTAGGTGCCATCAAGCCGCCTCCGACTCATAGCAACCCTATGCACAACAGAACGAAACACTGCCCGGTCCTGCGCCATCCTTAGAATTTTGTTATGTTTGAGCCCATGTTGCAGCCACTGTGTCAATCCACCTCGTTGAGGGTCCTCCTCTTTTACACTGACCCTGTACTGTGCCAAGCATGGTGTCCTTCTCCAGAGACTAATCCCTCCTGACAACATGTCCAAAGTATGTAAGACGCAGTCTCGCCATCCTCGCTTCTAAGGAGCATTCTGGTTGTACTTCTTCCAAGACAGATTTATTCGTTCTTCTGGCAGTCCATAGTATATTCAATATTCTTTGCCAACACCACAATTCAAAGGCATCAATTCTTCTTCGGTCTTCCTTATTCATTGTCCAGCTTTCACATACATATGATGCGATTGAAAATACCATCGCTTGAGTCAGGCGCAACTTAGTCTTCAAGGTAACATCTTTGCTCTTCAAAACTTTAAAGAGGTCCTTTGCAGCAGATTTACCCAATGCAATGCGTCTTTTGATTTCTTGACAGCAGCTTCCATGGCTGTTGATTGTGGATCCAAGTAAAATGAAATCCTCGACAACTTCAATCTTTTCTCCATTTATCATGATGTTGCTCATTGGTCCAGTTGTGAGGATTTTTGTTTTCTTTATGTTGAGGTGCAATCCATACTGAAGGCTGTGGTCTTTGATCTTCATTAGTAACTGCTTCAAGTCCTCTTCACTTTCAGCAAGCAAGGTTGTGTCATCTGCATAACGCAGGATATTAATGAGTCTTCCTCCTGATGCCCCGTTCTTCTTCATATAGTCCAGCTTCTCTGATTATTTGCTCAACATACAGGTTGACTAGGTATGGTGAAAGAATACAACCCTGACGCACACCTTTCCTGACTTTAAACCAGTCAGTATCCCCTTGTTCTGTCAGAACAACTGCTTCTTGATCTATGTAAAGGTCCCTCATGAGCACAATTAAGTGTTCTGGAATTCCCGTTCTTCGCAACGTTATTCATAATTTGTTATGATCCACACAGTCGAATGCCTTTGCATAGTCAATAAAACACAGGTGAACATCCTTCTGGTAGTCTCGGCTTTCAGCCAGGATCCATCTGACATCAGCAACGATATCCCTGGTTCCACGTCCTCTTCTGAAACCGGCCTGAATTTCTGACAGTCCCCTGTTGATATACTGCTGCAGCCATTTTTGAATGATCTTCAGCAAAATTTTGCTTGCATGTGATATTAATGATATTGTTCTATAATTTCCACATTGGGTTGGATCACCTTTCTTGGGAATAGGCATAAATATGGATCTCTTCCAGTCAGTTGGCCAGGAAGCTGTCTTCCATATTTCTTGGCATAGATGAGTGAGCACCTCCAGCGCTGCATCTGTTTGTTGAAACATCTCAATTGATATGCCATCAATTCCTGTTGCCTTGTTTTTCGCCAATGCCTTCAGAGCAGTTTGAATTTCTTCCTTCAGTACCATCAGCTCCTGATGATATGCTGCTTCTTGAAATGGCCGAACATTGACTAATTCTTTTTGGTATAATGACTCTGTGTATTCCTTCCATCTTCTTTTGATGCTTCCTGCGTCATTTAATCTTTTCCCCATAGAATCCTTCACTATTGCAACTCGAGGCTTGAATTTTTTCTTCAGTTCTTTCCGCTTGAGAAACACCGAGCATGTTCTTCTCTTTTGGTTTTCCATTTCCAGCTTTTTGCACGTCATTATAATACTTTGTCTTCTTAAGCCGCCCTTTGAAATCTTCTATTCAGCTCTTTTACTTCATCAGTTCTTCCTTTTGCTTTAGCTGCTCGACGTTCGTGAGCAAGTTTCAGAGTCTCCTCCAACATCCATCTTGGTCTGTTCTTTCTTTCCTGTCTTTTCAATGACCTCTTGCTTTCTTCATGTATGATGTCCTTGATGTCATTCCACAACTCATCCGGTCTTCAGTCACCAGTGTTCAATGCATCCAATCTGTTCTTCAGATGATCTGTAAATTCAGGTGGGATATACTCAAGGTCATATTTTGGCTCTCATGGACTTGCTCTGATTTTCTTCAGTTTCAGCTTGAACTTGCCTATGACCAATTGATGGTCCGTTCCACAGTCGACTCCTGGCCTTGATCTGACTGATGATATTGAGTTTTTCCATCGTCTCTTTCCACAGATGTAGTCTGTTTGATTTCTGCGTGCTCCATCTGGCGAGGTCCATGTGTATAGTCGCCGTTTATGTTGGTGAAAGAAGGTATTTGCAGTGAAAAAGTCGTTGGTCTTGCAAAATTCTGTCATTCAATCTCCAGCATTGTTTCTATCACCAAGGCCATATTTTCCAACTCCTGACCCTTCTTCTTTGTTTCCAACTTTCGCATTAAAATCACCAGTAATTATCAATGCATCTTGATTGCATGTTCGATCAATTTCAGACTGTAGCAGCTGATAAAAATCTATTTCTTCATCTTTGGCCCTAGTGGTTGGTGCGTTAATTTGAATAATAGTCACAGTAACTGGTCTTCCTTGTAGGCGTGTGGATATTATCCTATCACTGACAGCGTTGTACTTCAGGATAGATCTTGAAACGTTCTTTTTGACAGTGAATGCAACACCATTCCTCTTCAAGTTGTCATTCCCAGCATTGTAGACTATGTGATTGTCTGATTCAAAATGGCCAATACCAGTCCATTTCAGCTCACTACTGCCTAGGAAATCGATGTTTATGTGTTCCATTTCATTTTTGATGATTTCTAATTTTTCTAGATTCATACTTTGTACAGTCCAGGTTCCGATTATTAACAGATGTTTGCAGCTGTTTCTTCTCTGTTTGAGTCGTGCCCCATCAGGAAATGAAGGTCCTGAAAGCTTTACTCCATCCACATCATTAAGGTCAACTCTACTTTGAGGAGGCAGCTCTTCCCCAGTCATCTTTTGAGTGCCTTCCAACTTGGGGGGCTCATCTTCCAGCACTATATCAGACAATGTTCCGCTGCTATTCATAAGGTTTTCACTGGCTAATACTTTTCAGAAGTAGGCTGCCGGGTCCTTCTTCCTAGTCTGTCTTAGTCTGGAAGCTCAGCTGAAACCTGTCCTTCATGGGTGACTCTGATGGTATCTGAATACCAGTGGCATAGCTTCTAGCATCACAGCAACACGCAATCCCCCAGAATACGACAAACTGACAGACACGTTAGTGTCTGGGGGGATCATGGTTTCTGGTGTCAACCAATTCTATATATCGCTGAGATCATTCCTAGTTCATTGGATGACCACACATGGCATTCTCTAGCATAGTCTTATTGGGGGGTGTGTATGCATTTTAAAACTGTATTTCAAAAGCTATGATTTAATCATGTATGTAATTATTAGTAATGTGGAAGCATACAGCAAGTACAGTCTGCCCTTGAACTCAACCTATCGTGTTTTGAAGCAGTCACTATGGGCTGAATTGACAGGACAATTCCTTAACATCTTGTATAGTTCCTAGGCTAACACTCTGGCAAGTGTTGGAGAAGTGAGAGAGGCACTCCTGCAGGCAGAACAAGGGAGTCAGGAGGATTCTGTTCATATTCCCCCCAACCCCAGTCCAAAGAGGGAAGATTAATCTTAGCCTAAGGGATTCCTAATTCTCCAAATATTCCTTGCAAGTCCAGGATCAGGTGACTCTGGACACATAGAGAACATTTGTGAATGTCTTTGTTTATGTAATTGACAAAAGTATCTTTATTGATTTAACTTAAGTATTATAACTTATAAAACCTTCCAAAGCCCTTCATGGCTTGTCTTTAACTAGATGCAGGGTATCTTGGTCCTTAACTGGACCCGACTGTGGAACTTTTCATGGTTACTTGACCACGCACTTAAAGGTTCCCCATACCAAGATGGTATAGGCTGGACCAGGATGGGCCATGTGATCATCTTATTTTGAATCTACATATTAAACCAATTCTGTTTTCAATTTCCTTTCATGGCTAACATTTTGCATGATGTTTGTTACAAAAATGTCCAGCATGGATCCAAAAAATAACCAACACGTGAGTGAAGCTAGGACCACCAAAATATTTGGTCTGGGGTCTGCAGTTCTTCATCAAAGCATATAGAGTAATCTGTATCCCATTATTATCATTTAGATTTGGATGTAAAGATCCCTGAGTGCTCCTACATACCATGTCTTCTGTGCTCTCCACAAAAGATACTCTTTGCAAACATCAAAGGCAGCAGTGATAAATGACACACACCTAATGCATAAAATCCCATTCCCACATCTATTTGAATGCAGCCTGCTTTTCTTTCGTAGACCCATGCTGTAACAATCCGGACAATTCAGGCTGAAAACAACCACATAACAATCCAAGGTAATTCACGTAAAAAGCAGAAGCTTTTTGCCTAAATTACCTAGTAATGGTAGATGTGTAAAGAGGGTGCAGGAGACATTTCTTTTGGGAGACTATTAGCTTATCCAATTTTATTGACTTTATTAGTACCATTAGAAATATGGTGTGCCTAATTCTCAAAGATGATCAAACATCCTTCCCTTTTATCTGTAAGAGGCCAGCCTTAAGATTTCAACTTCTTGAAAAGGTAGCTGAACTCTAGAGCTCAGAGGGAATGTTTAGATGAGGAAAGGAACAGAGATAATAATTGTTGCTTCTGGAAAATAGGGTGCAAAATGTAGTGCTTCTCACGATGTCATGATGTAGATGTAAGTGAACATTTTGTTGTGTAAATCAGGCTAAGGACCAAAAATATGCTATTTGGGGGCAAATGCTTCTAAAACTTATGTGTTTTTAAGGGCCAAAGACTGAGCCAAGGGCAATGCCCTAAATAAGAAAACAGCAATAAATTCACTAATTCATTTCTTTTCATTAATAGAAACATTTTGTTTCTATTACCTTAGGAAAGTTGTCTAAGTAAAGCTTTCTACTCTGATCAGCACTATGAATATCTAAAAGTATGAGTCTGATATCTCAGGGTAAAATGTAAAACTTGTGAGCTACTAATATATGTGAATTTCTGACATCCTGCTGGATGTCTCCACAATATTCTGCCAGACTCTAAAACTTAATATGTCCAAAAAGAAACTGGCAGCCTGCCGCTCTTCCCCTCCCACCTTCCACGTACTGATTTTACCTCGTTATAACTGAGTTCAAAGGCTCTCCAACTAGTTTGTTAGAGCGGAATTTTTCTTCTTCTGAAGCTTATGCTAAGACTCCTATTCCTACCGTAGCTTGCAGATACTGGAGATAAAAGCTCTGTATATATTGTGTTAGCAAGTGAAAATAAATGTTTTGAAGCCAAAAGAGAAACGTGGGAAGTATCATGCACACATTGTCCACCTCAGGATTTGTTTTGTTTGATTTAAGTGGTTTGGGAGATTAGTCTTGGGGTGTGTGTATGTATGTGTGTGTATGTGTGTGGGACTGTGATTTTTTGTGGTGGGTAACTGGGAAATATTTTAACAATGCCACAAGAAGAGTAATTGTAGGGAAATTTCTATTTGATGCCAGGACAAATGAGTAATTAAGAGCTTATCTGAAGGTCAGTTTACTTCTCTCCCCCCCTGAACATAGTACAAACAACACAGGATCAGGTATTTTATGTATAGGAAAAGACTGTCACATGTACGAGTGGAGGTGGGAGAGAGTATCTTTGTGTGCAGATTCATCATTGTGGAGAAACAAATCAATATTACAGTGGGCCATTTACCTGGGCATGGAAATGGTTCTGTTATGCTGAATACTTCCTAATAGTTGCATATTACCTATGGACGCCTTTGGTTAAAAAAATTCAGGATAACCTTACTGGTTGAAGGCTAGACAGAATTGCTTATTGCTCTTTTCTCTCATCTCTTACCTATGCATATTATCTTTTCTATTAAAAGACAGCTCTGGTGTTGTATTGCTGCAGAGCTTGGCTGAAGACTGAAAGTGCGTGGTTAAGAGATTAAGTGTAAGCAACTGGTCTTTTCTAAGCAATACATATATGCAGACTTCCCTTTGGCCTAAAGTTTTGTGACGGGAACCAGAGTAGGCTCCTACAGGTTGAAATTGCCTGTTGCACAGAGATGGACTAGAAAAATGTCATGGGACAGATGCTGAGGGCTGAATTTATGAGTTTATCACTGATTTTCTCCAGAAGTGAAAGAAAGTGCAGGAAATAGTTTTTTTTTTTTTTAAAGAAACATCTTAAGTGTTTGAAAAGGGGGAGAGAGGAAGTTCGTTAGATAAATGGAGGAAGGTTTAGCAAAGGATCAGGATAAGAGTCTCCCAAATGACAACAACATCCTAAAGTAACGAAGGAGAATGGCAGTGTGAGTTTGTCCAGGGTGACATCTCCTTGAGCCTGTGACAGAATCAGCTTCCCCTTGGATCCTAGTACAAGGACTTTCCACTGAAAAAAGTAGGGACTGAGTGCCTCCAGCTCACAGCCCTGGACTGCATATGTCACATTCTGAGCCAACCCTTGTGGGAGGAGAAGAAATGAGAGATGGAGGCAAAGTGATGTGACTGAGCTTTTCAGATAAGGATAATAAGGTTCCATCCTTCATAGCAAGCAATTTGGGATTCAGTGAAGAGGTCTGAAGAGGGATTGCAAAAGGTGACCATGGTAACAAGAATGGAGGAGAATTTTAACAGAAGCATTTTGAGCCATTGCAGAGAGAGAAGACAGGTTGGATATGAAGGACAAAAAAAAAAAGCAAAGAAATGATTAAAATATAGATAATGGCTTCAGCTGTTTAGATGAAGAAGGAATGGAAGTTAGGGAAATTGTAAAGGAAGACATTTAGAATTTTGTGATGGCCTAAATCTTAGCTATGCCTTGTTCTTAGGTGTCCTCAAGCTCATTTTTGACTCATAGTGACTCCAGTGTGACAGAGTAGAACGGCCCCATAGGATTTTCTAGGCTGTAATTTAGGGTCGCAATGAGTCAGAATCGACTCGATGGCAACAGGTTTGGTTTTTGGTTTTTGGTAATCTTTACAGAAGCAGAGTGCTAGGCATTTCTCCGTCGGAGCTGCTGGGTGGGTTCAAACCATCAACATATCGGTTACCAGCAGAGCGCTTAATTGTTGTGCCACCAGGGCTCCATAGTTTTGCCTTACATGTGTTTTATTGATCATAGAACATGATGGAGTTCCTTGGAAATCTCATCCTTTTTCATCATCTCAGTGAGCATTTAAAGCAGGGGTTCTGAATCTGGGACCCGTGGACCCCCCAAAGAGTTCATGAATATAATTAAGGGGGCACATACATTTGTAAGGAAAAAAAATTTATCTTTCTTTTTGCTAAACTCTAATTGAAATTTAGCATTTTGTTAAATTATGAATGTAGGCAACAAACTGCACGGTACTATTAACCAAACCAAACCCACTGCCTTTGAGTTGATTCCGACTCATAGCAATCCTACAGGACAG
Organism: Loxodonta africana; assembly: GCF_030014295.1. NCBI lineage: Eukaryota > Metazoa > Chordata > Mammalia > Proboscidea > Elephantidae > Loxodonta > Loxodonta africana. Next base: position 129,890,941 of record NC_087369.1, read on the forward strand.
AGTAGAGCTGCCCCAAAGGGATTCCAAGGCTGTAAATCTTTACAGAAGCAGACTGCCACATCTTTCTCCCACGGAGCGTCTGGTGGGTTTGAATCGCCAACCTTTCGGTTAGCAGCTGAGCACTTAACCACTGTACGACCAGGGCTCCTTGTACTACTAACAGTATCTATAGTTTGTCTCCAGCAATAATCACAGGTATTTGGATATCACATTACAGTTGTTACGGTATTTTGAAATACAGTTTATATTCATATTTTGAAATTATAGCTTTATTAGAGCAGCTGCTGTCTTATTATTTAATGCATTAGTAACAAAGCACATATGAACAAAACACATCACAAGTGTGTTTTTCAAAATCTTTTGAAAACTGTATTTAAATATATTGGTTTCCTTTGGAACCCTAGTGACGCAGTGGTTAAGAGCTTGGCTGCTAACCAAAAGGTCAAGCAGTTTGAATCCACCAGCTGCTCCTTGGAAACCCTATGAGGCAGTTCTACTCTGTCCTATGGAGTCACTATGAGTCAGAATTGACTTGATGGCAAAAGGGTTTTTTTTTTAATCCTAAGTATTTAATTTTATTCTTTTGAAAGGATTTTTAAGAAAGGGTCCAACAGCTTTCACCTGACTTCCCAATGGGCCCATAGCAAAAAAAAAAAAAAAAAAAGATAACCTCTAATTTAAAGCTACTTCAGAAAAGAAAACTTAGTCCCCTAAGGCTGTACTGACCCATAGGGTAGCCACCAGTCACATGTGGCTATTTAAATTTAAATTAACTAAACTTATATATGGAGGAGCCTCATGGCTCAATGGTTAAGTGCTAAGCTGCTAACCAAAAGGTCGGCAGTTTGAACCCATTAGCCGCTCCGACAGAGAAAGATGTGGCAGTCTGCTTCTGTAAAGATTACAGCCTTAGAGCCCTACGGGGCAGTTCTGCTCTGTCCTATAGGGTCACTATGAATCTGAATCAACTTTGACAGCAACGGGTTTGGGTTAAAACCTAAATACACTTTAAAAGTCAGTGTCCCAGTCATACTAGGCATATTTTAAGTGCTCAATAGCCACATGTTTCTAGTGGCTACTGAATCGTACAGTGCAGATACAGGACATTGCCATCGTTACAGAAAATTTTGTTGGATAGTGCTGCTATAAAACTACTTATATTTCACTTTAAAGACCAAAAATCAAACCCATTGCCATCGAGTTGATTCTGACTCATAGCGACTCTATGAGTCAGAGTAGAACTGCCCCATAGGGTTTCCAAGGAGCAGCTGGTGGATTCGAGCTGCTGACCTTTTGGTTAGCAGCAGTAGCCCTTAAGCATTCCACTCTATCTGGGCTTAACTTCCACCGAATTCAGTAGAGGAGCCAAATCAGATTCTTACAAAGCTGAAAACAGTGCTACTGCACTCCTGGAATTTTACATACATTATCTCATTTAAACCTCCAACAACCCCATGGTGGAACATTTTCCCAAGTAAAAACACAAATCTTTTATTTGCCAGGCTGGCTTCTAATTGGAGGTAAAACCACCCAAAGCTTCAAGAGGGGGATCAGTCAACAGAGTTCATGAAAAACGGAATTGGAGATGGACTGGAGAAGTCCTGCACCCCTAATGTAAACGCTGCTCGGTATTTCCACACAGGTGAAATTTGCTTGGTTGGAATACCTAAGGCTGAATGTGAATTAGGTGAGGAAAATAAAGTGTCATTAATAGGAGGAAAGAAGAGCTCAAAGTGATTAAGAAAATGGACCTGTTTTATCTTGCCACTCTATTTGGATCGCTCTCCTATTGTTTGGTTTACAACTGTAGCTGTAACAACAGCAGCAGCAGCAATAGCAGCAACAAAACTATACAATTTAGCCAAGATTTAATGAAAAAGCTGTCACTGACTTGTCTGACGGCCAGCCTGTGATTTTAAACTTGTATTCTGGCTTTCAGAAACAAATGCATTTCCTACCCTGAAGCCGTCTTGTCGATATATTGTATTTTCCAGCTCTCCCTTTCTTTTTACACTGAAATGTGCTCCTTCACATACATTATAATCTATAAACATTGGAAACAGCCAAAGTATGAAACTAAAGTTAGGACAAATTTGACAATGTAAGGAAATCGTATCATTACAAACTTCCAACAAGAAATGTTTATAGTGCATTTATCAGTCATTTGGCTTACCCTGGCCTCTTCTTAGGGACAGATATTTCTCTGTCACTGTATATTTCCTAAAGAGTATCATGAGGTTTTTTTTTTAAAGCTATTCTTTGGTTAATAACACAAATGCCTGTTCAGGCAAGTCGTGATGACCTTTAACAGTGATTTAATACATGACTCAGAGGTGGACCACCAATGGGAATCAGATGTTCTGTTATTGCTAAAACAGTTTTTAATTTTACTGTTTTGCCCTTCTTTTTAAACAGTGAGTAGGAAATGACTTATTAATCACAGATTTTTCTGACTTCCAAGAAGTCATTCTAGATTTCATAATTTGAATGAACTTTTCCAATTGATTAATTTATATAAAAGTTGTTACTAGTATCGATTTACATAATACCTAGATTATAAAAGAAAAGGTGTATAAGGGAGTTATTCTCATCCATAAGAAGGAACGTGAATAAGGGACTGGATTCAACATTTCATTTCTCAATCTAATGTGCATCAAGCATTTGAGCGAGTGTCCTTATTAATCTTCCTTTCTCTATATCTTGAAAAATGTTTTTGAGGTATAATATGCAGTGAAGGGCATAAAGTACACTAATCTAAAATATACAGGTCAGTGAGTGTTTGCATGTGTCTACAACCACCTAGATCAGGGATCAGCGAACCTTTTTCTGTAAAGGGTCCAAAAAAAAAACAAACCAAACCCATTGCCGGCAAGTCGATTCTGACTTATAGCAACCCTATAGGATAGAATAGAACTGTCCCATAGGGTTTCCAAGGAGCGTCTGGTGGATTCGAACTGTTGACCTTTTGGTTAACAGCCAAGCTCTTAACCACTACACCACCAGGGCTCCTGTAAAGGGTCAAATAGTAAATATTTTAGGCTTTGTGGGCCATGTGGCCTGTGTCCCAACTAACTACTCTGCCACTGTAGCACAGAATCACCCATAAACAATACATAAACAAATGGTGTGGCTGTGTGCCAATAAATCTTTATTTTGAGACACTGAAATTTGAATTTCATATAATTTTCATGTTTCACCAACTATTTTCCTTTTTATTTTCTCCCCAAGTGTTTAAAATGTAAAAACCATCATTAGCTCATGGGCCATACAAAAACAAGTGGTGGGTCAGATGTGGCCGTGGTTTGCCGACCCCTGACCTAGATGGAGATTACAGAACATTTCCAGCACCAAAGAAAAACTCCCCACTGCCATCGAGTCAATTCCGACTCATAGCGACCCTATAGGACAGAGAAGTCTCCCTCAAATCGCTTTCCAGTTAAAAACCTCTCTCGAGAGGTAATTATCATTGTGACTTCTGTCACCATTGATTAGTCTGTTCTTGAACTTCATGTAAATGGAATCATATAGTGTCTACTCTTTTGTGTCTAGCTTTTTTCACTCATTATTCATGACTGTGAGGTTCATCCATGTTGTTGTGTGTATCAGTAATTCTTTTTTTTTTTGCTGTGCAGTATTCTGCTGTATGAATATATAATAACTTATCCATAATTTATTCATTTGTCCTACTGGTGAACATTCGAGTTGTTTCCAGTTTGGGGCTATTTTCAATAAAGCTGCTATAAACATTCTCGTACACTTTTTTGCTGGATATAAGCATTAATTTCTCTTCTTTCTCCTCTGTTTTCTCTTTCATTGAAGAAAGTGGCTCCAAACTATTGTTGTTGTTGTTAGGTGCCGTCAAGTTGGTTCCGACTCATAGCGACCCTATGCACAACAGAACAAAACACTGCCCAGTCCTGCACCATCCTTACAATCGTTGTTATGCTTGAGCTTATTGCTGCAGCCACTGTGTCAATCCACCTCGTTGAGGGTCTTCCTCTTTTCTGCTGACCCTGTGCTCTGCCAAGCATGGTGTCCTTCTCCAGGGACTCATCCCTCCTGACAACATGTCCAAAGTATGTAAGATGTAGTCTCGCCATCCTTGCTTCCAAGAAGCATTCTGGTTGTACTTCTAAGACAGATTTGTTTGTTCTTTTGGCAGTCCATGGTATATTCAATATTCTTCGCCAACACCACAATTCAAAGGCGTCATCTCTTCTTCAGTCTTCCTTATTCATTGTCCAGCTTTCACATGCATATGATGTGATTGAAAATACCATGGCTTGGATCAGGGGCACCTTAGTCTTCAAGGTGACATCCTTGCTCTTCAACACTTTGAAGAGGTCCTTTGCAGCAGATTTACCCAGTGCAATGCGTCATTTGATTTCTTGACTGCTGCTTCCGTGGCTGTTGATTCCCCGATGTGTCTGTCAGTTTGTCGTACTGTGGGGGCTTGCGTGTTGCTGTGATACTGGAAGCTATGCCAAACTATTAGATCTGATCAGTGGTTGAAACCACATACAGTTCATGGATTTGTGAGATCATCCAAGCTTCTTTTTTTTGTACTGTTACATGGGAACTATTATAGAGTACAGTGTTAGATGGCAGTTGGAAGGTTCGTGGCAGAATAGGTAAGATGGAGAATTCCCTGCTGCAGTAGGCACCCCCCAAGAGCATAGAGAAGACCCTAAGACTGCAATGAGTGACAGGTACACAGACATACTGAAAAAGTGATACATTCAGCCCGTGTGTCTGCCTTACATTGGGGCATAAACCCAGAAAGCATATAGTAGGAAAGGGCTGGTGTGGGGTGTGCATCTCTAGCATCACAGAAAAACCAAACCCATTGCCCTCAAGTCGATTCCGATTCATAGCGACCCTATAGGACAGAGTAGAACTGCGCCATGGGGTTTCCAAGGCTGTAATCTTTACAGAAGCAGACTACCACATCTTTCCCCAAGGAGCTGCTGGTGGGTTTGAACTGCCAATCTTTCGGTTAGCAGCTGAACATTTAACCACTGCACCACAAGGCTCCTATCTCTAGCATCAGAGGTCTGGAACTCTGGGTCAGTTCATTATGTCATTCCCCTGTCAGCCTCAGCCCCAGCTTTGGATTCCATACTTCCGTAATTGTGATTCCCAAATAATAAAATTTGGTAAATAATGGTGCCCAGCTACTACTACTGAAGGTTCTGATCAGGAACACAATAAATGAATCCTGATAAAAAGGAAGAAAATGTGTAACAGAACTTCAAATTCTTAAAGAATCCAGACTTACTGAACCTATTGAGTCTGGAAGAGTCCCGAGACTATGACCCTGAGTTGCTCTTCAGAACCTGAATTGAAACTGTCCCCTGAAGTCGCCTGTAAACTAAAAAACAGTTTACCCAAAGAGTAAAGATTGTCACCTTTGAGTATTGTGTTAATTAAAAAAAAAAAAATCTGTATAAGACCAAGGAATCAACAGCTATTTTAAAGCATAGATGAGAAAGTTGGCGGGTGGGGGCAGGGGCAGGAAGATTAAGTAAATGCAAGCGAAACAGCTAGAACAGAAATACCAAGAATGTTGACACATGTTAAGAATTTAACCAGCGTCTCTGATCATTATGTTTAGAAACCGTGGAATGGGAGCAGGTTTTGCTGCGCATATTTTCACCAAAAATAAAATTTAAAAATAAATAAAATTTGGTAAATAAAATGGAAAATGATACATGTTTTCTGTAGTCAGATTTGAATTTTTACCTCCGAATCACAGATACTGCTCTAAGTAGTTTGCCTCTGAATAACAGTACTAAAATTTAATTTCCAAATTACATAAGACACAAAAGAAACAAACATCAAAGGCTTGCAATGAGGATGAAAAAAGAATGGGAGTGATTTTTCTCTTCCTCTATTACTATGATTTTCCTTTTTTTTTCTGTGTCAGTTTCTCTCCATCTATCAATTTTTCTCTCTCTCTCTGTGTATTTGTCTCTCACTCTGTTTCTTTGTATTCATCTCACTCCATCTCTCAGTCTCCCTCTGTCTAAATCTCATTCTCTCAGTTTCACTCTTATGTGTGTGAATGCCGTTTTTCTCTCTGTCATGCTCACTTACTGTCTGTCTTGTTTCTCTGTGTATGAATGTATGTATCTCTGTCTGTATATGTGTGCGTTTCTCTCTGTGTCTCTGTATGCATAAGTGTATGTCTCTCTATGTGTCTGTGTTTGTGTCTTTGTGTGTGTCTCTTTCCATGAGTCTGAGTCTTTCTCTCACTACACACACACACGCACACTCATGCACGCACACAGGCCTGTTTCCTTGCCATTGAGGAAACAAAGCAAAGTATTCTGGAACATTGCACCTATTCACAAAAGGAGTGCAGTGAAATGGAAGCCTGGTAAATAAGAGTGGGAACACCTTTCACCCTCATTCTGCTTGTTCAACTCTCAAAACCAAAATGTTCTAAATGCAAACTCCTATTGATGTCCTCCCCTCCCAGGCCACTCTTTTTAAATAAGCTAGCAGAGTTAGCCTTAAATATTGGGTAAATATGAGGATGCCTACAGAATGTGAGTTGAGGAATTTCACATACAACAAAATTTGCCTCAGCATCATCATGCCGTCTTTAGTGATTCATTTCATTAGTTCAACATTACCTTCTTCCCATTTTTCTCTTTGGAATGTAAATATTCTTTGGAGATACAATGTAATGAGATGTTAGTGGCTTGTGAGAATGTCTAAGGCTAGGTTCTCTAGAGAAGCAAAAGCAGTAAAGTGTATAAATATACATATAGTGAGAGATTTATATCAAGGAAATGGCGCACATGGTAGTAGAGACTGGAACGTCCCAGGTCGGTGGGTCAGGCTGGAGGCTTCTCCTGATTCACGTAGCCGCAGGGGCTGGTGAACCCAAGATCAGCAGGTCAGAGAGCAGGGTTGTTGCTCACAGGCTACAAAGACTGACGAATCCCAAGAATGGCAAGCAAGACGGCAAGTAAGCTGCTAGCTCAAGTCTCCCAAGAACCAGAGATCAGACGAACAAGAACTAGTTGCAGGATCCAGAGTGAGCAAAAGCCACAAACCTTGCCAGAATGTCCACTTATATTCCATGCAGGCCACATGCCCAAAGAAACTCTCTTTCAATTGATTGGCTACTCACAGCAGATCCATTCTTGGGAGCGATCACATTATATCAAATCTCAACATGGAAGTCATCACAACATCATAAGACTGCCAAACCACTGGGAATCATGGCCTAGCCAAGTTGTCACACAACCTTAGCCATCACAGAGAGGCAGGAAAAGTTTCTTACATGGATGGTTGTGTGTGTGTGTGTGATTGGAGGTGGAAGGTGGTAGAAAATGAACATAAGATGAAAGAAAATTAGGTGACCCACTATCACTTGTTGGGAGAACCCAGCCAGTCACTTAGTTTCTGTAGACCTTAGCTTCCCCACCCACAAAATGTGAGATGAGGAGTAGTTAGGGAGTGGACTAAGTTTCGGGCCTCTTGACCCCTACTTCAATTAGAGACTCTCCCCACTTTATCAGGTTCCTATAAAGGTCTTTTGGGAGTCCCTACATCGTGCAATTAGCATGCTGCGTTGCTAACCAAAGGTTAGAGGTTCAAGTTCACCCAGAGGCACCTCAAAAGAAAGGCTTGGCAATCTACTTCCAAAAAATCAACTACTGAAAACCCTATGGAGCACAGTTATACTTGACACAAATCACAAGTTGGATTCAAGTCAAGGGCAAATGGTGGTGATGGATAATGGCCTTTTAAACAAAATTTTGAAAAACCTTTCTATTCAGAATTTCTCTGATTTTAACTCTGAAGACTAAGGGTTCAGGACTCCTTCAGAAATTAGGTATGCCTCATTTGAGAAAAGGCATACTGAAAGAAATGTCTACTAATTTGACTCATCAGCAATTCTGCAATTTGGAGATTTGACTACTTTTAACGTACTCTTTTAGATATTTTCCTTAGTCATTTAACAGATTTATTCATGTAGAATTGTAAGTAGAAATTCGTAAACAAATTTTTATTTTCCTATTGAATTATATTCTAGTGTCAAAAGTGAATTATACCCATAGAAAAGATTAGAATCCTAATATGAACAAAAACATTTAGAATGCAGCCTAGCTTCTTTTTATAGTACAAAACATAAGCAAAAATATTTTTCTGAAAAATATTGGCTGTGTCAATATCACATTAAATTACACTGTGCCACCATTAAAATATCGTGTTAATTTGGCATTGAGAAGATAAAGGGGGAACATGAGCTTTTTTTTTTTCCTAGAGTCCCAGATACCAGAAAACCAAACCCATTGCCGTCGAGTTGATTTCAACTCATAGCAACTCTATAGGACAGAGTAGAACTGCCCCATAGGGTTTCCAAGGAGTGCCTGGTGGATTCGAACTGCCAACCCTTTGGTTAGCAGTCGTAGCACTTAACCACTACGCCACCAGGGTTTCCAGAGTCCCAGATAGAAGTCATCATATTCTCACTTCCAGCAGTCTCTAGGACACTTCTCTTTGAAATTTGCAGTCAATGGCTTCCCTTCCAACTTTGCCTTGAAAGTTGCCAGGTAGGGGCCACTGTTCCTCAAGCCAGTATAACCTCACCCTGGTCAGTAGACTCTGCTTGTGAAGAACTCCTGGTACTCCTTTCCACGCATGGTGTTTGTGTAAACTCCAAAGTACCCCAAATCAGAAGAGTTCAAAGTAGCCCCGTGACCCTGTCCAGCATTTCTAGTGGCTTTCAAACAAAATTGATCCCTTTAAATGTATTTCTAATGGTTATCCACCTAGCTTTTTCCCTACTGAACAATTTCAAGGAACCCTTCCGTGAATCCTTTGGGATAAAGCTGAAGAATCATGTAATTGTAAGAAATAGTCCCTAATTTATGGTTTCTAGGCGAAGTAGTAGTTTGGCATCATTTGACTACCCTAGTAGCTGAGGAAAATACCCATAAATTTCACATGTTTCCATAGCGAGGCACATCTCTAGTGTGAGTGCCAGAGAAGCCCTCCTAGGCTGCAAGTATGATGGAATGTTCACTCATAGTGGTCACCTACATAGCTCTACTTTGTTAAGGGTAGAGGGCCAGGACTCATGGGAATTCAGGGATCTTGGTCTCCTAAGGGTTGCTATGAGTCAACTGTGAATCGGAGTTGACTCGGCGGCACACAGCAAGGGTTCAGAGAGACTTTGGTAGAGCTCAGCCCAGGTATCTTCGCATTCTTGCTTGGTTGTACAAGGGAAAAATATTGCTGAGCTATGGCAAAGGTAGACTAGGAGAAGGCTAGTTTGAACTGGTGGGAGGCTTTAATTATAAGCTATTTGAAAATAAAATAAGTAGGGTTGTTTACTTTCATACACAATAAGGTGAAGTAGGCTAAGGAAGGGCTTCCTAGTAGGACTTCTTCTAGGTAACTCCTTCCCCAAATTGGTAGGAAGGGTAGCTAATAAGCTTAACAATTACAGGTAAACGATGGGGATGCTTTAAAAGTATTGGACAGTACATGGAAAGTTGGTGTTTTAAGAAATTTTATAAATCTGCCAAAAAATATTGTTTACAGTTGTAATTCGCTTCTTAGAGCATAAAAATAAAGTAGGCTGCTTCCTGCATTTTCACCAATTTCCAAACTAAGGCTATCTGACTGCATGCTGCTCAGCTGAGGCTTGGCTCTGCTTACATCCATTATGGTTCTCTCTCCTACAACTTTTCATCCCCACCCCCAAATAATGTGAACAGAACCCAGTATTTTTTTCATTGATAATAACTCTTGTGTAGAAGGCAACCGGAGAGATGAGCATTTTTGTTGTTGTATAGTGATTTACCATTACTCCTTTTGGAGAATTGATACAAAGCACTCTTCCTACAGGCCATGTAACATAAGAAAATTGGTCTGAAATGCTGGACCCTGCTAATGAGATTGTACCTGTATCTGTGATGAAAGAGCTCTCTTTGCAAACTAATTGTGTAAACAAGAGAAATATTAGCCTCCTTCAGTACGAAGACGACGAAGACCTCAGCAGCAGCATTTATATCCCCAAATTGAATGTCCTAATTATAAATGAGCCGTGCCTATTTGTCAAACCACTTACGGATCTCCGAGACGTATAGCGTTGCCTTTTATCCTCTTGTCTCAGTCATTTTGATTACTTTATGTACTTGAAAGTAATGAGATTGCACTTCCCCACCCCCCCAAAATATCCCTATCACTCATACTTTTCATTTAAGGCAGACTGACCTTTCCCCCCAATTAGAACAAATTAGTGACGTTTTACTTCATCTCAAAACCACTGAGCCATTGTGAGAGCAGAGGCAATGGTGGGGCCCTAATGGGGTCTTGAAAGCTGAGCAGGAGAGAAAAGAACAGAGGGAGCTGAAGGAGTAAAGGAAGTGGGGGTGGGGCTGCAGGGGATGGTGACAGAGAGGGAGCTGAAGGAGTAAAGGAAGTGGGGGTGGGGGTGCAGGGGATGGTGACAGAGGGAGGTGTGGCCGTGGCAGTGGTTAGGACTCAAAGGAAGGAAAGGGAAATGAGGGCCTGGAGACAAGGGAGAAAAGCCTAGGGATTGCAGAGGGGACAGGGTGTTGTGACTGAAATAGGAGTGAGAAAGAATGAGGAGGGGACAGGTGTGGGGTGCATTGAGCCACAGACTGGGTGAAAGCGGGATGGGGGGTGTGCTAAGGGGACCACTGCATCTACTTTTAACTAGTTCATTTGCTCCTGCTCTTTACAGGAGACAGCTCTCACTTGCTGGCTTGCTCCCTCACTTGAGGGCTCTCAATTTTTCTCTCTGTCTCAGGGCCCTTTCTCTTTCGTAATGATAAGAATACATTAGGATAAAAAGGTAGACAAGAGGATGCTCAAGGCACACTGCTGCTGTAAAAAGAGGGTGACATTGGAGTCAGATGATTTTATATTCAGTTCTGTGTGAGGTCTGGCAAGGTAAATAATTCCTCAAAACCTCACTTTCCTCATTCAAAAATAAGGATGAATAATACTATTCTTTAAAGTTGTTCGTATCAAATGAAATCACGTGCAGGCAAGTGCCCAGCACAGGGTCTGGCATGTAATAAGGGCTCAATAAATGAGTTCTGGAACTTCACACCAACTTTTGCAAGAGCCCAGATACACAAAACCGTGTGGAGTAGGCAACCCACTTTGTGGTATGATTTGAGAGATCCATCTGAGGAAGCTTTGCCTTTGCAAGGTTTCCCCTCCTTGCCAAAGTGTCTGAACTTGCATACTTAGAGGGTTATTCCTATACTTTAAAGTACTATTTGCAGACAGCTCTCTTTCAAATCTGACCATCCTACCTGGAACAACAAGGAGAACATTTATTTAGTGTACATCCAACTCCACGCTTCTTAAAAAGGGAACGCTTAACTCTTGGAAGAAAGCAACAAGATAGGCATGGAGCATCTTCTTGGAGGTTCGGTTTTATTTCAGGATTTAGGGGAAAGCAGCAAAGCAATTTAAGTAATGTGTAATGGAAAACATTATTATCACATTCAAACAAACACAAATACACTATGAAATAGAAAGAAAACTTGAGTAAATTTTAGAGATGTACCATGAAACATGAGATTTTAAAGTTATTTTCCACTGAGTCCACTTTGGCTGTGCCCTCAGATCCCCCAGGAACGCAAGATCTACTGTGTTACAGTTGAATGGGATAACCTGCCATAACAAATATACATAAAAGAGGAGTCAAACACAAGAGAAATTTATTCCTTGCTCACATTAGCATGTCAAGTGAGTGTTCCTGGTCAGCAGGTGGCTTTCCTTTATGTGGTGATTAAGGGACCCAAGCTTCTTCCATCTCATGGCTCCACTATCCCCCATGCCAGTGTTTCTCAAATTTTAATGTACATTTCAATTACCTGGGGATCTTGTTAAAATGCAGATTTAATTCAGTAGGTCTGGGGTAGGGCTGAGATTCTGCATTTCTAATGAACTCCCAGTGGATCCTATCCTGCTTGTCTGAGGAATGTACTTTGAGAAGCAAGGCCTTAGAACAATGGTTACCAAAACTGGCTGCATATTCAATGGCCTGATAAACTTTTTAAAAATCAACTTTATTGAGCTATAATCTGTACAATAAACTGTACCCATACTGTTGGATTAATGGTATACCAGGCACTTTGTGTGTGTGTGCGCGCACGCGCGTGTGCTTTAGATAAAAGTTTACAGTGTAAATTACTTTCTCATTAAACAATTGATACACATGTTGTTTTATGACATTGGTTGCCAACCCTGCGATGTGTCAGCACTCTCCCTTACCATTTGTCCAGTTTTCCTGTCCCCTCCTGCCTTCTTGTCCTTGCCTTTTTATGCCTCTGGACATCAGAGGTAAGGCATTATTCTGGTTCTAATGCATTTAGCATCAAGGAGGGTCCCTTTTGAAATGCGTGAAGCTCAGCAGACCAGGGGTGGATTATCATTGTTGTGTAGGTTGAGCCTTCTATTAGGTTATGCTTCCTGGATATGCTTGTTTTGCAAACTTTTGCCTCCCCCCCCTTTTTTTTTTTATAATTGTGCTTTAAGTGAAAGTTTATAATTCAAGCCAGTTTCTCATACAAAAACTTATACACACATTGTTATGTGACCCTAGTTGCTATCCCTATAATGTGACAGCACACTCCTCCTTTCCACACTGTATTTCCTGTGTCCATTCAACCAGCTCAGGTCCCCCTCTGCCTTCTCATCTCGCCTCCAGACAGGAGTTTCCCGCAAAGTCTCAGGTGTCTACTTGAGCTAAGAAGCACACTCCTCACCAGTATCATTTTCTGTCATATAGTCCAGTCTAATCTTTGTCTGAAGGGTTGGCTTTGGGAATGGTTTTAGTTTTGGGCTAACAGAGAGACTGGGGGCCATGTCCTCTGGGGTCCCTCCAGTCTCAATCGGACCATCAAGTCTGGTCTTTTTACTAGAATTTGAGGTCTGCACCCCACTTACCTCCTGCTCCATCAGGGACTCTCTTTTGTGTTCCCTGTCAGAGCAGCCGTTGGTGGTAGCCAGACAACATCTAGTTCTTCTGGTCTCAGGCTGATGGAGTCTCTGGTTTATGTGGCCCTTTCTGTCTCTTGGCCTCTTATTTTCCTTGTGTCTTTGGTGTTCTTCATTCTCCTTTGCTCCAAGTGGGTTGGGACCAAATGATGCACCTTAGATGGCCGCTTGATAGCTTTTAAGACCCCAGATGCCACTCACCAAAGTGGGATGCAGAACATTTTCTTAATAAACTTTGTTATGCCAATTGACCTAGATGTTCCCTCAAACCATGGTCCCCAGACCCCTGCCCCTGCTACCCTGTCAGTCAAAGTGTTTGGTTGTATTCAGGAAACTTCTTAGCTTTTGATTTAGTCCAGTTGTGCGGACTTCCCCTGTATTGTGTGTTGTCCTTCCCTTCACCTTAAATAACTCTTGTCTACTATCCAGTTAATGAATACCCCTTTCCTTCCCTCCCCACACTCAGAACCATCAAAAACTGTTTTCTTCTGTGTTTAAACCTTTTCTTGGGTTTTTATAATGGTGGTTTCTTACAGCATTTGTCCTTTTTCGGCTAACTAATTTCACTCAGCATAATGCCTCCCAGATTTATGCATGTTGTGAGATGTTTCAAGGATTCATAGTTGTTCTTTATCATTGCATAGTATTCCATTGTGTGAATATACCATAATTTGTTTATCCATTCATCCACTGATGGACACCTAGGTTGTTTCCATCTTTTTGCTATTGTGAACTGTGCTGCAGTGAACATGGGTGTGCATATATCTATTTGTGTGAGGGCTCTTATTTCTCTAGGATATATTCCTAGGAGTGGGATTGCTGGATCATATGATAGTTCTATTTCTAGCTTTTTAAGGAAACACCAAATCGATTTCCAAAGTGATTGTATCATTTTACATTCCCACCAGCAGTGTGTAAGTGTTCCAGTCTCTCCACAGACTCTCCAACATTTATTATTTTGTGTTTTTTGGATTAATGCTAGCCTTCTTGGGGTGAGATGATAACCCATTGTAGTTTTGATTTGTGTTTCTCTAACGGCTAATGATCTTGAGCATTTCCTCATGTACCTGTTAGCTACCTGAATGTCTTCTTTGGTGAAGTGCCTGTTCACATCCTTTGCCCATTTTTTAATTGGGTTATTTGTCTTTTTGTTGTTAAGGTTTTGCAGTATCTTGTAGATTTTAAAGCTTAGACGCTGATCGGATTTGTCGTAGCCAAAAATTTTTGCCTAGTCTGTAGCTTGTCTTTTTACTCTTTTGGTAAAGTCTTTGGATGAGCATAAGTGTTTGATTTTTAGGAGTTCCCAGTTACCTAGTTTCTCTTCTGGTGTTTGTGCATTGTTAGTAATGTTTTGTACTGTTTATGCCATGTATTAAGGCTCCTAGCATTGTCCCTATTTTTTCTTCCATGATATTTACTGTTTCAGATTTTATGTTGAGGTCTTTGATCCATTTTCAGTTAGTTTTTGTGCATGGTGTGAGGTATGGGTCTTGTTTCATTTTTTTTTTTTGCAGATGGATATCCGGTTATGCCAGCACCATTTGTTAAACAGACTGTCTTTTCCCCAGTTGATGGACTTTGATCCGTTTTCAAATATCAACTGCTTATACATGGATGAATTTATGTCTGAATTCTTAATTCTGTTCCATTGGTCTATGTATCTGTTGTTGTACCAGTACCAGGCTTTTTTGACTACCATGGTGGTATAATAGCTTCTAAAATCAGGTAGTATGAGCCCTCCCACTTTGTTCTTCTTCTTCAGTAATGCTTTACTTATCTGGGGCCTCTTCCCTTTCCATATGAAGTTGGTGAGTTGTTTCTCCGTCCCGTTAAAAAATACCATTGGACTTTGGATTGCGATTGCATTGTATCTATAGACTGCTTTGGGTTGAATAGACATTTTCACAATGTTGAGTCTTCCTATCTATGAGCAAGGTATGTTTTTCCACTTATGAAGGTCTCTTTTGGTTTCTTTTAGTAATGTTTTGTAATTTTCTTTGTATAAGTCTTTTACATCTCTGGTTAGATTTATTCCTAAGTATTTTATCTTCTTGGGGGCTATTGTGAATGGTATTGATTTGGTGACTACCTTTTCAACACTCTCTGTATTGGTGTAGAGAAATCCAGCTGATTTTTTAATGTTTATCTTGTATCCTGATAGTTTGCTGACCTCTTCTATTAGTTCCAGTAGTTTTCTTCTGGATTCTTTAGTGTTTTCTGTGTGTAAGATCATATGATATGCAAACAGAGATATTTTTACTTCTCCGATTATTTGGTCAGCATACAGATTGGTCAGCATACCATATAGTGAAAGGATACAACCCTGATACACACCTTTCCTGACTTTAAACCATGCCATATCCCCTTGTTCTCTCTGAACAACTGCCTCTTGATCTATGTACAGGTTCCTCAGGGGCACAGTTAAGTGTTCTGGAATTCCCATTCTTTGCAATGTTATCCATAACTTGTTATGATCCACACAGTCGAATGCCTTTGCATAGTCAATAAAACACAGGTAAACATCCTTCTGGTAGTCTCTGCTTTCAGCCAGGATATATCTGACATCGGCAATGATATCCCCTGTTTCACGACCCCCTCTAAATCCGGCCTGAATTTCTGGTGGTTACCTGTCGATATATTGCTGCATCTGGTTTTGAAAGATCTTCAGCAAAATTTTACTTGCGAGTGATAGTAATGATCTTGTTCGATAATATCTGCATTCGGTTGGATCACTTTCTTGGGAATAGGCATAAATATGGATCTCTTCCACTTAGTTGGCCAGGTAGCTCTCTTCCAAATTTCCTTTGTTGAAATGTCTCAATTGGTACTCCGTCAGTTCCCAGAGACTTGTTTTTCATCAATGCCTTCAGTGCAGTTTGGACTTCTTCCTTCAGTACCATCGGTTCCTGATCGTATGTTACCTTCTGAAATGGTTGAACATTGAGCAATTCTTTTTGGTATAGTGACTCTGTGTATTCCTTCCATCTTCTTTTGATGGTTCCTGTGTCATTTAATATTTTCCCCATAGAATCCTTCACTATTGCAACTTGAGGCTTGAATTTTTTCTTTAGTTCTTTCAGCTTGGGAAATGCTGATCACGTTTTTCCCTTTTGGTTTCCTATCTCCAGCTCTTTGTACATGTAGTTGTAATACTTTATTTTGTCTTCTGGAGCTGCCCTTTGAAATCTTCTGTTCACTTCTTTTACTTCGTCATTTCTTTATTTTGCTTTAGCTGCACAATATTCAAGAGGAAGTTTCAGAGTCTCTTCTGACATCCATTTTCGTCTTTTCTTTTTTTCCTGCCTTTTTAATGACCTCTTGGTTTCTTCCTGTATGATGTCCTTGATGTCATTCCACAACTGGTCTGGTGTTCCGGCATTAGTGTTCAACGTGTCAAATCTATTCTTGAGATGGTCCCTAAATTTGGGTAGGATATACTCAAGGTCGTGCTTTGACTCTCATGGACTTGTTCTAATTTTCTTTGGTTTCACCTTGAACTTGCATATGAGCAATTAATGATCTGTTCCACAGTCGGCCCCTGGCCTTGTTCTGACTGATGATGTTGAGCTTTCCCATTGTCTCTTTCCACAGATGTAGTTGATTTGATTCCTGTGTATTCCATCTGAAGAGGTCCATGTGTATAGTTACTGTTTATGTTGGTGAAAAAGAGGTATTTGCAGTGAGGAAGTCGTTGGTCTTGTAAAATTCTATCATGCGATCTCTGGCATTGTTTCTATCACCAAGGCCATATTTTCCAACTACCGATCCTTCTTTGTTTCCAACTTTCGCATTCCAATCACCAGTAATTATCAATGCTTGCTGATTGCATGTTTGATCAATTTCAGGTTGCAGAAGTTGGTAAAATTCTTCCATTTCTTCATCTTTGGCCTTAGTGGTTGGTGTGTAAATTTGAATAATAGTCGTATTAACTGGTCTTCCTTGTAGGTGTATGGATATTATCCTATCACTGACAGCTTTGTATAAATGTCCTTTATTGTGCTGAGGAGTTTCCTTTCTATTCCTATTTTACTGAGAGTTTTTATCATGAACGGGTGTTGGACTTTGTCAAATGCCTTTCCTGCATCAATTCATAAGATCATGTGGCTATTGTCTTTTGTTTTAGTTATGGGATGGGTTACATTTAGTTTTTCTAATGTTGAACCATCCCTGCATACCTGGTATGAATTCCACTTGGTCATGGTGAATTATTTTTTAGATACGTTGTTGAATTCTATTGGCTAGAATTTTGTTGAGGATTTTTGCATCTAAGTTCATGAGGGACACAGGTCTGTAATTTTCTTTTTTGTGGTGTCTTTACCTGGTTTTGGTATCAGGGTTATGCTGGCTTCATAGAATGAGTTTGGGAGTATTTCACCCTTTTCTATGCTCTGAAACACCTTTAGTAGTAGTGGTGTTAACTCTTCTCTGAAAGTTCGGTAGAACACTCCAGTGAAGCCTTCACGGCCAGGGCTTTCCTTGTTGGGAGTTTTTAAACTACCTTTTCAGTCTCTTCTTTTGTTATAGGTTTATTTAGTTGTACTACCTCTGTTTATGTTAGTTTAGGTAGGTAGTGTGTTTCTAGAAATTCCTCCATTTTCTCTAGGTTTTCAGATTTGTTAGAGTACAATTTTTCATAGTATTCTGTTATGATTCTTTTTATTTCAGTTGAGTCTGTTGTGACATCGCCCGTCTTATTTCTTATTCGGGTTATTTGCTTTGTCTCCTGTTTTTCTTTTGTCAGTTTTGTCAGTGGTTTATTGATTTTGTTGATCTTTTCAAAGAACCAGCTTTTGGTCTTGTTAACTCTTTCAATTGTTTTTCTCTTCTCTATTTCATTTAATTTTGCTCTAATTTTTATTATTTGCATTCTTCTGGTGCCCAAGGGCTTCTTTTGCAGCTATCTTTCTATTTGTTTGAGTTGTAGGGTTAATTCTTTGATGTTGGCCCTTTCTTATTTTTGTATGTGTGCATTTATTGCTATAAATTGACATCTGAGCACTGATTTTTCTGTGTCCTAAAGGTTCTGGTAGTATATCTTTCATTCTCATTTGATTCTATGAATTTCTTTATTCTATCTTTAATTTCTTCTATAACCCAGTAGTTTTTGAGCAAGGTGTTGTTCAGTTTCCATACCTTTGGTTTTTTTTTTTTTTTCCTTGCTTTTTCTGTTATTGATTTCTACTTTTATGGCTTTATGGTCAGAAAAGATGCTTTGTAACATTTCGATGTTTTGGATTCTGTTAAGGCTTGCTTTATGGCCTAATATGTGGTCTATTCTGGAGAATGTTCCATGTACCCTGGGAAAAAAAAGTATACTTGGCTGCTGTTGGGTGGAGTGTTCTCTGTATGTCTCTGAGGTCAAGTTGGTTGATTGTGGCATTTAGATCTTCTGTGTCTTTATTGAACTTCTTTCTGGATGTTCTATTCTTCACCAAAAGTGGTGTGATGAAGTCTCCTACTATTATTGTGGAACTGTATATCTCTCTTTTCAATGCTGTTAGAGTTTGTTTTATGCATTTTGGAGACCTGTCTTTGGGTGTGTAAATCTTTATTATGTTTATGTCCTCCTGGTGTATTGTCCTTTTAATCATAATATAGTGTCCTTCCTTATCCTTTGTGGTGGATTTTGCTTTAAAGTCTATTTTGTGAGAAATTAATATTGCCACTCCTGCTCTTTTTTGATTGTTGTTTCCTTGATATATTTTTCCCGTCGTTTATGTTTAAGTGTGTTTTTGTGTTTAAGTTGTGTCTCTCATAGGCAGCATATAGATGGATGATGTTTTTTTAATCCATTCTGCCACTCTCTGTCTCTTTATTGGTGCATTTAGTCTATTTACATTCAGCTTAATTATCAATAGGTATGATTCCAGTGCTGTCATTTTGATGTCTTTTTTGTGTTGTTGACAGTTTCTTTGTTCCACTTAATTTTCTGTGCTGAGTCGTTCTTTCTTTATATATTTTCTTTTCCTCTTTTTCATTGCAGTTGATTTTGTATTTGGTGAGTCTTTATGTTTATCTTGTATTTTATTTGATGTGTAGGATGGGTAGTTTCCTTTGTGGTTACCTTAATATTTACCGCTATATTTCTAAGTTTAAACCAATCTTCTTTTTTCTTTATACCCCCTTGACTTCCTCTCCATATGAAAGATCTATGACTTCTTAAAAAAAAAAATTTTTTTCTTAGTCCCTCTTTATTCTTTTAATGTTGTCTTCTTTTACATAATGACATTGCTCTTTCCCTGTTTTAAGCATTTTAGCTTCAATTTATTTTTGTGATTTCCCTATTTGGGTTGATATGTGGTTGCTCTGTCCTGTGTTCTAGTCTTGGATTGTTATCTGATGTTACTGATTTTCTAACCAGGGATTCAATTTCGCCTTCATATTTGAGAGACAGTTTTGCTGGATTTATAATTCTTGTCTGGCAATTTTTTTTCCCCTCAAGGCTTTATATATGTCTTCCCATTGCCTTCTTGCCTTCACGGTTTTTGCTGAGTGGGTGGGTTTTAGTTCAAGCTTAGTCTTATTGACTCTCTTTTGTAGGTGACTTTTAATTCATCCCTAGCTGCTATTAAAATTCTCTATCTTTCGTTTTGGCAAGTTTGACTAAAATATATCTTGGCTACTTTCTTTTGGGATCTACCTTGTGTGGGGTTCAATGAGCATCTTGGATAGATATGTTTTCATCAGGGAAGTTTCCTGCCAACAAATCTTTAACAATTCTGTCTGTACCCTTTTGTTCTGGTACTCCAATCACTCGTAGGTTATTCGTCTTGTTAGAGTCCCACACAATTCTTGGAGTTCCTTCATTTTTTTTTAATTCTTTTATCTGATTTTTCCTCACGTATGTTGGTGTCAAGTGCTTTATCTCCAATCTCACTAATTCTGACTTCCATTGCCTCAGTTCTGCTCTTATGACTTTTTTATTGATTTGTTTAATTCTGAAATTTTATTTTTAATCTTTTGAATTTCTGTTTGCTGTCTGTGGATTCTTATGGCCTATAAAATTTGTCATTGTGCTCTTCTCTAATCTTCTTAAGCTCCTCTATTACTTTGTCTGTTTGCTCCTTGTCTTGTTCTTCATTTTGCCTGATTTTCTTCCTGATCTCTTTAAGAGTTCTATATATTAATCTTTTGTATTCTACGTCTGGTAATTCCAGGAAATTCTCTTCATCTGGAAGATTTCTTTTATCTTTGTTTTGGGAGCATGTTGGAGCCATCATGGTCTGCCTCTTCATGTGATTTGGTATTGACTATTGTCTCTGAGCCATCAATAAGTTATTGTATTTATTTATTTTATGTTTGCTTACTGTGTCCTAGCTTTGCTTTGTTTTGTTTTGATATGCCCAAATAGGCTGATCGAGTGAGGTAGTTTGATTATTGGTGCCTGTGAATCTCTAACGTCCTGTCGCCACGTGGTTAGAGCTGTTACTAGGTATGTGAGCCCAGGAGTCCATTTAATTTTCTTGTATTCATTCACCTCAAGTGTCCAGGTAGTTGGTCACCAAGTGTGTGGTGCAGGCTCTCACCCACAGTCCTAGATGAGTGGGGGTGATTGGTGTAGGCACAGGTATCTGGCTGCAGTAGGGGGTCATGTGCTGAGGAAGGCAGGGGGTTGACAGCCGCCCGAGTGTATGTAAGGAAAGTATGTCCCTGTTTCCTAGAGTGCTTAGGTGGGTTTTGCAGCTGGACTATGGGCACCCAAGCTGTTGGCTGTAAAGACTGGGAGGCATCACTTATTCTTGGACCCCTGTAGTTGGTGGCTAGGCAGTGTGGGTGGAGCCACCAGTCTTTAGGCTCCTGATATTTGTAGGTGAGGGCCCTGTTTAATAGGCAGAGCAGTGTCAAATGTCACAAACATGCCTTTTCACTATATAGCTGAAACAGTTGATGTTAGCCTTCAGGTATATACCCTGTTGTACTGTGCTAATGAGGGCCTATGCTATTGAAATGGGCCCACATAGGTCTATGCAGGGGTGAAAGGCATTCAAAGTCCATGGACCCCTTATGCCTGTGCCTAGGCAAAGGAGTTGTTTCTGCCCTGAGTTCTGGCTTAAGGAAGCCGGCAGATTATTTTTTCCCTGTTTCTTAATTTGTTCCTTCTCCAAGACTGGGAGAATGGCTCAGGGTGTGTGAAGGGTCCTACTTCTCGCCCAGAGGATGAGGCAGTCTTTGAGGCTGGCTTGGACCCAGTGCAGAGCAGGAAGGGGCAGGTAGGTGGGAGAGAGGTTTTTCCCAAAGGGCTGTTTTTTGATCCGCACTGTAGGTTAGATGCATGTACTTATCTTTTGCTGATTGAGTGCTGCTTTTCACTGATTCTGGAAGCATGATTAGACTCTCTGCTGCTCTGTCTCTCCTGATGTGGAAAACGCATCCCAAATGCCACTGCTTGCCTCACCGCTGGCACTAGCTGATCCCAGCCTACATTGTGCTGGTTCCCACTGGGTCGGGTCTGGCAGCTCCTCACTGCTTCTGAACTATGTCCCTTCCCTTCCCACTCAGTCCAATTCCTCAACTTTGCCTTTGATGTTCAGGGCTCCTAGGTTGTCATATATAATCGATTCACTTGTTTTATCGGGTCTTTGTTGTAAGAGGGACCAGAGGATGTGTCTGACTACTCCGCTATCTTGGCCCTGCCTCCTTCCCCTTTATTTCTGTGAGATAAGGCCTGCAAGCATAATCATGGCTTTCCTGTGTGATAATTAGGGAGCCCTGATGGGTTTGTTTTGGTTTTTCTTTGTTGTATTTGGAAAACCAGAGGTTTCCCATGTAACCTAATGGAAGGATGCCTGCAATAAGTTACATAGATCTCTATTGGTATATTGTCATACCACAGATTGGCGGCACCACAGTGCTACTCACCTCATTGGTGGCTTTTATTACCAGATCATATTTCTCAAAATCAATATTGTTGTTGTTGTTAGGTGCCATCGAGTCGGTTCTGACTCATAGCAACCCTGTGCACAACAGAACGAAACACTGCCCGGTCCTGAGCCGTCCTTACAGTCATTGTTATGCTTGAGCTCATTGTTGCAGGCACTGTGTCAATCCACCTCATTGAGGGTCTTCCTCTTTTCCGCTGACCCTGTATTCTGCCAAGCATGGTGTCCTTCTCCAGGGACTGATCCCTCCTGACAAAATGTCCAAAGTATGTAAGACACACTCTCGCCATCCTTGCTTCTAAGGAGCATTCTGGTTGTACTTCCTCCAAGACAGATTTGTTCGTTCTTTTGGCAGTCCATGGCATATTCAATATTCTTCACCAACACCACAATTCAAGGGTGTCAATTCTTCAGTCTTCCTTATTCATTGTCCAGCTTTCACATGCATATGATGTGATCGAACATACCATGGCTTGGGTCAGGGGCATCTTAGTCTTCAAGGTGACATCTTTGCTCTTCAGCACTTTGAAGAGGTCCTTTGCAGCAGATTTACCCAATGCAATGCATCTTTTGATTTCTTGACTGCTGCTACAGGGGCATCAGGATTGGAGGAAGACTCATTAACAACCTGAGTTATGCAGATGACACAATCTTGCTTGCTGAAAGTGAAGAGGACTTGAAGCACTTACTAATGAAGATCAAAGACTACAGCCTTCAGCACAGATTGCACCTCAACATAAAGAAAACAAAAATCCTCACAACTGGACCAGTGAGCAACATCGTGATAAACGGAGAAAAGATTGAAGTTGTTAAGGATTTCGTTTTACTTGTATCCACAATCAAATCAATATTACCAACCAAAAATTTAAACAGACTCAGTTAGTAAGCATGTGTTCCAATAATGAAAACACATGCCATCCAAAAAAATATTAAGGAGAAAAAAATGTAGTAACCAACGGGTTAAAGTGTACATTTCCATGAGTTTTGAAAAATGTGTAACAACTACCATAATCAAGATACAGATCGTTTTCATCACCACAAAGAGTGTCCTTGTGTTTGTTTGCAATGAATCCCTCTCCTTCCAACCTTATCTCCAAGCAACAACTGAATTTTCTAGAATTATACATTAATGGAATTATACATTCCTGACTTCCTTCACACAGGACTTCCTTCACACAGTATGTTTTTGAGATTCATCTGTGTCACTGTATGCATCAATAGTCCTTTTACATTGCTGAGTAGTATTCCATTGCATGAATATGCCACAATTTATCTACTTACCTATTGGTGGACATTTCTATGTGTCCAGTTTTGTGTATTATGGACATTTGGGTACAATACTGTGGGTGAACATGTTTTCTTTTTTCTTGAGTAATTACCTAGAAGTGGAATTGCTAGGTGGAGCCCTGGTGGTGCAGTGGTTTAGAGCTCAGCTGCTAGCTAAAATGTCGACAGTTTGAATCTACCCGCTGCTCCTTGGAAACCCTATGGGGCAGCTGTATTCTATCCTATCGGGTTGCTATAATTTAGAATCTATTTGACGGCAACAGGTTTGGTTTTTGGTTTGAGTTTGTGGCAGATGTATGTTTAACTTAAAAGAAACTGCCAGTTTTTTTTTTTTTTTCCCCAAAGTGATTGTACCATTCACATTCCCACCAGTAGTGTATGAGAGTTACGGTTTCTCCATGTCTCACAAACATTTGGAACTGTCAAGCTTTATAATTTTAGGCATTTTAATTATTTTATAGTAGTATCTCATTGTGGTTTAAATTTGCAATTCTCTGATGACTAATGATGTTGAGGATATGTTGATGTGTTTATCGATCATTTGTATATATATTGGCTATTTATTTATATTCCTTTATAAAATGTCTGTCTAAATATTTGCCTTTTTTAATGGATCGTTTATGTTTTATTGGGTTTTAAGGGTTCTTCTAGATATGGTTCCTTTGTCAGATATATGTCTTATGAATATTTTCTCTTGTAAATCATTTTCTTAATGGTGGCTTTTGATGAGCAGGATTTTTTAATTTTGAAGAAGTATAATTAATAAATATTTATTCTTTATGGTTATCGGTCTCTTTGTCTCAGAAACCTTTGCCTCTGCCCAGGTGGTAAAGATATTTGCCTATATTTTCTTCTAGGGTATTTATAATTTTAACTTTTATATTTAGGTCTATGATCTACTTTGAGTTAATTTTTGGGTATGGCGTGAGGTAACGATTGAAGTTCTTTTTTTAACATATGGATATCCATATTTTCTAGCACCATATGTTGAAAAGGATTTCCTTTTCCCCCACTGAATTACCTGTCACCTCTGTCAAAAATCAGTTGGCCCACAGAGGCGTAACTAAGGTATGGCAGATAGGGTGTGTACCCTGGCTGCTGCTTGAGGAGGGGTGCTAATGAGCAGTTCCTAATTGGCCATCATAGTTTCCACCACCAGCTGTGAGAGATCATTCAGCAATTTAAAACTAATTGCTGGAGGCACTATTTTCTGTAGATAGGCTCCTGATTTGCCACATATGTGTGGGCCTATTTATTTTCTATTCTATGCTATTCATCTGTATATCTATGTCAATACCATACTGTCTTGATTACAGTAGCTTATCACAAGTTTTTTAAAACAGGCAGTTCTAGTCCTCAAATTTTGTTCTCCTTCTTTAGAATTGCTTTGGCTATTTTAGTTGTTTGCATTGCCATAAAAATTTTAGAATCACTGTGCCATTTTCTTTTTTGTTTTTAAAAAAGCCTTTTGGAATGTTGATTTTGGTGATGTTTACTGTAAAGATCAATTTGTGTAGAATTGACATCTTGACAATATTGAGACTTGGTACATCACCTGGGCTCTATCTGATGCAATTGGTCTGGGATGTGGCCTGGCATTGGTATGTTTAAAAAGTCCCTCTGATGTTTCTGATTTACAGCAGTGTAGAGAACCTCTGTCCCAGGACCTCCTAGTCATCTACATCCAGCTGGACAAAAGGAAGAAGAAAGTAGAAGAGGTACAAGTACTTCTTAAAAGTTTTGGTTCAGAAGTTGCCACATCACTTTTGCTCACATTCATTGACAATAAATACTCACATAGCCATGCACACTTAGCTTCAAAGCATTCTGGGAAACGTAGTTCCTGGATGAGCAGCTGCTTTCCAGGTACAACTGTATATTATGGAAGGAGAGAATAGATTTTGATGGAAAAGTAGCTATCCTTTCCACAACTCTCATCAGTCTCAGGGTGACTTAGAAGATGCACTGCCATATTTTATATCATTTAATTCTCTCAACTATCCCTTAAGGCAATGTTCCCCAAAGTATAACACACATATATACTACATGCATTACTGTTGTTAAGGGAGATAATTTTACGTGGTATACACGTGACATTGTCATATATGTGTGCATATATACATATATGTCCACACACATATATGGCTTAAGGACAGGCTATTTTAAAAAGTGAGTTGAGAATAAGAAAAATATATTGGGTAAATATTAAGTACTGGTGTTATGAAAAAATCAAGAAATGATCTGTGAATGACTGAAGTTTGGAAAACAATTTTGTAGGGGGAAGGTAGCACTTGGTGCCCTTAACTGTCATTTTTACCTTCGGAGGAATGAGTTAAACAGCAAGCAGAAATGGAAATCCAGAATCTAGGAATGTATGGGGAGTGTGGGGAAGTCTAGCACTGTGCCCAGTAAACGTTCTGTTGATTGACAATGGAATGTTAGCTAAACCACAGCAGTGGTGCCTTGGTGCTCAGTGGTTACTCCAACAAAATCTTCCCTAAATTTGACCGCAAGACATAATTCTTTATTGCCATGGCTCAGAGGACCTAAAGTATATCATTCACTGATAGGAAATTAAAGCTAATTGCTTCTTGAAAAGGAGTTTTTCTCCTGGCTTAGATCCCAAAACCAAAAAACCCATCTCTGTTGAGTTGATTCCGACTCATAGAGACCCTTTATGACAGAGAAGAACTGGCCCATAGGGCTCCCAAGGGTAGAACTGCCCCATAGGTTTTCCAAAGAGCATCTGGTTAGCAGTTGAGCTCTTAACCACTATACCACCAGGGATTCCTGGTTTAGATAGACAAAAATTTTATCCATTTTACTATCCCAATTCTTTTTTGGGGTTAATTTTTTGGTCGATTTGTTTTGGCTTTGGATTATGTTCATTTTATGTGTTTGTAAATTTTGTTGTCTGGTGGCTTGCTTTGTTTGTTTAAAGCAACATGTTCTGGAACTTAGCAAGAAGCCAGTAGCAGCAGATGGGGTATTAAATGGGAGACAGGAACATCTCCATTGTTTTTGGCACTTACTGCATCTGCCAAATCAAGATAGATGATGAGTATGGGTTTTCACCCCCCAAGCTAAAGCATCCATGATTCTGTTTCCTGGCCCTGTCATCCATCAACTTGATGGAAGTTCAGTAAGTCCCCAAACTAAACATGTCACAACTCTTCTGACTGCCTTTAAATGGGCTAGGGGTAAAGCAGACAGCATAGCATTGAAAGGAGAAAGAAGAAGAAAAGGGTGAGAAGATGAGATAGAGTGAGTAGGTAGTTGGCATCCAATTTTCCTAGATCACATCTGCATTGTAAACAGAGAACTTCTCTTGAATACTAATTTTAAGTCTTCATATAATGTCAGGAGTGACATTTTCAATCTCTTTTCACTTTTGTCATATTAGTGGGAAGTGACCTGGTGTGTTTGTGGACTCTCTGGAACCCCATAGGAATAAGATCCCTCAGTACAATGGCCACCTGCCAAGTACAACGTGTTCTAATACTCCATGGCTTTGAGAAGTCTCATTATCAATCAAAGTACAATTTTAGCCTAGCAGGAGGCAAGTTAGACTGTTGATTAGCTACAGCATGCACCAGCCATGACACACCTTTCCTGTGAGCTTTGCTGCAACCCATCCAAGTTGTGGCCACTCAGACGTTCTGCGTCATGGCACATATCCTTTTTACCTGGACTTGTCCCATGGATCTTATAATGGTTTCAAACAGCGAAACAGCACAAGTCCAGCCATGGACTATCCACAGAAAAAGCTATCACCTACCTTTGCCTCATTTTATACCACTTCCAGAAAAGAGTTCCAATGTGGATTATAGTAGCCATATCACTTGGATCTGGTAAGGATACTAGAAACTAAGCCCTGAATATTCATCTGTTAAAGTTACCGATTAAAGCCAAGTGGGACAAATAGCATGAGACAAAAACAACAGAAAAACATTGTTCATATTATAGCATCACTATTCTGAATCATTAGTATGCATATAGTACCTACAAGATGCGGAAAGAAAAATCTCTCTCTCTTTTCTCTCTCTCTTCACCTGTGTCTTCTCTAGATGAATACAGTCAACATAGTCTGCTTCTGACATATAGTGGAAGGCAGCAGTACTTGCATAGCAGAGATATGAATTCTGCCTATTTAAATCTTTTTTTATCTGGGAGAAAAGACTTTTGAAGATGCAGAGAACAAGTGTCTCAACCCTGCTTTTTAGACACAAAGTGATGGCAATTAAATGGCATGACCATATGACCTTGTTGCTAAGGCAGTCAGGTGACTGAACTATTAAAGAGACTTTCTTTCTCAAGGCTAGAGAAGAGGAAATTAGGAGGAGAAAGAAACATTTGTTTTCAGACATTGAACAACAGGAAGTAGAGTATTGTGGTCCCTCAGAGAAGTGAAGTGAGCCCTGGCTTTCTGCCTACAGGCACTTTTCGGGCCATGGTGCAGGGAAGGGGACTCCGAGCAGAGCATAGTGGTCTCACCAAGTTGAGGATATAGAGATCACTGTTCAGGGAGGCTGAGATTAGCATTCAGTTGGGTAGCTGAAGAGGAGAAAGCTACACAGAGAAAGAACTCTAGAAATCTACCTAGATGTCCTCTGGGATGTGTTGCTAAATACTAAGCCATGCATGGATTAGGTGAAACTCTATGAGGCCAGGCAATGAATGACCCAGGAATTGTGAGTTAAACAATTCTCAGAGTTCACATAGAGCTGGGAGACATTTGAGTTTCTACCAGTCAGAGTAGAGAGGCCTTATTGAGCTCCTGGGCATCCAGTGGGGAGAAGGGCTAAACTAGCCAAGAGTTAAGACTATTATAGGCCCACTTAACAAACTTAAAAAACTTCAAAAGAATCAAGCTGATAATGAAAATAAGTTAACTGTCTGCCAGAGCAAAGTCCAAAGGTCTTTAATGAAAGACAAGAAAATCCAGTATTCAACAGTGTTTAACATTCACAGTTCCAGTCTCCAGTATAAAATTATTAGACAAACAAAGTAGCTGGAAAATATAATCCGTAGGAAAAAAATTAATCCATAGAAGCAGACCCAGAAGTGACGGAATTAGCAGACAAGGAATTTTACACAGCTAAATATGCTCAAGGGTTTGAAGGAATACATGAGTATAATGATAAAGAAAATCCCAAAATGAAACCTGTTGCTGTGAAGTCTATTCCAACTCACAGCAACCCTATAGGACAGAGTAGAACTGCTCCATAGGGATCCCAAGGAATGACTGGTGGATTGAAACTGCTGACCTTTTTTGGTTAACAGCCATAACTCTTAACTACTGCACCACTAGGGCTGCATAAAGAAAAAAGATGTATGATCATGTCAAGAACTCACCCACAAATCTTAGAGTGTTTTCCATTTTCATAGGATAATGTTTATTTAAAATATGTAGCATAGCATACAAGGTCCTTCTTGATCAGCCCTAATCTAATTTTATAATCTCATCTTCCTTCTCACTCCCTGCTCTAATCACATTGAACTACTGCCATTCCCCAAATACCTCATGCTCATAATCAAAGCCACTGTGCCATTTGCTTGTACTATGACCTCCTCCTTATTTATTCTATTTCAACCTTTAAACTTTCTGTGCTTCATTTTGAAGTTTCTATTGCTATCTTTTCAGGTTCACTATTTTTTTTTACTCAATATATAGGAATACATTGAGTAAAATATATGTTACAGCAGATATAAACCCATTGCCGTCAAGTTGATTCTGACTCATAGCGGCCCTGTAGATAGCAGATATAAAAGCAGACACCATATTGCAGTGGGCTGAGTAATAAGTCAGAGACAAAGAAATAGAGACACTGAGTGCAAACTGCTCTATAAAGAAAATAGATATATTAAAAAAAGAAGGACATGAAAACTCTAGGGCTGAAAAATGCAATGTCTGAAAAATTCACTGGATGAGAGTAGCAACAGATTAGATATTACAGGGAAAAAAAAGTGAATTTGAATTTTGTTTTATATTTTTCTCCCGTTCAGCGTGGGACCATCTCTTATCGCCGTCGGAGCGGTCAGTGGTGGTAGCTGGGTACCATCTAGTTCTTCTGGGCTCAGGCTGTTGATCCACTTTTAAGACCCAGATGCTACTCACCAAAATGGGATGTAAAACATTTTCTTTATGAACTATATTATGCCAGTTGAGCTAGATGTCCCCCAAGACTATGGTCCTCAGGCCCCAGCCCCAGCTACTTGGTCCCTCAAAGTGTTTGGATGTGTCTAGGAAGCTTCTGTGCTTTTGCTTTGGTCCAGTTGTGCTGACTTCCCCTGTATTGTGTGTTGTCCTTCCCTTCATTGAAGTTGAAGCTTGTTTAATATCCAGTTAGGGACTTCCTTTCCCCCTCCCTCCCCATCCACATAACCATCAAAGAATGCTTTTTTTTTCTGTGTGTAAACCTTTTCTTGAGTTCTTATAAGTGACTGACTTATTTCACTGAGCATAATGCCCTCCAGATACATCCATGTTGTGACATGTTTCACAGATTCATCATTGTTCTTTATCGTTGCATAGTATTCCATTGTGTGTATGTACCATAATTTTTTTATCCACACATCTGTTGATGAACACTTAGGTTGTTTCCATCTTTTTGCTGTTGTGAATAGTGCCGCAATGAACATGGGTGTGCATATGTCTATTCATGTGACGTCTCTTATTTCTCTATAGTATATTCCTAGGAGTGGGACTACTGGCTTGTATGCTATTTCTGTTTCTAGCTTTTTAAGGAAGTGCCATATCATTTTCCAAAGTGGTTGTACCATTTTACTTTCCCACCAGCAGTGCATAAAAGTTTGAATCTCCTAACAACCTCCCCATAATTTGTTATTTTGTGTTTTTTGGATTAGTGCCAATATTGTTGGGGTGAGAGGGTATCTCTGTAGTTTTTTTTTTAATTGTGCTTTAGGTGAAAGTTTACAGCTCAAGTTAATTTCTCATACAAACTTTTATAGACATATTGTTTTGTGATGTTAATTGCAATCCCCACAATATGACAGCACACTCCCCCTTTCCACCCCAGGTTTCCTGCATCCATTCAATCAGTTCCTGTCCCTTCCTGCCTTCTCATCCTGCCTCCAGAGAAGAGCTGCCATTTGGTCTTGTGTATCTGATTGAACTAAGGAGCACACTCCTCACGTGTATTATTTTTGTTTTATAGTCCTATCTAATCTTTTTCTAAAGAGTGGGCTTCAGGAATGGTTTCAGTTCTGGGTTAACAGAGCGTCTGGGGGCCATAGTTTCAGGGGTTCCTCCAGTCTGTCAGACCATTAAGTCTGATCTTTGTACGTGAATTTGAGTTCTGCTCCACACATTTCTCCCACTCAGTCCAGGACTCTCTGTTGTGTTCCCTGTCAGGGCAGGCATTGGTGGTAGCCGGGCACCATCTAGTTCTTCTAGTCTCAGGTTGATGGAGTCTCTGGTTCATGTGGTCCTTTAGTCTCTTGGGCTAATATTTTCCTTGTGTCTTTGGTTTTCTTCATTCTCCTTTGCTCCAAGTGGGATGGGACTAAGTGATGCATCTGAGATGGCTGCTCACAAGATTTTAAGACTCCAGACACCACTCACCAAAGTGCGATACAGAATATTTTCTTAATAAACTTTGTTATGCAAATTGATCTAGATGTCCCCCAAAACTATGGTCCCCAAGCACCAGCCCCAGCTACTCTGCCCCTCAAAATGTTTGGATGTGTCCAGGAAACTTCTTAGCTTTTGCTTTGGTACAGTTGTGCTGACTTCCCATGTATTGTGTGTTATTATTCCCTTCTCCAAAGTTGATTTTTGTCTACTATCTAGTTAGCGAATTCCTCTCTCCCTCCCTCCCCATCCTCATAACCATCAAAGAATGCTTTTTTCTGTGTTTGAACTTTTTCTTCAGTTCTTATAATAGCGGTCTCCTACAACATTTGTCCTTTTGTGACTGGCTAATTTCACTCAGCGTAATGCCCTCCAGATTCATCCATGTGAGATGTTTCATGAATTCATCATTGTTCTTTATCGTTGCATAATATTCCATTGTGTGCATGTACCATAATTTGTTTATCCGTTCATCCATTGATGGGCACCTAGGTTGTTTCCATCTTTTTGCTATTGTGAACTGTGCTGCAGTGAACATGGGTATGTATATGTCTATTCACGTGAAGGCTCTTATTTCTCTAGGATATATTCCTTAGGGGTGAGATTGCTGGGTCGCATGGTATTTCTGTTTCTAGCTTTTTAAGGAAGCGCAAAATTATTTTCCAAAGTGGTTGTACTATGTTACATTCCCACCTCCACAACAACTCCAAAATTTATTATTTTGTATTTTTGGGTTAATGCCAGCCTTGTTGGGGTGAGATGGTATCTCATTGTATTTTTTATTTGCTTTCCCCTAATGGCTAATGATCATGAGCATTTCCTCAAGTGTCCGCTAGCCACCTCGGTGTTTTCTTTGGTAAAGTGTCTGTTCATGTCCTTTGCCCATTTTTTAATTGGGTTATTTTTATTTGTCTTTTTCTTGTTGAGGTGTTGCATCGTCTTGCAGATTTTAGAGATTAGCCCCTGACCGGATATGTCATAGCCCAAAATTTTTTCCCAGTCTGTAGGTTCTCTTTTTACTCTTTTGGTGAAGTCAATTTTTTTAACAATTTTTTTTGTGCTTTAAGTGAAAGTTTACAAATCAAGTCAGTCTCTCACACAAAAACCCATATACACCTTGTTACACACTCCCAGTTACTCTCCCCCTAGTGAGATATCCCGCTCTCTCCCTCCACTCTCTCTTTTCCTGTCCATTTCTCCAGCTTCTAACCCCCTCCACCCTCTCATCTCCCCTCCAGGCAGGAGATGCCAACATAGTCTCAAGTGTCCACCTGATCCAAGAAGCTCACTCCTCACCAGCATCCCTCTCCAACCCATTTTCCAGTCCAATCCATGTCTGAAGAGTTGGCTTCGGGAATGGTTCCTGTCCTGGGCCAACAGAAGGTCTGGGGGCCGTGACCACCGGGGTCCTTCTAGTCTCAGTCAGACCATTAAGTCTGGTCTTATGAGAATTTGGGGTCTGCATCCCACTACTCTCCTGCTCCCTCAGGGGTTCTCTGTTGTGTTCCCTGTCAGGGCAATCATCGGTTGTAGCCGGGCACCGTCTCGTTCTTCTGGTCTCAGGATGATGTAGTCGCTGGTTCACTTGGCTCTTTCTGTTTCTTGGGTTCGTAATCGCCTTGTGTCCTTGGTGTTCTTCATCCTCCTTTGGTCCAGGTGGGTTGAGACCAATTAATGCATCTTAGATGGCTGCTTGCTAGCGTTTAAGACCCCAGACACCACACTTCAAAGTGGGATGCAGAAGGTTTTCTTAATAGATTTTATTATGCCAATTGACTTAGATGTCCCCTGAAACCATGGTCCCCAGATCCCTGCCCCTGCTACGCTGGCCTTCGAAGCATTCAGTTTATTCAGGAAACTTCTTTGCTTTTGGTTTAGTCCAATCGTGCTGACCTCCCCTGTATTGTGTGCTGTCTTTCCCTTCACCTAAAGTAGTTCTTATCTACTATCTAATTAGTGAATGCCCCTCTCCCACCCTCCCTCCCTCCCCCTTCTCGTAACCACAAAAGAATATTTTCTTCTCAGTTTAAACTATTTCTCAAGTTCTTATAATAGTGGTCTTATACAATATTTGTCCTTTTGCAACTGACTAATTTCACTCAGCATAATGCCTTCCAGGTTCCTCCATGTTATGAAATGTTTCACAGATTCCTCAGTGTTCTTTATCGACGCGTATTATTCCATTGTGTGAATATACCATAATTTATTTATCCATTCATCCGTTGATGGGCACCTTGGTTGCTTCCAACTTTTTGTTATTGTAAATAGTGCTGCAATAAACATGGGTGTGCATGTTATCTGTTCATGTAAAGGCTCTTATTTCTCTAGGATATATTCCAAGGAGTGGGATTGCTGGATCGTATGGTAGTTCTATTTCTAGCTTTTTAAGGAAGCGCCAAATCAATTTCCAAAGTGGTTGTACCATTTGACATTCCCACCAGCAGTGTAGAAGTGTTCCAGTCTCTCCACAGCCTCTCCAACATTTATTATTTTGTGTTTTTTGGATTAATGCCAGCCTCGTTGGAGTGAGATGAAATCTCATTGTAGTTTTGATCTGCATTTCTCTAATGGCTAATGATCATGAACGTTTCCTCATATATCTGTTAGCTACCTGAATGTTTTCTTTAGTGAAGTGTCTATTCATATCCTTTGCCCATTTTTTAATTCAGTTATTTGTCTTTTTGCAGTTGAATTTTTGCAGTATCATGTAGATTTTAGAGATCAGGCGCTGATCAGAAATGTCATCGCTAAAAACTTTTTCCCAGTCTGTAGGTAGTCTTTTTACTCTTTTGGTGAGGTCTTTGGATGAGCATAGGTGTTTGACTTTTAGGAGCTCCCAGTTATCTAATTTTTCTTCTACATCCTTTATAATGTTTTATATATTGTTTATGCCATGTATTAGGGCTCCTAACGTTGTCCCTATTTTTTCTTCCATGGTCTTTATCGTTTTAGATTTTATATTTAGTTGTTTGATCCATTTTGAGTTAGTTTTTGTGCATGGAGTGAGGTATGGGTCTTGTTTCATTTTTTTTTTGCAGATGGATATCCAGTTATGCCAGCACCATTTGTTAAAAAGACTATCTTTTCCCCGTTTAACTGTTTTGGGGACTTTGTCAAATATCAGCTGCTCATATGTGGATGGATTTATGTCTGGATTCTCAATTCTGTTGCATTGGTCCATGTATCTATTCTTGTACAAGTACCAGGCTGTTTTGACTACTGTGGCATTATGATAGGTTCTAAAATCAGGTAAAGTAAGGTCTCCCACTTTGTTCTTCTTTTTCAGTAATGCCTTATTTATCCAGGGCCTCTTCCCCTTCCATATGAACTTGGTGATTTGTTTCTCCATCTCATTAAAGAATGTCCTTGGGATTTGGATCAGAATTGCATTAAATGTATAGATTGCTTTTGGTAGAATAGACATTTTTATAATGTTAAGTCTTCCTATCCATGAGCAAGGTACGTTCTTCCACTTCTGTAAGTCTCTTTTGGTTTCTTGCAGAAGTGTACTGTACTTTTCTTTGTATAAGTCTTTTACATCACTGGTAAGATTTATTCCTAAGTGTTTATCTTCTTGGGGGCTACTGTAAATGGCATTGATTTGGTGATTTCCTCTTCGATGTTCCTTCTGTTGGTGTAGAGGAATCCAACTGATTTTTGTATGTTTATCTTGTATTCTGATATTCTGCTGAACTCTTCTATTAGTTTCAGTAGTTTTCTGGAGGATTCTTTAGGGTTTTCTGTGTATAAGATCATGCCATCTGCAAACAGAGATAATTTTACTTCTTCCTTGCCAATCTGGGTGCCCTTTATTTCTTTGTCTAGCCTAATTGCTCTGGCTAGGACTTCCAGCACAATGGTGAATAAGAGTGGTAATAAAGGGCATCCTTGTCTGGTTCCCAATCTCAATGGAAATGTTTTCAGGCTCTCTCCATTTAGGGTGATGTTGGCTGTTGGGTTTGTATAAATGTCCTTTATTATGTTGAGGAATTTTCCTTCTATTACTATTTTGCTGAGAGTTTTTATCATGAATGAGTGTTGACTTTTGTCAAATGCCTTTTCTGCGTCAATTGATAAAATCATGTGATTCTTGTCTTTGGTTTTATTTATGTGGTGGATTACATTAATTGTTTTTCTAATGTTGAACCATCCCTGCGTACCTGGTATGAATCCCACTTGTTCATGGTGAATTATTTTTTTGATATGTTGTTGAATTCTGTTGGCTAGAATTTTGTAGAGGATTTTTGCATCCACGTTCATGAGGGATATAGGTCTATAATTTTCTTTTTTTGTGGTGTCTTTACCTGGTTTTGGTATCAGGGATATGGTGGCTTCATGGAATG
Organism: Loxodonta africana; assembly: GCF_030014295.1. NCBI lineage: Eukaryota > Metazoa > Chordata > Mammalia > Proboscidea > Elephantidae > Loxodonta > Loxodonta africana. The sequence continues at coordinate 129,926,049 of NC_087369.1, forward strand.
AGTTTGGTAATATTCGTCCTTTTCTGTGCTCTGAAATACCTTTAGTAGTAGTGGTGTTAACTCTTCTCTGAAAGTTTGGTAGAACTCTGCAGTGAAGCCATCTGGACCAGCGTTTTTTTTTTTGTTGGGAGTTTTTTCATTACCTTTTCAATCTCTTCTTTTGTTATGGGTCTATTTATTTATTCTACCTCTGTTTGTGTTAGTTTAGGTAGGTAGTGTGTTTCTAGGAATTCGTCCATTTCTTCTAGGTTTTCAAATTTGTTAGAGTACAATGTTTCATACTAATCAGATATGATTCTTTTAATTTCAGTTGGATCTGTTGTAATATCACCCATCTCATTTATAATTCCGGTTATTTGCTTCCTCTCCTGTTTTTCTTTTGTCAGTTTGGCCAGTGGTTTATGAATTTTGTTGATTTTTTTTTAAAAAACCAGCTTTTGGTCTTGTTAATTCTTTCAATTGTTTTTCTGTTTTCTATTTCATTTAGTTCAGCTCTAATTTTTATTATTTGTTTTTTTCTGGTGCCTGTAAGTTTCTTCTGTTGCTCTCTATTTGTTCAAGTTGTAGGGATAATTCTTTCATTTTGGCCCTTTCTTCTTTTTGGATGTGTGCATTTATTGATATAAATTGGCCTCTGAGCACCACTTTTGCTGTGTCCCAAAGGTTCTGATAGGAAGTTTTTTCATTCCCATTGGATTCTATGAATTTCTTTATTCCATCCTTAATGTCTTCTATAATCCAGTCTTTTTTGAGCAGGGTATTGTTCAGTTTCCAAGTGTTTGATTTCTTTTCCCTGCCTTTTCTGGGATTGATTTCCACTTTTATGGCCTTATGGTCAGAGAAGATGTTTTGTAATATTTCAATATTTTGGATTCTGCTAAGGCTTGCTTTATGACCTAATATGTGGTCTATTCTAGAGAATGTTCCATGTGCACTAGAAAAGAAAGTATAGTTGGTTGCTGTTGGTTGGAGTGTTCTGTTTATGTCTATGAGGTCAAGTTGGTTGATTGTGGCATTTAGATCTTTCACGTCTTTATTGAGCTTCTTCCTGGATGTCCTGTCCTTCACCAAAAGTGGTGTGTTGAAGTCTCCTACTATTATTGTGGAGCTGTCTATCTCACTTTTCAATGCTGATAGAGTTTGTTTTATGTATCTTGCAGCCCTGTCATTGGGTGCATAAATATTTAATATGGTTATATCTTCTTGGTGTATTGTCCCTTTAATCATTATATAGTGTCTTTCATTATCCTTTCTGATGGATTTAACTTTAAAGTCTATTTTGTCAGAAATTAATATATCCACTTCTGCTCTTTTTTGATTGTTGTTTGCTTGATATACTTTTTTCCATCCTTTGAGTTTTAGTTTGTTTGTGTCTCTAAGTCTAAGGTGTGTCTCTTGTAGGCAGCATATAGATGGATCTTGTTTTTTAATCCATTTTGCCACTCTCTGTCTCTTTATTGGTGCATTTAGTCCATTTACATTCAGAGTAATTATGGATAGGTATGAATTTAGCGCTATCATTTTTATTTCTTTTTATGTGTGTTGATAGTTGCTTTTTCCCCCTTAATTTTATGTGCTGAGTAGATTTTCTTTATATAATGTCCTTTCTTCATATTTGTTGTTGTTGATTTTCTTTCTGCTGAGTCTCTGTTTTTCCCTTGTATTTTATTTTGATGAGTAGGAGAGTTTGTCTCCGTTGTGGTTACCTTATTTTTTACCCCTATTTTTATTTTTCTAAATTTAAAACTAACTTTCATTTCTTTGTATTGCCATATCTTCCTCTCCATATGTAAGGTGTATGATTCCATTTATTAGTCCCTCTTTATTATTTGAATGTTGTCTTCTTTTATATAATAACATCGCTGCTACCTGTTTTGGGCTTTTTTTTTATAATCTTGCTTTTTTTTTTTTTTTTGGATTTCCCTGTCTGGGTTGACTTCTGGTTGCTCTGCCCAGTGTTCTAGTCTTGGGTTGATACCTGATATTGATTTTCTAAACAAAGAACTCCCTTTAGTATTTCTTGTAGTTTTGGTTTGATTTTTACAAATTCCCTAAACTTGTGTTTTTCTGGAAATGGCTTTATTTCACCTTCATATTTAAGAGACAGTTTTGCTGGATATATGATTCTTGGCAGGCAATTTTTTCCTTCAATTTTTTAAATATGTCATCCCATTGCCTTCTTGCCTGCATGGTTTCTGCCGAGTAGTCCGAGCTTATTCTTATTGGCTCTCCTTTGTAGATGACTTTTCATTTATCCCTCGCTGCTTTTATAATTCTCTCTTTATCTTTGGTTTGGCAAGTTTGATTACAATATGTCTTGGTTACTTTCTTTTAACATCTACCTTATGTGGAGTTCGATGAGCATCTTGGATAGATATCGTCTCGTCTTTCACAATATCAGGGAAGCTTTCTGCCAACAAATCTTCAACAATTTTCTCTGTATTTTCTGTTATCCCTCCGTGTTCTGGTACTCCAATCACTCATAGGTTATTTCTCTTGATAGATTCCCACATGATTCTTAAGGTTTCTTCATTTTTTTTAATTCTTTTACCTGATTTTTCTTCAAATATATTAGTGCCAAGTGATTTATCTTCGAGCTCAGAAATTCTAGCTTCTACTTGCTCAATTCTGCTCCTCTGACTTTCTATTGAGTTGTCTAATTCTGTAATTTTATTGTTAATCTTCTGAATTTGATTGCTGTCTGTCTATGGATTTTTCCATCTTATTAAACTTTTCATTATGTTCCTGAATAATCTTTCTGAGTTCTTCAGTTGCTTTCTCTGTGTGTTTCTTGGCTTGTTCTGTGTATTGCCTCATTTCCTTCCTGATGTCTTGAAGGGTTCTGTATATTAAACTTTTGTATTCTGCATCTGGTAATTCCAGGAATGCACTTTCATCTAGAAGATCCCTGGATTCTTTGTTTTGAGAGCCTGTTGAGGTGATCATGGTCTGTTCCTTTATGTGACTTGATATTAACTGTTGTCTTTGAGCCATCTATAAGTTATTGTATTAGTTTATGCTTGCTTACTGTGTTGTAGCTGCTTGCTTTGCTTTGTTTTGGTATACCCCTATGGGTTGCTTGAGTGAGCTAGCTTGATTATTTTCGCCTTTGGAGCTCTCGTGTCCTGTCCCCAGCTGGCTAGAGCTGTTATTGGGTATATAAGTCTAGGAGTCCGTTCAGTTCTCTTGTATGAATTCAGCTTAGGTTTCCAGGTAGCTGATCATCAAGTGTGTGGTACAGGCTCTGTCCTACAGTCTTAGAGGGGCAGGGGTAATTGGCATATATACTGGTATCTGATTGCAACAGGAGGTCATGCTCTGAACAAGGCAGGGGGCTGAGAACCGATGCCCACATGTCTCTGAGAAAAACGTGTCTCTGTTCCCTAGAGCATGCTGGTGGGTGGGTTCTGCAGAGGGACCATGGGCACCCAAAGTTTTTGGTTGTAAGGACTGGGAGGTACCAGTTATCTTTGGACACTTGTTGCAGGTGGCTGGGTGACCTGAGTGGAGCTACCAGTCCTTAGGTCCCTGATGTGGGTAGGTGAGAACCTTGTTTAACAGGCCAAGCAACGTCAAACATCAAACACCCACCTCTCCACCGCACAGCTGAAATGGTTAGAGTTTGCCAACAAGGGCCTATTCTCCCAAAATAGGCCCACACAGGTCCATGCAGAAAGGAAAGTTGCTCAAGGTCCACGGACGGTTTATGCCTGGACAGGAGCCCCTTCTGTCCTGATCTCCCCTGGTTAATGGAGCTTGGAAATTATCTTTTCCCCCCAATTGCAAATTTTTCGCTTCCCCAAGGCCAGGAGGATGGCTCTAGGTGTTCACCATGGTCTATCTCAGGCCCAGGGATTCAGCCGCTGAAGCCGGCTTGGGGGCTGGGGTGTGGCGGTAAAATATAAGCAAGTGCTGAGCTTTTGCCAAGAGCGCCGTTCTCCACAGGTTCCGGAGGCGTGAGTAGGCTGTATGGCTGGCTGCTTCTCCCTGAGGAAACTGCAGCTGAACGCTAGTACCAGCCTACCACCGCCGCTGCCGCTTTGGGAATGGTGCCTGAGGGCTCTCCGCGATTCAGGTCCGGTAACTCCTCTCCATTTCTGAATGATCTCTTCCTCCCCCTGCCCCTCAGTTGTTGTCTAAGGTTGCCTTTGATGCTCAGGGCTCCCAGCTTGTCACAAGTATACTCGTTTCACTTGTTTTTTTGGGTCTTTGTTGTAAAGAGGGCTCACCGGAAGCGTCTGTCTATTCCATCATCTTGGCTCCTCCCTGGTGAAGTCTTTTGATGAGCGTAAGTTCAGTTTTTAAGAGCTCCCAGTTATCTAGTTTTTCCTCTGGTGTTTGTGCATTGTTAGTTATGGTTTTTACCCTATTTATGCCTTATATTAGGGCCCCGATCATTGTACATGTTTTTCTTTCTTGATCTTTAGAGTTTTAGATTTTATATTTAGATCTTTGATCCATTTTGAGTTAATTTTTGTGTATGGTGTGAGGTATGGATCTTGTTTCTTTTTTTGCTGATGGACATCAGTTATACCAGCATCATTTGTTAAAGAGATTGTCTTTTCCCTGTTTAATGGACTTTGTCCCTTTGTAAAATATCAGCTGCTCATAGGTGGATGAATTTATGTCTGGGTTCTCAATTCTGTTCCATTGGTCTACATGTCTGTTGTTGTACCCGTACCAGGCTGTTTTGACTACTGTGGCTGTATAAAATAGGTTCTAAAATCAGGTAGTGTGAGGTCTCCCATTTTGTTTTTCTTCTTCAGTAATGCTTTACTTATCTGGGGCCTCTTCCTTTTCCATGAAAAGAAATTGGTGATTTGCTTCTCCATCTCATTAAAAAATGTCATTGAATTTGGATTGGGATTGCATTGTATTTGTAGATCACTTTGGGTAGAATTGACATTTTCACAATGTTGAGTCTTCCTATCCACGAGCATGGTATGTTTTTACATTTGTGTAGGTCTCTTTTGGTTTCTTGCAGTAGCTTTTTTTTTTTTTTTGTATAGTGTCTTGTAGTTTTCTTTGTATAAGTCCTTTATGTCTCTGGTTAGATTTATTCCCAACTATTTTATCTTGGGGGCTATTGTACATTGTATTGATTTGGTGATTTCCTTTTCAAAGTTCTCTTTGTTGGTGTAGAGGAATCCAAATGATTATCTTCGTACCGTGATACTTTGCTTAACTCTTCGATTAGTTTCAGTAGTTTTCTTGTGGATTCTTTAGTGTTTTCTGTGTATAAGATCGTATAATCTGCAAATAGGGATAGTTTTACCTCTTCCTTACCAATTTGGATGCCCTTTTTTTCTTTTTCTTGCCTTATTGCTCTAGCTAGGACTTCCACCGCAATGTTGAATAAGAGTGGTCAGAAAGGGCATCCTTGTCTGGTACTGGGTTCTCAAGGGGAATGCTTTCAGTCTCTCTCCATTTAGAATGATGTTGGCTATTGGCTTTGAATAAATGTCCTTTATTATGTCAAGAAATTTCCCTTCTATTCCTATTTTGCTGAGAGATTTTTTTTTCTTATGTGAGAAATTGGTGTTGGACTTTGTCAAATGTCTTTTCTGCATTGATTGATAAGATCATGTGGTTCTTTTATTTATATGATGGATTATGTTGATTGATTTTTCTAATATTAAACCATCCCTGCATATCTGGTATGAATTCCACTCAGTCATGATGTATTATTTTTTTGATGTGCTGTTGAATTCTATTGGCTAGAATTTTGTTGGGAATTTTTGCAACTGTGTTCATGAGGGGTATTGATCTGTAGTTTTCTTGTGGTGTCTTTTTCTGGCTTTGGTGTCAGGGTTATGCTGGCTTCATAGAATGAGGTTGGGAGTATTCCTTCCTTTTTATGCTCTGAAATGCCTTCAGTAGTATTGATGTTAGCTCCTCTCTGAAAGTTTGGTAGAATTCTGCAGTGAAGCCGTCCAGGCCAAGACTTTTTTTTGTTGGGAGTTTTTTTTTTAACTACCTCTTCAATCTCTTTTTTTGTTATGGGTTTGCTTAGTTTTTCTACCTCAGTTTGTGTTAGTTTAGTTTGGTAATGTGTTTCTATAAATTTTTCTATATTCTCTACGATTTCAGATTTGTTGGAATACTATCATAGTATTCTGTTACGATCCTTTTTATTTCAGTTAGTTCTGTTGTGGTATCACCTGTCTCATTTCTTATTCCGTTTATTTGCTTCCTCTCCTGTTTTCCATTAGTCAGTTTGGTCAGTGGTTTATTGATTTTGTTGATCTTTTCAAAGAACCAACTTTTGGTCTTGTCAATTCTTTCAATTGTTTTTCTATTCTCTATTTCATTTATTTCTGCTGTACCCAAAAAACCCAGTGCCCTCGATTATTATTTCCTTTCTTCTGGTTCCTGAGGGCTTTTTTGTTGTTGTTATTGCTCTCTTTCTATTTGTTCGAGTTGGAGGGTTAATGTTTTGATTCTGGCCCTTGTTGTCTTTTTTGATGCGTGTGTTTATTGTTATAAATTGACCTCTAAGCACTACTTTTGCTGTGTTCCAAAGGTTTTAGTAATATGTGTTTTCTTCTATTACCCAGTAGTTTTTAAGCAAGTTGTTGTTCAATTTCCATGTATTTGATATTTTTCCTTGCTTTTTTTGTAATTGATTTCTACTTTTATGGCATTATGATCAGTGAAGATGGTTTGTATCATTTTGATTTTTTTTGTATTTTGTTAAGTCTTGCTTTATGGCCTAAAATGTGGTCTCTTCTGGATAATGTTTCATGTGCATTGGAAACGAATGTATACTTTGCTGCTGTTGGGTAGAATGTTCTATATATGTCCATGAGGTCAAGTTGGTTGATTGCAGCATTTAAGTTTTCTGTATCTTTAATGAGTTTCTTTCTAGATGTTTTGTCCTTCACCGAAAGTGGTGTGTTGAAATCACCTACTATTATTGTGGAACTATTTCTCTTTTCAGTGCTGTTACAATTTGTTTTATATATTTTGGGGCCCTGTCATTAGGTGTGTATATATTTATTATGATTATGTCCTCCTGGTGTGTTGACCATTTAATCATTACATAGTGTCCTTCCTTATCCTTTATGGTGGATTTTGCTTTAAAGTCTATATTTTTTTAGATTAATATTGCTACTTCTGCCCTTTTTTGGTTATTGTTTGCTTGATATATTTTTTTCCATCCTTTGAGTTTTAGTTTATGTCTTTGTGTCTAAGGCATGTCTCTCATAGAGAGCATAAAGATGAATCATGTTTTCTTATCCATTCTGCCACTCTCTGTCTCTTTACTGTTGCATTTGGACAATTTACATTCAGTATAATTATTGATAGGTATGAGTTTACTGCTATCATTTTGATGTGTGGTTTTTTGTTTGTTTCTTTTGAGGTGTTGATGTTTTTTTTTTCACTTAATTTTTTGTGCTGAGTTCTTTTTATGTATTTTCTTTTCATCTCTTTCATTATTGTTGGTTTTGTGTTTGCTGAGTCTTTATGTATTTCTTCTTTTTTATTTTGATGGGTAGGCTTGTTAGCTTCATTTGTGGTAACCTGGAAACTTACGTTTATTTTTCTAAGTTTGAACTCAAGTTTCTTGATATCCTCTTACTTCCTCTCCATGTGGAAGTTCTATGACTACACCATTTATTCCCTTTTTTGTTTTGACATTGTCGTCATTTACATATTGGCTTCTCTGATTTCCTATTTTCAGTCTTTTAGCTTTGATTTGTTTCTGTGAATTTCATATCTGGATTGATGTTTGGTTAATCTATACTGTGTCCTGGTCTTGAATTTTTGTCTGATACTGTCAGTTCTCTCAACAGAGGATTCTCTTTAATATTTCTTTAATTTTAGTCTGGTTTTTACAAATTCCCTTAACTTGTATTTATCTGGAAATGACCTAATTTCAACATCGTATTTGAGAGATGGTTTTGGTGGATGTATAATTCTTGATTGGGATTTTTTTTTCCTTTAAGGTTTATATATGTCATCCCATTGCCTTCTTGCCTGCATGGTTTCTGCTGAGTAATCTGAGCTTAGTCTTACTGGTTCTCCTTTGTAGGTGATTTTTCATTTATCCCTAGCCACTCTCAGGATCCTTTCCTTGTCTTTGGTTTTGGCAAGTCTGATTATGATATGTCTTGGTGACTTTCTTTTCTGTACTATATGGGGTTCATTGAGCTTCTTGGATAGATATCTTCTTGTCTTTCATAATATTAGAGAAGTTTCTGCCAGGAAACCTTCAACAATTCTTTCTGTGTTTTCTGTTATTCCCCCCTCCTCTGGTACTCTGATCATTTGTAGGTTTTTCCTCTTGACAGTGTCCCATATAATTCTTAGGCTTTCTTCATTTTTTTTTTCATTCTTTTTTCTGATTTTTCCTTAAACAAGTTGGTGTAAAGGGCTTTATCTTCAATCTCACTAATTCTGACTTCCATTGTTTCAATTCTGCTTATATGACCTATTGAGTTCTCTAATACTGAAATTTTATTTTTAATCTTTTGGGTTTCTAGTTGCTGTCTCTGTATGGTTTCTAGCAGCATGTTTATTCTGGTTTTTTTTTTTCCTGATTTCTTCTATTGTTTTGTCTGTTTGTTCTTTGGTTTGGTCTGTCTTTTGTCTGATCTCCTTCCTGATCTCTTGGATAGCTCTGTATATTAGTCTTTTGAATTCTTTATCAGGTAGTTCCATTGCCTTATCTTCCTCTGGAAGGCCTTCTGGTTCTTTATTTTAGTTGCTTGCTGGAGCCATCTTGTCCTGCTTCTTTATGTGGTTTGATATTGACTGTTATTCTCTGAGGCATAAATAAGTTATTATATTTATTTATGTTTTTTATTTATAGTATCTTTGTTTACTGCATCTTGTGTTTTTTCTTTGTTTCCATATGTCCAAGTAGGCTGGGTGTGTGTGCTACTCTGATGGTTGGCATCATTGAAGCTCTCACCTCCTGTGAGATGGTCAGAGCAGGTAGTAGGTATGTGAGTCCAGGAGTCTGTTTTCTGTTCTTGTGGAGGTGCAGTTGTTCAGGTCACAGGTGCCCAGGTCACTAGTCTCCAAGGTTGTGTGGTATGAAGACTCTCACCTGCTGTCCTAGGTGGGCAGGTCTGTGTGTGTGTGGGGGGGGGGTGTTTGGAGCAGGCACAGGTCTCTGGTTGCAATGGGGGGCAATGTGGGGAGCAAGGCAGAGGGCTTTTGGCTTCCCGCAGGTGCCCAGATAGAGGGCATGCTTCTCTCTGCTAGAGCACATAGTGGGGTGCGGTAGCACAGTTGGTCCTTGGGCAGTGCTGTTGGCTGGAGGGACTGGGAGGCACCACTAATTCTCAGGCCCCTGTCGTGGGTGGCTAAATGGAGAGGGTGGTACTGCTGGCCCTCAGGCCCCCAGTGTGGGTTGGTGAGGCCCCTTCTTAGGGGGCAGGACAGTGTCAAATGTCACAAATCTGCAGCTCCCACTTGGCTGCTGTAGGAGAATATGGGCTTCAGGTGGATTCCCTGCCCATGTTGCCCTAATGAGGGCATGCAATGTTTGGATCTGCCTGCAAGGCACTGGGGCAGGGGTGAAGGGCAGGAGTGAAGGGCACTGCAAATCCGTGGACCCCCTATGCCAAAGTCTAGGTAAAGGAGCTGGTGCCTCTGGACCCAGCTATGAGTTCCTAGCTTAGGGGACGTGGCATTGTTGAATGCCACAAGTCTGGTGTCAGAGCGGGAAAGGTAATGTGAGGGGGGGGGGAAGGGAGTGCTCCTTGGCCGTGGAGTTCTGGTAGGGAAAGGGTGCACAGTGGGTTGGGAGCTTGCACTTAACTTTCACAGGTCTGGTGTCACTCCTGTTAGATTGTGGAGGTGCATGCAGATTCACTGCTGCTCGACTGCAACAGATGGAGTGGGTTTCAACTTGGAATGTTGCTACTTGCCTCAGCTTGTGTGTGCTGTGCAGATTCAGCTCTTGGGGCAGCAACAATCCTGTGATCAGTAATTCCCCGTTTCCTCTGTTTTTGAATTGTCTCTCCTTCCACCTGCCACCCAGTCTTATTCTTCAGCATTGTCTTTGATGATTAGGGCTCCTAGGTTGTCATATATACCCAGTTCACTTGTTTTTCAGGTCATTGTTGTAAGAGAAAAGACACAAAGTGTCTGACTATTCTGCAATCTTGGTTTCACCTTGTGAATATAAATTTTGTTCTACATTTTTCTCCCATGCAGTCCGGGACCATCCATTGTGATCCCTGTCAGAGTGGTCAGCGGTGGTAGCCAGGCACCATCGTCCCCAGCCCTCAGCCCCAGTAACTTGGTCCCTCAAGGTATTTGAATGTGCCTAGGAAGTTTCTATGACTTTGCCTTGGCCAACTTTTGCTGACTTCCCCTATATTGTGTGTTGTCTTTCTCTTCACCAAATTTGACACTTGTCTACTATCTAGTTAGTGATTTCCCCTCCCCAACTCTCTCCTACTTCATAACCATTGAAGATTTTTTTTCTCTTTGTAAACCTTTTCTTGAATTTTTATAATAGTGGTCTCATACAATATTTGTCCTTTTGTGATTGACTTATTTCACTCAGCATAATGCCCTCCAGATTCATCCATGTGAGATGTTTCGTGCATTCGTCATTGTTCTTTATCATTGCGTGTATACCCCATTGCCGTCGAGTCGATTTCAACTCATATTTGTGTATGCATTCATCTGTTGATGGGCACTTAGGTTGTTTCCATCTTTTTGCTATTGTGAATAACACTGCAATGAACATGGGTGTGCGTGGATCTATTTGCGTGACGGCTCTTATTTCTCTAGGATATATTCCTAGGAGTGGGATTGCTGGTTGGTATGGTATTTCAATTTCTAGCTTTCTAAGGTGGCACCATATCATTTTCCATAGTGGTTGTACGATTTTACATTCCCACCAGCAGTGCAAAAGAGTTCCGATCTGCATTCAACCTCTCCAACATTTATTATCTTCGAGGTGAAATGGTATCTCATTTTAGGTTTGATTTGTATTTCTCTGTCAGTTTGTTGTACTGTGGGGGCTTGTGTGTTGCTGTGATGCTGGAAGCTATGCCACCGGTATTCAGATACCAGCAGGGTCACCCATGGAGGACAGGTTTCAGCTGAGCTTCCAGATTAAGACAGACTAGGAAGAAGGAACTGGCAGTCTACTTCTGAAAAGCATTAGCCAGTGAAAACCTTATGAATAGCAGTGGAACATTATCTGATATACTGCTGGAAGATGAACCCCCAGGTTGGAAGACACTCAAAAGATGACTGGGGAAGAGCTGCCTCCTCAAAGTAGAGTCGACCTTAATGACGTGGATGGAGTAAAGCTTTTGGGACCTTCATTTGCTGATGTGGCACGACTGGAAATGAGAAGAAACAGCTGCAAACATCCATTAATAATCGGAACCTGGAATGTACGAAGTATGAATCTAGGAAAATTGGAAATCGTCAACAATGAAACGGAACACATAAACATCGATATCCTAGGCATTAGTGAGCTGAAATGGACTGGTATTGGCCATTTTCAATCGGACAAACATATAGTCTCCTGTGCTGGGAATGATAACTCGAAGAGGAATGGTGTTGCATTCATTGTCAAAAAGAATGTTTCAAGATCTATCCTGAAGTACAACACTGTCAGTGATAGGATAACATCCATATGCCTACAAGGAAGACCAGTTAATAGGACTGTTATTCAAATTTACGCACCAACCACTAGGGCCAAAGATGAAGAAATAGAAGATTTTTATCAGCTTCTGCAGTCTGAAATTGATCGAGCATGCAATCAAGATGCATTGATAATTACTGGCGATTGGAACGCGAAAGTTGGAAACAAAGAAGAAGGATCAGTAGTTGGAAAATACGGCCTTGGTGATAGAAACAATGCCGGATATTGAATGATAGAATTTTGCAAGACCAACGACTTCTTCATTGCAAATACCTTCCTTCACTAACATAAATGGTGACTATACACATGGACCTTGCCAGATGGAACACCCAGGAATCAAATTGACTACATCTGTGGAAAAGAGACGATGGAAAAGCTCAATATCATCAGTTCAGAACAAGGCCAGGGGCTGACTGTGGAACAGATCATCAATTGCTCATATGCAAGTTCAAGCTGAAACTGAAGAAAATCAGGGCAAGTCCACGAGAGCCAAAATATGACCTTGAGTATATCTCACCTGAATTTAGAGACCATCTGAAGAATAGAGTTGACGCATTGAACACTAGTGACTGCAGACCAGACGAGTTGTGGAATGACATCAACGACATGAGGGGTATAGGTCTGTAATTTTCTTTTTTTGTGGTGTCTTTACCTGGTTGTGGTATCAGGGATATGCTAGCTTTACAGAATGAGTTTGGGAGTATGCCAACCTTTTCTATGCCCTGAAACACCTTTAGTAGTAGTGGTGTTAACTCTTCTTTGAATGTTTGGTAGAATTCTCCAGTGAAACCACTGGGCCAGGGTTTTTTTTTCCCTTGGGAGTTTTTAAATTACCTTTTCAATCTCTTCTTTTGTAATGGGTCTATTTAGTTGTTCTGCCTCTGTTTGTGTTAGTTTAGGTAGATAGTGTGTTTCTAGAAATTCATCCATTTCTTCTAGGTTTTCAAATTTGTTAGAGTACGATTTTTCGTAGTAATCTTATATGATTATTTTAATTTCATTCGAGTCTGTTCTGATGCTCACAAGCTTTTAAGAACCCAGATGCTACTCACCAAAGTAGGATGTGGAATATTTTCTTTATAAACTATGTTATAACAGTTGAGCTAGATGTCCCCTGAGACCATGGTTCCCAGCCTTCAGCCCAGTAATTAAGTCCCTCAAGGAGTTTGGATGTGTCTATGAAGCTTCCATGACCTTTCCTTAGTCATGTTGTGCTGACTTTCCCAGTATTGTATACTGTTTTACCCTTCACCAACGGTACCAGTTATCTATTTTTTCCCTTTCCATCCCTCCCCTCCCTCATAACCATCAAAGATTGTCTTAAAAGAGAAAGTTTTGAGTAAAAGTTGAAGAGAAAAAAATCTATATGCTTATGTGAGGAAGTTAAGAAAATGCCATACTATGTCCAAGTCTTATGCTCTCAGTAGGGAAATAGTTTGGGATATGGTTTGAAGAATGAATTGGGACCAGATTATGGTAGGAATTGGAACCAGATTAAGAATGTTGGCCTTTATCCTGGAGGTAAAAGGATAAAATGGCATGATAAAAAGAGAGATGTAGGAGGATGATTTTGGCAGTAGCATTCAGAATGCATTGATGGTGGTAGATACTAGAAGCAAGGAAGGCAATTAGGAGGCATGAGCTAATGATGCTTGACCTACAGTGGTCACAGTGGGAATCCAGTGTCACATGTAGGAGACACTAAAGGAAAAAATCAGCAAGCTTTGATGAAAAACAATTGCCACATATTTTATCTGGCTCCAGCATGGGTCCAAAGAAGGACCAGACTGACCTTGGAAGGGGAGTGGAGAGAAAAGAGAGATGGATGTGATATTTATAAAAGGGCTAACAAGGGTAGGCTAGTGGGCAGAAAGATTAAAGGTGAGGGAAAGAAGTGGAGAAAGAACCTGAAGAAAAGGACCAGTGGGCTCTAGATACACATGACCTGTAAGTTGGGAGGCAGAAGGAAATGGTGATTAGCAGCAGCTGAAGGCCACACAATGGGTCTTCTGGCATTTAAGCCAGGGATTGGCAGCCTTTCAGAATTGGCTTGCCAAATCAGCATTTATTTACTCTCAATTTCAGGCTTTGTGTGCCAATAATATATTTCTCCACTTAGTCTCTTTCTATATAACTAAACTGTTGTGGCATGTGAAGTTATTTTTAGAAAAGTTTAAAGATTAAGAAGCTGCATTTAAAATGAAATTATAAAGCAAATTTAATGAGGTTCCTTTTATACTTTCTCTTGCTTTTACCCCTTTGAGTTCCCCAAGGTGCAATGCGTATCTGTATACTCAAAGCTGTGATCAAACATATTGTAAACTATTTGTCTCCCATCCCCAGCTTTACTAGCTCCAGAATTGCCATTACCACCACTGCTGATTATGGCCCAAGATGCCTGAGGTAGGGCAACAAGAGAGGAGAGATGCCCTCTGCTGGGTCTGATGAGGACAGTGGCACAAATGATAGAGACAGTGCTGGGTACTCTAGGACCACAAAACAGGGACAATTAAACTGGTCTGTGACTCAGGAAAGGATCTCCTCAACATCTGAAGATTGAATAGGATATAGCAGTATCTGCAGAGGCCCAAAGATTAAAGAGAACATGGGATGTTTAAGAAACTAAACAAAATCCAGGGCAATTGGAACATAGAGAACTGGGGGAGAATGGTGTGAGGTGAGGCTGGAGAGGTGGGCAAGGCTCAGAGCTTGGTAGGGAAGGCATAGAGAAGACATCCTTCCCAGTGGTGTGAAAGGCAAGCACGACACTTTATATATTATTTTGGCCAATAATTAACACTTAAAACACATTTGTGCCAGATACTGCTCTGAGTATTCTACAGATATTAGCTCTTTAATTCTTATCACCAACCTATGAGATATATTTGATGACTTTCACTTCTAAGATGTAGGAGAACATGTTTTTCCCTATTCCTTCCACTAAATACAAGTAAAAATAGTGAACATTATATATAGAAAAAGAAGAAGAAGAAGAAGGCAGTCTAGCTAGGGACTTTGGGACCCAAGAAGTGATATGTTGGTGAATTCCCTGGATTTTCATTTTGTGTCATATATCCCAGGCATGGAACTGAAGAAGTCTTCAACTGAGAAACACCAACAGGTGGAAAATAAATAAATAAATAAGCCCCAACAAAAGCCTACTTTCTCTATCCAAAGGACCAGGAAAGGAGAAACCTAGCAAGACAGAAAACTTCTAAATAATAACTGCTCTACTCCAACCATCTGCCAGGCGCTTCTTGGAAACTCTATGCGGCAGTTCTACTCTGTCTTATAGGGTCGCTATGAGTCAGAATTG